>NC_089979.1:147040429-147665429 GCF_036417845.1 Apteryx mantelli | reverse complement strand
AGAAAACACAGTAATAAAATGACTTAAACTGCAGAAACAGCACCAGAGAGATTCCCTGGTACTGATCATAATGTTTCAAAAGCTCCCTGAATCTTCTAGCCAAAGAAGCTGCTTCCTTTTTTTGGAGCAAACAAGAGCTTCCCTTGAACCGACAGTCACACAACCAGCGTGCAGTAAATGCCAGGTGACTTCTCCCCTCTGCTGCCCAGGAGGGCAAACAGTCACCGAAGAAGGACCACGAGCTCTGTAAAAAGCTGTCTGCTGTGTGCACCCTGACAAATTAATTAAGAGGTCTTGCAACAAAAGTGACTGAACTTTAGTCCCTTATGGAAGAATATAAGGTCTTTATTAAGAGAGTGGCAACACAATTCACCCCATGATTACTATTCTCCTTCATGCTTTAATCCTGTATGGCAGTAATGGAGAAATAGCTTTAACAATAAATATTAATACTCTACATTTACACAGTCCTTTCATCAGAAATCTCAATAAATTTTAAATATAACCTTATGAAAATTCACTATATGTTTGGATTATATATGCTTTCAAGCACATGAGAAAATATAACTGAGCAGCTAAATATTCATTCTCAGTAACTTACTTATAGAGACCTATTTGTGAATGTCTGGTTTCCTTTTAAATTTTTAATTAACACAGCAAGGTATTTGGACTCTGTCCCTGCCTATCCAAAGTTGAAAATGTCTGCCTATCTAAAAAGTTCTTGTTCACAAGTCAGATCACAGATGAGTTATCAGAGATCATAATAGTCAATAACTCAGAAGTAATAAAAGCTTAGACATATGAGTAATTTTTCTCATCATCAACTTATTGTGCATCAACTGATCCATATGTGGATGTGTGGGCACTCAGCATATGGCAAACAAATTAAGACAATTTATTGTAATTCTGCCACATTTTGGAGTATGTTATCTGGTATTTGCTGACGGATACAGGCATGTTCAGGTAATGCATGGTAATTTGTCAGTCCATGTGCCCAAATCTATTTAGGAGGATTCTTCTGTTTCTCCTTTTCTTCCCTTTAAAGGCAGATGTGGCATTTGCTCTTCTTCCGTTATTTGAGATAACAAATTTGCTTTTTTTCAGTCGTTCGGTACTTCACCAGTGTTGCTCAATTTTCAAAAGATAACTTCATGGTTCTGAGATTCCTCAGCCAATTCTTTAAGTATTTGGCTATGAAGATCCCATACAAAGGCCTCAGATCCAGTCCAAGCTGTTCCCTGTCCCTCTTTCAAGGTGAATATTTATCCATTTGCCATTCATATAAGCTACATTTGTAACTAGTTCTCAGCTGCAAAAGACAGTTCTAGAAGAGTTTCCCTACTAGTTTTCTTTCTTTAGTTATTAAAAATTTGGCACACCAAAGTCTTTCCAAAATACATCTAGGCATTAAAATTCCTCAGCTGTTTAACACAACAAGATAGCAGAATGCTGTATATACCTATCCAAAGTTGATAAATGTGAATTTTGATATTCACAAAATTTTTGTTGAGAAAACATCAAATAAGAGCCATGGATCTCACAGACAGTCAATAACTCAACAGCAAAGAGACTCAAATTCAGATTTCATAAATTGCTACACAGCCTTTACCAAAAGACATCCAGATATCCAGTATGTTACTTGACTGCCACCAACCCCTAGAGGTACCTAATGGTCATAAAGTGCCCATCTTATTAAAATCTGCTAGACACTGCTGCCTCAGAGATCTCATCTGAAGGGCCAATCTGCTACATGTTTTTGCACATTGACTGAAAATAACATCACCAGTGAGATGCTGAGAGAGCAGGCCAAGAGTGGGCTAGTTGATACTGCTGGCATTAGACAATAACCCAATAGCTCACCTGATATTGGGGGAACTGGCCTATAGGATAGCAGACCAGTTTCCAGATACACTCTCTGCCCAGTTTGAGTTAGGGACTTGAACAAGGTCTCCTACCTCCAAGAGAAATGTTCTCAACTACCAAAGTAGCTAAGAGAGTTAGTTAGTTAAAGTCAATCTCTTGTTTTTCTCTCCATGACTGATCAATAGTCAGCTACTTGCTGTAGGAGGGAGAGGGTTCAAGATGAAAACTGAAAATTCATCACAGAATAAAGGTGGTAATTCTGTAACTCCTAAATGTTGCAAAACAGCTTTGAAACAGGTGAGTATTCTAACCGATAGGGTTAGCGGCTATAATACACAGGAATGATTTCCTCATTTTTCTTAGCAAGGACAAACTGACTTGGGTAGATAAGTACTGGGAGGAAAGGTTCATAGCTATGTGTTACAACTAAAAAGAAACTGTCCTGCACAATATAAGAGTGTCTGGCTTACCAAGAACTGCACCTTCACATTCATTCCTGACCAGCTAACTTGAAGAACATATCTGTCAAACTGTTTGCTCTTGAGAACCCTGCTCTCACATACTTGATCTTCCCAGCTTCAAGTATCCACCGCTTTGCCAAAACTGAGTTAATGGAAAACAGTGAATTCCACTAAACAGTATAAATATACTCCCAGTTTCACATTACAGTTCCTTACTGCAAGATCCACAAAGCAGGATCAGTGCATAACAGTACTTAAAAGTCAGGTGTTGCCTAGGAAAGCAGGATTCACAATGCTCAACATTTTTCACAAAGCTACAGATCATTTTTAACATGTGCAGAGAAGCAACTTTTCAGCACTAGATGAAAACTTAAGATCCCTAAAGACAGCAGAAGATGTAAAGGTGTGTTAGGGACTTTCCATGAATCTGAGAGTGAAGTCTCCAGCAGCCAAACCATCTCACGTAAACCTCACCATGAAGCAGTACCAAATCATCCACCAAGGACCTAACTCCCTTTGTGAGTGTCATCCTACAACTTCTTGTGTACTGATACCCACTTTTTAATCCTGTCAGAAACAAAAGGGCAGGGCTTCATGCTGGACTGTTATTTCTTAATGGGTTTAGGAGGTTTTAATTTTGCTAGTAAAACCAATTTGACATGGGCTGACTAAACTGTCATACACAGCCTCCAAACTTTAATTTCTATTTTGTAATGCATAGCAATAGCTATGCAGTGTAATGTTGTATCGGTTGAAAAGCAGAAAGAAGAGCTAATTCGAAATGTGTATCTCACATTCACAAATAACCACCCCCTCACACACACTTAGTCAACTCAATAGAAAAAATTATGGCTCTAAGATACATAGAGTTGGGCTTCACCAGCAATAGCAGACTTGCCTATATGCAGCATGTTAACATTTAAATAAAGCCTTTTTTCTATTAAAGATAATTCATCTCACATTTTTGTCCTCCAAAGTACAATATTAACTCCAACGACAGTGAATAAAGCACACCCTCCATCCATACATTTTGATTTTATACTTCCAATAGCTACAGACAATGTTAGCTTACTGCATTCTCCTTCAGTGTTAATTATCTTGAAAAATGTTCTTATTGGCATGATCTGAAGCCCACAAGGCTCTCTCTAGCTGGCTTTAGATTAGGCCCTTACATAACTGTAACATCTGGAACCCATTTCTGGCATGCAAGTGCAAACAGACAGAATTTCTGCATGCATAAATTCATTTCTGTTTAACAGACTCCAGGTGTTTCAAAAAAGTTGAACTGATATGCAATTCTGTTCAATTGAACATGTGAGGTTAATACAAATTCCCCCAAAAAAGAATAAAAAACAAAAAGCAATCTTGTACAAAATACATCCTTAGTGTATTCCACCGTATTTTTTTACTTTTGTGCTCTTCAAATTCATGTCCATGTCAGCACAGGAGATAAAAACACAGCAGACCATTGCCACAGTCGGAGTACTGAAAGGGAGAAGGTCCAAGGTCAGTACCCTTCTCCTGCATTATTCTCTATACTTCGTAAATTCTAGATGAATCTGTGATCCTACTCAGAAGATGGCACAATGATCTAATACTAAAGTATAAAAGACACAAACTGCTACAACATAGCCCACATTAAGAAACTGTCAATATGTGAATGAATGCCTATTTGTTTATGTGCAACTCCACAGTGAAGTTTAGAAGGGATTAATACAAATTAGTGAAAACTCTTATACAATGGGCCATTAGGCTAAATAAAATGAAGACATAAATTGAACTGTTATAATCTATTTTCTTTTTAGCATAATTTTTCCCTGGTTAAGAGCAATTATGAATAATTGTTAAGTTGCTAAAAGATATTTTTTCTATCAGCAAGAAAAATATCACAGAAGGATCTCTATTTACATACTTGTAACTGCACAAACAATAAAATATTAACAGGATTATCACAAAATGCTTGTGAAAAATTCATTATTCCCACTATAGATAAAGGTCTTGCTGAAACAAATAGTTAGATTAGCCAGACCTACTACCAAGGAGGTCATACTACAGTAATGTGCACTGGTTTACTGTGAATCAGAAAATGGTCAGATTACAGCCTCTACGAGTATATCAAAAATACATCAGTACAACAATTTTAAAATAATTTATTTGTAAGTAAAATGACTACAAATAAGTTATTTTAAAATTATTTTTCCATCTTGCTTCTATCAGTGTAATAAAAGTGGATTATTCACATAGTTCATGTTCTTCATTGAAGAATGATTTATCACAGAATACTAGAGCCTGCGAATATCTGAGATTATCCTTCTATACTGATAGCAGTTATCCTTTAATAGTCTGGCAATTCAGAATTTTCACTGATTCTTATCAAACACTGCTATGGCAACAGCAGAGTCTCCACATATCAATCTAATACGCACTGGACCTTGCCATTCACAGTTTAATACCACTTATCTAGATAGGGAAATCAATTATTTGCCAATTAAGACATATAAATGGGCTCAAGCAAACAAAATGTAACATAGGAAAAAATAATAATTCATTCTTTTTAATAATAACAAACACTGTAATGATTTTTTTTTTTTTCTTAAAAGCAGGGAAAGAATGACAAAAACATTTGTACCAGGGATAAACTACAATATATTACACACGAAACCTCCTTCAAAAAGAAGATTAGCAAGGCTGTAAAAGCAATTAAGCATTTGGTCAACTTTAGCTGAATTCCCTTGTCCTTACCTACATGAACATACTCTGATTTCAAGAGAGCTCCTGCATTTTTCAATGCACAGATAGATGAATGCTTACTGAGCTGCTACTTAATACTTTGTTTTCTCCTCTGTTCAGTGTTTGGGCCCCAGGTCTCTTTTATTGCTCTGAAGCAATATTAACTTGTTCTTTGAATTTTCTAAGATGTTCATCACTAGCATTTCATATAGCTTTCACAAAGAATTTATCTTCACAATGCTCCAGCAGAGTGAGATGAAGGGGTAATTTTCCCGTTTTACAGATGGGAGTGAAAGCAGGCAGAACAAAGATGTGGCCACTAACTCTGAAGGCCCACTGTATTTCCTCAGTATTTGAAACAGGTGCATTTTACCCTTTTATTGCCTGTGGCATCAATATTGGGCAGGTTAGAAAGAGCCTCCTGCTTTCAGTTCCATTGCCTTACATCAGAATAGTTGACAGCAGACATAGATCCACTTGCAAGACAAGCAACAAATGCTTAGAATAAATGCAGAACATTTTTCATGCACTTGCAACATGGCCAAATCCACCCAAATCGTCAGGATTTTCCTGCAGTCTTCACCCCTGATGCACAAGTTGTGTGTGCAAGCACAAGTTCAAAAGTGCCTCGCAGTTGGTCAAATCATTCCCTCTCTCTCTTGGGATAGTCAAGTCCTCAAACTGACAAAAATTGGGGGAAAGTAGTTAGAACTGGCATCGAGGGGGCTGCATTCAGTATGTTATAGTCTCTGCATCAAGCTGAAAGTGAACCAGAAATTGCGAGCCAGAAATGCAATAGTTACAGCAAATACTTCTTGAGATAAGATTTACACAGTACTGTGACTTAAAGTCTTGCAAACAGAAGAAAGCTGTTTAAGTAGAAGGAAGGAGCTAATTAATGTGTACAACAGATCTCAAATGCAGATAAACCTTTTAAGGCAGAAGTGACCCTGCAGTTGCATTTTGTATTTCAAGGATCAGGCCTGCAGAACAGCACAGGAAAGAATTTGAGCCATCACAACCATTTTCAGTATAAGTTTGGAAACTGTGTTCTTATTCAGTAAATAACATAAGCAGCAAATGATAAAACTGGGCTCAAAAAGCAAACGGACACATTCTTGCAGTACAAATCCATTGAGAGCCAGTGAACGTGCACTAAATAAACAGCAGATCCAGTTCCACTGTTGCAGGCAGCTCTTGTGCCACACTTCATGGAGGATAAACTGCCTTGTGGAAAGGTATCACTATGCACTTGCCTTGTGCTTATATTCTTCTCTATTTCTGCTCTTGGCTACTGTTGGAAACAGCTAGATAAATCCTCAGTGTTGGTACAGCATGTCTTACATTAAGTGCTAAATTAACAGGCAGTAGAGAGAGAGAAGAAAAGAAGATACACGCTGAGAGAGTTCTTCAGCTTCCAAAGGTAGCTTAAAGGCTGATTTGAAACATAACTCTCAGGATGCATAGTGGCATTAAGCTACACCTAAGGCCTCAGGGCTGAGAGATGCCTCAGCAAAATCTTGAATGACTTCCAGGAAAGGAGGTTGGTATTAAATATATTTAAAGTTTCCTTTTCATTTCTTAAATGTTTTTCTTTTTTAACTCTGGGTCTGTTTTTGTGATCAAGAACTTAACCTTTTCCTCTGCTAAAATAAATAGCAACCCCTTGCTTTGCTAAAGCAGGACACAATTTCTCCAGAAACATCAAACCCAAATGGGGGGTACGAAGTGCAAGCAATCCCTTTAGATGACTGTATACAGGAGAAAAAGGCATTCAAGAAACTGGTGTACATTTCCATTAAACTACATACATCAATATGGATGTTAGCGCTATCAAGTACCAGGTTAGGGGAAAGTTTTCCCAAGAGCTTTAAACAGTGATTTCTACCATGAAGTAAGTAGGCAGTGGAGGGACAGCCCACAACAGCAGGAACTGCCCAGAAAGTTACATTATCTCTGAAAATACAGACTTCAGCTGTTAGTGTTATTTTATTGTCCTTCCTAATATAATTCAGTCCATTTTGATTTCCCATGATTACTTCCTTGATATTCTCCAAGATGTGACATGCCCTGCTTTTAAATCTGATTTTATCCGTAACTAGAAGTAACAGTAGATGTTGTATTTCCTATTAAACTTTGCTGTGTAGCCAATTTCAATATTTTGTTTGAAAAGTGTCACTTTCAACATAAAACATATTTGTGAAAATACTATTTTTCAAAAAGAGAATGGCAGAATAATATGGAGAAGAATTTAACCAAAGAGTCTCACTATTTTAAAGAAAGTGCAATACCACAAATTCCACTTCAGATTAACTGTACAATAAAAAGATACACTGCAAAAATGCTATGGCTCTGTGAATTATCAAGCACGATACACAATCTACAGTTAAAAAAACAAAAACAGAATTTTCTTCAAATGATTGCTAAAATGTAATCTTGCCCGTGCAAATGCCCATCTTTTATGCAAGGTCAAAAACTTGCAGCAAAACTTTTTCAATAAACATGGAGATATTTCCAAGGCTTGGAGAGAGATCAGGACATTTTCTCTGGGCTAATTTGGCTCCTGTTCCACTCTTCGCAGTTAGCAGTGCCATTGCTGCAAGGGCCCAGAAGATAAATCAGTGACTGCTAGAAGGGGACAGTACTCCTAGCTGCTCTTACTGAAGACTCATAAATCAGACGTGTCTGGACCATTCTCCAGAACCGAAGCCAGCTGGCTTGGAGTTGCCCCAGTCCATAGCATTAAACGCTCTTACCCTTCAAAACAGGATGGCTGAAGCCCAGCTGCCTGACAGGAGTACTACCTGGCCTGTGCTGTCTCACGGACGATGCCAAAGCACTGCTTGGAAGATCGCTAGCTAGGGTAGGCCAAAAGCACATCAGGGACCACTCTCGCAATTTAACAGTAATCGCGTTCCTCTGCTAGGGAGCACGCTCTGACGCTCTTCAATTTCCCAGTACAGAAGCAGCCTCCGTGCTCAACAGCAGGTTCAATAACTACTACAGGCAAAGCAAGGTCCCATTTAAGGCTACATATGTACTAATTAAAGTGCACACAGGCGTGTACTTCACAAACATTTCTAAGCCAACTTAAACATTTTCATTTTTTATCCTCACTTGCTCATCCGGAGTTTTCTTCCAATGGGGCACCATACAGCAGCAACCCCAACAGATGCTGGTACGGTTCAAGAGCAGTCTGTGAGCAGGAAAACTCTCTGGACTCTTTTAGCAGACTTTCTCCTACTTAACTGCCCAAGACAACACCCAGCAACTCACTCGGTGGCTCTGAACTAGGCCAGCAGTTGCAGCCCCATAGCTGGAGCCTTTCACACGGGTTATACGGCGCTTGCAAACACTTCAATCAAATTTGAGCAGTGCTAATACTGGCTTATTTCCATTCTAAAACTTCTCCCCTTGTCATTTTAATTCAAATCAATTAACTATTTCTATAAAGCTTTGGTAAAATATGAAAAAAAATACTCAGAAAATACAGCTGCATTGCATTCACCGCTGACCTTTAAATGCCTCGGTATGCGCTGGAAGGCCTGGGCTACATAACGCACCCTCTATGCTTCCGGGCATTTCACACGCTCATTTTGGATTGCTCATGCCATCCATTAAGAAAAAGAACACATTTATCTCCCTGCAACTGGGATTGTTTCTATAAACCTCTGTAAAACAAAATTTTCACTGATACCCACTCTTATCAACACTGTTTCCATTCTCCTTGCCTTTGCACACTCAATTTCGTTACCTTTTAGGCAACAGCAAGCATTCAGATCAGAATTATGTAATGGAAAGTGCATGTTTGCCCCAGATCACGCGGTTCGAGTTTCAGCTCCCATGGCTTCCACAAAAGCGCGCTTCCTCTGGTGGGAGGAGGGTGGGCACGATACACTGCCGCGGCCGCGGCCGCTGCCGCTGGGGCGGATGGGCCATTCCTCTGCCACCCCCCTGAAAGAAAGCAAAGGTCCGACTCCCGCTACTAGTCTGTGAGACGCAGAGAATGCCCCCTTCTTGGCCGATAGCAGATTTTGGCGGCGCAACAAATCACGGATACTAAATCTGCGTGCATCAGCTCCCGAGAACAGTCGGAAGCGGAAAGCAATCAGAGACAGGAATTAAGAGAATGGTTTTGTGTTCCAGATCCAGCAAATGCCAGAGGATTGCTGGGCAGTATTTAGACAAGAGGCTGCTGGAAAGAAGCTTCTAGAAAAAAAGAAAAAAACCCCCTACCATTTGCTATTTCTGGTACATAACAAATATTTTGGGTTTAGTTCACGATGTACAGATGTGAATAAACTGCAAAATAAAAACAATGCAAATTACAAAAGTAATTAGGCTACTTGTGCAACAGAAATAAAAGAAGGAAAAGGGATTAGGGAAGAAAAGGGAGTGAGGTAAAACACAAGTGTATTCAGAAATAGCACATTTCCCTGCAGAAACGATTCTGAGTCCGACACAAAGGACTAAACAAAAACAAAACAGCTGAAGAGTTAATTCTCCAAGAGTATTGGCAACACAGAAAAACAGAAATTTACAGAGTTTTACTGTGTTTGACAACAGTGACCCCTGAGCTAAAGATACTAAGCTGATACTCAGTTGTATCTGATTATTTGAACCCCAAATTTCAGTTCAGTAAATGTCACAGCACTAAGATCTCAACTATAACTCCTTAAAGGAATAAATCAAACAATTTTTTAATAATTAAATTATTCAGATTGTTTGTTTCGAATGACAGCTGCCTATTTCTATAACCACCTTTTTCAACGGTGGCTGTCACTCAAGCTCACTTAAGCACTCACCTTCAAATTTGTCTGTTGCTTTCTCTCTCTTCTCTCTGCTTCCCTCTTCCTTCACTTGTTTTATATTTCTATAATACATATGATCATTTTATCCTCCCTCTATATCACTGCTGCTCTCACTGTATTTTGAATTTCGCTTCCTAATTAATATGATTTTCCTTCCAATATTCTTTTAATCCATTTTATTTCCTCTTACTCTGTTCTTTTCCTATTTTGGTACTCTGCAAAAAAAACAACAAACAAACCTGCAAACAACCCCCTGCTCCAAACTCTGCTTTCTCAAAACACCCAGGAAATCAGAAATTAATCAAAGAAGATGGAGAACCATAAACGGACAGCAACAAACCTTTTGTTTTACATACTTGAAACCTCACCTGAGATCTGTCAGGGAATACAGTTCTCTTTAAAAAAATATGCTTTCATAATCCTTTTTCCTTGTAAAATCCTGTAGAGCTAATGAGAGAAGACCAGTTCCTTGGGAAATTATTTCAACAGTAAATCTATTAGATCAACCTTGTCAAAAATGAACTGATTGCAGTGGAGAGTCAGTATGAATAATTCAGGTACTTGGAAAAAACAGGTTGTTTGGAGGTTGCTGTGCCTCCAAAATATTTGGGTTAAAACTGCTTTACAGGATATTTGGGGACAGGTCTCTTTCATGGAGTCTTCTGGACTACGTTCTTTCCTTGTTACGTATTTGGGATTTATGGTGAGGCTTGCACATCGGTTTTAGTGGGAAAGAACACACAAAAGAATGACAAGAACCACAGGTAGCAGTTTGCCACCGACAAACCCAGCACAGTACTGAAACACGTCATGTTACAGCTGTGAAACTACCAGGTTTATTATTCCTTTAAAGTGAGACAGAAAGGTATTCTTGCTGTTAAGCAACAAAATCTATTTTTCCCCCATGTTTGCACCTGGCTGGCTGAGGTAAAGATAGCTGCAAGACCGTTCAGCAATAAACCAATTTGCTCAGATTATTGATCTGGCAATGGAAATTCCAATAGGGAACAGAAGAATGAGGTTTCTATTATATCTTTTGTTTTTACAACTTATTCCTCATGCTATTGTCAGAACAAATGTAAGTTAATCATGTTTTAAATAACCATTCAGGCCAAGAACTTACTTCCTTGCACAACCTTAAAGCCCATCAAACTCACTTGGCAATGGCAGTGTACAAAGAACACAAAACACGGGTTTGGTTGAACATCGGAGCCCTCTACTTCAGCAGAAACCTCTCAGAAACAGAGGCAACACAAGCCACACGCATGCACAGACGCTACTCTGCGCATCCGAAACGTCCTGCCGGAGCGAGCTGCCTCCTGCCCACCCTCCCCAGCGTGCTGCTCGATGATTGTTCCTTCGTAAGGAGATTTAGGCAGTTTGCGTCAATCAAGGATTTAACAAGAGACATAAATGCCATCCCCCTTAGCACAAACAAACCGCTGCCAGCACCTTCCTGATGATTTCAGGGAGTGTGGTGGCTAGCAAAAATTACAAAGGGTGGTCATTTCTGGTGTACTCTTCACTTTTAAACTGACTGCCTAATCTTATATTTTAATTATAGAACTGATTTTACAGGTCTTCCTGTAGCAAAGACTAAATAAATAAAATAAAGAAAGATGGATATAAATAAAATGGGAATTGCTATGAATAACATTAAATGTTCAGAATGCAATACATACAGAATACAAAAAAAATAAAAAGAATAAGCATCACCAATCAATGTTTCTCCACCTCCAGCTGTCTAAATGAGCAAATAGATATAACCTAAATTATTGTATAAGACTTGCTCCTTAGTCCAAGAAGTAAAGTATATCTAACACATTTTCAGATCTACAGCTGAAATTGGCACTCACATCTGGCTTCAAACCTTGTCAGATCTTTTTTTTGCACTAATAAAATCAATAAAAACACGATCTTGAAACTAATAATTTCAGATGGCAATATCAACACAATATAGGCTTGATTTTGCAAGCAATACCTCAGCAATACCTCAAGCAATACCTCATGCTTTTTAAACCTGGTCACATTCAATATGTACTTACAAACTGGACAGTTACATAATGTGATGAAGTTTGTGAAATTAGCAGTTTACAGCTACCCAGTAGAAGGCAAATGAGAAAATGTCCCTGTCCTCCAAATGATCCACCACTCAATAGCTCAGCAGCAGAATTGGATTCACTTCTTCTCATCACTCCCTTCCATGCTCTTCACCAACAGCGTACATGTGCAATTTTTTAAGGTAGAAATGAAAGGGCAAAAGTACAGCTCACATATTGTCTTATTTCCTCATAAAATAATTTAAATCTGAGTACCTCTTCTATACCCTAGATACTTTTTTAAATAAGCTATTTGGTAGTTTTCACTGAACACCATTAAATCAGCCATATTAATCCTTTTAGCGATAGTTCTAAAAGATCTGTTCATAATGCTAGAAGCTTATTACAATTATAGTACCTCTTAGCATTTGAACTTTTGATCTAATTTTTTTAAAAATAGCAAAGACTCAGATCAAAAGAACATTATCGAAAATAACAGTATTAATACTATTTAATCAATCAGTTCCAATTTCTTCTAGCCTTCTGAAGCACAACGCAGTGTACAACATTATTCTGTTCGACATTCACACCGACTCAAAATTCAAGGCTGTGGCTTTGAATATTTCATTCTGACACTGTTAAATAGCAATTATGGAGGTGTGCAAAGCCCCATATTAATATTCTGGGGTAAAGCTTGTCCATCTTAACTTCTCATGTTCTTCTTCTCACAGGTTTGGGGAGTGAAATCCAAAGTCTCCTTATGAGGTTCCTTCTTTCTACCCCCCCACACTGCCAGGGATAGTCAATAGATTAGGTAAACCAGCTTGCAGGCTGAATAGATATTTTGATTCTGTGTCTTCTTTTGGAGCCTTCTTGGTTTTCTGGAAAATCTCTGCAACAGCATCCCATTATAGTCTCAGGATGTGTTCAAAAACCTTCAAAACTCTAGGTCAGAATGTTTATGGGATAAAATCACAGGGTTTCTTAGACAAAATTAAAATCAGACATTTCTCTTGAAAGAAGGGTTCTAAACTTGTATTAAACTTCTGAAAACAAAACTGTCAGGGTGCCTTAATACAACAATTTTGTTGACAAATCATCTGACTATCCCCCCCCCCTTTTTTTTTTTAAGTGAGAGGCGTATCAGACCACTCCTGCTACCAGGGGAAAAATAATGTCGCAAACACACCCCAGAGATTTAAAAATAAAATGGTAATCGCTGGTACCGTTGCTGTCCTCACTTAGGCTCATGCAATCCTAATTAACACATGGCAGGATCTGGACCACTGTGCAAGCCCTGTCTAATCCAGACACTGTATTCTGCCATGCCAGAAGGTTATTCCTTGAAACACTCTCCAGTAAGCCGGATAATTCTAGAAATGACATTTCAATGCCACTCAATTGTTTTTTCTAGTACTACAATTTAATTTCCAAGCCGATCCTACTTGATTCTACTTGTACTACCACGTAGAAATGGTGAAAATTATATCCTTTTTTTTGAGAAAGAAATGACAAAATTGAATACTATTTTGCCTGAACATTACTCATTCTGAGGTAAGCAAGTCTTTGCAAGGGTAGCATCTTTGCTACTTCCTTCTATGCCTACAAAGTACATTACAAATCTCAAAATGCGAACAGAACATTTAGAAAGAGAGTATCAGAGAGAGAGTGCAAACTAGTGCCTAAGATAAAAAGAACAAGCCCATTCGCTCAGTGTCTTAGGACTGGATTAAAAATAAGACACTCGAGCAGATCGAATAGAGCAGCTGTTTTTGCAATATTTGACTCCTGGCTTCTCGAAAAAGGGCCAGCGAGGGCAGGGAGTGGGGGAAGAAGCGACGGATTGAGCCTCCCGCCGGCAGCTGGAGCAGAGCCACAGGAAGTTTAGGTTAGGTCATGTCCTTGTCCCAGGGCTGAGGCTTAACACTGTTTTGCACCTCCCCACCAGGCTCATCATCTGTAACCCCAGCTATGAGGCTGAGGGCTTAGCATAGGAAACTAAGCTTTATGATATAAATAAAAACAGATCCTGCAAACAAATAGGTTTTCTCAACTAAACTGGAACTAGCTTTATAAATATGTCCAAGTTCAACTCCTTGCTCTGCTGACACTATAATCCACGCAGAATAAAGGGCAGCTTGTAATTGTGTGGTCTCAGGGCAAAAGTAATATAATTCCCACACTCAAAATTCAGTCTCTTGATTTCCCATTTATGCCACACAGGAATTAAACAGGGTTAGTTTCTGCATGAGTTTCAGGGTTTTGTGTTCTTGACAGCTTGGCTTAATTTTATCAGCTCCCTGTTCATGTCCAACCACCTCTGCGGGAGAGGATGCCTATATGCCTATCTGTGCTTGATATTTCTTCATATTGCTGCAAAATAGGTATCTCACAATAGGGGTAAAAGGATCCACTGATCTGTTTGATACTGAAGACAGGAACACAGTGTTTTACAGATACATATGCCCATATTTTTCATGGTACTCCTGTCTTCATGACATAAATGTCAGCTATTTTTCTCTTCATTTTTGCTGGTATCTCCTCAGAACACCTTGGCACCATTCAAAGACCACTGACCTTGTTACAGCTTATTTTTTTATTTCATTTAGACCTGTTGTCTCTTGCCTTGCGGAAAATCTAAATATTCACAGATAGTGTCCTCTGAAAAAATCATTTTTAACTGTCAGTTATGAGGCTTTTTTCTTGTTTTTTATTTTTTATTAACAAAGCAGTAATATAGAAAGCCTTGAAAAATGCATTATAGCAGCATAAGGAAATCCGTAACTGCTCCATAGCTTCTGTATTCCCTCACATTTGCTTGGAGACAATTTTAGTAAGAAGCCTAACAAGTCAACTAAAGATTGAAGTATGTTGTTTTCTTCAAGTCAGACAGATTTTTGAACAAATACTTATGCACGTGTGCAACATAACAGATTCTGGTGAGTATTCAATTATTTCATATTTACCATAGACCAAAACAATTTTAAGTTGTCTCAGTAAATAAATTGCATTTTATTGCAACACGTGATTTTTTAAATTCTGCTATATTAACCACAATGCAGTTTTGGAAATCAAGAACCACAAAACAACAATGAATGCAACAAGTGACATTGACATAAAAACTTTGAGAAGCTTTCGGTGTGCCCGTCACCACATGATATATCAGACAGTTGTTTAGGAGTGGGGGGAATGGCGGGGGGCACCTTCCCTTACTATCAATTGGCAACTGTCAATGTTGTATCATAAGACACTGCAGCCAATTAAAAACATTTCTGAAGCTCAACAAAATCTTTAAAAAGGGGTCAGGTAAGTAAAAGTTGTGTGCAACAGAATAAGAAAACACTTCAAAGCAGAGAAAGAAAGGGGCTTTAAAATAAGGTTGTTTCGGTGAAATAGGCAAGGCTACTTTTCAGAGAAACTCAAGATGGTGTTTCCTCCTGGGATTTTAGTTCAACTACTTTATTTTTTTTTTCTTATATGTAGGATTCAGACTAATTATTTAGATTTACTAAAAAAATAAAAAAGACGTTTTTATTATAATCTCACTAGAAATTCATCTTGAAACCAGGACAATACAAAATATGGAAGGATAAAAACATCAAGCACTGCCAGTAACACAAACTCACTTTATGGTACAATATTCTAAAAAGAAGTAAATAGCAGATTAATGAGCTTATTCAGTATCTCCTAACATTCTTCCAGTAAGAAGCCCTGGAGAGTCTCTGCACAGTGCATGGGCTAGCCCAGCCCGACTGTGTCCTGCACGCGTTTCTGAAGGCATAGTTCAGATTTCTGAAGCATATAGAAAACTGCACAATTAAAACATCTCTCTCTGAAAATTTAGAATCTGAAAAACATGACTTTAGACTTTCCAAACCCATTTTTCCCTCCAGGTTCTACAGCCTAATGCCTATTGACATGGACACTTCATTTTAGTAGGCCTGTTTTGAAATACATTTGATGATTTCACCTTTTCTCATGTCAAATTACATGTAAAAGAGAAAATCAGAAACACAATACAAAATATGTTAAGTAACCTCCAAAACTATAGTTTTCACGTGGACTGACATCTTTCCAGCACAACATAAAAGACACTATGGAATGTTTAAAGCTTAGTATAGTTCTAATATTATTATACAACATTTTTAGATTTAATTATCCTGACCTTGAAAAAAAAGCATTATTCATGGACAACACTAGACAACTGACTGGTATAATCTTCCATCTCTACAGATGATACTGATTACACTTGAGCAGTTACCTACAGCTGTGTATTCAGAGTAATAATACACAAGAGGAGTATCAGAACATTGCATCTGGTTGTTAGCATTGCTTGACAATCTTCTGAAGTTACTGGTACTTCAGGCCATTTCTGTTGGACACAGTCCTTCTGGTCTGCTGGGTGGGTAAGGCCCACGATGAAGTATTGCATGTTCATGAACGACTGGAAGCACCAGATCCAGAAAAGGATCTGGAAAGAAGACAGAGGCCAAATCCAGAATTTTGATCCCAAAAGCTCTTTCCCTCAAGGTTCCTAAATTCAATTCCCTCAAAGGAAAGAAGTACCTTATTCTTGACACAAAGAAGAGCTCAGCTCCTAACCCGAGATCCCAGGATTTGTCCATCTCGGTTCCCTGCCAGGCTTTATCTGGCAGACAGCTTCAGAACACACAGGCAGGAGCAAGCTCCTGAAATAGGACTTATCCATGTGAAAGAACTAGATGTAAATACAGACAAAATTTAACAGAATAAAAATAATCAACACGTGGTTGTATGAAAAAGTATGGAAGACTAACAGATTGCAAGTACCTGATTTGCCAGCTGGAAAACCGAGAAAGCAATGCTGAAGATAGTGTTTTATCATTCCTAGTGCTGCCTGAATTATTCATTTTTAGGAGCAGGGGCCAAATCAGTGTCTGGGAACATTCTACAATGTTTTGTATGATGCTAGGACCAAAATATTTTTTTCCATTTACTCTTACTGAAATGCAGGAATGAAGATGGATCATCCAGGGTTAAAAAAATTACAATTTTAAAAACTGATGTCTGATTCAGGAAACGTCAGGATTAAGATTGTATAAGTAAATAGGTATGACCCCTTGTCAGAAACTTACATTCATTTGGGCCTGGATAATTCACTGTGTCATTAAAGCATTCATGATTTTCGTTTATATCTCAGGAACAATTAAACATATCTCCCATCTGCCTGACTAGAGTCATAGAGTCACTACGAAAGGATTTGTTAGATTTCCGTTTCAGCTTCCATATTGCATATTGCACCACAGTTAGCATTAATTGGTATATCAAACAGAAAAGCTGGGAAACACCTGAAGCAAAGAAAGAAGACAGAAATATCCCTTTTATTCCTACCAGGCAGAGCTGAGACATGAAAATAGGGTGGTATGTTTATCTTTTATGCTTACCCTGTACATAAATAAAAGATTTCAGCAACCCCAGTGAATAGGCATTTTTCATCTGCACTCAGTGCTTTGCTTTTTAAATGGAAGTGCTTGGTTATATGCAAAAGAACATTAAGCATGCAAAATAACTTATTCTGTGATTTGCATAAACGTCACACATGGCATGCACAGAACTTGACAGCTGTGGTTTGCATAAATGACAACAAAATTGGCCCAAAGACCTTTACTTCACATTTTAAGAGCCAAAGGAAATGCAATGAAGTCTAACAGGGAAAAGGAAAAAGGTTATAACTTCCAAGAATACTGGAAAAATACTTAGCCCAGACCTAATAAAAAAATGAAAATCACAAGTCTATTTAGAGTAAGATAATCAGCCAGCAAGCTTCTTCATGTGAAGATGCTGTCTCTCACAAAGACAGTTTTAACTAGAAAAGAAAACGGGGCAAGAAAGGATATTAAATCCACAGCAAAAAATTCCTAAATTTCAGATCTGTACCTTTTGACTTCAGTTCTGAATTGGATATAACTCCATAGTTCAAAAAACTAAATTAACAGATATTTCTTTTAATCAGAAATAAGTATTTTAAAATGTTTTTAGAACTTGAAAATATTTTTAAAATCTTGATTTAAAAAAAATTAAAATGTAAACCATTTCAAAATACTGTTAGAATTTTAGAATAATTAAAGTATTTAAAAACATTTTAAATAGTCTATTCTTCAATTAAATTTTAAGATATCTTAGAACTCTAGAATGAATGGCCATCACCGGCCTCAATTTACTAGAGTTTGATTATTTGCTATTCTTTGTGTAGCCAATTCTATCCATTCAAAATGTGTGCAATTTGTAAGCAGAAGTCATTTTTTGCAATAGTCTAAGTGACTACAGTGTCACGATGGAAAGGCCACTTCCTTTTCTGAGAGGAAGATTTTCTTCAGATTTAATCAACACTTAGAAAGCCAGCGGATAAGGAAGAAAATGACTTGTACGACCTTTGCCTTCTTGCACTATGAGGTCTAGACCACTTAAATACTTCAGTCAAAGTACCCTCTTTAAACTGTACAGTCTTTATTTAGACAATAAGCTGCTCAGGCCAGACAGGTTTCTTACTTGCCTTCAGCATGATATTCACATAGGTTATAACTAGAAATCAAAAATACTCATTGAAGAAGATCTACGAAACAGTATTGTAATGTGAATGTGAAAGTCAAAATCTTCCACAAAGTGAAAGACATTCAGTGCTAAGTCTTAAATATTTAGGATTAGAGGATAAATCAAGATATTCTCAAAAAGAAAAAATCTAAAAATAATAAACTTAAAAGAAAGCTAATCAGCAACATATATTCCTCTATATCCCATGGACATAACTGAGAATTGTACAGAATTATTAAAGGTTACCCACCCCCCATACCAATTTTATCTTTTCTTTTTATTTACAGCTGTAACAAAATGACTTGGCTATTTATTTTTAATTTTGAAAGTATAAATCAGGACAGGTTTTGGATAGCAGTCTCTTGAGTTTCTAAATATTTACTTAGGTAGTTGCTTAGTAGGAAGGTAGCAGAAATTATGTCATCACCCTCATGCTAAAAAAAGTTTAACAGTATTTGGGCTTAAGCCCAATATGGTTTTGACTGTAGTTTACTAATTTGTACCGGAAGATATATAACATAGCACAGGAAAAGAGCCTTGAGGCATTAGCATCATCCACAGAGGTTAAAGTAGGAAAGCTAAAATTATTTAACACATTTTAAACCCATAGTACAGTAAATGGTCTGTTGCTAGGAAGCAGTGCTGGCTTAAAATACAGCTTTTTAAATATGCTGTCTTTATGACAAAAAAAAAAATAATAAAAAAAAAATCAGTGAAGCTTAAACAGGTCTCACTCAAGTTCTTTCTCATGTCTCTCCTCTGGTTCAACAGAGACGAGCAAGAAAACATGTCTTTCACCCATTCCCGTTCAAGTATATGCAAAGTGAAAGCTTCTGAACCTGGAGGTTGCGTTTGAGGAGGATGAGGCAAGCTGCAAAGATGGATGATCTTTACTAGCATTTTGTCAGGAGCACCCACATCAGGGAACACGCCACGGACTGACTGCTAATGATGGGAGCTGTTACCTGCTGGAAACCCCAAACTCGGGAGACGGGCTGATGGCCCAGAACATTTACCTGGGGGAATGGAAGGATGGTTCGCTCCCCCATCTTACACACAATGAAACATTTCCATGAATAATATGCATTTGCTCTGTTCTGTGAAAAAAATTTTTTGTTTGTTTATAGTTGTAAACAGAAATGATGCTTATTCATGGAAATGAAAAATTAAAACCTCAGAAACTGAAAGCAGAATTTGGCACTAGGTGCAGAGGAGCTGCACCTATTTAATTAGAGAACTGACCAGTTCTGGGAGGACCAAGTCCAGCTGGCTTCTGACTATCTCCAAGGATGGAGATGCCACAGCCTTTCCGGGCAACCTGTGCAGTACTTGAGCACCCTCACAGTAAAGAAGTTTCCTCTTATGGTTAGAGGGAATTTGCTGTATTCCAGCTTGTGCCTGTTGCCTCTTGTCCTGCCACCAGGCCCCTGAGAGGAGTCTCGCTCCATCCTCTTTACTGCCCCCATCCTCTTTACTCCCCCCATCAGGTATATATATATATATATATGCACTGATAAGATCCCTCAGAGCCTCCTCTTCTCCAGGCTGAACAGTCCCAGCTCTCTCAGCCTCTCCTCATATGAGGGATGCTCCAGTCCCTTCATCATCTTCGTGGCCCTTTGATTTGCCAAATCCTTACTACCTCAAATCACACTTAAACCAGGTGAAGATAAAAATGCAAGGCTTTCAGCATTTCTGCATGTCCTTTGCCCTGTGGGTGAAGCCTGAGTTTTCAGGCCAGTCTGCCCCTTCAGGTTTTCCACAGGTTCATTAATTAAACTCCTTCTCTTCTGCGTTAAGTAGAGAACAGTCTTGCCATCCTCTTACTTAGAATAAAGTTTGTTTCCCTCCAACACGTACATAAATGTCTCTGCTATGTTCACAATGTTATGCCAGGAGTCATGCATTTAAATGGTTAGTAAGCAGTTCTTTCCATCAGTGCAGTACCAAACTTTCCCTTCTCTGTTGAATGACTACTTGGCATCTCTAGGGAGGAATGTATTTCTCTTTGGACTTTGTATTCTCTTTCATTTTGTACATTAAAACCATAAAAGATATGAACATCTAAATCGATTGGTTTTTGTTTAGCTTAATACAGGTGCATGGTTGACACCAGAAATAATAGAAATCAGTCACTTCAGGAGGACGATGGGTTTTGGGTGACTGATCCCCAGCTTCTTCCTTTTAGTCAGAGAAAACTCATGCAAGCAAAATCCTATAAGAAGGCATCTATTAAGTGGTTAATGATGTGCACATTCCAGGTCTATTTTTTCAGAGAGAAACACCAAGGCAGCTTTCGCTGTATGGAAATGAGAAGTTTCTACAGATCTTTATTAGTTATGCAATTTGGCAAGTTTTTTGAAAATTTCAACTCAAATTACAACTTTAACAGGTGTCTCCTTAATGATAGAAGGATAAAATATAACATACTTCAGAAATATTTTTTTCAAATACACTACAACATTATTGTAATTTTTAATATTCAGCTTCTCCTATGTGCTATCTGTACTAAGTGAGCTCCCTTCTTTTTCACATTTTATTGCAATTTGGCCCCAAATCATCAAAAGACAGCTCAGTTTCACATGCATTTTTTTAGAAATGTAATACCAATGCTATGTGACAGCTATACACTTGTCAATATAACTATACAACAACTATATGACTATTATATCACACTGCTAAAACCCACTGGTAAGTCATTAGCACAGTACAATCTATTAACAACAAATCAGCTACTAGTACTTGCAGAAGAGACTGAGTTCAAAGACATCACAGCACATTATAATTAACTAATCTGGAATGTACGGGTTGTTGCTAAAGAGGCTTTTCATTCCTTTTCCTTAAATATGCAATATTTACAACGAAGAGTTTACATCGTCACTAGGAGAACACCAGTTCCCAGAGCCAATGCATTCATGACTCATGATGTAACTAACACCATGAGGAGTTCCTTGAAAACTCTATACTATGAGAATACAGTATTTTCCATTAGTGTGGGAACATGCCACATTTCTCATAGGATTCAAAGTATTTCCCTTAGCGACAGCAAACCTAGGGAAAAAGTTACAAGGAGGTAGCTGGACACATTAGCTGTAAGAGAAAAGTCCTCAACTCTTATTATCATGAACTAGTCTAATACTGTTCAGCTCATAAATATACAGAAATGACTATAGTACTTTGGGCCAATTGATTTTTAGATTTAGACTTTAGGGTTTTGGGGGGATGGGTTTTTTTTGGTTTTTGTTTTTTGTTTTAAGGAGGCAATGTGCACATTTGTAAGGTTCTCTTGATGACAGACCCAGTTCCAAAGAAGATACTTTAAAAACAAACCAGCTACTTTGTCATTTGGAAGAGATCACCTACAAAAGTCTCTTAAGATGATCTCTTTTGAATTTAGACAAAAGACAAAAAAAGACATTGAGGGAAATTTACAGATATGGCTGTGATTTAAAATCCACCTCTTTCTTCTCCCTGTCTCCACTCAATCACACACACACACACACGCTGCTCAGCTGCTCAAGACACTGCTTTAACATTCAGCTCTGACTTTCAGGGCTTCTTTACTTGAAGAAAATAATATTATCCTAAGGATTAACTCTGGCTAAGGCTCAAAAAAGAGGTAGCCATTTCTTGATGAGTGCTCGAACCACTCCCCAAAACAGTTCTAATGAAAACCCACATCCTTACTTGGATCTGATCACTCAGCACACTTTTTTCTGTTAGTGGTAAGACTTATTTTTTTCACCGGATCGCAGAGAGGTTCCACTGCTAAAGGAGCTTTTCTGCACCCCAGCAACCCACGAGCCCATCTGCCCGACCAGCGAGGTAGCGCAGTGCCCAGGTAACCTGTCATTCACACAACACGAGGCTGACATTACTTAGGCAGCACTCTCAGGAATACCCAAATCGGGTACGGATGTGGCAAAATTGGCACCAATGCGGCAAAAGCAATTCAGGGAGGGTTGTTCATTTGGGAGGGGATGAGGGTGGCAACGGGGAAGAACTTGGGAGGGGAAAAGGGGAGATGCGGGTCAGCAAGTCAGGCGACCGGGGCTGCCTGGGGCAACCGCGGCGGCTCGCAGGAGTCAAAAGGGTGAGGACAAAGCAGGAGAAGAAAGCTGCAGCAAGAGTTTGGAAGAGGAAGAAGAGGGGAAAAGGACAGCAGCAGTCACCCCTGGAGGCCGAAGGAGGGGGCTCATGGTGGGGCAAGGAGGGCGAGAGCCTGCTCGCAGCAAGGGCAGCAACCGCTCAGTCGGCCTGAATAACTCTGCCAGGTTAAAAAGGAGCAGCAGCTTGCTGCAAACACCCCGCTGCCCTCCCTTGCGACACCGGCTTCGCTGCATACACGCAGCCCGCTGAAGCGCACGCTGTGCCTCGGACCTCCTCCGAAACCCTGCGCGTTCGCACTCGCCGCCACACCCGCGGGGCCTCAGGCCAGCGACTGCAACTCGGACGGCTGTTACTGCGTCACCAAATTTGCTGGTATAAAATAAACTTCCCATTCTTTTTTGAAGTGTGGGACGTTTGGGGGTTTTGTTCTAAAAAAATGCCAGTCCGGAGATGATCACCTGACAATCTTGCTGAGAAAAACATGCCCAATAATCCATGTATTCCAGCGCAGCCCACATCCTCTTTAATCTCAAATGCAATTGAAAAGAGGCAACTATCTGCTTGGACTATAGTGTACAAAAGAAGTGGCATAACTGATTTTATTTTACTCATCAGAAATCCAGTATAATCATATCATATCTACCATTTCCCTAGAACTGTTATAGAGCACACTGACAGATGTTAAATCATAATAAGCTTATTTACTTTTAATAAACATCCTGTGATAATATCTTGCCCTTATAGGACAACTGTAACACATGACAGAGCTGATGACGTTTGAAAAGATACTTGACAGGACAGTTTGTTCAGAAGGAAGTTGGAAAGTCACTTAAGAGACTTTGCTCCATCTCTGTGTCATTTTGCCAGGAACTAAAGGGCACAGCCATGTCCTCCCCTGTCCTCTCTCCTGCAGGGCTGCTGGCTGTAGCACTGGGAATAGTTCACAATCTGTGGCGATCAGACGCTTTCCAACTTGCTCTTCATTTCAAAGCTCGCAAGAGGACTTAATTAAGTTTATGAGTTTTTGAAAGCGACCTTGCAAGAGCCCAATTGTCAGCACCGAAATAGCTGGCACACGGCTTGTTTCATTACTGTTTACAATGGGAAAATCTCTTAACACAAGTCTCTGCGTTACCAAGAAATGTTTTAGTGTAAAAAATGAAAAATGAAATAAAGAATCTGACAAAGATATTAAAATGAAAACTACCTTAATGAAACCAATTATAGACATATTACATTAATACCTTTTAAATAGTTGAAAATTATTTGAAATTAGTTGTTCTATTTACTTTTAGTGGGAGGATATAATTTATCAGTGTTCACAGAAGTTTCTGAATTGCAAACCTGCTTTATCTGGCCAAGGGTGATTACATTTCCTTATTCCTCTAGAAAAATCTGCTCCTAAAAATATGTCATTGTAAAAGAAAATTAAAGTCCATTTTTTAGTTATGTTTTGCCTCATCAGCTCTTATCCTCTATCAGTTGTTAATGATGCCTCAAAATATTACCATGTGCTTATGCCTTCCAAGTACTGTATTCCATGTAGGCAGGCACACTAAATACTTACACATTCCTGTTTTGATGGTATTCAGAAACAAAATAAATCATAAAACATAATCTAGGTTTGTTCATAATAGAAACTAGTAAAAGTTAGAAGAAACCGTGCTCTTTCCTAAATGATCAACCAAACCCTCGCCAAAAAATTAGTTCTCTAATCTGACAGAAACATGTCACGGTATGTGACAAATTACTGAGACTGCAAATCAAGGGTATAGTGAGAACAAGCCTGGAGTTCTTAAATTTTGGGGCTGTCCTCTGGTGATCCTGCTGCATATTCATCTGTTTGAATCAAAGTAGAGTGTATTCACTGCTGCTCTAATTTTTGACAATCCCCAGAGGCCATAATTTGTATTATGCTGGGGCATTCTAGTGACATCCCCTTTTCACAGATAAGCAACAATAGCTTTAGGACAAGACTGAGATGATAGTTTATGAAGTGGAAGCAGTTTGTCAGAAGATGTCATATCTCATCCACACCTTTTAATAAGAAATAGAGAGAGGTAGCTATCAACAGCTAAGATAACATTACTTTGATTTCCCAGTTCCCATTGTGTTTTTGGGATTTAATTTTTTCCCCCCTGATGTCTTTTGACATCCTTGTACCCTCAGGGAGGAAGTTTAACTTCGAGGACCACTAAATGTCCCTTACTTACTAATAACTACTGTTAGTCAAAGAAAGACTAAAACAGAAAACTTTTGTTACTTGCAGTTTAAAGATAGGAAACTGGATTGAGAAGTGCAGTAATTAAAAAAAATCTGTAAAGGACTGTCTCATATATTAGTGCACTCGAAGTACGCAATACAGATGCATTCCTATTTTTATAACAGCATCCTCTCTTCTTAGCTTAAGAGAGATTACATACTTTAAAAATACATCTCTCTGAAAATGTGCACGAGTATTATTTCAAGATGTAATATTTAATATTATTTAAAAAGAAATGAGAAATGAGAATACTCAGTACACTAGACAGCATTTTATGTATTTCATTCTTTATGCATTTATGTATTTCACTCTTCTGATTGAGTGATTTTCTCCTACGGCGCATACAAATTTTTTACCCAACAACAGGACAGATATATAGGGAAATGTGACAGTAAAACTTCAAACTGACTAGAAAGCTCAAGAGAGATCATATCCTTAAAATGAAGTGCAATACAGTCTTTGCCATGGGGTAGATTTCAAGTTGGAAGCAAGTCTTCCTGTAGGAAGAAAAAAAAGAAAAAAACAGGAACAAGCAAAACAAAAAATAAACAGATAAGCCCTGCAAAAAAATAAATCAGACCTTAAGAATCTGATATTGGCTTGAAATGCTGAACATTCACAAACTGAGACGCTCCATTAAAAGCACCTCCTGAGTATTATTTTCTAACAATTCTGAAGATAACAAGTTATTATTACAATAACTACCAAAGTGCTTTTTGAAGTTTATCAAACTAAATATACTTTACAAATTCTCACAGTGGGTTATAAATATTTTGCATTCAAGAACGAGGTTGTATAATGTGGCAGAGGTCTAAGGGAATAGGAATTGCCCTGAAGCGTGACCAAGGACTTGCTGAAATGAGGCAAAGCATCTGGCCTGGAAATAGGATGCAAGTTCAATATGCAACAAAACTGAATATATTACAGTAGCCGGATACTCATTTCCTGGAGCCAACAAAAAGTGAGGGAAATTATGAAGAGAAAGTGGAAAGTCAGACACAAAGCCAGTTCCTTAGGACTCTGCATACTGAGGTACTTTAAGCAAAGGTCTACATTTTTGAATTCTTGAAAACTAGAGCTTTTATGGCTGCATTTACTTCTTTACTATTTTTGAAATGTTTTGAAATGTACTACTAATTTTTGTTCAGGGAAAATCATTTAGAATCTCTAATTTATTGACAGCATTAAAGCATTTTAGTTTCAATTCATGCAGAACAAGAGTGAATCCTGTTCTGATAGATAACTATCCTATCATGTGATATAAGCCCTAAAGATATACACCTTATGGTCTCCCTCCCTTCCCCCCTGGGGAGCCCTGGGTCCAGGCCAGTCATCCTCTGTAATTACTCATTTCCAAGATGTTTTCACTTCTGATTTAAAGGATTTAGAAGTCAAGTATAATGGAAAAGACATAGATCTGCTTTGCCAATGGGAATGCAACAAACATGTATGTATCTTTTCGCGTATTGTTTTTACATATATTTTCTCAATGTTACGCATCTTTTGCATATGTTTGCACAGATTTATCTGGTCTGGTAACAAAATGTTCTATTCTGTGTTAACAGGTGATTATACCAAAAATTTTCATTCTACTAGAGAAGGTGTGTTAGTGGCAGGCCCTCAAGAGGCAACAAATAAACACTTTGTGGCATCTACGGAAGTATATTCCTGACTAACGTTCAGTAGAGGCTATTGGTAACTGTTATTTTTTATCATGCTAATTTTTATCATTTTTTTAACCATAATAAATAGTATAAATACACGCTTTACTTGGTTTAGCTTTCTGCACAATGTTACATTCAGATGGGTCTAAATACTCAAAATAACTTCCACATGAGAAATCCTATGCTTGCTTTTCTTCAAGAACAGGCTACATAACGAAAATGGATTTTTCAATGTTATCAAAAGCCCTTATGAATTCAGTATAAAATAGTTAATGGTTAGAGTTAAAAATCCTCTTGCAAATGAGTATAAATAGCAAGAAATAAACAACTACAGAAACAGAAAAGACTGAGAATACAATTACTAAACTTCCATGAAGTTCTGATCAACTGTATCCAAAACTTTATGACTGAAATATGAAAACATTTCTTGAGTATTTCACATGAGCATCTCTTACTGTATGTATGTTTTTTGTATAGTATCACACAGTACTCGAAGGACAATATAATTTGAGGATATAAAATAACTGCAGGACATTACACAATCCATACACAAACACAGAATTCCAATTGAAATTCAGCAACTGTGAAGAGCACAAAGGTTTAGAAAAAAGCAAGATGAATCCATACAGAAAATTCTACAACCTTACCATACAGAGCTAGTCTGTCCAAGACATCATAGTATTTCTGTATCATCTATAACATTAGTCAAACATGAAAGGGTTAAACCCCATCTTCTGTAATATTTATAGAATTCCTAGTGTTACAGTATGTTCTTATCCCTAGATGTCCAGTACGTTTTTTCTTCTCTCCCTTTCTATTTCCCTGTGCTACCATATTTTTAGGAATAATTCTTCTATTAATGCACTGATGATTTGAGTGAATAACTCATAAATGCTTGTGCAGTAACATGTTTAAATTTGTCATGCATCAGTGGAAAAATAAACCATTTAGACTTTAAACACTCTGGGCCCATTTATGCCTCTAGAAATGCAAGATGTAACTGGCAATTTGTCATGAATTTAACAGGCAGACTTCAGTCAGCTTTATCCTTTACAATTCAAATATATCAAAATTACATTTCAAATTTATATTGCAAGCTTCTCTGATTTTAGCAGTGGCAAAGAACTAGGAGAAGAAAAAGGGAAATGATAATAGAAATAACTAATGCACCAGAATACACTGCTGGCATTCGTGTATCCGGATTTTAATGTCAAAGGCCATTACAAATACCCCTGACAAAAACAGGCATAGTTTACTTTTAACTATGGATGTTTCTGTAACTTCCCTTCTATTCCATCTCAGATAACATTACCTTCAAAGTCAGGTATGCATTTTATTCCTATGCTCTCCTCTATCCTAGAATAAATTGAAGGTCTTTCAAAGTTTCTCTTGGTCAAGGCAGTTCAAGGCAATTCAAATTGACTGTGACGGGGTTCTGCTGGTAACCCTTTGTGCCTTTTTAGTACCTCTTGATATTGAAAACAAAGTAATTACTTCATCTTAAAAACACATTCTTCTTCCCCCCCTATTTTCGCATGGTTATAAAAGTCTTTAGAGATTTAAGTAGCAATTAGATGTCTGTGACAAATGTTATATATATATGTTATTACACAGTATTAAGAAAAAGTACTCCAGGAAAGTTAACTGCTCATTACTGGATGAAGTCAGTCAATTACAACTTTCTATGTTTAACCTGACATGTTCTCCAGCCTCTTTAGAATTGCTGCCGGGTAGGTATGATCTCAGCACAGTACATGTAAAGATGAAGTGCTAAAATTAATGGTAGCTTCAAATTTTAAAATATATTATTTTTATAATTTATTTAAAAAACATGATTGTTTATTTTTAGAGATACAGCAATCTGCCTTGGTTTAGCAGTTTTATTTATAGGAAAGTATAATTCAAATCCAGACCGGAGTCCCACTACTAGCAGAGTGAGTGCAAATCACAGCCTTGTACATACAGACCAGTACTCCACACTCTATCAGTGCGATTGCTTGTAGCCATGACCAAAGAGCTGTGCGGAAGTGGTCAGAATCCTGGTTCCACTGATTCAAGGCAAAGCTTTCAGAAATTTCAAGGGAACTAAGTCCCCTAGCTTACAGTGGACTATTTTAAGTTCTCCATGCCATGATGACCTTTCTGCTAATCAGGTTATGCAAGTAGCTCAAACCAAAATTGGTGGGATTTACACTGATAAATAGCTACAATAAAAAGCAGAGGAGAGGATAATACGTAATTAAGCTTTTTGCCTCTTGTTTCATAGCACTCCAAATCTCCTGAACTCTCTGTACCGCACCTCTGAGTTCTGTACAACAACAGGAGACAATCCAGGAGCTCCAGGAGCTTTCCCACAGGTTTGCATTCAAAGGATGGAGAGGACCCAGGCCTGGCTCTATTAATAGAAAAAATCCAGACTGCCAGCAGACAGAGCCAAATGTCTAATCAGACCTTTGCAGAGGAAGCTTGCTCTATGTATCACCCAAGAATGCTAAGAGTTGTCTCCAATAAATACTAAGGACTCGATAACAACTGGAAAGAAAGCAAATGACAGTGTCGTTTTAGTCCCTGGTTATTTGACAGAATGAAGTATCACATTAGTGCACATTAGGCCATGGCAAGACAGTACCAAAACAAAACTCTATTAGATTTACTGGAAGGAAACACTTTTTCATAAAGTGAGAATTTTTTTGCCTATAATGGTGTACTTCAGCCAAAAATATCTGTGGCTGTTTCAGTTATGTCAATCTTTAGATGTCCAGAATCCTGATTTATCAAAGGAAGAAGTCCTCCATGCAAGCCAGAGCTGAGTAATCAATTGCCTCCCGTGCCACTAAACTACTGCTGGTGTTGGATGTATAGATCTTTACGTCCACAGAGATGTAGTTGCCATCAGCAATTCCTTACTTAGACCTTCCATCAGATCCTTGCCTAGCTTCTCTCAATAACATCTTTAAATAACCCCCTGAAACGAGCAATAGCTTATTATTGTTCCACAGCCAGGTGACATTTTCATCTTTAATATTTCTTGACTTCACCCACTTTTCTAACTATAAACAGTCTCTTCACAAAATCAATACTAATCCAGACCAGAATAACAGCATACTCGTAGATAGTGAGTGCTCCTCTCCGAGTTTTTCTCCTCCATGTATCTCAGGAACCTCAAGGGAAAAAAAAATAATTTGAGGTAATCTTTTGCCCTCTCTGTTAGGAACACAGCAAGTTTCATTTGTATTATTATTATCCTCCATGTTTCAAGTTAAATCCATGCTCACATAATTTTCCAATTATTTTCAAGTTTTCTCCACCCTCTACCATTTGAAAACTTCCTAATTTGAAGTTGACCAAAAAAGCAGACACAAAAATAGAACTCTTCAGACAGCCACACCCTTTTCTTCGTATTTCTATATTTAATCTTTCTTTTCTATACTATCACACTTCTCTCTATATTCAAAGCTCTACATTAAGCCTGTATACGCCTTTGTCTTTATCTCCCTTTTCTCCCCTATCATTTTATCTTTTCCTTCTTTCTTTAACCACTTAATCCTGCATTTTTTTCAAGGTGCTCTATACTTCATGAGTTTCCAAATCAACATAACTGAATTTCTATTCTTTACATCTTCCACAGATGTCCCATCCATTCTTGAACATTCTGGCTGCTACGTGCACATTTCAGTATCTCTATTCTATCCTTCTTCTTTCACCCCTCCCTTCCTGTACCATTGTAATACTACATGCACTGCCACATAAGTTCTTAAGTAATAAAGTAAGATAGAAATACCACTTGCTTTTATTAGCTCAGGGAATGCATCAGGAATTGTAATTTAGTTAATTACATAAAAGTCAGTTTTCCTCCTCTAAATTCTACTCCTTTGAATTTGAGTGAAACTAAGTGTGTGACAAAGAGCAAAAATAAGTAAGAGGACACAGATAATAGACACTTTGCAGTCAAGAAGATTTATCTCTATAATACCAACAATGACAACTGAATTTAAATATTAATAAAAGCAGAAACATACTGTGTATGCACTCTCCAGCATCATACTTAGGGTAGTAGCAATGCAATAAATTTCCTACCCACCCAAACCTATCTTTCAAGGAAGAAGAGTTACTCTAACAAAGAGACAGACAGACTTTTTTTTTTTTTTTTTGGTAACGAGTACCATGATCTACAACTACTGACAACAGAGCATTGCAGGAGACTCCTCAGTTTTCAGCTAAACAGATAGAAATTATTTTTGGGTTTCTGTGGCTCAGTGACCTTTCTGCTCAGTAGGTTGGCTTGGCACTGAGTCAAGGTTTGCAGCCCTCCAGCAGGGCTTGTATGGCTCCAAAGGCCAGAGGACGTTTGGGTAGGAAAAAAAAAAGGGTGTATCTGGAACTCTGTAGAATCACACTACCCTTGAAAATGACACAAGTTCCAAAACTGAGTGTCTTTCACAGAATACCTAAAGGTGTTTGCTCCTCATCATAGGCCACTATAACAGAATGGCCACATATTTTACAGGAAGTATGGGGAAGCTTCATTAATAGTGATAGAACAATATTTTGAAGAACGTGATACTTAGAATTTAAAAGTTTCTTTAAGCTCAATTCTCACCATCATCTGCTGCTCAGGTAAAGAAAACACAGCTAAAAAAATCCACCATATACCAAAGCTACGTTTTATTTTGTTCCAAGATTGTAAACTCCCAGCTTCTTCATAGCGTAGGTCCTACCTACGCTTGTCACGGAGCTCAGAGACAGGATTGCTCAGATATATACACATAAAGTAACAAACAACAATATTGCTTATTTTGGACAATAAAAATGAAATTGAAGTCAACAGGATTCAATTCAACAAAATTACTTCATTCAGGCTAATTATATGGAAGCATTTTGCAAATCAAATATAAAAAAATCAACACATTAGATGACAAACATATTTTACAGTCATCTTGACTAGGTCAGCCTCAGTTCTTCCCAGTGACTTTCAAAAGCATTCACATGTGGCAGCACCAATGGCCTTCAGAGGGATAAGTGAAAATATTCTGTACATTATTTAAAACTAAAGTCATGACAGTTCCTCCAAGACTATTTAATGCACTTAATAAAAAGTTACAAATGACGTGCAGCAGCGACTGCAGCTTTCCTCATGACTGCACACGCTAAGCCAAGGTTGTAATTCAGAGCTCCGGAAACCTGAGTGCCAATAGCAAAACCAGGCAGCTCTATCAAACAGCATCTGAAGAGCTTCTGGGGAAGAAACAAGCCACTAAGAAGCTGTCAATTCCTGAGCTCCTGAAAGACATGAGAAATTCATTTCTCAGTCTTGTGATTTCCAAGGTGATGGTCCTTACATCAGTCAGGGGTCTGTCAGACACACTTCATTGGAGAATTTTGGCAAAGGTCCCAGAAACCATCTAGCTCTTAAACACTGTGGCAAGCAGCTTTTTTCACAGGGAAAGGCACCCAGGTAGAGAGTTTGAAGCTCTGCAGGGGAAACCTGAATTGCAGACGTAGTGATCCTTTATACAATAATATACAAGTATGGCATGGTTTCTGTCCTTAAGGATTTGTAGTCTAAAGAAACAAGAATCAAATGCCAACTTTAATTACAGAATTACTTAAATTTAGCAAACACCCTGATACAGCAAAGCACTCGATCACAGGCTTAAGTTTTAAGCAGGAAGGAAATAATGATGAAATTTCAGCAGATGTTTAAGTGCTTTGCTGGATTGTAGCCAAAGTTCTTTTATATTTGTAATTCAGTCCTGGGCCCTCAAATTTCCACTGAATAAATATGCAAGAAAGTCAAGATCAAATCACGAGACAGGTAAAACTTTCAGGGAGTCAAATCCCAAATTTTCAGGGAGCTGAAGGTATTCTTCACTTGTTGGGATTTTAACCAAGTGATACTTTGACCAGGTATCTAATTCTGTAAAATGCCTTTGTGCCTCACTGCAGTGTAGTATGATAGAGTACCAAAAAAAAAATTATTACTGTGTTCTGAAAAATTCTGACCGCTTGTTTTCATCATCTTTAGTGTAATAGCTATTGTAGATTTATCCTTATATAAAATGCTGGTCACAAAATTATTTTAATACTTACTAAGGAAATAAGATACTTCTGTCTCTTAGCAATGAATAACTTTTAGTCTGCATTGCCAAGGATGGATGACGTGATAAAAAACAAATAAAAAAACCCCAACGGAATCTGCATACGGAAGGAGGTGAACAGAGTTACATAAAACAACTTTATCTTTTCACAGAATTATGAATTGCTTCCCTTAGCTCTCTGTGCCTCAAACAAATATCAAGTCATAACCATAATTTTGAATTAAGTATATTCTAGCATTAACTTAAGTTAGAAAATCTTGTAAATAACCTTTGCAGTCTTATTTATTTATTTTTGAAGGGGAAAAATATTACATAAACTAGAAGTAAACCCAAAAGCTAAAGTGGCTTGGATGCTCCATATATTTCTTTGCACAGTACTCATAATCACAAGCGTATAGGGGGTGTTTTTTTGCACTAGATTTTTCTAAGTCAGTTTATAGTTTAATTTCACATGTATAGCTAGAATTTTAGAAACAAAGGTTATTAATGTTTACAACTTTTAATAAGGATATGTGCTCATAAAGTTCATATCAATCATTCAATTGAAATGAGTACTGAAATTCAATATTGTCATGATTGCATACATTTATTTTCTTTTGCACACAAATTGGTAATGAAAGTATGGGGTGGGAGTTTCTTATTTATTTTATTCTTGGTGGTTATTCCATAGTGCAAAACTTTGGAGAGCTCCAATATAATCAGCAGAAATACATATTTTAAATACCTATAAAATCAGGAGACAATCACAGCTGCAAACTTAAGTTACAAGATTAAGTTACAAGGAGAACATACTGTGTATGTTAGCACTTTTATCCCTCAGTATCTGAATTGTAGAATATCTATCAAGCATGATTAAATACAATGTAGCCTGTTTCCTGAAGGCACATTAATATCTAAGTACCTGATACTTAACACATTATCATAGATATTAATCACTGAGGGGTCACAGAAAAAGAGATACACTATCTTTGGCATTTATTCCTGAATAATCCCAACACTGTAGACAAGGTAATATGGCTATGGGCAACACAGCTGGTGCAAGATTAGAAACTCAGTGAGCTTTCTGAAGAAGCCCTAAAGCCATCTACTGAGCAGTTGTCGACATGTCCAGGTTTCTGCAAGGAACCAGAGTCTGATATTCTGCTTATTCTGTACAGCAGGCTGTGTGCCGACAGTATTATATAATCATATGTGATTAGGGCTAGAAAAGGTCATTGTTACTTACTCTGGAATTATATTTCATGGGTTACTTCAGTCCCCAAGAGGGAATCCTGATATCTGACACAGAAATAATGCGTGAGGAGAAAACAGCAATATATTATCTTAGTAAAAATGAAGAAAATTAATAAAAATGTACTGAACACAGAATCCTTAATCCCACTGTATATGAAAACTTACTACAATATGGATTATTTGGAACCAGCTCCTAGGATGTTTTTTAATACTGTTTAAAGACACGGCTCATATTACATACAAGAATACCTGCAGTCACAAACCACTGAAATACACAAAACTATAAATGAAAATTAATTAAAATCATTAATCAAAAAAATTTTTAAACGTAACTCTCAGGTCCTGATCCTGCATGCTGAAAGCCACACAAGTTTTGTAATTGATTTAGAAGTAAGCAGCACTCGCGCTTTATTAGAACAGATGAAAAGTGTGTACCCTAACTACATGGGTAAGCTAGAAGACTGCCATTTTAAAATTTCCAAACGTAGTTCCTTCAAAATATCTGTATTCCAATTACTGTATTTTTCTAGTATTCTTAATTCTTAGGAATTATTTCAACAGTTATTACATTTATTCACGCTTCTTACTTTTTTAATCTATCTTGCACCTCCCTCTACTTAAATTTCAACTTTTATAGATAATATATGCATAGCTATATATATATGTAAATATATAAATATACATATATTGTTAGAAACTTTAACCAGCCTTTTGTACTTACCCAGGACACATTTTTACCCTTGGGTGTTTTTAGCATGGCAACATGCAAGGCTGAGACGACCAACAACAGCCCCACCAGCATGGGAAGTCAGATGGAGGGGGAGGCCAGGTGGCTTTGCTACCTGAACGGATAGAGTCCCTTAGCCTGGATGCTGCAGGCACGCTGAGCATGCGGTCAAGTAACAATAAAAAAAGTCATTTTTCTTCCTGCCGTATAATCCAGTCAAACAGAGACAAATCTTTGTGAAACGTATGTATTCAGCAGCAGCTGACTGTATGACTGTATCTCCATGAAATCCAAAGTTGGCTTTTCTCTGAGAAAAGTTAAAATTCTGAAATTCAGAAGTACTTACTATGAGAGACACATTCACCCTTCCACTGCGAGGACGCAGTACCCGATTACTCACCAGGCTTTAATAAAAGCTCTGAGGCTACAGCTTATATGCGAATTAAGCAACCTGCCCTCAGCGGACGTGGCCGAGATGGCTGGCAGGTGGCAGCATCACGTAAGCCTGGTTCTGCCTGAATATTTCACGACCCCGGATCTTCAGCGCAGGGAGAAGAATGAGGATCTCAGTGTCAATAAATAATGCAGGCAGCGGCGGGGGCACCTGTTGCAGCTCCAGCGCGGCAGGGTGGCCCACGGGGCGGCCGCGCCGGCGAGCCCGGGCTGCGAACGCTGCCCCCGCTCCCCTCCCTTTGTTTCGCTGCCCTCCTGTCCCTTTACTTTTACCTCCTGTCAATCTAGATTACCCCAGCAGATCCAGGCTAAATTCTGCAACTATCGCTAGTGATTAGAGTGAGTTGATTGAAATCGGATTATACAGGAAGACCTCTGCCTCCTCACTCAGCGAGCCGGCCGCTACCACTTGCACAGTATTTATGCTTCAGCGCCGACACCAGCGCATTTGGAACAGTCCATTTTAAGAGCAGTATTGCCATAAAACAAGCCCGATTGTACTGTCTTTAAAAAGAATGGGAAAAAGCTGCTCTTTTTAATACCTGTATCGCTGTAGAGCGGGATGCTTCACATCGCTTCCAGGTGGAAGATGTAGCCGGAGTTTCAAGGATCCATCGGGAAGCACAGTATAGCAGAGAACTATTATGTAACTACCACGCTGTGTGTACCTGATCATTACTACTCAAATATGGATACACTGCAAAAGTAATTACATGGCTTCAGAGCGCGGAAACTGTAAAAGGCATCATGCTTCCCCAAGGTAAGAACCGCAGACTCTTACTGCCTGGATCTATACAACTAACCAAATGATATAATTCAAGTTTCAAAAGCATCTCATTAAACATGTGAGAGAGTGGCCTGGCTGAACCATATTTAAACATATATTCAGTCATTTAAATACAAATTCAGGCTATTAAGCAAAAAGATAGTATGTGTTATAAAATTATAGTGCCGTCATAAAGCTGTGGTATGGGAAACTTGAACAGAAGAAAATAAAATCCAAAAGGAGACTGCTGAAACAGAACATGTAAGGCAACGAGACAAAAGAAAAAGCCAAAAAATTGAATAAAAAATTTTCAGTTAAGTCCCACTGACAAACACCATGAATGTGCTACACAGATGCAGTTTGTTCCAAAACATACCATTTTTCTAGGACTTGCTAAATAATAATTTAATAATATTATCTACTCATCATACAGACCTAGATTATGTTCCAAGCATCATCTGTCACTTTACACTCAGTATTTACTGTATTGGTATAAATTCATTGACTTCATGATCCCCAAAATTCAATTTGTGGATGGTCGGTAAATTGTTTGGAGGCATTAAGGTATGATTAAGGTCTTTCCAAGATGACAGCACATACCTTTCCTTTTGTTAAAAGAAACTCTAGGAAGTGTTTACTCTGAGCAGGACAGACAGCAAAGTAAAGCTGTATTTTCCAGAGTACACACACAGAAATAACAATCTAGTTTCTAAACAATTATAGTACTCTACAGAATTTTAGTCTAGACTGAAGGTAACTAGAGCAATTCCTGTGCAATTTGGTTTGCATATGCTAGAACGAATGCTTGTATGTACACAGTTTTTCATAGATCCACCAATTTTCAGTAAGTTCACCTGGATTCATGGAGCTGTCACTACTGCTTCCAATAATGCATTTTCAACTGCTGAATCCATTACTGATTCATTAACACCTTTAACAAGAAGAATTGATTTGTATCCAGGAAATTAGCAGCTGCTTAACTCTAGAAGCTGATTAGGTAGAACCACCTATTTGAGACAGTATGAATTACCGGGCAGTTTAACAGTAGGTTCTGAGTTTAAGAGAAACTTCATTTTTCTGCTATAGATGTCCAAATATAATCCATCTGACAGAAATTCTGCTAGTGTTAAGGAAATGTTAATCCAATTCTGAAAAAACATTACAGAGAAGGCAACTATGACATGCAGTCATGACTTAGGTTGTATAAAATCACGGGACGATACACATTCCAGGGAGGTTAATATTAGGTGAAGCTTGTTTCCTTCAACGATACTCAAAGCTGGAAATGTATTTGTGTTTCTAAATTAGTAATTTCTGAGCACTAATAATTTCTAAGTTATCCTTTAAATGAGCAAACCACTTATGAAAAATATAGTTGAAATTTCAATAAAAACTACGAAGACCATTGTTAAAATACAAGCTCATGTATATCCTGCTTGCTATTAATTGCATAACTCAACCAGGTACAATAATTTAAAGATGCCTATATGGGTATATGCAGACCCATATCTATTTTGCTAACTATGCAGAAGTTCTGGGATACAGAAAATCTCTCCAAAATCTTCTAACCGTTCTTTTATGTGGCAAATGGAATAACTTTACCCAATCTCAGACAGAACTTAGGCATTGATTTTCACCAGTGAGGCACATTTTTCTTGGATTCATATTTTAAAAAAATCACATATCAAAGTTACCTATTACCCCTTTGCTATTCATGCTGACCACAGACAGAATCACTTGCCAGCAAACCATTACACAGTCAGCCACGACGTACAGGGTTACCACATGCACAAGGACAAGCAGAAGCTCAGGATTTATAAAGTTCCCATAGGATGGTATTCCCCTGTCTGGACAAACTGTTGCCTTGTCAAGAGACGGATGATTCAAATACCTGATATGGGAGAGCTGACTGAAATAAACCAGAGGACGTACTTCTTGATCAGTTCTAACCAGAGACGTCCTTCTTACTGAAAATACTACATCTTTTCCATGTGAAAAGATAAATATTACTTGTGCTGAAAAGGACATAATAAATTTTAAAAACTGACACTGAAATGCAAAACAGAAAAAATTCTCTGAGACAGCAATGTAATTAAGATGAACAAATTAAGGCCTCTCCCTCAGAAAAAAAAAAAGAAAAAGAAAAAGAAACACCAACCAAAAATGCATTGGCCTCAGATGGCAATGCACAAGCAATAGTTTTCAAGGCATAAATGCTGTAGAACAAAGGTGGCTAGAGAGAACAAACTGGAAGCCAATCCCGAACACTTGAGCGCTGTGTACTGATCGGAGCTGCCTCCCATTCCTCGGTGACACGGAATGATGCAAAGCTTTTCAGGTCATGCTTTTGTTCCTACTGGAGGCATATACTTAAGTGCATGGGAGTCTATTTCAATACCAGTGAAGACTACAGTATTTTTATCCATTCATTTTTACTGAAACATTTATAATCTATTATGTGCTCCTCATTAGAGAAAAAAGAGTGTGTATTTTATGAATACCTGTGAGCTATAGCTGTCTGCACTTTCTCTAAATATTTCTGGAATAGTTGCTCAGATAAAATATATTTTAAATTACTTGTGTCAGGTGAATACATTGTTTCACCTCATATATGGTTTTATTAGCAGCAGGAATCTGCCGTTGACAATTCTTTTTTATGGTGACAAAACATCTCTTGCATACTATATTTATAGTATGCATGCATACCTCTCTATACATATGTAACACAGGCAAATATGGTAACAGAATTCCTGTGTATTTTGATATCGATTTACTATTATTATATTATTTATTATATTTCCCTTTATTTGATTGACTATAGAATGATAAAATACATATATGTAATAAAGTAAAAAAAAACCATTAATTCTGGAAGGAACAAAACAGATGAAAATGACAGAAAATAAATGCAAAGGAGAATTTTCAGTGTCACTCTATAGCAAGTTAGTTTTTAATATGAAAAATAACTTCAAAAACTAGTTTGCTTTCCACTAGTTGAGAAAAAAGCAAACATATTAAGAAGTCAAAAATTGTTTCATTACTATTTCCAGTTATTCTCCATAATCCCCTCAATTCCAGTGAAGTGAAACTAATATGTTGATGTTAGGAGGAGTAACCTGAAGCATCTAAATAGACTTGAAACTGTGTGTGGCTTCGTGATTTCAGCGAACCTGCACTACAGACAAAATCTATTTGATAAGGGAACTGGGCTGAGCCAAGTCTGTCTACAGTCTATTTCTGGGAATAGGGGTCCCCTAATAAAATAAATTCCATTTTATCCCTGGAAAGGGGAAGAAATGGCACAAACCAGTATACATAAAACAGAAGAAACATTAACATAAATGCAGTTGTAAATTTAATGAGGCTGTCACTAACGAGGTAATTTCAGTTCTACTTAATAAAATTACCTGCAAATAAATTAAAAAGCTAAGAACTTGTGGGCTTTTCAGAATGCTAAAGGTAAGTGTCTGCATGCTGCATGCTTGCACAGACAAAATAATACTTGCTATAAATGTACACTTACATACTCATAAAAGCTTAAATTTCTACTTCTCAGCTGAATTTTCACAAGCTGCAGTTTTAATATATCTTACATGTATCCTCGATGAAACAATCTGAGTTAGGGAGTCAATTTAGATCCCAATTTATAAATGTGAGATGAGTCACCACTACCACAGCAGGAAGCTAATATGCTTTTTCCAAAACTCTAAGTATACTGTAATGTACAATAAAATTCTATCCAGTAACTACTTGATAAACAAACACTACATATCATTCTCATCTGGATCACTCAGTACATGGGCAATAGTGTCCTAAGAAAGAATTTTCTCTGTAAAACTACACTTAATTTTTAAATGATTTTGGCTCAAACAGTGAAGAAATAAATTGGGGATGATTGCCTCTAATAAGTATGTATAGGTTAAATTCTAATAGTTGGACTGCTGAAATAAAGGCTATATTATTATCAGGTAGACAGCCCTTTAGCAGTGTGGGCACCTTTCTGCAGCGAAGCCCTTAAAAATGAGAGAGATTCTAATAACTGTTTAGCATCTTGTTGAGAAACAGTTCTGTTTCAAATATTCCATGTCTAGACAAAGAAAAAATTATTTCATAAATTAATTAATGACATTAGTCTGAAAGTTAGTGAATGTATAATTAGAGGGTTTGCTATATTAATACCTAATGCAGGGGCTCCTACACTACAATCACTGGGGTAATCAGACTAAACAACTGATCAAATCTGCCCCTATACACGCTGCTACTAAACATAAACTCCATATCATACAAACAGACTGGAAAACAGCTGGCATTTGAGTTTTATCGTTCTTCTGAGTTGCTAGAATATTAAATCTGTTCACAGAATTTCAGAGCAGCAGCTGCTTATGGCCTGCCAGACACGTACTCAAGTAAAATGGACTAAATTTATTCCTGAATACAAAAGGATTTAGAAATACCGAATTTTACTTTAAGTTGTTAATTTACCGTCAGTAGAATGTATTACAGAGTCCTACTGCAAAGAATACTGAATTAAAAGACAATAAAGGTTGAAAACTCAGATGCTCACAAGACTTGAAAATCCAGAAATCAGTCCGGTTGCATGTATGAATTTTAGCGTAATATTTAATTACGGGATATTTCCAGAGGACATTAGTCTCATTGCAGAAAACAGAAGGTTCTCACAACAATAAACATAAATAACAATAAACATAAATGATGTACTTATTCCACACATGTTCATCATATATTATGATGAGCTTTGTGACCTTGCACTTCTTGTACAGTCCCTGCACCACCAAATAATTCTCCAACCCTTAATGGGCATATTTTCACAACATTTTTTTGACAGATGTTACTATTATTCTCATTTGATAGCTTGAACTCAATTAGTAAGGATTCTAGTCTGAGAGGGTCCTAGTCTGGTTCTTCTGAGTATTTACCATCCTATAGTACTTTCTGTATTGACAGTACACTTCTTGTGGACTTCAGCTGTATTGCATACTCAGCAGTTCCGCAGATCACAGCGTTGCTTTACGTCTGGGGCTCTCAAACACTGAGACATGAGACATGCAGAGGATGATCTGAACCTCTGATTTAAGTGAAATGTTCAGCCTTGCCAAGATCCAAGCAAGCACCAAATCCAATTCTACCTGCCTTATTCATACAGCCATCCTCTCTCATCCGGTGAGCCCATCCCACATTCACTTACCAAGCTCCTACTTCAGCAACAAAGTGAGACACATCACTCCAAGAAAACTGATTTATTTCTGAGCATCATCCAGCCTGAGTTTTGACTACAGCTGTGATCATACAGAAAAACAGAATGTGGTTTTCAGTCTTCAAAGACTGTATTACAGTGTATACAAACAATTCTAGGATATTCCAGCTTTCAAATAACTGACTTCTCAACACTAATGAGAGTGGCTTTGCTTTTTTAACTTCTAGATTTTAATCAAAAAAATCCACCATCACCGGAAGAAAGCATATTAATGCATGGAATTAACCTGATCGCAACAAGTTTCATCATAATGTGCTCACAACTGTAGTTAATTCAGAGCTATATTTGAAACATATATTTATGTTATCAAAAGCTACATTTTCAGAAGTATGAGGCCAGAGTCATTTCAATTTGCCTTCTTAAAAAATGCAGACAATGAATATTTCAGCCCTTTAGTTATAAAAAAGAAATAACAATATTACCTTGCAAAGAAATGCTGTAAATCTGCATGTTAAAGTTTGTGAAGCAATTAGATGAACATTACAGAATATTTGCAATGCGTAGTGAAGGTCATCAAAGAAAAGTCTGTATATGCCTAACACAGGACCCTGTGACATGAGCTGCGAAACTGTTACTGTTATTCTTTACATAGGCCAGTCCCTCAGAAAAGGTAAGGCACGTGCTCTTTTTCTTGCTGATACCAGAACAATACTGCAACTCAAAAACCGGTTTCTATTTCTGTTTCACCTGGTTTCTGTCTCAGGTTTGGAAGGGAGTTGTTCTCCAACAGTTACAAAAATCCACAGCCTTGTCTTATCTGAAAGGATGACCTCTTTTTTCCCTCAGCCTTCCAGTCCTTCTTTATCCTCATACTATTTTTCTTCCTCATTCCACGCTTTTTCCTTGGCCCCTGATTCCTACAGGATGGTTGGTCTACACATGCCCTGTGCGTGCCCCACACATGCCCCCTGCAGCCTCCCAGCGTCTGGCCGCCTTCTGGTCCACACTCAGAGCTGTCCCTCTGCCACCAGTCCCCTGCAGCTCCACATCTTGGTCTTTATTTCCTCCCTCACTTTGGATGACTTGCCATTGCGTCTTTCTGCTTGGCCTCACCTCCGCTCACCCCCAAATCCCAGCTTCACACAGTTCTTCATGTCAGCTCTGGCCACAGAGGCTCTCGCAATCCCAGCCAGGCTGCCAAAATGCAAACACTTCTGATGAGGACAATGACAGACGTACTCCTCAGCCTAAGCAGATCTCCCCGCTACAGTTCAAATTGCACTCCTAACTCTAGACTTACCAAAAGAACAACTTCTTGAAGTTTAAGACATGAAAACCAAATTTCCTCTAGCCTAATTCTAGCAAATACTCTTCTGGAATTAAGACACTGGTTGTAGAAAACTTTGAAGTTACCTAACTTCAGAGTTGACATGTATGGGATGAAAAGAGTCAGGTAGCAAGCTGGGAAGGCTACCGTCATATTTGTCTATCCCAAAAGGCAGGGAAGAAAACAGGACAACTTTACAATAACTAGATCCCCCTAAATACAACACCAAGAAACCAACCAGAATTCAGACAGCTCCAAGTTCAATTTAAAAATAATTCTTCAGCAGTTGTCTTAGGGGTATAATCATCATTCACATTTTCAAAATACATTATCTGAGAAACTGCAGTTAACTCAGGGATGATATTTCTCAGAACAGGAAGAAATTCTGTAGATACTAGTAATATCTGGTATCTGTTTCCCAGTAGTTTATTTTTAAGGTAGGCAGGACCACAAATTTCTTTCAACATCTTTCTTACTCAGCAGTATAAAGAGCAAATAACTCAGTAATGCATAAAAGTACAAAAGAAGTTCACCTAAAGAAATGAAAAAATCTGATTTTTACAAGTTTCTACATGATGTTTTACAGGATGCTGAAAAGTCAACATTGGATATTCATAAAGAGTAGAAAACTAGTGACATGCTTATGTCAAGGAAAACTCAAACTGTATGTCAATGTAATATTTCAGTGGTATTTCAGTTCCTTGCATATAATTAATAATGGAAGTACTGAGGGATACTCAGAAAACTGAGATTTAATACTTGGTGAGCATCACTAAATTAAGTTTGAGAATACAAAGAAAATAACAGAAAGCATCCATCAATAATCAGTAGTAAGCCAGGGGCTTCTGTGAAAGAAAGAAATGCACTACAAGTAATAACTGATATATTTCTTAACGTGTAGTGCATTTGTTTTATTCTACAAGGCTGAAAGTTTTGTATAATTCTTATAACATATACAGAAGTGGAAGGTAAACTGAGCACATTACTACACAAACCCTTTTATATACATCGCTTATCCAGCTATACCTACATTAAATAAATGCTTTTCACTGTATGCATTCATTTGAATAGTTGGGCAATGTCTTTTATTATTATTTACTGGCATGATGACTTCAATATTACTCTCTTTATTTTTCTATTATTTGTCTTGTGACTAACAGTTACTGTAGAAAAAAATCAAGCTAAGATGACTCATTTGCAAAATTTTATATAACAAAGCAAGTGGAACATTGTATAAGCACTAGGAAAGCTATGAAAGAGTATGAAGGTGCCTGGGGAAACAAAAACACATTTTAAATTCAGATTTACTTCTAACACTAATTAAATACACCCACAAACAGTACTATTGTCCTGTGGCCATCTCTTGCATTGATTGAAAAGCCAAACAACCTAGGCTACAGCAATAATTGAGACTATAAAACCTTCAATTACCCATTCCAGGTTTTAAAAAGACAGAATGCTGAATTTCACCAATATTTGCTATCAGATATAGGGTAAACAATCCTGATTCAAATGCAAGCCTTCCTACCTTTGGTGGTTTTTTCTTCTCCATTATTAGACAACATTTTAAAGTATCTCAAGCTCAAACTGCTAAATATGGATGATGATGTTTAGAGCAGGGATACCTGAAATAACTACTAAAACTGTGCGAGTGTCTCAGAGAGACATGCATTTTAAACTCACACAACTCTGTATTGTAATCAGTTTAGTCATCAGTGAAAAAACAGTAAAAGTCAGAGTCTGCTTCTACTATGTTAGCTAGTTCTTCAGGGACAAGAAGCATACTGTGAAGCAAGAACTTAAAAACAAAAATGCTCTGAATATTTCCATCTTGAGGACTGTATGTTAACAGGGATACTGGTTCATACAGCCTTTTTTAATCTTATCTCTATCATGCATATTTATATCTGCCATAAAGTAAACTGTATAATGGACCTGTATCTCTGCTTCCTGTGATTTATCATCTACATGCAAGGAAAACAGCAAGTATAGTATGACAAGGCAGTTCAAAAGATGAACAGAAAACACCCAACTCTTTTTTATGGTATCTTTGTAGTTAAGGTGTATGAGAGAGGTTCTGAGGCAAAAATGTAGAACTGTAGTTAAAAAAACAAAGTACTAATTAAATGCATTTAGTCAGAAAGTTCAGTGTGTCCACATAATATTTATATATTACATACATTTATTACGCTCTTGGGCTGCCAAACAAACCCCAATTTAATCAAAAGTATTGTATTGGAAAAAGGCCACAAATTACATCATTTTTTATGCACCAAATGAAATATTCCACTAGTAGAGTTAGCTCAAGGAGTGCTTCTCTTGGTTTGATGGATGAAAGTAATTGGGAATAGCACATGGCAGAATGACACTCAGCAACTTATCTATCCCACTGAAAAAGGGTGCTTGATTCTGATGGAGTCCGGCCTCTTCCTTAGCTGAAAGAGCAGTAAGTGGGACAGACCACTTTTGGGAATGGGAAAGATAAAGATGTGAAGAAAAACAGAGAGCAGTAATTTAACACAAATATCTCTATCTCAGCAAGAATCATGATATACAACACTGGGGCTGCAATATATCTTCAGTTTAGGCTAGACCTTCCATCAGGGGAGAGGTCTACTCAGCTGGTATAAATAACAGTTAGCTTATTTTAGCCTCCCACGCTTTCTCTGGTCATTTCTCTGGTCATGTTTTATTGAGACCAGGCAGCATTACTCCAGCCTCTGCCTTCTGGGCCGTAAAGGCTGTTTTTCCCTCTAGGACCCGTTTGGAAATGGCACTGGCATAGCCAGGAGGCAGGGAGAGAGCAGGGAGCGCAGAGCAGCACGACAGCGGCAGGATCCAGTACGGCCCTCAGCCTGGCACCTGGCCTCGTTCACAGCAAAGCACAAGCGCTAGGGGAACATTGGCAAACAGAATGTATAAACTCGAATATTCTTGGGATCGCTGAGATTTTAGAACAACTTGTGTTTGAAGCTTATCTCACACAAGGGAGGCCCACAGACGTCCCCCTTTTGACAGGTACCAACGTCCCTGCTGGCTGGATCGTCACCAACGTCCTGCCTGAACAACCTGAAACTGAACTAGGAGAATTCTGCAGGTTCAACCGCTTGCTGCATGGATCTATTTTTGGAAGGCAATACTCCATTCCCCCAAATAGGCCTTAAATTCCTCTAATTAGCTTGTCTTGGACAAGAGACTTTAACCTCCTGAGTTGTGACTAATTGGCACTTTTTACTTACTCATCCCAGCTAAACAGTTCTTCAATTCCAGAAAGAAAAAATTTCCTACAAGTCAATTTTTCCTAGGCCCTAGTTTTCCCTTTCATTGACCAACCCTACTGACTAGGCAAACTGATCTGCCGTGTTATGACAAAAACATTACACATATATATTCAGTTTGGAAAGTACACTGAAAAATCTGTGAAATTTAACCAGAAAAAGCTAATCTATTCAAACAATGGTAAGGTAAGGCTTTCTCTTTGCTTGCATAAATCAATTGCTTGTATTAATTCTTATATTAAGAACTTCCTATATGATTGCTAAGTTGAATCAAGGACCCAGAAAGTAATCACTTATTTTAAAAAAATTGCCATCATCTATATCAGAAATGTTGTGGCCTCATTTGTCCTTCTTTAGCATGCTTTCAGTTTTGAAGTATAGGAGTGTAGAAGTTAAACACAATTCCCAGGCACATTAACATGGGACCATCATTTAATCAGCTTCACTTTGGGTCTCACTGACCCTGGCAGTTTTACAAAACTTTTATTTACAGCTGGTTGAACTGTTCTTGAACAATTTTTTTTTTTTCACTGTAATAGTTGCAAACTGGCTTTTCTGTATCGTCAGTCAGGCATGTTCTCTATCTAAAGGTATTTTTTCCAGAAAATATATGACCTTCCTAATACAAACATCTACACTATTCCCCTGCTACTTTTACAGTATCCTAGGAAAACAAAGATTTCCCTCCCAAACAAAGGAGATAGAAAACATTTCTGTTCAGTGTTTCTGAGAAAGAGTAACACTGGTTATTGTGATCAAACTTTGCATATAAAGGCAGAGAGATTTCCTTTGAATCCAGATGAAGCTTAGCTTAGTGATTTAAGAGAGTTTGCAAAACAAAACATACCTCTGTGATCTCAGCCTGTACCAGAGGTAAATACCTCTATTTCTGGAAGGATTTTTTATCCTGTCATTACTCCTTTTAATTTCCCTCTCTTAAATAAAAAGTTATTGCATTTCACATCTGAGGTTCATTTCAATCTCCAGTACTTTGACATTTTCTTTAAAAGGATAAATCTACAAGGAGCACTTCACCCAGCTTAGAAACATAGCAGCTCCTTAATCATAAGTAGTAGTACTAGCATAATGATTTATGAGAGAACACTGATGCCACATCCCTCCAAATTCAAAGCAATTTGAAAACTGAACATAAAATATGGTAAGGGAGAATATTTGGCCCACACAGCACGTGCCCACGTGTGCACGCGCTGCTAGGGAAGGGCCCGGGGGGTCAGCGCCCGCAGGCGGCAGCAGCTCAGCATCGCCAAGCCTGGCTAGATCACGGCACCTTGGACCCAGATGGAGAAGAGATGGAGAAGAGCGGCCAGCTTTCCTCACTTTTCCGGTTATATTCTGCTCTCTTTAGCATTACTGAGATTGTAACTTTTAAGAAATGTTTGCCCATATGGGGGCGGGGGGAGGAGAGGGGGCAGCAGTTAGGTTGTATCACTATAGATTATAAAACAGAAAATAGCTTTAATATGTTTTGTGACAAACTCAGTGGAGACCTGTCGGTACGCTGGTGCACAACGGGGCATCTCAGTGCCCACTGGAGGCTGGGACACATACGGACTCACCTGCCTCCCTGCAGCTCTCCCAGCACACACGCTTTTACCTTCGCGTAGCCTGGAGAATGCACTGGACAAACAGAATATTTCTTAAAATCTCCCAGTGTATTCATTGAACATTGGGCTTGGTATAGTCTTGGGTGAGATATGCTTTATCACCCAGCCACTTTCTAACCTGGCTTGTGTTGGGGGTTAAGATAAAAATGAAAATTAAGGTACTTCCTTACAACTTCCAAACGAGGCAACACAGTTAAAAATGCTTATGAGGACAAAAGTGAAGAAATGAAAGAAAATCTACTTACACTAAGACTGATTCAGAAAGGCCTTTCCCTTTTCCTTCTTCAGCAAACTCTCTGCAGACTTTCCTGTCTTCCTGCTGCGCTCTCCCTCTTTCTGCATCTCTTCACCCTCTGGCTGCAGTCCTTACTCAGCACCTCCTTTTGGTGTAGCACTTAATCTTTTTAATACCAATCCGATCTTTGAAGTCCTCCTCCCTGAGGACAGGGACCCTCGGGTGATTCTGAGACTTAATTTATTTCCTCCTGATTTACAAAACTGCCTGGTCATCCTTCTTACGCAAAATAAATGTTTAATTTCCTCAGAGATGCAAATGTCTCCTTCTCAGACCAGGTCTCATCCGATGCACTGGTTTAATGCACACTTCTTTGCCTCAGTCAGGGATAACATTTCTTCCTTTCTCCAATCCTTTGGTGACTCATTGTGTCTTCTCCTAAATTTAATGTTTGATTGTAATCTACACATGGTCTAACACAAACATGTTAGCCCATGTATAGATCAACTATTACTAAAAATAGCCAATTATTAAATTATTTTTAAAAGTATTGATTATTAGAAAGCCTATGGATGGGATTAAGGGATCATAGCACGTTGCTGGCTCAGCAGACCAGACATGACAATACTTAATGACTTTGGGGTGACAATGAGCTTGGAAGATGATTCTCAACGACTCCCTTCAAAGTACGCTGTAACATATTAATTGAAGACTACCAGGAGCCCACATAGTGCAATTAAAATCTGTAAAAATCTGGCAGTCTGTACTACTTTAGTGTACCGTATGCATGTATGTATATATTACACACACACACATCTACTTTTAATGAAATGTGTGTGCATTTTATGTAGACACAATAAAATAAACCTCTGTGGTGCACTAGGCCATAATAACATGAACCATTTCTTGCACTAGAAAAGCTTGCATATGCGTGACCCCTCTCCATTTAGTCTTTCTAGACATATTCCTCCTCAAGGTCTGTTGAATTCTTCTGTTTAGCATCCTTTCTAAATTTATCTTTATCCTTTGTCTAATTCTTTCCATTTGAATTGTTCTGTTGTTCCACAGTCTAGGTTAAGCTTATTTCTAGCCCAGCATTTGGACTTTTGTAGATGAGTTCATCCAATATATGGACATACGGATATTGGCATGCCTCAGGTATATTGTTTTACCAGGTGCTGGAAAAGTCCAGATACCGTAATAGCACTGACAACATCACTGCTAAATAGAATTTTTATTTTCTAAAAATCTATAGCCTGAAACAACATTATCACTTATTATATCACTATCACTTTGTCATTATGTGGTAATAGAGATTCTATGAAATGGGTGATAATACATTACCTTATTTCCCTTGGCCCACAAGACAGGATAACATCAATCAACCGATACAGTTTTAAAAGAACTGTGTGGCTAAACCTTTCCTTCCTTAGCTGCTGGGGACCAAGAACCACGGTCTTTTTTTTTTTCACTGGTGCTGTTTTTGTGTAGGGACACATTATTTTGGTATAACTTCAAAACTTTGGGGGGGAAAAAAGGACTAAAACCACTAGATCACTATACAAGACTGCTTTTTGTTTTCTTCCCATTTGGACAGTCCTTTACTATGTTTGCATTGTGACTAGCCAGAAAAGTAATTAACTAATTTATCTTCTGAATCTTTTGAATAGCCTGGGGTGGGGTAAGTGTTGTAAAAAACTGCTCTTCTTAGCAATAGCGAAAAAAATGTTTTCTGTAGAATGTTGGACTCCTAGATTAATTTAATAAAAGCAACAAAGAGCATAAAGAGTATATTATGCAATACATTTATCTCACATTTGCAAATGGGAAGACAAAAGTTGAATAGACCCACTTATTTCAAAGTAAGGTAACAACAGAGAAACCTCAAAGAACTTGTATATGCAAGTTACTGAAAAAACCTACATAATCACAAAATATGGGAAAAGCATTAGCAAAGAGAAAGAAAGCTACATTAACTGAAATAGTTTCTGTAAAAATAAAAAGAAAGTTGAGCAACAGTAAATGAAGTAAGATGTTTCTATTATGAAAAGAGGTATCAATGTCTGCTACAGTAGGCCAAGCCCTGTCCATGATCCCATAAATAAAAAAGGACTTTAAAAGTGAAGCTGGTGACTGTTATTGTTAACACTCAGGTTATTAAGTGTGAAATAGAAAGTACAGAGACCAAGGATGGGATGAAGTATCTGACTCTATTTTGACAGTTGAAGAATAAGCAGAGCAATATTCCCCAAAAGATAGTAATATTCACTACACTATAACTTATCAAAGTTTGCACACACAACTTCACAATAGAACATTTATATCCAGAAGCAACACAAAGCCAAGAGCATTCCTTCTTTCACATCATGTGTCTAATGCCACCTAGTATGCTTCTACCACATGTATGCACTTGAACATAGGTGCACAATTGCAAATACGAGCTTCAGCATTTTCTTCAGCTATTACACAAAATAGTATTTCAGTCAAGTGAAGCAGCAGTGTGGTTCCATCTAGAGGAAGAGTGTGTAAAAACTGCTCCTCTCTGATAACTAGTTGGTTTTAAATAAAGAACAGGCACAAACTCTATTAATAAACACAGCATGCTTGGGCACAAAGATCTTGCTACCTGGTGACACAGTGCCATGAGTAAACCAACTGTTAAGGCAATGTATGGTTGATTTAACTGGGCAGAAGAAAGAATGTCAAAATCATCATAATTATTAACATCTACATTCTTGACAGTCCTGGCAATGCCTGCATCTACAAATAATCTCAAAGTAGTGTAACTGTAAGGACATAAAAGAGCTCCAGAAATGAACCTATGCACTGGGTGTAAATTACATTGTCAAACAAGGCAAACCAAAACATCTTCTCAACTCTCATCCCTATTTTCATTTTTTCTTGCCTTGACTATCAAAACTTTTTAAGGACTCCACAGGGGCAGGCAGCTTCTTTCTCTACTACGTGAAAAAAGCATGACATCAACTCCTTACTTAAATAAAATGGGTTCACCAGCTATTTTAGGATCCAGCAAAGAACTAATCTCCTTTTAATAATCTTGATTGACCTGTTCCAGCCTACTGACATTTATAAAGCATGACTCTCTCTGTTTCTTCTTTCATTCACTAACCACCAATTTCCTTTTCCTTCGGCAGTCCTACAGGAAGTGGATCTTCAATCATGTCAGAGTCTTCAAGACTTTTCCAGGGCAGTTTCTGTTCATTGAAGCACTCTTGCTATGTTTATCACTTCACCAAATCCATCTTTTCAATTCAAGGCTGAAAGGATTTTTTTCCTTTCCTTTCCCTTGTACTAATTTATCCACTTTGCTACTCTGGTTTGGTATAAAGTTGGTAGGAAGGATATTAAACATGGTAGCTTTCATCAGAGGAGTAAGGACACTCCATTAGTATTATAAGACAGTCAGTTAATTTATCATGACTTCACAGTCTCCTAAAATTGTTATGGAATGCAAACTCATCCAAAAATGTATTAAAATTGGCACAGATATTAAATTATTCCCCTCAATTGAAGTCAGGAAGCAGGGGGCAAGATAATGAAAAAATAGAAGAAAAGAAAAGTCAGTGTGGCTAAGAACAGAAAGAAAAAGAAAATGCTGAAGGGAAAAAAATATGGCTAGGAAAGAATACAAAGAAGCAATGAAGAGTGTGAAGAAAAGAGAGGGGGGTAGAGAAGTTAGTTGGAATATGCCCATATGAGAAGAGTGATCTCTTACACCTTTCATTTATTACAGCAATTTTTATTTTACTAAGTGAGGAGAGCAAAACTCATGGTGTATAAAAGGGGGGGAAAGGCAGAGGTTAGAAGGACTGTGAGTTGTAAAGAAAAACTGTATAGATAAGAAGACTGAGTTTTTAATTTAACAGTAACAGTCTCTTAAATTAGCTGAAAATGTTTTTAACAAATACTCATTTATTCGGGATTTGTATAAAACACAATACTAGTACTTGTGTAGTGGGAATGTCCTTCCATCGAAGGAATGTCATCTTTAAGGAAACTAAGCATCTCAGGCCTCTTTTTAACATGATTTGTCCTTAGACACAGGATGAATCACTCATAGATCTGGAAACAGAGGTTACAAGTCCTGATTCCTGCTTACTACTTCTAACAGTCCAATAATGGAACATGCACCACTTTAAGTATATGACTTACTTCAAATTTCCAGCCTCTTTTCATGAATATAACACAGGTTTCAGAGAGCACATAGCCTTTTTAAAAGCAACTCACTGAAAATAAAGCTTCAGAAAACTCAAACATTGAAATAATATGCACAAAATCAAAATGAGGTAAAGGAGAAGGAGGTTAGAGGGATGCAGACTTGGTTTCAATAGTCCGAGCTTTCCTTGCCAGAAACAATGCAAACAACGTCACTACTTGTATAAACCTAACTCAGTGGAGGGTAACAAAATAATGCTCTGATTTAGCAGTTAGTGATAGTACCACTAATAGAAATATTAATTCAGCTTTAACAAGTGAGGATGCAGGAAACAGCAAAATAATTGAAAAGGAGTTCTCTAATCTTTATTTCAGCATATTTGCTTATGATACTGCTACTGACTTGAAATTTTAAACATTTTAAATCTGTTAGTCAAGCATGACTATATTAATTACAAAATGAAAGAAAGCAGATCCTTATCACATACATTGTCACAATATTCTGTCTACCAGCTATATTCTTACACAACGTTACTTCAGAATGCACAATGAGAAGCAAATGCTCGATTTAATTCTCTTAAACCTAAGAAAGTTTTTTTAAAAGTTCCTTTACTAGTTAATTAAATTCAAAATCTAAGGAAAGCAGCAAGAAGAAAGAATTCAAAGAAAAAGGGACAAGAAAATGTATTATTTTGTTTCTTGAAACAGAGGCTTTGTAGATCAACTCTAAGCTATTAAAATGGAATGCAATCATCTAAAGGCAGCCACAAGAAAGAAATTATGGCCACCAAATATACAAACGATAAAAAAAAGAATGAGAGCGAATGTGTCATGTTTCACTTGAGAGGACTGAAGTACAACAGAATGGCTTAACTCCAGCTATAATCCACAACATAACTAAAACAGGCAGTTCAGAGAGGTGTAGCAGGGTAACTGAAGGTAAATGGAAACTATTTCCCTCAATCCAGGCCATATAGAGTTTGCTCATGTTTTCACTAGTCTATACTGATTGAAAGAGATTCTTGGTTCATGTTACTTTGCCTTTAATATTGTTATAGAGGTTTATTCCAGTTTATTCATTTATCGAGTCTTCTTACTCAAGTAAAATATTTGAAAAGTAAGGTACATAAAAAATGCATAAGGACTTCTGATAGTTATATATAGATATTTAAAATATACAGAGTTTCCCCAAAATTCAGAGATTATGAATTGCTTCCTAACAGTTTTATGCCGTCGTAGGCACCCAACACCAAGGGTAGTCCAGTCACTTCGCGTTACAGGCCTATTTTTGCTAGTCCAGCCAATTCCTTTAAGGTATGAACAGCCGAGTGTAGGCTGCTGCTATCACAGCATTTACACAGTGCTTGTGCTAAATCATGTCATCTTAGTCTCATTATCTGAACACCACAACCTCTCTATTCTTTCTTTCCTCCTTCCCAACACCTCAGTTTTCTGCCTACAATACAAAGAGAACCAAGCAGGAAAATCCTCAAAACAGATATCACAGTTCATTCACAGATGCCTTTTCCTGCAACTTCCATTTGAAAACAGCTCTAATTTGCACCTAATTTGACAAGAAGAGCAATGGAGAAAGGAAGAGAGATAGATATAAGGCTAGGGTTGATGGCATGGGAGTGTTAAGGGGCACAGAAATAGCCCTGGCAGGTGCAGTCTTGGGAAGGGAAAAGACAAGGCTGGGACTAATGTCAACCCAAGGAAAAGAAGGGTGCAAATGTGAAGCAAGATTTCAGCCTGTCAAACCAAAGAGAGAGCAGGCTGGAGAAAAAGGAAAAAAAAGTTAAATTGGGGGGGGGGGCTATAAAGGGGAAAACAAACAAGAGATATGGAGGCAGTGAGCAAAGGAAGAAGGACATCATTTGCTATGATAAAGAATGGTCTGGCAAGAAACATGATTAAGTGATGGAAAAGATTACAGTATCGAAAGGAACAGACAAAACCCTAATCCAAACCTAACAGCACCAAAGAGAGACCATTCCCTGAGGAGGTCTGAGATATCCTCCAGACACAAGCACAGAAAGCTGGCCATCTGGCTTCTGCTCACTGCTGCAGGCAGAAAGCTCTCCAATTACAGTCCCCACCATTAGAAAAGAAGCATCTTGAAACAAAATCATACCAAGCTGCTTAATTACGTTAAACTAAAATACTCAGTGCAAGCCATACCATAAATTTCACTACTAATCCCTAAATAAACTTCAAAGTGTTTTTGAATGCATTTTTAAAGGATTTTAATATTATAAAATTGCAATAGTCCTTTGTAAAGAAATATTCCCAGAGAAATGAATATTTGCCTTCCAGACATATTCCCCATGCTTTATCAAATTAGCTGTTTATCTGAGAAAAATCTTTAAAATGTTGACTCAGACTTACTCTGAATGGTCCTTTTAGCTAATCAAGACTGTCATTTGATAATTCTAAAAGAGAGCAAAATTTCAAACAGTCAACAAGATGAGTTTTTCAAGCTACTAAATAAATAAGTACTAAATACAGTTTTCTGGGAAATCCAGAAAACTAGAGATTTTAAACTGTCATTAAATATACAATGGATTCCAGCCTGTGGTTTGACTATCTGGTTCATCAGAGGCCTTCTTTGGCTAAACCTACCTATTCTTTGTTGCCCAGCTGTGAGAATGGCAATGAACACATACTCTGTACATATGCCGGCACCCTGAGAAACCAGCAATAAGCCTAAGTATGTTCCGTACTATACTAACCTGATGCAGTTAGTGCTTGGATTTGCAAGTCTTGTGTGCTTGTAGGTGGTTTCCAACTACACATTAGGTCACTTCCGTTTTCACTATCTTGTAGAGCCTTTTGAAAGACTGTATTGACTCTCCTCCTAAACCAATCATTGCCTTCATCTGCCATGGATAAAAAGTTCATACTCACCACTATTATGTTTCCATATAAGCAGTTTTTCCCAGGCTTGCAGGTATGCTGCACCACTGCAAATGAAACAGCTCTCATAGCAGTAAATTGAGAAAGTACATACAGCCAGGCAAAGGAAAACAAGTGGCTGATAGCTAATTGCTATATTCAGAAATGTGCAGACTTTGAAAACATCTTGGAACCTGTGTTCAGACAACCTTCACAGTGGCTTTCTAGACACATCCAGAGAGAGCACAGCTCCACTGAAGACAGGCCAAGATTCCTGATGTCAGTCAGACTGTAACTTTACCTGAAAGCTGAACCTCGCAACAGCTGGATAGACCAGACTAAGGTTTGCAAGCTAAAATATACTAGCCAGTTTTCAGGTTCCTGGATGCTTAGATGTTCTGTGACATGCTGGCAGTGAGAATTCTGAAAAAAAAAAATTGAGTAACATACAAATAGTACCAATGTTGTAGACTGCACCCTCCAGAAGCAGATAAGATTGTCAGCTTGACGAATTCTGCGCGGCTATCTCTCGCTACCAGCTACAACGGAGGAAAGCACAGTTGCTACTTGACAAACAGCATGACCCCATCTCACAAACATGAATAAAGGAATAAGGTGAAGATGCTGTTCAGAATTATCTTCAACTTTTGCCATGAAAATGTTCAGTATAAGGGTCTTAACTTCTGGAATTAAGTAATAGCATGTTGTCATAATGTGCATATGAAACACCCTACCTTGAGGAGCTGCAGATTATGCCACAGAATATTAAACGGATCACAGAGCCCCCCACATGCCCATGATTACCCACCCTGCAGAGAGAAGCTGTCAGAACAGGAAGACAGAGATCAGAAACTTAGTTGATGCAGACTGTAAACAGAGCCACGCAGAAGGAAGACTCGGTGAGCAGGAAAGCCTGGGGAGAATGCCTGAGCTGAACTTAATCTTGTTAATGTCCGTATTATCTATACTTCATTGGAAGCAGCAAAATCTGGGCGGAAGGTGAAGATGGATACAATCCATCCAAGACTTCAATTTTAGCCCTGCACACTGGTGCAGGACTAACCTCATTGTGCATTACAGTCTAACACACAGAAGACATAGAAAGGAGCTGCGTAACAATATGACCATCTCCTCCGTTTTCTCCTCCTTCCACAATGCTGCTACTCCAAAGACACAACATGAGCCCAAATAACTGAGTGATCTGTCTATCCCTGACCCTGAAGTTAAAGAGACTGAACCTGCCTGCAGTCTGCACAGTTTTTAGGGCCTGGACCAGAAAGACCAGGATTGGTTACAAAACGATAGTTAGGTTTGGTCATGTTATTAAATGTATAAAGTACATCATCTTAATCCCCCCAAAATTAAAAAAATTTAAAAAGAACTTGGATCATTCACCACCCGGATTCATAGACCACTTAAGAACTAAAAATTAATAACCCAGAATAAAAGTCTGATGTTTTTCCCCAGTGAGTCAGACATTAATAAAAAGGGTCATATCCTAGCTCACTTTAATTTCAGTGCTTTCATCCCAAAAGAATCATACAGTACAACCTCAATTAGCCCAATGCCATGGGGAGCATCAAAAAAATTCAATAATAAAGGGTTTGGATAATCAAGGATTCAAACAACAGAGAGAATTTTCATTGTAATTAAGTCATTTGAGAACATGGTCATTTTTCAGGTAACAGTTTTCAGACCAGAAAGATCAGGGGTATACTCCGCTTCACTTATCCTAGCCAAGACAGGGCATCCTTTCTGTATACAGTTAGTAAGAACTGGTGCTAAAGACCACTCAGCATACTGTGAGGCCTAGCAGCATTGGACAATATCCTTTGCACAACAAGTGTCACAAAATAAAGTACAAAACTTAGTATTTTATAAGATAGTGTCTAAGCACCTTTCTCCTCATAACTGCCCACAAACATCCAAAAAATAATGGACTTAATGAAGTTCAATGTGTTTAGTCAAGGACTGAACATGAATAGATTTCATTGTGATTCATAACTGAATATTCTGACATATCCAGATGGTGAAACATACTTTGCAAACAGGCAAATATTTTATTTTTCTGTCTAGATGTTATTATTCACAATGGTTGTTTCCACTGTAAGTAACAATAGTAAGGAGAAATGAAAGGGTAGGGAGATGCATCTCAAGATGTTATTATTTTCCTATGACCCTAACTTACACTGTCATGAGAGCACTAACAAACAAGTGCTTTAAATGTATTCACGTATCAGTTTCTGCATCAAAGTGTAATTATATATCAAATAAATACATGCATCACAGAAGTCCAATTTTATATTTTATATTGAATTGATGGTTAAAATAAAGTACACATTGGATTTTGCATAATTTATGCAAAATACTGTACTGTTTAAGCTCTAACCTGGAAGGAAGATCTCATTAGAATCTCCCTTCTTCTGCCTGCTTTTTACAGAACAGTAGCAACTGTTGCACCAGTAAGAACAAAATACATCTGAAGTCAAATTAGCCATGGAAAACACCTGTCACCACACTTACAATTCTAATTGTTTACATCTCTGCAATATACTCTGAAGAAGTAGAGATGTGTTTTCTCTTTAATAAATTTTATCCTATCCATCCCCTATACAAACTTTGATTTAGATGACACCTAATTATGACCTTGCTTGTTCTGTGACCATGATTTAAGTTTTCTGTAAAAGAGCTTTTTATGACACAGAGAAACACACTGACACTCCTGACACCAGAATTATTTCTCCTAATATATTTGCTCTTTTCTTGTGCAACAAGCTACAAGCTGCCTGTTGAAAATACTCAGCAATTTCAATTTGCAGCTTAGCCAGATTGCTTGAACCTCCTGTTCCTTATCACATCTATCTGACAACCAAATAGCAGAATTGAAAAGGAATGTTAAAACATAAATGAATTACTTAGGAGATTATCACATCAGCTGAGTATAGTTCAGACATATTTCAGTTAACAGTCAATCTTTTTCATTGCTAATACTTTAGCTTTGGCGCTAGCCTTTCTTGTGGAATTTATTAGAGACAGCCATTTTGCAATACAGAGCAGTCTCAGCACATCAGAGTACTGAAATACTCTGTTTGAGGAAGCAAACAAACCATACAAACCTTCAGGCCATACTTTTGCCACTGTGCTGCTGTTTTTCAAAAGAACTACCTCACAAGAGGATTTTTATGATCCTCCCTGTCTTTCAACTAATTTGTGTGCCAGTCCATAATTATTTATAACCTTGATTGATTTTCAGTTATCATATATGGATAAATATAATGTCCTTTTCTAATGACTCCACTTACACAGAGATATTACCCAGAAAAAAAATACACATTAAGAAAATGTAAACAGTCAAAAGGGTCAGATTTCCAGTCTTTTAACACTGAAGGGTACTTGGAAATAAGATACATTCTTGATATGAACAAATTCTGAGAAAATAGATGTCAAAAAAATCATACCTATGAAAACAATCTTTATGTTCCTGTGCTGTAAAAACTCAGTGTACGTATGTTCAGTGCCCTGATTGGTCATTTGGATATACATTAAAATACTTGAATGAGGCATGCCACGCTATCTAATATACTAGTAGTTGAACATACAAGTTACCATCATTCTAACACAATCAAAAACTTACATAGGAAACCCGTACTCGCCGTCGGTGCACCAGCCCACAGCACTGCATGAAGAGGACAGCAGACAACAATCAGGGTATGGTTTCACCGAGCTTCAGTCATTCCTGTCTCCTCCGAGACACTGTCCATCTCTCCTCACTTTTCAGCCCCAGGTACAAGGAAACAAGTAGAGAAAAGAGTCACCCTCCAGCTCCCAAGTTGTGCTTTTAAAATATCCTGAAGACAGATGAAACTTACTTTCGCTGAGTAAATCAATCTCTTCTCTTCCAGATGATTTTAAAAAAAGCAAAAAAAACTCCACCAACAACAAAAACCCAGAGGCACGTCTTTATTTCCTCAGCATCCAGGTATTACAAAGTAAATCCCATATTCATACCCATCTTTTACTACACGTGGCATAAGGTTTGTATCAACCATTCTGAACTTAGGAAAGGCAGAGACGTAATTGGATCTTTGTATCTCAGACCACTGCAATACCCAGCTTTCTGAAGGTCTCTTGCTGCTGCTGCTGCCGCTGCTGCTGTTGTTATTGCTATTGCTGCTGCTGCTGCTATTACAGCTTTCTTCACAACACACAAACTAGCAAGAGCATCCTTGATTCAATGTTACCTCTGTTCTATACCGGGCAGATGTGATTTGTTATTTATCCCTTCCCAGGAGCCTGAAAAAATTACTGAGTCTAGACTTTGATTCACTCTGGATTCTCAGGACTACAGAACCATCCTCCAAATGGGCAGAGGCTTTGTCTGGCAATACGTGTTTCACATGAATTGCAGGCAGGACTGCCGAGTGGCCTTACTACCTGTTCCCTGAAGCACATCAGAGGCATAGGCTTCGCTGCTGGTACCAGGACAAAAAGAACTTGAGAGAACATCAAAACTCAGTGTATAAATTTAGACTTTGGAATTAACACTTTTCTTTACCTAAAACACTGACAGAGCTAATTAAATACTTGAATAATTGAGAGTTACTGATGATGATTTTGAAAAGATAAAAATCATGAAAAATTATTATCCTTAAAGCTATAAGAGGATACATCTGGAATTAGGTCAGATTGAATTAACCTGTTTATGACACACTTCGTCATTCAGGCAGGCATCACTCTTCTGGGATGGACTGAATATTCTAGTACTGAAAAAGCCTAATAGGTATATTATAGCTGAAAATTAAATCCTTCAGTGCTTTATGGCAGTGGTCTAAGAGTCTCAAATGTCTCCAGTTTTGTACATCTCCGATCAGGTGAGTTAACGATTCAGTTTTTTAATACTGACACAAACTTAACTCTTTCACCACCAGTATTTTGCTAAAAACTAGGATATACAGTATGCTTAAATAATAATAAAAAGGGGACCAGCATATTACTTTTAAAAGGTACACAATTTAGGTGCCTAAAGGTGCCAATTTAGGCACCTAACTCCTTTCAATTTCAGGTATGTTTTTCATGTACAATTTCCATCTTTTAAAAAAATCAGTAGGTGCTAAGCGTCTCAATGTCTTTGAGCATCTAACTGCATATATTTGAATGGCTATCCGTTCAAATATCACTAGCTTGATTTTTTTTCGGAACATCTGAAAACTAACACCTCCCATGTACACCAATGGGTTGACCAGTCTTTCCAAGCCAGATGTACATCTGCTGTAAAGCTACAAGTGTCAGTGAAGATGTATGGGTGATAACTTTTCTCAGGGGGAGCTGCAGATGCTCTAAAATCCTAAAAACTATAGTCACACTAATGTAATTAAAAACAGGAAATTGTGACTGTAGGTGCCTAATCTACACCCCTAAATTTAAAGTTAGTTTTATCTTGCATCCTACCACACAGTCAGACAGGCCATGAGTTATCTTTAGCAGGATGACAGAACTTGGTACTTCACAAAGGCACATAAGGAAGCGTCCTTGTAACCCTTTCACATTCAAAAAGCAGTATATGAGACCAATAAACAATGTAGACAACTCATCTCTTCAGATCAGGACTAAGTAGAATTATTCTAACAAAACCATTAGTAAATATAATAATAATGATAAACAGATAAATAATGTAATGATAATAATGAAAAATAATGAAGGTTTCACAATCAAACCATAAAATCTCTACTCTCAACATATGCAGGAAAATTGTTTGGTTGTCTTACTCTCCTCATCCTCCCAAGTTATTAAAATACTTTGCCATTACTGTCTTGCAAAGAATCAGCAAAAATATTTTTTCAACATGATTCTATTTTAAGGGTGTTTTGTGGGGCAGGGAGGAATATTTGCAAATTTGGGGGAGCAGAGGGGACACAAGTACTTCCAAGTCAAATTCATCTGTAAACAAACTCCAGTAAAGTTAGTGAAATTTCATATTCTTTAAACTTGTTTAGAGTCACCATAAACAATGCAGGGAGTACAGTCACAGACCATCTACATTTTCTGTTAGATCTGCTTCAGCACAAACACTGCATTTTACTTCCTTTTCCAGATGATAATCTTCCCCATTCCCATTTCCACATTTGTGATTTCTAACAGGGATTATTGCTTTTAAAGAAACAATGATCACTAATCAGGCAGCAAATTTTATAACCATCCTTCCTGAACTTTCTGGGTGGGTTTAGTCCTTAGGTAAACTGCAATAATCTAATTTGGAGGGAAAGGAGACTATGCGACTCTTGGGAAATCTGCAACCGTAGAAGAAATCTGAATGTTCTCGCTATAATAAAAATTCCAGCTACCTTAACTCAGACGTGTGGTGACATGTCTAACCCCAGAGCAACTAAAAATTAGGAAATCTAGTAACAGACAGACTACCAAGCCAATGAGAGATTGCATTTTTTCTACCTTCTAACATTCATAAAATGGCTCTATGAACAAAGCAATCTAATTTTGTATTTCTTAACATACATTTTTGAAATGAACTTTTAGTCAGCAATTAAGATAATATCAAGGTTCATGTTCTCAACAAAGAATTTTGTTTTTCCATACAGAGCAAAATGACAGTACTTTCATGAAAGAGCTTTCCACATAAATATAAAACAACATTGAAAAGGCTGGTACAGACATTTGGGGAGCAGGAAGAAACAATGACACAACAGTGATAAATACACCAACAGGTACAACCAGTAAGGAGAAACTTTGGAAATGAGGCTGACTTTCAGACATTTAGAGGCAGCTTCTCTGAAGTACGGAAGCAGCATAGAAGAAAGAACAAAAGTTTTTATCTGAAATTTAAAGAACAGGCCTGCATGAAGGGTTGAGTAGGAATGAACCCTTAGAGGGTGAATGAGTGATGCAGCTATTTGTATTCTCCTTAGTGCTTCAGTTCACAGGTTACATAAATTGACAGGTGAGAAAAGAAAAAGGGGATGTCAGGATATTGTTGTCATTTGATTGGCTTCCTCAGCTAACCAGCACTACCTGGGTAAAGTCGCTGCCAGCTCACAGTCACCCGAAGCTCCCAGCCAGACCTTCCATAATCTGATCAAGTGACTGCCTAGATTTAATGAGATGGATTTGGAATGTTCAGTGCCAGCACACTCAAGGCACAGCTGCCCCGGCTACCTCAAATGGCATCACATCCATGCCAACTGAAAGAGGTGACAAAACAAAAACCATGCTGAACCTTTTTCTGGATGAATAAAAAAAAGTCACAGAAAATTTGCTGTGCATCCTACGCTACCTTTAAGATCCTTCATAGAAAAGTTCCATGAAATTACAATTTCAGTTTATCCACAGAATTACAGAAGCATTAAGGTTGGAAGGGACCTCTGGAGATTGTCTAGTCCAACCCCCCCCAGGGCCACATCCAGTCCAGTTTTGAGTGTGTCCAAGGATGGAAGCTCCACAGCCTCTCTGGGCAACCTGTGCCAGCGTCCAACCACCCTCACAGGGAAAAAGTTTCTCTTATGTTTAGAGGGAAGTTCCTGTATTGCAATTTATGCCCACTTCCTCTTGTCCTGCTACTGGATACCACTGAGAAGAGTCTGGCTCTGTCTTTACTTCCCCCACCAGGTATTTATACACATGGATGCCCCCTCAGTCTTCTCTTCTCCAGGCTGAACAGTCCCCTCTCTCTTAGGTTTTGCTTATATGACAGATGCTCCAAGCACTTAAATCATCTTAGTGGCCCTTTGCTGGACTTGCTCTAGTATGTTCATGTCTCTCTTGTACTGGGGAACCCAGAACTGGACACAGCACTCCAGGTGTGATCTCACCAGTGCTGCATAGAGGGTTCACCTCCCTCAACCTGCTGGCAATGCCTATCCTAATGCAACCCAGGAGGCCGTTGGTCTTCTTGGTCACAAGCGCACATTGCTGGCTTATGGTCAACTCATCCACCAAGATCCCCAGGGCCTTTTCTGCAAAGCTGCTTTCCAGCCAGCCAGCCCCCAGCATGTTCTGGTATATGGGGGTTTATTCCTCCCCAGGTGCCTGATCTGGCATTTCCCTTTGTTGGGCTTAATGAGATTCCTGTCTGCCCATTTCTCCATCCTTCTGAGATCCCTCTGAATGGCAGCACAATGATCTGGTATACCACTCCTCCCAGTTTTGTACTGTCTGCACACTCGCTGAGCATGGACTCTGTCCCATCATCCACGTCATTAATGAAGAGGTTAAACAGTATTAGCCTTCAGTATCAATCCCTGGGGTACACTTCTAATGACAGGCCTCCAGCTGGGCTGGGCTTTGTGTCATGGGCCACAACCCTTTAAGCCTTGCAGTTCAGCCACTTTTCAGTCCACCTCACTATCCATTTATCTAGCCTGTACTTTATCAATTCATCTCTAAGGATGTCATGGAAGACAGTGTTAAAAGCACTGCTCTCTATTCCGTCCACTGAGCCAGTCATCCTATCGTGGTAAGCTATCAGGTTAGTAAAGCATGACTTCCCCTTCATAAATCCATGCTGACTACTCCCAATCACCTTTTAATTCCTTCATGTGTTAGGAAATGGTATCCAGGATGATTTGCTCCATCATCTTCCCAGGGAGGGACTGAGGTGAGGCTGACCAGCTCCTTCTTGCCATTCTTGAAGACAGGAGTGACATTTGCTTTCTCCCAGTCCTCAGGAAGCTCCCCTGATCACCATGACCTTTTAAAGATTATCAAGAGTGGCCCTGCAATGACATCAGCCAGCTCCCTTAGGACTCATGGATGCATCCTGTCAGGTCCCATGGACTTGTGTTTGTCCAGTTTAAGTGCTCCCTAACCTGATCCTCCTCCACCGAGGGAGAGTCTTCATTGCTCCAGACTTTCCAACTGGTCTGAGGGACCTGGGACTCCTGGAGGCTGGTCTTATCAATAAAGACCGAGGCAAAGAAGGCATCGAGTATCTTGGCCTTTGCCATGTCCTTTGTCACCCACTCAGCAGAGGGCCCACATTTTCCCTACTCTTCCTTTTGTGGCTGATGTACCTGCAGAAGCCTATTTTGTTGCCCTTCACATCTCTTGCCAGATTGCACTCCAGATGGGCTTTGGCTTTCCTAACCCTATCCCTGGATGCTCAGACAGGCTCCATATTCCTCCTGGATCACCTCTTCCTGCTTCCACCTCCTGTATGCTTCCTTTTTATCTTTGAGTGTTGTCAGGAGCAACTTGTTCATCTGTGCAGGCCTTCCGCTGCCTTTGTTTGACTTTTTGCACATTGGGGTGGACCATTCTTGAGCTTGGAGGAGGTGATCCTTGAATATCAACCAGCTCTCCTGGATCTGTCTTCTCTCCAAGACAGTCTCTCACAGGATTCTTCCAAGGAGGTCTCCAAAGAAGCCAAAGTCTGCTCTCCTGAAATCCAGGGTTGTGATCCTCCTCTCATGGTCCTGAACTCCAGCATCTCATGGTCACTGCAGCCAAGGCAGCCCCTGACCTTCACATTCCCGACAAGTTCTTCCTTGTTTGTTACTATGAGGCCCAGCAGAGCGTTCCAGAAACCCCCTGGCTTGCTTGTGCCCTGCAGATACCAGGATGGTTGAAGTCCATTATGAGGACCAGGACCCATAAACATAGGCTTTTTCCAGTTGTCTGAAGAAGGCTTCATTTCTTCCTAACCAGGTGATCTGTGGCAGACAACCACCATGCTGTCACCCACATTGGTCTGCTCTCTAATCCTGACTCACAAGCTCCCAGCTAGCTCATCACCCATGTCTAAGCAGAGTACCATGCCTTCCTGCTGCTCTCTCACATCAGGGGCAACTTCTCCTCTTTCCCAGCCTGTCCTTCCTACAGAGCCCACATCCAGCTGTTGCAGAACTCCAGTCATGTGAGCTATCCCACAATGTCTCTGTGACCCCAGTGAGATCGCAGACCTGCAGTTGCACGTGTACCTCTTAATTCCTCCTGTCTGTTCCCCATGCTATGTGCACTAGTGCACGCTACAGAGAGGCACCCAGTTGTGCTGATTTCCCAGAAAAGGAAACGGGTTCAGGCTCATGAAGCTGCTGGGCCTCAGGGAAGATCCAGTCAATCTCCATTTTGTCATCTCTGATGCTGTGCAGTTGCTGACCTCCCACAGCTCCTTTGCTTGGTGACACAGAGCCTGCCCCAGCGCCCACCTCCTGCAGGCACAGAACCCGTCTCCCCCGGCCCCAGCCTCATCAAGGGGCCCTGGGCAGCCTGCAGCCCCCAACCTGCAGAGTGGCGTCCTCGCTCGGGAGCTCGCTCTGGGCCAAGGCTTCTGCTCCTGCAGGTGCTGGGGCCCGTGCCCTGTGGTGCATGGTCCCCTCCACTGCTGAGCATGTGCACAGCATCCCCAGCAGAGTTTCGGGCCCCCTTCCCGAAGCTGCATGAACTGTGTCTGCTGGCTGCCTCCACTAGCTGCACTCAAACCTTCCCCCAAAGCCTCGCTGCATATCTGTGATCTGAAATAAGCCCATAATTACAGAATTTAGATCTGAATCCTGACTAGGAGGAACTACGTGGTGAATAAATGTAGAGACTGCACCTCTCCTCAGAAGCCAAAATGGAGGCCTGGCACATTTCCATGCTGCACTTTCAAAGACACAATGAAGGTCTGAAAGTTCACACACAGCACTGGAGAATACAAAATGCAGTAATATGGTAATAGCAGATAGTCCACACAATATATCTGATATACAACAGCATTAAATAGCACACTAATTTGTTTACACTGAAGAGATTAGGACCTCAATTTAGTGATAAGGATACTCCGTGTAAGCTGCTGTCCCTCAGAAAGGTCTCTCCCCCTAAAATTTATATACACAAATATTCAGGTCTGATTTTCTCGGTTGAGTCATAACAGCTTTAAGTATTTGCATGGATTCCTCAATTTATGTCAAAATATAATTGCTTCTAACTGTAAGCCTTCTCTTAACTCTTTTCAGGCTTGCTTCTTAGGTAGCTTTATCTGATTCAGCATTTATGCAATAATTTATTATTTTTAGCTACAGCTTTTTGGCATATTGCCCAGTTGTTAAATTGATTAATTTACTCAGAATTGTTTAACATTCAGCACTTTATTATTATTATTTCAGCATTATTATTATTATTATCAACATTCATTATTATTAATATCAATTCATCATTATATAATACATTATAACTATATTTATATACAATCATATATAATATATTAGAATTACACATTATAAAACAATATTTTATATAATTGTATTATATTGTCATTATAATCCATAATTAATTCATAATTATAATTCATCATCATTATTATTATCAACATTCATCACTTAATTTTTATTAATTAATTATTATTAACATACAGCACTTCAGAGAAACTCATTCAGAGGTATTTTAAGTTCATCAGTTATATATAAATAAAGCACCTTAAGAATCCATACAAAACTGTACAAAGAGTCTACAGTGAGAGAGAAATTATGACAAAAACATCTCTGACTTTATGGCAGAATAAGCCATGTTTCTGAACAAGCCATGTTTGTGAACCCACTGGTTTTGTCTATATTTTATGTATTGCAGAGAAAGAGCTTTCAAAAAACAAAAATCAAACCAAAACCTTCTTCTGCATATGTTAGTGATGTAATCCTTATACAAGATTCTTAAAAGCAGTCCAAGTGTCCACTTTTTTCTAAGTATTCATTATATATTGTGCAATACATCACACACACACACACACACACACAGAGATTAGTTGGCTCTTAAGAACTGCTGGAAATAACCCTAAGAATGACATCTCTCCAGTGGTGCACATGACATTTTATTGACCATGTGCTGTACTCATTTCCTCCTAAGGTTTTCTGAGAACCTAATTTTCTTGAAGTTCAAGAACTCTTCCACTACTTGAAAGAGCACAATGAAGTTCTCATTATTCAGCTGCTTTTTTAATGGTATTCCAAATGGATAACCTATTGCATCATGCATATACAATCTGCATAGTCCAGGAAAAATCTAACTAATTTTAATATATAAAAACTATGCCAGTACGAGCCCAAGGCTTCTGCATTCAGTTAACATTTTCAAATACGACTCTGCTGATTTAATCATTGACAATGAGCTTTTGCCAACTATGGCTCCCACCTTTCTGTCTTCCACAAGAACTGAATGTTGTTAACTTTCTATTAACGTTATAAATGTCATCTTCTCTGCCAGCCTTTTTCTGGAAAAGAATATTAGAGCTAAGAAGTCTTCATTTTCATTAAGAGGGCTTCGTGCTGGCTGGCTCTACTTCAGAGCTGTACTGCTCAATTTTTTATTTATTTTTTAATAAAGCCATTGAATTTGCAGACAACTACTTCTCAACATACATTGAAACACAGCAAAGTTCTTTTAACCAGAAATATTTTGATATAGTGATCTATCACTATGCTATTTTTGCTAGTTGGCACTCATTTATTAATTAGCAAATATTTAAGATCTTCTTGCTTACATCATTTCTGAGCAAAAATAAGTTAATGAATCATTTCAAAATTATCTTTTAATAAGCAACCAGTTATTGTTATCATAGTTGATCCTAAAAGAGGCACTACATACAATCCTTGTTGTGCCTGTTATTCTAGAGAGGTAACGCAAATGGTTATTTTTGCAAGTTCATGATTTAACATGTTAAACTTTCTCCAAAGATGTACCATTTGCCTCAAATGGTCATTAATCTTGGTTTGTATGAAGCTGTCAAGCTATTAGCCTAGCTATAGATCTACTTGTCCTCATACAGATCTACTTCATAGAATCACAAGTCAGCAAGTCATATTTTAAACATTCTAGGAGATCAGTTTAAAACAAGTAAAATAAAATACTTCTTAAAATATCAGGCATGAAATTCTGGAATTTGTTGTCACAGGCAGTACCGTAAATACTAGCAGGGGGAAGAGGGGAGTGGACAAACTCTTGGACAACAGACCCATAAACTGAGACACAAGCATACAGTCAAGGTTATACCCTCTAACATAAGAAGCCAACAGCCATGGATGTAGTCAGAGGACAAGGGAAACAGACCACAGAAAGTGGCCAGGCTCTCCTACACCCTCTCTAACTAGCACCTCTTTTCACCACAGTTGGAGAGAGACTAATGAACTAGATGAGCCACTGCTCAGGCCCAGGAGGGCATTTTCTGTGATTTGCTACCCAAAATATCTGGTCGTCTTTAAAGGAATCCCTAAACATAGATTGGCTTATTCTTCTTCATGTATGTTCAGGTTCTTTATGTCCTATTGTTCCTTTTGCCTGAGGCTCATTCTGTCTCCTATCATCCAAAAACACCAACTGTATTTCAACTTTTTTCCTCCCTGGCCTCTAAACCTTAGCTATTTTTGCCATTTTTTCTGTCTCCCCCCCCCTTTTTTTTTGGCTTTGACTTCCTCTTCTTCCTTTCCACTTGATCTTCTGCTACTTCTTCTTTTGTAAGCAAGTATACTAAACAAGTTCATCACTCTATTTCTTCATTACTCACCAGTCATGCCTTTGCCCTCTCTGTGATCCTCTGCTTTTATGCCCCATCTTCTGTACTGAGCAGACTGCTTTCCTGTCTGACAAGTATTTGAACACAGCAAGTTTCTATGGAGTATCCTCTTTTCTCTCCTTCAATATGTCTATGATTCCAATGTTTCCATCTGAAAAGTCTAATTCTCAGATATTTTCTGCCATGAGTTCAGGTCATACCATGCATGCATAGATGTTATCAGACATCTCATTAACAATGCACATTTGGCAACTTCTGCACCTCGTCATCTTTGTTTTCTCCTTCAATGTTCAGGTCATCCCTAATGCCATCTCAGAGACTATTCACATCCACTCTCTCTAGTCCCCAACACAAGAGGCAAGGACTTGCTTCTTTCTCATTAAAGACAAATTTTGCACCAATTTCTCCTTTGTTTTCTTATGTTATATTTACTTACTCCTCCAGCTGTTGGACTTACCTAGCATATTCCAACAGTTACATAATTTGATGTACTGAACCTGATAATATGAATAATGTTAAATTAACATTAACAGATGTCCATGTTGCATTAGTTTCTTGTTATGTGAGGCATGCTCTCTAAGACATGTTTTGATCAAGAAGAATGATAGCCTTTTCCGTGGAAGCTTCATGTAACTGTCTAATCTCTCCTTTCATCCAACAGATCCTCCTCCCTTTTATCACCTCAACAGATTCTGCAGCTGTCAGTCATTTCAATTAGATTCAGAAGTGGAAGTCTCCAGGATGTTTCATTTCTACAAGCTTGATGAAAACTGGAAGATGGATAAAATAAGAAGCACCTAAATCTCTGACAATTGCCAAATTATCAAGAAAAGGTCTGCAGTATGAACAACCATTACATGCTCTGCCATGCCAATTACTATATAGTGCCTACCTGCCCGATCACCACACATACAACTTTGAATTAGTCACAGCTTATGCTGTCAGTTACCTAGAAGGGATTATTGTCATTGGGATATATAAAAGACAAAAGAGGACATCAAGCAAAAGGAAATCAAAAGGAAATCAGGCTTCTGTAGCTCTGCTGCTCAGAAAACAACTATTCTATTCTCTGGAACTTAAAAGAGACAGAAAGGAGACAACCCATAACTAAAAAACAGCCTCCTGCAATTTACCATCACAACATTTTACAACATTAAATATCACTCCTAATTTTAAACGCCCACATTATGGATAAAGATGCTTCTTTCCTGTTGAAAGAATTATTTTCCCCTCAACTCCTCTCTTTTGATTTAGTAAAAAAGTATTAAACAAGGCCAACTCCAAACATTCAAGGATGCCTTCTCTGTGCCAGGGAGAAGATGGCAGCTGGACTCCTGTCCAGAGGTTATAGGAGTCATCACTGACCCACAGACTTCTTTTCTGCTGCTGTTGTCCATAGCACGGACACATCACAGGACGTGTCACAGGATACGGGGATGCTGAAGAAGCAGCTATTGCAGAGTTTCTATTTTAATTGTGTTTCACAGAACTAAAGGCACTACAACATACAACACTACAACTTAGGGTTGTATTAAGCCTATTATATTTCTTTTTGATTTGGTTCTACATCTGTTTCCAGATCAGGATTAGGAGGAAGAAAACAGTACTTATACAGTCTTGTTCCTAGCTCATTTATTACTCCAAGTATGGGCTCAGCAGCCTGCAAGAGAGTCTATAATGCATACTAGAAGCAAAAGCACTGCTGATGCAGGTTACTCCTTTTTCCACTTTGTAAAGACTAGAACTGAAGAAGGATGATCTATTTTATATACGCTACAAGGAAATTAAAGGAAATGCGGTCTGTAGTACATATAAGCAGAGGCCTAAAATTATATCTTTTCTGTTATGTGGGATTTTAACAGGGCTCAGACGTTTTCTTTTGATTCTATTATGAGAAGTCTACTTTATTAAAAAAACATAAACTGTCTAATATTAAACTCCCCTTTAAAGTAGCTCCTTTATTAAGCTTTTAAATAAAATTAGAAAATAAAATTTCGATTTCCATAAGAAGATTGAGCTGCTTCAGATGTATCAGAACGTTACATTAATACAAAAATGCTATAAAATTCAATGCAAAGAAAAAATACAGCAGTACATGTACTAAGAGTACTGTTATGCTCTCTTAAAATCGAGAAAATGGACTGTTCTATTTAATTGCAGCCACTAGGTGGCAAAGTTGGCCAATGAACAGTAACCAGTAACTAAAGAATTTGAAACTTAAGTTTGCATGTTTATATTTGCATATAAAAGGATTCATTAAAAAATGACATAAAATATATAGGCAGCATAAAATAATAAAAATGCAATAACCACAGACCTATTTTATGAAATATTATCTGTAAACATTATTAAACTACTTCACCTATGCATAAAAAAAAATCTTAAAATACTGAAGGTAAAATGCCTTTAGTTAACTTTCTTAAAATCATGCAGTGAAATTACTGTACTAAGAAATAATAAAAATATTGAATGCATATTTTAAGGTTAGAAAAGAATATCTGTGATCATGTATGCTATTTTCTGACTTGACACAAGGCATGGTAATGCTATCTTTTGACTACACAGGACACAGTACTCCTTATGTTTCTTGACATAAAAGCTGCTTTTCTTCCTTTTGAATCAGCACAGTCAAACTCCCCATATGGTTGAATTCTAGCAAATATTTTAGAAAGAAAGCCAGTTTCTTAACCTTTTCTTGTACTTCTTCCTTTTTCTTAACCTTTTCTTGCTAGATCTTCCTTTTTATTTCAGCGCATCTGTTTGCTGAATCAGACTTCAAGTTAAATCCCAAGCTATCTACTATATACACTTAAACATCATATCAGTACCACCAATACTGGTAATAGCGACATGAAACATGCTACATTAATTAATCCTCAAGCTCAGTGCAAGTATACCGCAGGGCAAACAACATCTGACTCATATGGGCACACGTGAAAGAAAGCTTAAAAGAGCTTTCCTGTCCCACAAGTCCCACAGAACTACTGAGCAAAAATCTACTCCCAACATAAGTATATCTGCTCCCTACGCTAGGAAATTCATGGACCAGGAGCATGAAGTGCCCAAAGAGCACTCAAAGAAACGAGGATCCTGCCTTGCATTCCCATGTTTCAGGAGCAAAACTAACTAGCTACAAGGCAGAAGTACGGTGAACTCTGCAGTTGAGGGAAAGAGGGCAAGGACAGCAAAGGAGGTATTTTCACTTAACTAAACAACTTACCTAGTCAGCAAATGATAATCTTACTGGGCCTAGCTGGTGTGTTAATGGTATGTTAAGCTCAGACCACTTCCAGTTCAAACTGTTAAATGGCCACCCAGACTACAGCATCACTTTGTCAAGAGAGGGAGGCTGGAGGGACGAGGGAGTGTGACAAACAGACAGGAGCCAGCCACTGCAGATGCAAAATGCTAACAGTTTAGATCATATTCCTTACTGTAAAGTGGGATTAACTAACGTTGAGTATTGACACTGCTTAGTTTGGATTTTTTTTTAAGTGAAAATCAACACAAACTGTCCCACTGAGAATGAGGATGAAAGGAAATAGAATAAACCAGACTGAAAACAAGCCATTCCAAAGCAGTTTGCATTTCACATTTGGAAAGCAACCAACTACACGCAGTAGATGTGGAATGTATTTTTGCCCAACAGTATCCATTCCCGTTCCTAGATGTGTATCATTTAACATGGCAGTAAACTGATCACAGGGAAGCATCTATAAGATCTGTGAGCTCCTGTGTCACAGGAGAGCTTAAAAAGAAAAACCAAAAAAAAAAAAAAAAAAACCTAGCCAGAACCAAACTGAATTTGAGCCTTAACTCATCCCTAGCTCAAATTGTTAAGTTCTTCACCTGAACTGCTGCACCTGGGTCTTGTAGCCTGGGGAGGGCACTGGCAGGAGGAGCACCCGGAGGACCAGAAGACAAGCCACCAGCTAGCATATTTAAAGCACTCCAGTTTTTGTAGCACGTAAGAGCACATACGTTGCTCTCACAGCTGGCTACCTTTGTTTTGCAGCCCAAAAGAGCAGGTGTCTACTCACAGGTCATTTGGAAGCAGTTCATGACATTGTCCATCATGAGGGTTCAGCTTAAGCCTCTGGATCTCAGGAGGCCTCCGAACCATGTACTCACCGCACCTCTAAGCGGAGCAGAGCTCACCACACATTTCTAACACCACATAATCTTCCAAATCTTTTCCCCCACAGAAACACAATCTCATCAGAAAGTCCCTGCTTACCATATCCAAACGAGATGTTTGAAAAACCAGTCTCCTTCAAAATGCATTGTGATAACAAAAATGTAGAAAACTTTCAAGTAAAATTTGATGTTCTAACCTGCATACATTCTATATACTCTGCAGTTTGTATCAGAGAAAGTGAATACTGTAGCTCTATATTAGCAAAAGCTGCACTTCATTTTTCAGCAAATTATCAGTTGGAAAATTCATATTAACATAAAATCATCTGGAAACCAGAATGTCAATCCTGAGGTAAAGTCAGTATTTCAAATCGTACAGATGTATGTTGGAATAAAGAATGAAATGTGAATCTCAAATTCCAAGAAAATTCAGCTAGAAAATAAAATTTAGTTTTTAAGGCAGAGTTGTTTCATTTTGACATGGTGAAATATACAATAATGTCAGAACACATTAGAAATGTTACATGGTTGTGCTTTAATATATTAAATTTATTAAAACATTAACTATTTAAATTAATAAAAAATGAAAATTAATAGAATAAAAATAGAAAATAAATATTTAAATTAACTGTTAAGTTAAAATATTTTATCATATGTAAATGGGCTGCATTAGGAAGAGCATTGCCAGCAGGCTGAGGGAGGTGATACTTCCCCTCTACGCAGTACTGGTGAGACCACATCTGGAGTGCTGGGTCCAGTTCTGGGCTCCCCGGTATGTCCAGACATGGACATATTAGAGCAAGTCCAGCAAAGGGCCACTAAGATGGAGCTAAGAAGGGCTTGGAACATCTGTCCTATGAGCAAAGCCTAAGAGAGCAAGGACTGTTCAGCCTGGAGAAGGTTGAGGGGGATCTTTGCAATGTGTATAAATACCTAGTGGGGGGGAATAAAAAAGACAGAGCCGGACTCTTCTCAGTGATGTCCAGTGACAGGAAAAGAGGCAGTGGGCACAAACTGGAATACAGGAAATTCCCTCTAAACATAAGAAAAACTTTCTCCCTGTGAGGGTGGTTGAACACTGGCACAGGTTGCCCAGAGAGGTTATGGAGTCTCCGTCCTCGACTGGACATAGTCCTGAGCAACCTGCTCTAGTTGACTGTGTTTCAAGCAGTGGGGTTGGACTAGATGATCTCCAGAGGTTCCTTCTAACCCCAATTATTCTGGGATTCTATGATCAAAGAATATGTAAAATTTCACAGAATTTTGCCCAAATTTAACTTGCACCAGTCTTGTTGCCTAAAAAAAAAAAAAAAAAAAAAAGGACCACCTCCATTAATTGTACTAATTAATGCTCAACACTTCGAAAGCAACGGAAAAGTAATGCTCCACTACTTATGCATTCTAAATAATAAACAGGGACAGATTAATTTACAGTTTAATTTTATTTGTAAAAAGGTCTTTCTCTCCAAATCTGGCATTATCACTAATTGAATAAGAAATCTATTCAAAAGACAATTACACAAGGCTTTATAATTGTTTTGCCAAGCTTTTAAAGCTATTAAGAAGACACTGGAAAGTTTTAAGAATGTGCTGCTACGAAAAAGTAAACATAAACTACAAAGGAAAAAAAAAATCAAACAAAACTTTCCTTTTACAGTAGTTTCAGTATCTGCACAAAGACCATTTCAAGTACTCCCGCTACGACTACCAAACTTGTTGGTCTCTTGCAAAACAATTGTCTAATATAATTCTATTCAATCATTCTTCTACTAACAGGCACACCATCACGTAAGGAACAGAGAGCTTCAAACGTAGCACAAAATAGACATTTCTTAAAGAGGTTCAGACTACTCAGTCAAATTCCATGATATTTCTTTCTCATAAAAGAAGAAAAACATTATTTTCTTAATAGATCACAGCTTGCTTAAAATAAATACTTCTTCTTAAAACATAATGTAGCATGGTAAAAAGATTCAGTGCAAAATAAAGCCAATTTTCTATTGATGATGGGCAATATTTTATTATTAGCTGACAAGTCAAGAGTTTCTCACCAGAGGTGATCAAATAATAGACTTTTAGCCTCGTTTCCTAATGAAATAAAACTTATTTCTGTCTCTCCGGCTATCTGACTTTCTCAGTAAATCCTGGATTCATTTACCAGTTCAGTAGTATTGGACCGAAGGAAAGAATCTCAGTAAATATTAATTTCCTGCAGATTTGCTCAGATAGGTAGCCAGGTAAAGAGAAACTACACATTCAGTGGGAAGCACTGAGGGATGAACATAGCCATCATTACACGTAATTCCCAAAGGGCCTCAATTTTGAGACAAAAGCCATAGAAAATAATGCTAAATGGATTTACATATGTTTTTAATTAGCACGATAAAATCCTGTTTTATTATTAAATCTTTAGACACACTTCAGAACATTAAAATCATTCAGATGCTCTTTTCCAGGCTGACCCATGGCTCAGAAAGGCTGTGTGCATCATTCAACGGCAAGCGGTGCAGACGGCATGTCACTGCGGCCAGGCTTGCAGCGCTCCAAGGCCGCGGAGGCCTCTGAGCCCAAGGGGGTTTCCCGACTCCTGGCTCTGCAGGCAGCCCCGATGCTGCCCTGCAAAGCCCAGGCGGCCACAAGCCCAGGGGCCGGGCTCCCGGCCACGCAGCAGGGGAGCTGCCAAACACCAAGGTACGGCTGTGATGCAAGTTGGGCTCTACCAAAACCAAGGCTTTTCCTGAGTTCCCATTTTCTGAGCAAAACCCTGTATAATCACGAGACCCAAAGCTTGCATCCTGCAGTGAAAACCAAGCTATCTACATGGACACCATGAAACCGTCACAAGGGCTGAGCAGTGTGCACTCATCTGGGGCTGGCAGTGTCCCTGCAGGCCACAAGGACCCTGCTGGGGTGTTGGGTGGCTACAGCAGAGGGGGGAAGAAAGAGGGGAGATGGGGAGATGTCCCACTGCTGATGCCCTAGGAGGAATTTTAAGTGACACCTGGGTGAAAAATATGAGAAAGAAAAACAGCAGTGCTTAGCAAATAGTAATATGTAGTAGCAAAGTTTTGGTCTGGCTTCAGAGCTGAGCAGTGTTACCTGGGCGACTTAGATGGAAACAGATTTTAGTTTGTTAAGAAGACTTCCAAATATTTCTCCCCATTTTATTTTGGGCATTACCAAAGTAACTCAAACCAAGCACCTTAGAGTTCTTCAGTGTCCAAAAAAGGCCTTACAAAAATTCTGCCGCATGTGAATGAACAAGAATTTCCACATGGCCCGTCTCGTGAACTCGAGTAAGACATCCCTGAGGTATTAAGTAATGAATTTCTACTTCCTCCAGCTACTTGTTGCTTGCAAGAACTCAGATGGCCCCGAAGCATTTCACTTTAAATGAAAACGTTTTAAACCTTGCAGTATTCCCCTTGAAACCTGGTGCTGGTGTCAGGAAGTCCTTGCCTCTTGAGACAGATCATGTACCTGATTACTTTAGAATGACTAATCTTGGCTTCTAGCTTTGGATGGTGTAGCATTTTGATAACACGGTGATCAGAACATGAAGAGAACATGATCAGAACATGAAGATTAGACATGAAGTGATGACTAAAATAACAGAATAGCAGCTCCATTTTGAGAAGGAATGAGACCAAATAACCCTAATGATGACAAAAGTCAAAAGATATCCTGCAAGAAAATGACCTTTGCAGAAATACAGATTAATAAGAAAATTGGGTTCCAATTAAAAAAAAAGTCAGATTGTTTACACAGACATGGACAGTTCAGGAAGCTTAATATCAAGTTGACTCTAAACTTTTCACCTCCTCTATAATGAAATGTTTGCTTTCTGTATTCTTAAACCATTTAATATTTTTTAAATTCTTCTTTGAAAAAAGGTCACCCTTGAAAAGCAAAACATTGTTTTAAAACAAGAATTTAAACTGCATTTCACCAATGTTACTAATGTGTACTCTAGCTTAATTTACACTATAGAATAATGTTCTGCAGGGTCCTGCTGGCAGCCAGCCAACTGCTTCCACCTGGCCCATGGCCTCTTCCCCAGCGAAGGCTGCACTGCCATTCCAGAGATGGGAAACGCATCTCCTCCCCACCACGCACAGTCCGGTGCAGTCCTAGGTGCTGCGCTCCTGGGCCCATCTGCACAAGGACCGCCAAAATCTGGACCCAGAGCCTGCACAGATGGCTCAGCTCACCCCAATTTAAATTATCCCTGGAAAACCTGGAAGAAGGCTTGGGGTGGCCCAAGAATGTCTGATTTTAACCCCATTCAACACCATTGCTGAGTTAGGTCACAAACGGTTAAAAGATTAAAAAGAGAGAACAACATACCCTTTCATACTATTACAGAATACGTAATTCCTGGGAATGCAGATCTAGTATTTCAATTTACTGCTTCATGAAAGTCAAAAGAGAACAAATTTTTATGCAAAGAGATGTTCCCTATCCCCTCCAGTCTCTCACCTACACTTCACTATGCATAAAAATCTTAACTGCTACTAATTCAAGAGTGCCTGTCTTTATTTAAGGACAATCTTTTCTATAAAAATATGTTATGGCTCTTTTAAAATCAATATGGTATTTATGCTGCTTTCACAGTTTTATCAGGTCCCTACAAACAGTTACAAAAATCTTGCTTTCTCCCATCCCTTGATATCATCCATTCTTTTTAGGACTTATCTTCCCACAAAGAAGCCTGTTATACTTAGTGTTGCCACAAATTCCTTCAAATATTGCGGAGGGTAGCAGTTAGGTATTCACCTGATTGCATTCAATAGTATAATGCATTTTGGAAACAGACTAAAAGCAAAATAGGACTAAAAAACAAGACGAGCTTGTCATTTCCAATTGTATATACTTATTGAAGACTGTAATAGTGCATCATTTTTGGCATTGATAGAAACTACAATATGCATTGGAGCAGCTAAAAGCAGTTTCTTGATCCAAGTACAATATTTACTTTCTACAGATGTAATCAAAAACTCAGTAACAAAAATTTTGTTCTTCCAGCTCATAATATTAAATCCTAATAATTCTTCTAATAACATATTAATCCAATTTGAGTTTTGAGGTGAAAAACATACAACATTAAAGCAAAACATACCCCCTAGAACCTAGTCGAACTTCTGCTTTTCCAAGGAGGACTCAAGATGCAATCTACCTCGCTTATAAAACTGCTTATTTAAACTGTGTCTGCATATTGCTTAGGTTAGGATATGGGGAATACATTACATCAGCAGCGAGTGCAGCTGGATTCAGATCTTTTGGATGTGTTCCTATGTGGCATCAGATAGACCAAGTCTTGACACTGGGTTGCAAGTTAAGCACCAACAGCACTTACCATATGCTTTGTTCTGGACAAATACCAACTCCGTTTAATTCACAGAATGGCCTTTAAATGATTCACAAGGATCTGCACCAGCCCCTCTTTGCCCAGGACACAGGGACGTTTGTACATCTTACAATTAGCCAGGCACTCCAACTTGTCCGTAATTTGCCAACTGTACCCAACAAGCTAGTGAGCTGATTTTTGAGTCCTTGGACATTAAGTAAACATTCTGTAGGCACTCCCCCCTCAGTGAGGGAACTGATATGATATTTTAAAGCTTTATCTTTTTACACTAGCAACTGAAATGTTTCTGCATCCACAGGTATTTCTCCTTAGAGACACAACTGTGGCTCCTAAAGGGAACACTAATAATCAGCATGAAAATTGTCATGTTTTACACACCTGCTTCTGTTCTTATAATTATTTTATAGAGAGCAAATGCAAAAGAGACCAAATGAAGACAAAGTTATAGGCTAAAATCTACATGTTAATATACCGTTTGATCTTGAGACAAGTAAGTGGCGTAATGGGAGATCGGAAGAAAGAGCCCAACATATCTGTCACCTTTTGAGCAGCATGACAACTTAATACATTTGTAGGGTGGGTGGAAGAGGATGTGCATCACCATATACACTAAATTCTCTCTTTATTTTGCCTAGCCTTCAAAGAACAATCTCTTCCCTCAGCAAAATGAACGACAGAAGGGACGGTGTTAACGGAGTAGCAAACAGGTCCATACTGAGAAGGACTCAGCTCATGGAAAGGAAGGACAAGGTGGCACAGTTCCACCATCTGAGAATAACCAAGAACATTCCTAGCAATAAATGACTCATCGAGATGGGTATCTATTACAACGTTTACAGATGTCATCATGTTGGCATTGCATTAATACAGGTAGCACAACCTTCCGGCACCACAGCAACTTTCAAACTCTCCAAAAGGCTTATCTTTTCAGTACATAACTACCTTGACAAATCCTTGAAGCCCGAATCATTTTTTCATTTTCTCCTTTCCCTGTCAGATGGCATAGGATTTTCTTCCTCAGCAAGGTTAATGATAATGGTAGCAATTAACTACATTCAAGGTATAGCAAATCTCTTTATACAACTGCTACCAAACACACAATACACACAAAATGATTCCAACACCAAACAAAGGAGTCATGTGTCAAACACATTTATGGATTTACTATTTGAATTTATACCTTGCTCCATGAAAAACCTACCTCCCTGATTAATCATCAGACACTATTACATGAAGTATCAAATGTCCCTTAAAAAGTAGATTCCTGCACCATTGGCCATATTTTGCCTACAGTAAAAAGTGACCTAAAACCCACAAATCACACAGCCATGATTTTGTCTTTTTGCTCTTATGGTGCTATTTTGAGTCTAAGTTTTGGGGTAGTTTTTTTGTGTGTGGGGGGGGTTTTTTTTAACAAAATCCCCACAAGCTTAAGTCTATTTCCATGCTAACTTGCAACTGGACACTAGGTGTCTCTCCCTGAAATGGCACCAACAGCCTTTTTCTTACTCTTCTTACACTACAGTGCTATTATGCAGTACTACAGCAACTTTATGGCAATATTCTCAGTTTTTTTACAAGGAAGTAAACCTCAGCTCAACTAAAGGAGTCAGAGACATAGCAGTCTCATCTTTACTGAAGAGAGAGTAAGACAGTAAGAAATGGCCTACTTCGGGGTATAAAGGATATCTCTGTAGGAAGTAGTCTAGCACTTAAACTATAATGACTACCCTTTTCAAAAACTTTTAAAGACTTTTTTGTTGTTGCTTAGGCATTTTTCCAATTCTCTTAAGTAGCAAAATAATATAATAGGATCAACCTATAAGAAGTAAATGAAAAATGTTTCATCTTTAATTAAAGATTACCCAGCTACCAAGTAATTATAAAAACTGAAACTATATTCAAAATTATTGAGCGATACCTGAGATGGTGTAATCAAATGCATTCTAGTCAACAACTGAGATTTATTCATGCCACTATGGTGTGGGTAATGTTTCCTATTACAAGTGCAAGTACATATTTCATAGTATATGTGAACTGTGACTTCTGAGGTTGCTTCTAGTGGTACCTATGATTTTTCTGTCTTTCTTAGAAAACAGAGCTATGAAGAAGTAAGCATAAAAGTCAATCTGCAACTGCAAAATAGAAACTGGAAGTTTTAAGAACAAGCTCTGGACTACATTTCATATGATACCAGATAACCATGGCCTAGTTTGGACTTCCTTCCACAAAAAGCAAGAAAACTAAGACTGCTGAAACCACTCTGACCTTATACCACAGACAAAAAACTATAAAGTCTGTTCCTAATTTCCTACCTACATTCCGTACCATCTATATGGGCAAATATTTTAAGACAAAGATTGACTCTGGAAACAGCCCAAAGCACAAATACAGAAGGGCAACGTTCATAATGTCCTTGAAAATGCAGCCACTTAGAACAAAAAACCACATCCTGATGTTCCCAGATGTCAAATTCTGGGTGCCTCTTCAACAACACAGATCAACTATCTGGATTCTTCCATCAAGAGTCTTCCACATTCATTAGCTCACAAGCAAAGGTAACATCAACAAAAAGAACAAATGAAATAGAACAAAAACATATTCTACCCTCCTTTTCAATTTTGCCTATTACAGCAACAGCTTCTGACGGCTTTCAGCAATGTTGAAGTGCCTTGGGTGATTTAGAGTCTAATTAAGCAGACTATTTAAGCAAGCATTTAATTTTTAATATGCAGAGTTATTCTGAAACCTGTATCTACTTTACTGTATAGTGGGTCTCCGATACAGTATTGGCTCTTTAAGGGCATTTATCCTCTCCTTTGAAAATATTAATAAAATATTAAGACTGTGAAAACCTATATTATTAGAATATGGCAGTGTAAGCATGACTGGCAATTCTTTTAAAGGACACAGAACCAGAAGCCATATAGAATAAGTGACAGAAGGTTTCCTTCCTCCCAGCAAAGCATGTGTGTGAAATATAAACCCTGCAAGTGCCATTTGTACATATGTGTCTTGGAAAGGGTACAAGTTAGAAGCCAGTTGCTGCAACATGATAAATCTATCTCTCTCACAAAGAATTAAGAATTGTGCTTTGCAGTCAGAGCTATGTGAACCATATTTCTTGAAGAAGCAAAGATCATACTTTTTTAAACAAAAGCCAGATATGGAACCTAAACCAATTTTAATTATTTCAATTATTCATTTTATAGTTCATTTTTAGCTTGGTTACAAGAACAAATATAAAGAAATCCAAAAAAGGAGTGGAAAGTGTAAGTGCCCTGATTATCTCCTGATTCAGCTACTGAGATGGTAGGTGACAGGCGTATGTCAGCACTGCGTATCAGATATTAAAAATATATATATTTATTATGCAAATGCTATGCAAAATTTAAAACAAGATCAAGTGTGAGTTGTGAGGCAATGAGTTAGGCTTTCAGTTAAACTGAAGGAGATTAATTCTGACTTAACTTATACCAGGCTTAACTCTGAATAATTAACCACATCAATGGAGCTATACTAATACATAAACAGGGCATATTATGTAAACTGACAGAGGAATGCAGATGTCTCCAAAAGTCTATCTTGTTGCACTTCCAAAGAATATCAAAAAATTTTCCCAGACTCCTCTTAACAGAACAAAGAAGAATTTTCCTTTATTCCCAATTACGGGAGATTAAACAGTATAAAGAACATTTTATGTCAGAGAAGGGACTATCATTAAATTTTCCTTTCTCAAAATGAGTTTCACTCAACGACTCAAAGTCTTGCCCTTGAAACAAATCTATCCAGACCATATACAGATGCACCCTGATGGTACCACTTTACCCTCTGAGAAAGAGCTTCAGAGTAAGTGACTGACTATGCTTCACGACAAAACCTGCCATGGTCTAAAAGCTCTCTTCTATTTATTATTGAAATGAGGCAGGAAAAGTGGAATGAGGATCATTCCACTCTCTGTGGTGGCACAGACTCCTTGTGGTGGCAAAACTCGGGAACAAACAAAATCCCCGCAAAGCGTATTACTGTCAGAAAAGCTGTAGCTGGGGAGCGAGCACACCCGCCACGCAGACCAAGGGGCAGCGCGAGCCTCCTGCAAACGCACCAGCTCGCGTCTTGGCATTGATATGGCACAAAATTCCCCATGGGCTAATGAACCCTGCTGTGAGGCTGAGAAGCGAGGTAAATTAGCCCCAACACTACTGTCGCTAGGACTCCTGATGCTGGAGATGACTTGCTCAGGGCAAGCCTTGCTACTTTCACACCACAGTGATATCTCCACTGTTGAATATGTCACAGGTCAACAAGAAATCAAATAAGAGAAGTCAGATGACAGGCAACTAATTTCTAAAAATTTGTGACTGGATGTAGATATCCTCACAAACCTGTTTCACATAAGGGTTTTGCTCTTGGTATAACTATCCTGTGTGAAAAATAATCTGATCTTCATCTCCAAAGAACGAAATGATGTATTACTCTTTCTGTGCAACACGGCTTCTTTGGCTGCACTAAGGGCAACACTATTTCATGCCATTCTTAAGAGTATTTCCTTTTTTAAATCCAATAGACTCTGAAAACACATTTTTTTCCATTTTTAGGTGCAAATCCAACAAGGGAAACTGCAGCATGAAGATGGTACAAGTGTTACAGGCTACTCCACAGTGGTTTTATTTCACAGTGGCAAAACGGTGAAAGTTGGAGGCAAGGGCAGCTGGGTTACAGCCTACTCATACTTAGTGGTTACAGCATTTCTGCCTTTAGGAACTGTCAGTAGGCTCAAGCTGGAACTAGAAGCTGAGGACTGCAACAACAGTCCCTTAGGATGCTGTAACAGCTGCTCCAGGGAACTTCTGGGGAACTTCTCCTTTGGGAAGGAGGTTTCTGCCTTCAGAGGTTCTTGGTACCAGGCTGAACCAGGGACCATACTCTGGCAAGAAAAATAATTCTGCCTAACAGTGAGTTGAGTTAGTTTTTTTCTAAGCATATAAAGAAAGCTGCATCTGTAGAATTTCATTAAACTAACTTTGCAACTAATTTCTGCTGACCTGTTGTATCCAGCCATTGGTGGTGGAAAGTATTAATTAGTGTGTCATATTACTCTCTGCTGTTAGAGAATATTGATTGCAGGTTAACTATAATGGAGATTATCACGAAAAATCTAAATGACACTTTGCATGTAGCAGCCCTCTGCACACCATGGCAACAGGAAGAGATTGAAGTAAAATGGTCTGGTTTCTATAGCAACTATCACACAGACCATCTGTAATCAAAAGGAATCATAGAAAGGGAAACAAAATGGGGGATTTTGCATACTGGAAGATTATTCATGCATTTAAAATATACTGCACCTTAACATTCAACTCGAGTGTTAAAATATTATTTAAATGTAAGAAATCTACACAAGCTGCAGAAAAATTTTTTTAGTTATTAGAAAGATAATTAAAATTCACCAGCTCTATCTCCCTAACTACAAATGACACCCTTATAAAAAGACAGTGTCTTTCAGACACCATATACATATAACCCTCAAGGTCTATAATCCATGTACTAATAAAATATTTGGTAGCTATTTCTAGACACAAATTCAACTACTGCAAGATGGTTAGTAGCGTATTTCTTACTATTTACTATGCAGAACTGCTTTAGAAGGATATTTTTTCAGATAGCAATAGTTACCTGTTTCTAAAATATAATGGTTGATCCAGCTGTTGAAAATTGGTTCCTATAAGCCAACGAAATTAGGATATGAGAAAACAAAAAAGCAGAAAAAAGCCCACTATCTGAAAGTTTTTCTCTATAAGCTGAGATGCAGCTGTGCTGTGCTGAATACAACATTGTTATACTAAGGCACACCACATGTGAATGGAAGATAAATTTAATGTTAGCAATGCACAGCACTCTTTTCTGTACATTTCAATATTTTAAATCACAAGAAAATTAAAGGGGACCATTAGATCTATATGGGAAAACACTTTTGTACTAAATGTAATTTTTGGTAGTAATTAACTGCCTATAAATAGGCTTTTAATAAATCATAAAGCCAGGAAACAGCAAACAAAAACATTTATCAATGTCAATCCACTTCTTTTGCTTGAGGAAACGATGATTTATAGGACATCAATCAATCACACTCTGAAGGCAGGCAGTTACGACACTCTGGGCTCCTGTGAAGTGTAACACAGCTGGTGGACAGGTAGCAATTCCAGTAACTCCAGGGCCGCTTTCTCTTCAGCATGCGGAAGAGGCGCTACAGGAACTGCCGTGTTGATGCAATGCCATCAGAACTGTTTTCTTCACCAGAACTTGGCTGACAGCTGCTTAAACCAATTTGCCCACTACCGGGATGGACTAAAACGCAGATGCTGACCCTACTGCTTGCAGGCTACCCATGGACTGCCCGAACCTGTACAGACCTCTGCTCGCCTCCCTGCGTCAACGGAGCAGGAGAGCTGAACTGCCCTGGTGGCGACTGCTCCTGCCCACCAGCCAGAAAAAAAACAAGTGTCCCAAAAAGACAGCAACTGAGAGCAAATTCATATGGCCTAATAGTCACCTAGACTGCAAGCCTACTCCGTGTCTTGTATCTAAAGAGCACTGGAAAAAGCACGCGGGCTAGCTGAACTGCTCTGGCAGTGCCCGCACATTGCCAGCCACGTGTTTTTCACGCATCAGACACGGCAGAGGGTAGCCGAGGGGCAAATCCTGCGGCTGTGTGCAGCTCGGCCTTCAGGCAACACAAAAGCCCCCAGGTGCTCAGTCACGGCAGGCCGTGAGAAGAGGACCGCAGCCCACTCAGGCAGCCAGGCATGACGGGAATACAACAGCCAGAAGATGAGGTTTTACTGATTCAGATCCTTTCATTCCTGGAAGAATAGGTAAAATTGGAATGCGAAAACAGAAGCTATTTTGACTGAGTGAAGGTATGACAGAATTCAAAATAAATCTTCTAAAAGATTTCAATCCAGAACTAATGTAAAGAGCATCTCCTACGTTACAGAGCTTCAAAGTCCATTTAGGAAAGATATCTTTCTTTATTTAGATGTGAAAGTAATCTATAAAAGCACCCAAGCAATCTTAACACAGACCTATAGCTATTTTGTAAAATAACCAACAACTGTATTCAGCACGCACTATTTTTTTCACAGATTTAGGCAAAATTAAATAGATTTAAAGCATTGTTTTCATAATTTTTCCCACAAACCCATTTGATGAGATTATCATATTACTGATGTAAATGAACAATGAAATCAATGCTGAGACACTAAAACCTCCCTCTAGCATCTTCCTAATAATACATATGTGTAAGTGACAGCTTTCAAGAACAAATCTTCTGCCTTTACAAGTACCTTTTACTGCTAATAATACCCATTCTTTTTCATCCAAAATACAAGGCAAGACCATATCTTCTAATATGTTTCCACACTGTGCAAGGAATGGAAGCCCACAACTAAAAAAACCCTTTAATTAACATTGATAGTAGTAACTTTCACAAAATTTACTAAAATGTGCAAGAACAAGAAGTGGGGAGGTTGTGGGATGCTAAGCAAAGACCTTTCAATGGGTTATCTAAGGAAGCAATTAATATCCATAACGTTATAATATCGTCTGTGTCTACATTAGCAATTGTTCAACACAATAGGACTGGATCAGCAGATCTAAGAAGCTGGTGCCAAGGCCCCTATACCTCCACTATACGCAGAAAAGGTTTTACTTCAGACAAGATTTATTCTAGTCTCCTGGATGAAACATTCCCACCACACATATGGTTCAGTCATTGGTTTGGACCCTTCTGGCTCCGTACAGGCTTGGAGCACATTCGGTGCACACCCGCAGTACAGCTGCCAGTTTAGTTGCCTCGTTCAGGTATCGGGTTCAGGCCGGCTGAACCTGCTCCGTAATCAGCAGATTTACTTCCATGCTAAATTTTAAAATATCCTTCTCAGTATATAAACTAAGAGGATCTTGAAATTTTGTAATAAACTAGAGTTCATTTATATCTCCTTAATAAAATCATGCCAAATTTTCAGCACAAAGTCAAGGAAATTTATGGGGTTTGTTCAGTTTTGATCTTCAGATGTGTTCAAACCTCATAGTGAAAGTGAGTACACAAAAGTAAATAGACCATCTAAGGGAATAATGATAATTTTTTAAAAAATCATACATTTGAACCAATTTGTTAAAATTATATGAAAATGTTTCACAAAGGATTAATGACAAAATACAGTTTGTTCCAATTAGTCTTGTATTTTCAAAATATTTTTCTTACCAAGCTAATGAACATTAAAGCTAACTATATCCTCAGTTACTAACAGTAAACAGCAGCACTTCTTCCTTGCAACTGTATAACCAACATAAGACTTATAGTATCTGGGCATCTTATGTTCTTTATTCCCTGCAACTTAATTGCTTTGGTGCTACACCTATCTTAAATATGCGTGCACTATCAGAGAAACTAAAATCTGAAAATTTTAAAAATAACATAGACAAAGTTTAAACACAAGATAATCCTGCTGGAATAGAGATTTGCTTCCGGTGTTGGATGATGAAGTAAGAGGGAATCAATACAATTCTTATTATAAGTTTTTCTTCATCTCTGACATCTGTAAAACTGCAGCATGAGACATATTCCATTTTAAATGACACTGCAAAAGGTCAGAACAATTCCCCTAACCTTCTCAAGGCTGGCAAGATTGATACTTGTTTTAGGTAAACTTAGCATCTATGTCATGTGTATTGGACTAAATATAAAATTCAGAGAGCAGGAGGAACAAACATATATTTAGAAATAAAAAAATGGAATTTCATTTTCCAGACCAACAAAAGAGCTATAGTTCTGTATACAAGATTATAATTCTGTATATATTAACTAGTTCACTGTCTGTCTTCTGCTTGCACTTACAATTTATCTGGAACTTGCATACATTTGCATGGAAGCTGAAGGAAAGCATCTTTAACCTCTGTCTTGTTCTTAAAGTTGCATCTTGGCTGTAACATTCTACATTCCAAAACTGTCTTTCAAATTAATTCCTTTACTTTACTTCTCCTTAAATATGTTAAATAACCATTTAACATGAACTTGTGCATATTAAATGTTTATTTTAATTCCTCTAAAATGATTTAAATGACATAAAGGGCTGTTTTCAATATTCATTAAAAAAACTTGTCATATAACTTTGACTTGTAGCTTCAAAACTTAAACACATAGAACACATTTGCACTATAGTTAAATCAGTTTCCACTTCATCAGTAAATCAACCACTCAAATACAACTGACAAAGTGTTTTTATACCCATCCATGAAACAGTCATTTAGTGGCCTAGACCCTATATGTACTAGTTGCAGCCTATTCAAATAGAACTGATTAATTACCATGTCCTATCTATTCGCTGTCTTGAGAAGCTTTATGAAATATTAAACAATGAAGGACAAAATCAGAATTCTGGAAACACATTCTTCTGCATATGCATCCTTAAGCTCAGATATCCCTTAAGCTGCTAGCAAAACTATGAGCATGACAAATCTTAACATTTGGGGTCACTGACAGAATATGTTCTGAATATTACTACTATAAGCAACAAAAAATTTATCTTCAAAGGAAATATGAAAACACAAAAAGTGGAATCAACTACACACACACATGCTGATGGCCAACACATGCAGCAGAATATGTACTGAGGAAAAAAATACATGTCTATTGCCAGTACACTGTAACTTCAGTTCTGCCACATTTATCTAGCTTTAAAAGGAACTAATGCTGATTGCTGAGAGGAAAATAAAACTTATTTCACAAACAAACTCAGCAGTTTACAATTTTAAAATGTTTTGGTTTTACTTAAATGAATAAACAAGATCCCCCCCACATTAATCAAGAGCACAGTAACTTTACCATTAAAAATTACATACACACATCTATAAAATGCTCTTCTAACAATGATTTACCTTTTAGAAACTACAGCCAATCACATCTTCTGTTTTCCCTGAATACAGGGAGTATTCCCTGAACACATTAGAAAGAAACAATGAAAGCAAAATACCCAAACAGAACACTACTGCTGTCAGCAGAAGAACATTGTAGTTTATTTTTAAATTAAGCTATTGTACTTCTACTTTTGAATGTTATTACATTCTGAACTTTTTTTTGCTTATTATTATATTGGTAAAAATTTTAATGCCACTTTAATTCTGTAAATAGCTTATAAAACATGGGAAATAATTATAGAAAGCTGTCCCTTACAAAAGTTCATATGATAAATACATGGACACGCAGCTGTGTTTCAGCATTAATCATGAAGCAAGAAACAATTACCGAACCAAACTCTAATAGTCTCTCTAAAATATGACCCCGTGCACACTCTTTTGGGTTGTATTTTGCATTTAGAGTATGCTTTGCCTAGTTATTACTGTAGCAATGAGTCCTTCTTCTCTTCTGTTGTCTTATTCCTCTGTTGCTATCTTAGATTAATTTAATTAAACTAGTTTTACTGTATCTTCAGCTACAAAAATAAAAATAATTCTCAAGTTAACCAAACTGAACAAAAATATTTTTTAAAAAATTATACTGTCTTTCTTTTTTTCTGTATGACATTTTAGCACACGCATAGACGTTGAAATGAGTTGGTCAAAAAGAAAAAGAACAGTTTTACCCAAGTTCTTATTTAACACATGAATACATCAGGCTCATACATCTGGTATAATACTTCCCTGTGACGTCCTTCTGTCTTCTTACTGACTTTTAGTAACACCTTTAAACACTTTTTATGGCTTTCAGCACAATTTTCAGACGATGCCAATTGCAATATATAGACCAACTTCATCAAATTTGCACACTCTAATCCGTAGTACTAGATAATAAAGGAAACGTGAATTCTGGTGAATTAACTGGCGTTCACAGAATATTGTATTTTAAAGTTCATCGCTCATTTTAAAATGTGCCTTTTGTTCCTTTGCACTTTATATATGACTACAGGATCTCCTGAAACAGGCCATGGTAGATCACTCAACACTGACCTTCATATTCGGAACTGTAGAAGCAATTCCCGGCAGTCACTTCATAGACCACCCACTGGACTTCATGTACTTTGCCAATAGGTGAGTCAATGTTTCAATAATATCAGAGAAATACCAGCGATCAGAAATTCACTCTTGTTTCTGGCAATCTAGGTCTAATGCCATCACAACAGTTCTGGAAAATTCTCTTGAAGGTTTGAGAGCTTTTAACTCAATCTTTTTGCGGGGTGAAGAGATATGCCTTTGAACTAACAAAAAACCCAAGTTTTTTTGCATTAAACTCTTCAGGCAAAACAGAGTTCTTGTGGCTATCTTTTGAAGGGAAGGGGCAGCAACAACATTAAATTTGCTATATTGATGAACTAGATAAATACAAGATCATGCTCCAATCAATTATTGCTAATAGTAGGGGTAGTAAAAGTTTATCCTAAAAATGTCATGCAAAGGCTTTAATAGACATCAGAGCGATATGTTAGACACTACATAGATATAAATGACATAATGCTGGCCACAATGGTCTTATTATCAAAATTATTTGCAGTATTTCTACAGAGAATGACATTAAACTTGCATATGAGCTCACAGCCACAAAACAAAATAGAGGAGGAATTAAAAGCAATTGGATATTAGCAGATCAAGAAGGGGGTGGCGGTATGATTGGCCCAATTTCCATACTCTTAAACGGAAGCACGGTCTTCAGAATAAATAACGTATTCTAATATGATCTACCTTTATAGCAATTATCTTCATTTTAAAAGTAAGTCAAACCTACCACAATAGCATATGTTTTCAGTAGTACAAAATAATTTTATACACTCAAATGGAACATTTGAACTAGTCCTTCACATTCAAACTCTTTATGGCCTAGTGTCTTAATCTTGTCAAGTCCCACCTTTATGTAACAATAACAAATTTCCTATTATGTCAGACTTGAGAGACATTATTAGAAAGTTTATTTGAACAGTGCTTGGACACCAGCAAAATATTTATAACAGATAGATTTGGCAGAGCAAATTCAATAGTGAAATCATTTAGCGAGGACAGGCAACATGAGTTAACTTCTATATTTATATCAGAATGTATTATTATTTAGAAGCTATTACTCAAACAATCAACAGAAAGTAACACAGAATAGGTTAAGTAACCTGGCTTGGAAAGTACTTTTTTTAAGCATCCTTTGAAGAATGAAATTAAAGGGCATTTAATATTTTTATCTGTTTCTTCTTTTTAATACTTGTTTACATACATTTTTGCTTCAGTATTTTTAAGAGAGAAAACATAACCTTGATTAAAAAAAAATCACATATGCAAACACTCCATTATTAAAGGTATTATTTGAAATTGAAACACTACAGTTGAAAGATTCAACAAAAATGACCATCCTCTCATTGCCATTGCCTTTTTGCATTTTGCAGGCTGGTGGCTTATTATACAGCAAAGGATGGGGTCTAAAATGCTCAGGAACTGCACGATGGCTGGCTACTCGTGTTTCCCCGCAGCAAGTAATGGCAGGAAAGACTAGATACTACTGCTCTGGCCAGCCAAAAGTAACTATCAGTAGAAATCTATCCTTCTTCCTGGAATCACATGAATAATGCATTAGTTGCCTAACTACATACAATTTATCTTCAAAAACACAGGCTAAGTCTCAAACAGCACAGTTACACTGTAATCCATTTGGTCATACAGTATCTGAAGTAAAGCAGCACTAGGTTTCTTCTGCTGTTTTAAAAATACTCACTTAGTGCTTCTAGCCATGGCAGTTTCCTGTTAGAACTTCTTCCTCATGAAGAAGTAGGATAGTAGAGAGTCAATCATTTTTTAACCTAAATAACAATTATTCTTTCAGATATATTTAGGTGCTTTGTACTTCATCCAATAAACAGCATTCAACAGAAAAGCAATGTGCAAACAATTACATGTTAAGCAAAATATGTAACCAAGACCTATGACATAGCTAATCCAGCCTTTATCTTATTTGTGAATGTATTCCCAGCAAGATACTCATAACATTTTTCTGGGAGCAGTGAACATAAGAATGGCTGTATGGGATCAGCTCAGTGGAATGAATGAAGCCTAAACTAGCAAAACCTACACATCTATCTCAAGTCCTTGCACTTTTCCCTATTACAATAATCACAATAGCTCCATGTCTTTAGCTAAGAAAGTCAGCCTGATCTTGGAATCTATAAAAGCAAGGAAATGTCAAGAAAGAGCAGGTAGGTGGTATTATGGCATTAGTAAGATTATTACTGGAATAATATGCAGCATTGGTGTCCACGCATCTGCTAGGCTGCTGACGAAAGTGGTAAAGTTGACGAAAGTGGTAAAGTTTACAAAAGTGCTAGAAAAATGACATCAGACATGTTGAAGCAATTGAGTGTTTATTTCAACGAGAAAGTTAAGAGGTGACTTGAACAAGGTCTACATGTAAGCTAGAGCAGAAAAGGCTTCTAACAGTAAACAGCTCTTCAATCTATCAGAAAAAGTCACAATAAAAGCAAAGGATTAGAAACTGAAACTAGACAAATTAGGTGAGAGAGTAAGTGCATTCTGAACAGTCTTTAAAAAAAAAAGGTAGATGGCACAAATTTTGAAAAAAAACAGGAAAGATTATTTAAGGACAGGGAAGAAAAGGGAAGAAAATGTGGGGGGAAGCATTTTTTTTAGCATTGAAATGAACTGAAAAAGCTTGCGATGATCACTATTAACCCTATAAATTCTGAAATATAGAGAAATGCACCACCTTTTGATGTGCTTAAGTAATTTAGAAAATATCTGGCCTAAATTAATGTTATTTGTGACACAATAACAAACCTGATCCATAACACTATGTTCTCTAGAGAAGCCATTTTTAAATCAAGCTGAACCTTATGCTTTCTTCTCCTCTTAAAAACTTGTTATTGATATATGAGACCTTCTTCTTTTCATTTAGTATCTAGAACCATGCATCTAAAACATGTCAGGGCTCTGCATCATTTGGCATCCAATGCTATGTCCTGTTTTCCACTCCTGGGCTTGCTGCAGTGAGGTTGCTGGGCTTTCAGCTGCCTGCCCCTCTGAAACTAATTTGCTTTCTCTATTTTCACAGATCATTGGGCCTCTTGAGTCACCACTTGTATTTGCCTCACTTATGGCTCCTCATTAGAAGCTGTGATTCACAGTCCTCCAGCTGCTTACCCGGGTTTCACGTAGGGCCTTGGGCAGATCATGCTAAGAAAGGGCTGCTGGGATGTGAGGCAGGTTATGTAGTGCATTGGCTTCACTTGACTTAGCAGCTGGTCAAGGCTGTAGAAAGTAAAATCCAGCTTAAAAGAACCAGTAGTCTTTTGATGAAGTATTCTGCTTCTAAACCAGTAGCTTACTCAGGCATGAATAGGAGAGGTAATATGCCAATGAACTATGAACCAGCTTGAACAAGCCAAACTCAGTGATAGTTGCTAACTTGAGATTCAGCAAGTTACACGTTTATGAAACAGGAGTCAACCAGGCCAGGTCAGTGATGTAGGGGACGTACCACTTCCAGAACAGAAATCAGGCTGCTTCAAATGCAGGATTGCAATCACAATAAATAGATATCTTTTTTTTCCTCCCAAGAACATTGTCAGTCTTTCTCCTGATCACAAAAAGAAATGAGAGCTTCATATCCTTTGGGACAGGAAAACATTAACTCATCCTAAAGTGCTCCAAACATATGTGAAGATGACATGCGATTTCACTCCCCGAGGAAAGCATGATGTAACAAATGTTGGGAATGAGCCAACGTTACAGACTCCAGGTCCTTTTAGGGTTGCCTTCTGTTTGCATTTGAAGAAAGCACAGACAGAAGAACTACTGGCATCAATGTACATATTATAAGCAGCCAGTCTGGGGCAAAGTACTAGTTTCTTTATGTGAGACCTATTGGACTAACTTGGAGCAACTAATAAAATAATCCTTATGCAGAAAAGGGGCAAAGCAGCCAGACCAGGAAGGGAAGGCACGCTCGGGTGGTGTGCAGAATAATGCTCTGTGAGTTAGGCTAACCCAGCAGCATCCCAGGGAGCACAAAGTAACAGCAGATCCCTTCAGGGACCAGACAGAGAAGTCTCCAGTCACGGGTTACCCAGAAACCCAAACATTTGGCTGGCAGCTACAGCAGGTTTGTATGGGTATGGAAGAACACGCAGAGAAACTGGCCCAGGGGCTCCAGCACTGAGCATTTCACTCATTCTTATATAAGCACATGCACAGTTTAAAGGGATAAATGCAGCCTTTATAGGAAACAGTCTTCTCCCGTGCCCAGTTCAGTCTGGGCTTTCACAACAGCATACGTTCCTGTTGCTATTGGGGGCGGCTCATTACTGCTCAGCGCTTCCCATTCTCAGGCTGACATTGATAACAAACAGTGGTTTTCTAATCTATGTGATGATGCTGGGCTTGCCACCGCCTACCTTGGATTGGTTCTGGATGTAAGAAACCAAAATTTCCCGGTCTGTTTATCTGGCACTTTTCACAAGCACTGCTTTCACTTTAAAGAGAGAATAATAGTGGAATATCTGAATCATTACAAAATGATGCCAGTGAAGAAGGGGAGGGAGGGAGGGAAACAAAAAGACGACAAGAAAAAGACACTCAAGATCCATAAATCTATTATAAGTCCCTAAATATAAAAATTGGAGAATGAATGGCATTCATACTGATGTGTTAGAAAACAAACTTCATTTAGTCCAGGCATCTAATGAAACTGCAGGTTGTAACTTTTGTTTACTTTTTGTCATCAAGCAGAATCTGTTCTATCTCAAGTTGAAAAGTTCATAAACTAAACATTATTTTAAAAGTTCAAGAACTACACACACATCATTGAATAATGCAAGTACTTAGTTTCCAGAATACACTGAAAGTTTGCCTGTTGACATTCCTAAAAAGGCAGAAATATTTTTAAAAGCATAGATTGAGCATTTTGTATCATTAATAACAATAGCATTCTTTAGTTCTTTATAAATGGCTCTTTACTTTTACTTACATCACACCAAAACACTAATGGAAATCATTTCTAAATTTATTTCTATCTAGTTCAAAGTATTAAGACTAAGAAATTTTCTAAGAAAGAATATAATTACTAGTGAATTCCTTTTTTTTTTTTAGCTAAATAAAATGTTCACTCCAAAATTAAAAGAAATTCTGGGATACACTATAAATTAATTTTAAAAACAATAAGAAGAGCTTCTGAATAAATGAACAAAAAGTTCTATAAATGTTCCAAGATTTTTGCAACTTTATCAAAATAATTAATACTTTCATTTTGAAAGGGAACATGTACACCATGCAACCCCAAAACACATGAGGTGTTGCACAGGCATTCAGAAACAGTAATAAGAACTTGGAAAACATTACAAAATTAAACAGCAAGAACTGCTCCCAGCTATTAGACAAAGAAAAAGGGAGTGCTATAGCAAAGTGAGTGCTTTCCTGGAACTTTATTTGTATGCCCTGGATTACATATGTTCTGAAACTGTATGTTCAGCAGCGTCAGAGCAAAGTTGCAAGCCATGCCAAGGCTAAGGCACAAGGTCTTGGAAATAGCTATTGTCCTTTTCTGACTTCCCTATTCAAAGATGTTCATCAAGGCTGATTTCCTGTCAATCGCCTCTTTACAAACCCGCCTAAAGAATGTAGGACACATGTAATAAGATCGCAACTGCTCATTAATCAAGCATACTGCTACATTCTTCAACACTAAGTGCAAACATGTGGCAGCATGTGGTATACGTCATACCAAAAAAAGGAGGCCTAACTATGGCACATGTGCTTCTGTGGATTGCTGCAGAAGAAATAGTGGTGAAAGCTGCAAAACTGTGCAAAACAACAGAAATCTTTTGTAAGTTACACAACTGATACAAGCAACAACAAAACTAGACGGCTGTCGTGTTATAATAATGACCAAAGACTATCACATTTCATTATTAAGGCTTTATAGAAATACTACCTGGGTCAAAAGATATAGAAGAAGCACTTTTAAAGGAAAATGTAAGGAATTTCCTCACACATTAAAGCTATAGATGAAATTATATTGTCCTTTAGCAGACAATCAAGACACTGGCAAACAGGGATATCAAAACTTAAAGGCTCAGATTTATAGCGAAGTCTGTACATATCATGAAGCAATTTTTAGAAGTAAAGCCCTGTTTTAGCAGCATTTATTCTTCCAAATTTTAGTATGTAAGTGAGTTTCTACATGCCATGCTGGTGTGGTTCAAAATAACTCTTATTTGGAGGGCTACTACCCCATGCTGATTCTTTTTTTCTCTAAAGTGCAACAAAACCTCACCAAGAAAAAAAAACCTCTCAACATCAGAATTTAATTTTCTTCTGATGAAGATTCAAGGTGTTCTGCTGAAAAACATTTTAAGATTCCTGAATTGTTATAATGTCAGATACTTGCTAATTTTCTTATTGTATTATTAAGTATTCTTTCATCCAGAAACAACAGGCATCTTTTCATTCTGACAAGGAATTCTTCTTAACATTTCTTGATCAAGAGTTTTTCAAAAGAACAACACTGTAGATAAAAGCAGTCAATCTGTCAAACCAGACTTTTTGCAGCACTGCACTATTTTTAACAAAACTTTATTTGGGACAGACTTCTCAAGTTCAAGATATGACTTCTGAGGAAAACTTCAAAGAAAAGCTCATCATGAAACAAGCATTCAAGAAATGGAAGTATAGGACATCCTCAGCAGGAGGGGAAATCCGGACTGCGATCTAACTGCGCCTAGATTTGGACTGCTGACTCTGAGAAGAAGGCACTGCCCTGCGAGCCCGTGGCTAGGACACAGCGCAGGAGATCAAGCTTCGAGTGCAGCCGCAGTGAGTGCTGGACACTTTACACAACTGGGAACGCCTCTACGAGAGGAAAACCCTGGGCAAGAGCGTAGCGCAGCGGTCAGGGCATTTCTACTCCCTGCAGCGCAGGAAAACAAGGACTCGCTCTCCAGTGGGTGACGTGGTGGCCAGTGCTGCTCCTCGCAGCCTGTCTGCCATTCCTGACATCTGTTTTCTTTGTCAGGAACAGCACTAAAGGAGACTGTAAGCTTGTTTTGTTGCAGAAAGGCCATTTGACACCTGCTCTACTGAAAGGCCCCAGTATAGATATATCTATCTCCTTAAACTGTGCTAAGGCACTGTGGGGGGAATTTTCTACAGAAAACACCACAGTGAAACCAAGGGCTATTACAGACAGAAACAATCCTTCTTTTTTAGCCTCACTCTGACTACAGGCCTGTAATTTCAAATCACACACAACAGCCTACCTTACATTCCCGCAATTTCAATTTATCCACTATGGATAGTGTCCAACAGTTAGACACAGGTTGGCTATGTAGGTCACCTTACAAAGATACTTTTATTCCACTCAATCTACCTGAAAAATGATAGGCGCATACAGAAACGCTTTTTGGCTAGTTAAGGCAAGAAAAAGCAGTTCATACGGCATGCCCTGACCAAACCTGAGCCACGGACTTTGCTGCTGCTGCTTCTCAGTTCCTACCTCTACAGGAATGACAGGTTCAAGCTGTGAAACTCAAGCAAGCTGAAATAGACTTCTTCTCACTTTCACTTAAGAAACTGTTTTTATTAAATACATTACTATAACCACAAAAACACCCCAAACCTTCACCCTAAAGTATCTCTTTGCCGTACCTGCCCACTCTCTGGCTGAGCATCCTGCGTTTCCTCAGCAGGAGCAGATTCCTGCGAATTCTCGGGCTTAAAGCCTTGGATGTCCTCGGCAGGAATTGTTTCTAGCACATCCTCGGGACTAAGACTTGGAATTTCCTCTGAAAAGTCAGAAGTAAGTGATTCCTGCACATTCTCAGGTGTCGAGCCCCGCAACATCTCCTCGAAAGCGGCTTCCATTGCTCGCCCGTGGCGCGGAGAGGGCAGGGAGAGGCTCCCGGCAGAGCCGGCCGGCGCTGCGCCATGCTGTGCCACGCCGCCCTGGCTGCATCTGCGCGGCCAGGGACAGGGCACTGACACCTGAACCCCGCTGCGAGCCAGTTAATAAAACAAGACATGCTGCTGGTTTTAAATAGCTGCATTTTGAAATAGCTGCTCTAAACAAGCAATCCTTCACTCTGCTCATGAGCTGCATTTGTTAAAGGCTTAGATTTAACTATACTTGAAGTTATATTATTTTAAAAGCAGCTTATCGGTTAAAAAACGGCACAGTGGTTGCTATGGGAAGAAAGCACTGGGCATTGCAGTGACAAGATAGAGCCCAAACTGATTCAAACCACACAAGCTCATTGAGCTTGAGCTTACAGGTATTTGTGTGCTCTGAGGCTGTTTTTAGGGCTTTCTCAAGCTTTTTTCCTCAAGCTTTTTTCTCACCCAGTCCCAGAGTTCCAAGCAACCCCAAAACTGGGACAGGAACAAAACCAAGAACACAGTTCTTTCAGCTTGCAGATATCAACAAGACCATCAAAAGGGCACACAAAGGAAACATTTTATACCAAAATTATGTCCAGGGCAATTACAGAGCGATCTGGAACCAGCAGCAGTATTTGAGCTCTCATGCTGTTGATGACAGCTATCCAGCTTGGGTTCAAGTTAGGGTTATATTAAACACAAGATACTATAACAGGACTTCGCTAATTAGATTTATCCAATTTGAATAGAAGATACTGCAAAATTCTGCCAAGAGCATTACCAGTTGAAAGTACAGGACCAAATACGTAATATTAGAAAAGAAAGAGGCAAAGGGAAAAATCTGCCCACATGTTGAATCAATTGGATGTACTTAATAAGCATTTTATTGAGCTACCTGAATGACAGTAAAAATGGACATCATCTGAGTCACCAGGAAAGAAATCAGAAATTGTTTTGCTACTTCTCTTAAGATAAAAACAAATATTAAAATATAGTAAAAACTTAAATTGCACAAATGAGCATTCTAGTTAGTTATAAGAGTATTGATAGCAGCTCTCAATGGAAAGTCAGTACTATCCGTTATTTATAATATTGCTAATAACACTTAAGTGTTTTCCAGTAGGATTAATCAGAAGAGGAAATACCTGTTAGCATATTAAATGAGGTACACAGACTAACTGATAGCATAAACAAAACATTGTAATTTATTTTTTAATGCTTAAAGTTCAAGTAAAACAACAAGCTAACATGAGTTAATTTTTAGCAACTCTCTGATTATTTCTTCAAGATACAAATGCACATTTCTCACAGCCTTTCACAAATTGTCCACACTGTTAAAAATCTCTAAATCTGCATTAAAAATAGGAGAAATGTAAGCTAATTCTTTTTTTTTATCTGCCAGGATGAAGAAAGAATGTCAGCTTGTATTCACAATGTTAATGGCATCAAAACACATTTCTGGTGATTTCTCTCATATCTAGAAACAGTCATTTAAATATTCTTGGTAAAGTGAAAAGTTAACATGGTAAAATGCTTCATCCATTTTTTGTATTATTCCAGTTTATATCTAATTTTGCTTACTTTTGGAAATAACTGCAACTTGAAAAGCAAAGTACAGATTTCTGCACAATATAATAGATAAATTAGATCTTGATCTGAGCAAAGAGAACTTTTTTTTTTATAGAGTTTGGTTTCCTATATCCTTTGGTAAGAACAGAAACTTAAAAGCATGATGACTAGAGCCAGTCCACAAATCTAAAAAAAAACCATAAAAGTTTAAGAAAAAAAAAGTTAGTCTCTTTAGTCTCTTGGGCTCTAACAATCATATCTATGAAGTAGTGGTGCTCCTTAACAGACTACCATGACAATCAGCATCTTTACATAGGAACAGAAAGTCTGGATTATCTTGTAACTTGCATATAATACAAGTAGCATAAGCTTTGTTTGAAAATAGAAAGAAGTGCGTCTCTAGAATTGAAGATATAAGAAGTTCATTTCTAGAATTAAAGATACAAGAAGTTATTTATAGGGCAAAAACACTGAACATCAAATCTTCTGTTAATGCCTATATGTTTGCACACGAACAATAAAACTGTCAATTAAAGAAACAGGTGGAAGCCACAGTGCAGTGTAGCTGCAGCAAGAGGAAGACCTGGAACAGAGCCTACTCTGGGCCAATTTTTTAGCTTTATGTAGAGTTCCTGGACAGCCCTGCTAGATAGTAAAAAAAAAAAACAGAATTTTTCCAGATAATTTTAAATAAACATGTATCAATTACTCAAAGATTCATTTTTAATGCATAAAATCTTAGATTCTCTTCAGTGAATGAAGGGCACTTGCGCTACTGTTGTTAACACAGTGACCAGATTCTAATTCATAGGAGAAAAATCAAATATCAAGGGCCTAACAAACAAAATGTTAAAATAGGACTGGAACAGGCTTTTTTAAAGACAGGTAAATAATAGACAGATATTGTATACGTATCTCATTCTCCTTATAAAATAAACTAGGCCTTGAAAAGAAAGATTAATAATGAAAAGTAGCAGTTTGCAAACTGCTGCCTCTAGATCACCACTGGTTCACCAAAGACTTGCTTGGAGCCCACACCAAATTGTCACCACCATCGTTGCATGGTACCGGCACCTCTGTTTCAAGGTGTAAGTGCCTTTCGTCTGTGATACAGTACTGCTCAGCTGCGGCTAATGTGTTAATATCTCACAGAGGTAAGGGAAATTCACACACAAGAACACAAAACCCAGCAGTCTGAGACAGTCTCCCTACTACATTTGTACCATGGAAGCATTTCAGAATTTCTGATATAAATAATTCAAACATATGTCACAAAAAGATATAAAACTGTTTGTGAGGGCAGTGAGTTGCATCTTCAAGGCATTTTTTTTTCCATTAAAATAACTCACTACTTACAGCCCAGATGACAGCTCCAAGAGGGAAAAATGGCTGTTAGAAATCGTACCTCTTTAATACTTAAACTTCTGAGCAGATAAGGATATTACATACTGAACGCTTCTGCCAGCTGTTCAAGCACTTCATATTCTTTCCCTCCCTCCCTGCTTATTTAATACCATAAAAGAGGTATCACATTTAAAAGAGACTCCCCTGCCCAAGCGGCAGATACCACCGCCTGACACCCATGCCTTGTGCGGACACTAACAGAAGCCACAAACAAAACGCTGCTGTGTGCTCTCCACGCTCAAAAACAACAGGCGACATCCACGTCCTCTGCTTGGACACCGTCCACAAGTGGCCCCACCTGGGCAGGGATGGCTCCTTCCGGGCTTTGTCCCCGCCAGGAAGCGGGGACCAGCCGCACGCAGAGCCTGCGGAGCCGCGCGGACTTGGGCTCCTCTGGCCGAGCTGGGCCAGGTGCCTGCCCACCGCCCTGGCCCAGCCCCGGGAAGCGCGGGCCCCCGCGGGAAACCAGGCCTGACGCAGTCCCTCTACCCTGGCCCCCAGCAGCCCTTTGGTCCTTGCCTCCTGCGTGCTCACGGCTCCTTCTTCCCATCTTCCCAACGTGGTCCAGGGGTGAACCCTGGGGGCGTTGAAGCTCATCCTAAATCCAGCACATCATGAAACCAGCCCTGGTCCTCAAGCGCTTGTCTCAGTACCACGCCAAGTTTTAATTGTGTTCAGACTCCTTCTAATTGCTCTGGCAATTTTCTTTGCTCCCAAAAGTGTGGTGTGCGCTTCCTGACTCAACTGAAGCTGTTTCAGCATCAAAGGATTTTTAACTCACATTTTAATCATCTGTAAAACGCACAGAGTTTTTTGTAAAAAAGGGTATGCAAGCTATTCGGAATGAAAGGTGTTATATGAATCCAGCTGGAAAGACTTTTCATATCTGAAGAAGTGCAAAAGCAAATCACAATACTGCAGAGACTATGATATAATCACACAGACTGCAAGCAAAAAAAAAAATCAATTTCTGAAATAAAAGGTACAATAGGAAGATTTACTTTCAACAAAATTTGAAAACAACTTATTCTAATTTGCAGAAGTATTTTAGAGAACAGTGAAAACGTGTGTCCAACAAATTCTAGAAAAGACCATTTATTTTACTGCCTGTAGCACATAATGATTTTACTAATAAAAGTTAAAAAAGAAATTTCTGCGGAAGTGTAAAAACTATAAAGTTTGGATGAAAACTGCTTTTCAGATATACTTTATTTATAGTTATTTATTCTTATAAGGTTTACCTGGTAATTAATTTAAGCAAATACTAACACTGCTATATTTCTATTTTGTCTTTTACTGTGAAGTTACTAACAGTTGGGTCATAACAGATTTGAATAAATTTTTCCTTTTTTACTGAGAAAAACTTTTACTAGACTTTATCCACATTAACCACACTATATCTTCAGCTGTGAAAAAGAATAAAGTTAGGGCCAAAATAATCAAAAAGAAAAAAGGGCCACTACTTTGGTGCTTATTTTAAGAACCTCAGGCAGATAATGGAAACAGGCTGCAGATGAAATATCCAAGGTTGTCTGTGAATTTCAGGTATCTAAAAATCCATTAATTATATGTAAATATGTTCATACAGTTTACCTGTTGCTCACCTTCTCATATTTATTTCTGTATCTTTAACCAAGATGTGATAAAATGTTATATACTGGATTTGATTGCTCATAGGTGTGATCTCCAACCTAAATTGGAAGTCAAAAATCTGCAGTTATGGGGAAGATAAAGAAATACTTCTTAAATTGGAGTGTCTGTGCCCAGTCTTGCCTTTGCAATAAACAGAGAGTCCGTGGAATGCATACAATGTTGACTAGAGCAGATGGAGTTTACATGAGCAAAAAACCACTGCAATTCAGAGAACATTCCCCTCTGAGAACTGCGGGGCAAATTCATACATCTGCTGTTAATGTCTGACCAGAACTTTCTAGACTATCTATAAGAGAACTTTTTTTTATGTCCTCTAGAGGAATTTAAAAAAGAAAACAAACAAATAAAACATACACACATGCGCACGCTCACCCACACATGCACACATACACACTATGGGTAACCTAAAAAAGGTAAATATGTTTATTCCAGCATACACATACACCTCATCATGCTACGCTCTTATAGCAGGAAAAAAAGCCGTATCATGGAGGAAAAACTTACAGCAATTCACAGAAAAACAAAATTATTCTAAAAAAAGATCATGGAGGAGAAACTGTATTTACAACCAGGGAGTTTGGCTTAAACTGAAAACTGCTCCATACCTTCTTCCACACTCCAAATCTTCATCCTTGGCCTGTTACTTGACTACCTCAAAAGTTATCTCTCATAGAAGACAGACAAATGCTGCAAACTCTAGCACTCAGCGTGGCAAAGGATAGGGCAAACACCAAGTTTTGTTCCAGATAAACAGAGACAGCAAGTTCATGTGGAGGCAGGCTGCCCAGAGACAGGGAAAGAGAATGTTTCGAAGCCTCTCTTAATACCACTGCCTTTGAAGGGAGAGGTACGTATCCTGACTATGGTATAATTGTTGTCTCCAACGGTCTCTCCACAGGTTTTGTTTCCTGCTTTTTATTTGTTGTTTCTAGCAGTAGGCACATTCCAATACAATTAATATTTTGAAAGATTGTTTGCCAAGACACACATTAACTTCAGTTTATCCTCACTTTCAGATTCTTTTATAGTGCGAAAAACAGACTATATGGATCCTTGGTTGTTTTTTTTGGTTTGGGGTTTTACTTGGAGGGGGAGGGAAGTTAAGGAGACGACATATTCAAAGACAAAGGAAAAGGAGAAATGGACAGTTAAACAGGAAGATAATCAACCTAATTAGAAAAATTGTTCACTAGCTATGCTAGAACATTAAAATTCTTGCCTAAGTGAGAATTGTAAAATTCAGGAGAGCCAGGCTGTGTGAGGTTTTCCATTTGTTTTATTATTCTGCATCCCTTTATAGACTAGAATTACACAAAATAAGAGCTTTAAAACAGTTTTCAAACCAGTCTCTTGCTGAATCAGTTGGTTGTCATCAATTTCCAAGTTTTATATTGAGAAAGAAAGAAAAATGTCATTGCTCAGAAAAGCGTCAAGGCTGATATCAATGACAGTGAATGGTATGAGTAACAGAATTAAACTGCAACCTTTTAAAACACTTGCTCTAATGTTCCCTGAGGTCTAAGTTCCAAGACACCGCTTTCTGGATTCTGTAATGGAGTCCTTCTAATGCATTTCCATTTGTCAGAAAATAACATCTAGGATTGTTACATGTAGAGCACAGTATTACCAATAAAGTAAAGCTCACCATGCAACATCTGAACAATAGGCTTTTTCACTGTAATGTTTCTTGGGAATTACAGTATTAGATTAATGCGATGTGCAAATGTTTTATCAACTCAATCTCCAGAGCGGCGAGTCACTCCTAAAGGCGGAATGGCAATAAAATTAAAAACAGATTACTTGCTGCTGTATTCTACACCCTATAGGTATTGACCATACGATTTCAATAGAGTAGAATGGATGCAAAAGGGTCCTGCAGAAATAAGAAAGCTGCATAGTCACAGCAAACATTGTAGCAAAGTGCACTGTATCTGTATTTGCTCAAAATAGCTAAACAGATAAAACTAATGCTAAACAGCTGCAAAAGCATCAACTGAGAATCAGACCGTAAGATACAGGTATGAACAAAAGAGAATATTCACAGCAACCAACTACAGGCAGCCAAATGAGAAAGCGAGTTTCCTCAGCTTCCCTTTGTACTCAATGGGACTACAGTTACCCTCTGCTGGAGGGTAATTCGGAGCTGAAGACTAATCTAGGTAATGCAAATCAATGCCTGGAAGAGCTGATCTTTCTTCGTGACCATCGAGCACGCACCAGAATGCTGCTACCTGGGCTAAGGTTTCAAGTGGCACTTTCTGCCTTGGCTGATGCCAACAGCATCCACTTAGGCATACGAAGCATGCTAAGCAGCAGTGAGGGCTGACTTTGTCCCAAGTTCTCCCTTTTCTGCTAGAAAAGCAAGATAAAAGCAAGAAAAAATAATCTAAAATAGAATAGTACAAATTGTATCCTATCTTCTCATGAAAAAACAAGCAAGTTTGCAATGTGGATAGTAATTAATAGATACTCTCTTAGATGGTAAGGATGTTCCATATAAGGAAGAAGCAATGTTTATCCAAAGGCTTCAGAGTCACCCTCATTTATGGTGCCTAGAGACCTAACAAACAACAGACTGCTAGTAATCAGACCAACCAGTTCTATTCAGATATCCCTACTTTGCCCTAAACAGTAGATGGGCAATGCAAACTGTTTCTAGTCATAATGGGAGAATTTCTCCTTCTTCAAGCCGGCATTCTGGCTTTACCTATTACAAAGGCTGAAAATTATTCTCTGCATTGATTTATTAATGTCACTAGCAGCACCCTGCAGGCTCCTTCCGGCTTGTGCATTGTAGTTTCCTTCCCAGGGAAACCAGGGTGTAGGGATGATAAAAAAGGTAACATCTCTTCCAGCCAGGGTGCAGGTGGGGTGTGCACCAAACCCAGGAACTGCCCACACCTCATATAAAACCAGGAGGACTAAGGCATCCCAAGTTCTCCAGTTTTTGGCATGGTAATGTCTTAAACTAAACTCCTTAGCATTGGCCTGTACTATATATAGTATACAGCCAAATGAGTACTCCTACAGCCCACTGTGGATGAGAATTGCCCCACTTGACCTGAAATGTTGTGCCAGCAAAATGCATGGGCCTCCTGGCTGCTGGCTGGCCGCCAGACATCTGCTGTGGTGGGACAGGAGACATGCGTGCTCAGTCGGCTCACCATGTTGAGACGCTTCCCCAACAGCAGGCTAAGCAGCACATGGCACGTGTGAGCAGCTCCTGTTGGGAAGGTAACTCTTCAGGAGCTGACCCACTGGTCTGAGGTGCGTTTTTTTACCCTAGTAGATGGCAAAATACTCTCATCACTGAACCATAAAACAAGGAGAAGCACTTTGCCAAGTAGACAGAAATGGGTTAACACATACTTAAGATTTTGATAGTGTTCTGCATTGGTGATGATTTATATACTAAAATTGACAATATATTTTGAGAGAGATTCTGTCTTACTGGAAATTAAGGGCTATTTTATTTCCAGCTCTTGAGTTACAGTTGAAATACCATTTTGACAGAAAAAAATGTAATAATGTGTACACAGTTAAACACAGACTTGAAAGGAAGGTCCATTAGTACAAATAAGACCAAGTTAAAGTCCTATTCCAGAGCTGGCAGAACCACTTCAGCAAGAGCTTTAAAAAAGCCTTATACATAGCTAGCAGAGAAAAATCACTGAGTGAGACTCAGAGTAAGCACAGAGGTAAATGTTGGCCAGATTAATTTTAAGATACAGCTTCTTGATCTCAAGTATGCGTTCTGAATAACCATGAATAATACCAGTGTTATAAATACAGTGATCTTTTCTAACATGAAAAATAAAATCTTATGTGCATTGCCAAGAAGGTTTGCTTAGAAACTTTCTATTTAATAAGTTTTGTACAAACTAGGAATAAGATTTTTCTAAGTCCAATGTCTACCCAATAGTCAGGCAATGAAACAAAGGCATTGGATGTCTAAATGAAGAACTCTCCTTTTCTGAGGCATAAATTGATCCAGAGTTATAAGCTGACTGACCATAAATTTCCAAATGCTGGAAAATGAAAACTGCCTTGGTAACAGCAGAGTTAATATTAACATCTAGCCAAGGTCCATCTGTACTTGTAAATGGTTTGTAGGATCAACAGAACTGGTAAGCATGAATACATGAGTGTTTTATAGCACAAAAATTATGAAATGGAGCTGATCAATGCCACCTTTTGAACAACATACATCAGTCTTAAATCAGCTGTGAAGTACAAGCAGATACATTTAAAAACAACCCAGAGGATTGACTCCCATTCCTGACAGGGGACAAAGGGGAAATTTTTGCACTTTTTGTCCAGCAGTTGTTCTGCAGAGGTGATAAAAGCACAAATAAAGGAGAGATCTATCAACAAATACAACATTTCAGACCCTGCCTGCTCCCATAACTGAACAGAGAACTTTCCCTCTTATTTAATCAAGCAAATACTGCAGCAGTGTTTTTCATTATTAGCATGTATCTCTGTTTCCCCTGGTGACCAGTATCTCTGAGCTAAATGTAACTCATCCAAAAGTGCTTCCCCACATCAAAAATGAAACATCCATAGCTATAATTATGAGCAGGAAACAAAGTACAAAAGATACAGATTTTTTCAGTGTGTCTGGGCTCCTTTTACCATTTCAGGAGGTAAGAACTAATAAGATATTCTCAGAAGCTGACCCTGCTTAGAGAAAAAATACAGGGTGTAGCATGACAAAAAGTGCATGGCATCACATGTCAAAAGAGACCAAAGGATTTTCAGAGTATATTGTAAGGATTCAGCTCTGGACTGACAAGATGAATTTTGCCAAGGTGGAAAGCCAATTTCTGATAGAAAGAGGAATGTAAGATTAAATGCCAAATTCTGAAGTGGTATTAAACTCGATTTCTCCATATTGACTTTCAGGCATATAAGGGGGACCAAATTAAGTATGTGCTCAGATACACTCTGAATAGTGAGAATTTGCTGTAAAGATAAAATGTTACACTGCTGTGTATTTCAGACTGCCAGGAGTTTGGTAGAATACATATATATACACATACATATATACAGAGAGAGAGATAAAAAATGTTGGGATATATATATATATATCCATAGACAAAAAGAACTTTCTGCTTAAAATGCCCATGATCAAACAGCTAAGATTTCTGTAACCACCAACAGTCCAGGGTCTGAAAGATGCAGAGAATATCTCCAGGTTCTAGAGAGAAAATTATAAATGCGAATGTAACCATCTTGAGCTTTATTTTGTCACACAAAAGTATCAAATCTTCTTTGGTCCAAGATGAATGCTATCCATTTTTTTATTCTTTAGCAATGAGAAAGTGTTTTAATTAAAAGTCCTTCTCTTGGTATCATTAAGTAATTATTTATGATATCAGTCCTTGAGATACAGATCCCTCAAAAAATCTGGAAGAAGACATATGGAAGTAGGCAGGGTATATGCAAACAATCCCACTGTAATAACTGTATCTCATATCCATTGGTCTGAGATGATGACAGTCTACAGATACTTAAAGAAAGTTAACTGATTGCCAGAAACAAGGGACTGTGATCCTCTGAAATGGTGATCTCAAAGCCAACTATAGACAACAAAGGAATTACTTTGAACTTCTAGAATTACTACTTCCTTCTAGAGAACTCTGCCAAGTTCCAAGAGGAGGAAAAAAAAGAAAAGCGGCTTGCTAAGGATACAAGACATAATTCTTAGGTAACATATCTCCTTTGGGGAATGGAATATAGACGCTGATGGAATAAAGCATAGCTCATAAATCCATAAATCCTGCAGACCTTGCAAACACTTCGCCTTCATTCAACTACTCAAAAACCAAGTCCCTCACAGTCTTGAACCTCTCACTCAGTATCACTTCCACGGAGCCCACAAAACTTACCACACAGTTATCACTGTGCACAGCACTACCATGAGGCTGTGAGTTATATGAGATGTCCACATCAAACAGATTTGCAGAAACCTTAGGTGAAATTTTCAAAAAAACATCCTTCTCATCATTCAAAAGTAGTCAGTCAACAAAAAGTCAGTAACTTACTGTAAATGAAGAAATATATCTCATCAGAGGCTAAAAATAAATGTGACTGTACCTCATAAACAGTTAATGAGTATGATTTGCACGTAAGGGAAACTATACTTACGAGATGTCATAGAGGCAGTGTAGAGAATAGGTGTTGCTTCTCATTCTTTTGTTGCATTTTTAAGTTGTGGCTTAGAATTTTCATTTTCAAGTGTTGCCACCAGAGATCCTAGCTGTGAGTGGGAAAAAAAGAATCCAGCCCCACTGGAAGAAAGATGATGTTTCTTGGCTCTTTTTCAAGACAGCGCAACTCACATAGCCCGTTCATAGGGTTTCTGTAGAATTTATGATAGTTGTGTCTATTATACAAGCTATTTAGTCAGATACACAAAACTGAAAAAAAATCTATTAACTTGTACACTAGTTCTGGAACATATTAAAAAAAAGATGCATACATTGTTTTGAACTTTAACAAATCTTAAAAATCTGAAAACAGACAGATGTGACGTATCAGGAAGATTCAAACACTTCTGTGCAGAAAGCAAGGAAATGATGAGAGATTTTACAATTTACCAGAATACTTTTACTAAAAGGAAAGTTACTCTGATGGAAGGATAGGAACAGCCTAAGTAGCTCACTGTAAAAACTCTTTCCTGCAAGGAAGACATTTCTTATGAAAATGTTACCATCTCTATGAACCCCATCATAGCCAGGGAGTGCACAGGTACACTGGGACAAAAACACAGAAGCCAAGGAACATAGTCTCAGATGTGAGAAGCTTCTACAGGCCCACTGTATATACAACATGCAAGAATGTTCCAAAGTCACCAAATTCAATGGAGGACAAAAACAGTAAGTAATAAAATAAGCATCCAAGGTTCAGTCAACCAAAGAAAGGGGACAAGCATTACACACACTCAGAATATACAAAGAATGACTCTGCAAGAGACATTCACGTAGCCAGGGGGATCTGCACTCGTCTACGACCAGTGGCCCACCCAGCATCATACACAGTTGAGCAAACAGATGAAGAAACAGAAATAAGTCTGCTCGGCTGAGATCTGACTCTGAGGAGGACTGAAAAAGTAAAGCCACTGTTCTGTTGAGAAAATCTTAGTTAGGGATCCTCCTCTAAATTAATGCACATCATCTTTACAGGTAGCTTCCTAACAAGACCCCCTGACTGATGCAGAAGCTCAGGCGTTTGTAGACCTAGATGTGAATGTAATGCTTTTAGTTACGAGCAGTTCAGCACAGGCAGGAATCAGATATCTCAAAGTGTGTAGCAGATCATCTGCATCTCTCAGTCAAAACACCGGATGCAGGCTGGTACAAACCCCAAGCTCTGAAATGCATTTGGCAATCACACATTTCTGAAAGTGCACAGTTCCCCTGCGCAGTTTCCATTCACTAGCACTGCATCCTTGTGTGCATCTGAATCCAAGAGATTTAGAATCAGTCATTCTGGTTTAAGAAAGTGCATGCTTTGTGCTAAATGGAAAACTTTCAATACAAGTTTTAATACAGCACTAATAAACCACCTAACTAATTTAAGCAGAGTATTGAGGAAATGAATGCAAAGAGAGAGAGCCATCTTCTGAAAATGATGAACATCATGAAATGGGCAGTGGCAGATTTGCTTCAAATCTTGAGGAAGTGGGAAAAAGCTAAACTGTGGCTGAGTAATGGGCACAACCCCTTTTCACCTCTGGTGCCTATTACGAGCATACTTTGGGAAGGTGCCTGGCTTCAATTTACATAGCTTAGCCAAGGCTACTTTCTCTCTTCAAACCTTTCAGCAATACTTAGACTAATAATGCAGGTTCAAGGGTTTTTTTAAATGCATGCAGTTTTTCTAAAATAAATAAATATCACATGTAGGCTGAACACTCTGCAAAAAATTTAAGTACTAGTTTAAGTAGCCCCTGCTTTTGAGCAATTAATCAAATAAGATTAGAAAAATCTTACATCTTGAAGAATTGTTTCCATAAAAAAAGCGCACAGCATGCTGCCAATTCTTCCAGACTATCTGCAGTGAATCATGGCTTCTTAGGACTCAAACTGATGCCATCTCTCCCCCACTTGGCTCTGACATCTGATTCTGAGGCTTCATCTCAAAGCATCACCACCCTTATTTATTATGTAAGGTGTTAACTCATTTTCTGCATTCAGATCTCAAAATACACTAACAGTATGGTCAAACAGTTGGTCAAATCTATTAATATGCTTATTTTCTTTGTCATTTGTGCAACAATGTTTCAGTGTTCCCTTATCTCAGACAATAGCAGGAACAGAAAGATTTTGCAAATTTTACCCTTTGATATCCTCCCCAAACTGCTGATGGAGTTTGAGCAAACATCGTGGGGAATTTTATTTTAACATTTTATTTTAGCATGTTACTTTAACAATGCAAGCAGCTTAGGAAAACCTCTTATTTTCATTTCAGCATAGATGGCAGATGACGCATAAATTGTAGCAAACGTTGGGAAGAGGTGTAAAACTGACCGACTTTCGATTATATTCTTTTATAACTCCGGCACTTTCCTCTACAGTTGTTTCAAGGACAAGTGTGGAAGAATCTTTAATCTTTTTTCATTATAACCAAACATTCCCTTGACATGTATACTGTTTCAAAAGAATTCCTAAAAACTAAATAAGGTCTAGGAAGGTAGACAAGGAATGGTTTATTTTCCAGAGATCTAGGCATGCAATAAGATGTTTTAAGAAAATTAGTCAGGGAAGAATACTGAATGCATACCATAATTTTAATCATTTGTAGAAAGAATAAACCAGGCTAGCCATGCTTCACTGTTTCTAGAGGAATAATGGTGTCTGCCTCTAGCTCAGCCCCTCCAAAAGCAGCATCTGCTATGCAGACCTCAGAGCCACCTGATCCACTGTGGCTAAAAGCTATATTTTTAACCCAAAAGACATAGTGTCTTAAGCCCATTTGGCACCGAACCAGGTTTAGTCTTTGTCCTGTGACAGACTTCCCAGATTTAGGAAGTATTTTTTGGTCCAATTTAAAAAACAACTGAAAACTCAAAAATACCATTGGAGGCAATAGAAGGAAAGATATAAAAAGCACATATAGATATATTTCTTCTTCCTTCCCCCCCTCCATCCTCTCCCTTTCAGCTCACAACTCATTACAAGAACGAGTTCACTTTCTTACCCAAGACTTGACTACCCTATGGTAAAGCATCTGATGAAAATTATTTATTATATATGGTGACTACAGGTCTACATGAAGCTTATAATTGATGCTATGCATCTGTAAATATTATTAATGACCTCCTTTTGCAGAGAGGAGAATTCAGATATTCCACATTATCAGATTTTAAGGAAAAGTCTTCCAGTCTTTCATATACCTAGGACCATTTCAGGTCCTACAATTTTTCAAACCAGTTGTATTTGGCAACTAAAATAATGTGTGATTATCAGTGAAAATTTGGGCCCTAACTGGGCACACATGGATGTCACTCTGCAATTCAATGCCTAGAAAAAAAGTTTTATTGTAAATTTGTTAGAAGATTTACAATGAATTTTAGAAGCAGTGGAGCATGAAGCTTTTCAATGAACCTGATAATCCACCAAAAACAAATCTGAATGAAATCAGAGGAAAAAGCAACACTATAATCTTCAGAAACATATAATCAGTGCAGGAAGTACTGTCTAAATAAAAAGCCCAAGAGAAGACATCTCTCTGCTGCACCAGCCTATGAAACTGGCAACTTCATGACTAATTGGATAGAAATGGCACTTGTATATGTTTTAATGTATATACCTAGTGATGTATTAAACCAAACACTCCTGAATTTGAACAGGAATGTACTGGTGGGGTATTCTGAAAGACAAAACATTCAACAGACCCCTCTGGCTAATTGCAAAGTACCTTCCTTTTTTCCCTGAACCCTTTCAGCCCCGAGAAATGGCTAGACTCCATGCAAAAGCGAAACTGAACCAGCTTGCTGCAAAACAGCCAACTGCCTTGTATTCCTCCTTAAAACTGCTTGTATTCTGGAGTGTAAGATGACATTTGCTCTGAAGAGGACCAAACTATTCCCTTGTGTTAGACATTTGTTCCCAATCAAAACCATACAGCATAAATGCAAGCCCTGAAAATCAATGCAACATTTATAAGGAGAAAAATAATTTCAGATTCCCATTTCTGTAAAAGGAACTAAGTCTGCAGTTACATTTATGGTGTATTTATGTATAAGTATAAATTGAACTTTGCAAGTGACTTAAAATATTTTACTTCTCCAAAAAACACATATTAAGACCTTGTTAAAAGAAGTTTTTTCCAATAGCCTGCTCCATAAAAAAATCTCAAAAAATAAAACAAATCCACGCCAATTAAATTGGCCTTTAAGAAGAAGTTGTCAAAACACTTTACTTATCTTCATAAAGTATTTTTGACAGTTTCTACATTAGCTCTAATTAAATATATGTAGCGGAAGTCTCGCCTCATTGCAGACGCTTTGTATGTCTGTGCTTAATATATTTGAAGACATCTATGATAGAACCTTACATATAGCCACAACACTCAAAATTATTATTTTGAGTAAGACAATGCCATACATGAGAACCAGAAACCGCAGTGAATTTCCTGGGAGAAGCAGGGGACAAAATAAAACAAAACACTTGATTTTCATTCAATCCTATTCCTTATTTTGATCTTAACTGTTTACAACTGTGTAGTTTTTTCTCACAACTCCTGCTATACCCCATCCAAAAGACCAACAAATTCAGGCAAGGAGGGTCTCAGATCAGCTCTAAAGCAGCTCTTCCACATCTTTGCTAGGTGTACTGCATGCAAAACACACACTGCTTCAAATAAAACTGCAAGAGAGAGACTGCCAGAGAGCAATCACCAGTCCTGAAGATATTTGGCCAAAGATAAAGCCTAAAAACACAGCTATGCTCAAGCCTTTCTGCTCATTCCCTATACTATGCATTAGGATGGAGAAGTCTCCAGCCACGCATTCAGCAAAGTCGCAAAGCTGATGCTTGCAAAGTAACATCACACACGCACGCCAACTGAAGGCCATATGCAGAACTCCTATCCTGCAGTTTTAATAATGGATTATTTTTAGTTGTTCCTCCCTGTAATACTCTCAACCCTGTTATGAGAAGTATGAAAAGACTAAAAGGATGTATAAGAAGAGTTTTATGATGTTTTGCCTGTTTGCTTTGGTTTGAGGGTTTTTTTAAAAACACATGGCAGCATTTTGATTTCTATTCTTAGAAACCATTTGAGGCAAAAAGGGCCCATGAAAGAATTGAAGTCCGCAAATGAACTTCCTTTCCACTGTTTTTTTTCTCAGCCATCTCCCCTCCAGTCATGCATGCCAAAATCCCATGCTTTATAGGGGCATCTGTTCTACTCTCTCCAGGCCAAAAAAGGAGACTTTTCAAACCCTTACTCCAGATGAGGAAACATATAGCCCAATGAGCCTAATGTGATCTTCCCATGTCCACAGGGCCTAGAAGTGCAGTTTCACAACTGGCTTAACAGCATTTGGTTGCCGAAAGGGAAAGTCCCTTTCTCCTCCCTCCCCGCTTCCTTCCTTCAGACACGCATTCCTAATCCATTCCTTTTTTTAAAATCTTTCCTCCTCCAACCCCTCATTTACTTAGTTTTTACCACATGACTGAGGAATTGAGATGATATCAGCCAGTAATGAAGCTTACTCTACATCAATAACTGAACTGACACAGTCTTATGAATCCCTCTATTTCTCTAGCTGTTTCATCCATCCTTCTTTTATGAACTTTGTATTCTTTGCACAATACCTCTAAAAATTTCTGACATACATCATTTTGCTATGTGTAAAAGCTAAAGGCATTGGCAAAAATGAAAAATTCCTTTCCTCTCTACAAACCAAGCACATCTTGTAGTTAGAGGCAAACTAAGAATGTATTAACCTGAAAGAGTGCTTTTTTTTTTTTTAACTTAGATTTTCTGACTAGCCACAATCTTGTTCACGCATAGTCTTCAAGAAGCAATAATAGTCTTAGCAGAGAAAGCATGAGCAGTTTATCAGTATAAGATTGTCAGTACCAGGCATTAAGACCAAGGCTAGTATTTGTGCCCATTCCACAGTGGCAGAGCACATAAACAGCCTGACTTACGGGGAGATTGTAGGTACAATCTGGAACAGAAGTTCATCCCTTCATGAAAAGGAAAATCAGATATAGGAAAGTCCTATATGTGAAAAATCAATTAAAAGAACAAGAATTAATTTCTGGCATTACGTGTTTCTCTGGTGTGCTCAAGATTAAGAGGCATGTTTATGAAAAGACCTAAGTCAATATTTTAAAATAATTTTTTAGTGCAAATTTTAATTTTACCGTTCATAAAATTCAGTAGGTAATTACACAATTAGGCAAGTGTCCTTAAAGGAAAATAGAAGAATAATGAATTCCCTACATAATTATTTATAGCTGTGTTTTTGAGTGAACACAGTGTAACAGGCATTGAGCCAATATTTAAAGGCAAAAAAAAAACCAACAGATTTATTAAACCTTAAATATATCAGGAAGAAAGTTCATAGTCTACAGGCTATTTCACAATTTAATCGGTCTTTGCAATACATAGAAATCCCAACAACTTAAGACTGCCTCTGTGATTAATCATTAGGATTTAAAATAAAACCTCAACAAAGACAGGTCCAGAAGTGCAACCACAAAATATGTAATGCTACCAGAACATGCAATTTGCTTAAAATAATGTTGCTGGGAAGTGTCATAGCGTTGTCTGCAAAATATTTTGTCTGATCCGTATTTTGAAAAACCCTTGGGAACAAAATCATTACCATGCGTCAGTCAAAATGGCAGCAAGTACAGATCTGATCCAGTTCAAAGTCTGTCATAGCTAACCCTAAAAACAAGCTGCTTATCACTCCAGAGCTCAGAAAAGATGATGAAAACCATATAACACAATGTTCTTTAGCTCCCTAAAGGCAACGATTAAAGTCAGTTAGGAGCTGATTAAAGCATGTGTGCAATGGGGCTTCAGCTTTGCAAATATATCGCTTAATCGTCAATACAACTTCACAACATAACACGAAAAAAAAATCTTCCTTCACCTGCTACTGAAGAGTAAGTAGTAACTGCTAGCAAGTAAAAGGAAGGCAAAGGTGTTATTTTTTTACACTCCACAATCATCAATAATATCCTGGAGACAAAACTAAACAAACAATTCTGCTAATATTAGCAGATCAGAAAATGATCCAAAACACTCTCCTAAGACCTTAAAGTTTTACAGAACCCCAAGTAATAAATAGAAATAAAAATCTCTATCAATAGATAACATTCAGAGTACAGATGAGGTTCAATCAGCTTGAGAAGAACCTTTTTTTAAGTTGTATTTTACATCCACAAAATTATTCTTGCTTCAGTTTAACACTTCTTTTATACATACTAATAACAATACTATCACTCTGCTCTACTTCAGCATACTGAAAAACAGATTTAAATAGGAAAGATCATTCTGCACAGGGCTGTTACCGCAAATTTCATCACCCTTAAACAACAGCAGGCATTTTCAAGCAATTTGAATGAAGTTACTTTGTCCTCTTTCATTCAAATAAAACTAAGTTGGCATTATTTTTACTACTGAAGCATTTGGTATGCATTGCAGGAAACTTGCCAGGTACATATTGGAACCAGAAGTGCATATGTCCTTACAGAAATAGCAAGATGCAGACACAATAAAGCTTTGTCAATATAAGTAATAGATACCGACTCCCTGCCCCTGGAGCAGCAGCTTTGATTTCACTGGCCAGTGGCTCTGTGGATTCAAATGACTGAATTCTATATGCAGCAAGTTAACTGGCTCTTACACAATATCTTCATTGCCTTACACATACATAACTTTTCTTCAGGACTAGATATACTTGTCTTCTCTGATCCAGCACCAATATATTTCCCTGTTAGGAAAATTTCACTTTCCATTAACGCTTACAACAAAGAATCTGTCTGCCTTTCTCAGCTCTCTCAGTTTAAGGACGGCTTCCCAGTTTTAAGAAAGCAGTAAAAAAATAAAATAAAATAAATGGGTACATGATTGATTCTACTGGTTTTGGATTTATCTGTCCATGGTGCTTTTCTGTAGCATTCTTAATTTGGCTATTCACCCATCCCAGGACAAACACCAAATTCCTGATTTCACTTCTCCTGCAAATAAACGGTTATAGCAGAACAATTACAATCATTTTTACCATATTAAAAAAATCTTCCAAGACAGATACAGGTACAGAAATAGGTCATACACAGCACCGAGCTACAGGAGTCTAGGATGGACACAGAAGCTTAGCTAGCAGAAAACAACTGCCCCTATTCTACTTAACGTCCGAGGCATCTAGCATCCTGGTCATGAGACTGGCAATTCTTCATTAGTACAGGAGAAGACCAAGCTGTCCGCAAAGGAGAACCAGAGCAGGACTGCGTGCCGAAGATGCAAGTCATAACTTCTAAAATAAACCTGGTAGCAACAACTGGGAAGACACACTTCTCCCATATATCCATACATCTGCTACAACTCAAACTGCTCTTCCTGTATGTACTTACTGGCATGTTTTGTGATTTTTTTTAAACAATGCTATATAACATGTATCTATCCATTAACATCCCTTCATCATTCATCTTCAGTGACAATAACATTTTAAAACTGAGTTTGCTTGATAGCTATAGCAATCTATTAAATTTCTGATTTTTCACTGAAGCACATTTCACCTTTCAGTCATTTGTGTCATATCACTCGTATACCTCCTAAACTTGAATATACCCCAGTTAAATATATAAACCCCCACCCTACAAATCTACACCTGAGCTAGTCCTGTTCTCTGCTCCCTTTATAGCCAAGGGAAAGATATAGACACTTTTAGACTGCAGTTCACCTACCCTGCTTTTATGTCTGTTTTGAGGATTTGATGAATAATGCTCCACAGTCTAGAGAGTCAACTGGATCTCCATTGACTAGGGAAGTCCAGCTCAACATCTATAAGCTTGATTATTCCTGCCCCATGCTATATCCTCTTTGCTCTGCTCCCCCCATAGCATCAAGCAGAGATCCTTAAGACAAACTTACAGTTTATTCTGACATGCGGAGCTAACAAAGATTAATGTTGTATATCTGGAGGGCTTTGGCTCAGTTGTCAGGGATGGGAAACCAGCAGCCAAAATTACTGCTGTCTCATATGTTTGAAGGTTGAGGGTTAGATCTCATTTAGGCAAATGAGAAAGGCAAAGAACAGCATGCATCTGGTGTAAAATAAACACATATACTCTGCTAAAACTGTTCCAAGCTTAACTCAACTTCCATGGGAAGCTAATGAAAACAGTGACACAGATTTCTTTACAATGGTTCCTCTGAACTGAGAGATCATGTTGCCACCCCTAAACACACAAGGCTGTACTTTGACTTCTTTTTCTCAGTGTATTTTTAAGCAGGACAAAGTATCACAAACAAGAAATTCCACCTTCATGTTGTTTACTGCCACTGATAAACTCTCATGATCAATTAATACTTTACACCTACACCAAGCACTCACTGACATGTAATAGGGATCCACCATTATCAAATGTACGGACTAACCAAAACCCGCTAACATGATCACAGCAAGATTAAACAGAAAAAAATTTACAAACAGAAGAATCATGCAGTGATACAACTAATGTAACAGCAATGGATTCATCAAATGTTTTGCCACTGAGAAACAAGCAAGACAACCAGGTAGAGAAGGAAGTCTGGTGCCTCCTTGCCGAAAAAACAAAACAAACTCTGAGAATAAAAGGCAAAAAAAACCCACAAAACACCTCAGAAAAAGATGACAAATTCTACACTTGCAAAACCACAACTTAAATCAGCAGGACATGAAGAACTTAGTTTAAGCCTCTGCTGACACGCGCAGTCGCTGCATTGCTCTACGCACACTTCACACTTTGGGAGTCCTGCTCTCAGCCACGAGCACTTCGAAACACGTTTTCCTCCCGCAAAAGCCCAGCTTCAGCAGCACCGTCCTGCAGCCACAGAGTGCACCGGGCTCCGGCCACCCCTCCCTGCACTGTCATCACCTCCGTTGGCCAAATCAAGCCGCCTCCAACCACCCAGGGGTCTGGGATCCCCGGAGGCTCCTGTCCCTGCCCTCCTCGGGTCGCCCCTCGGTGGCAGCGCCCTGGGCGCACGCAGAGCCGCGCAGCCCCTGTGAAACCAGCGGGCACGGCCCCCTCCTCCGCCATCCGTTCGGCATCAGGGCGCTGGGGACAAATGCTGCCGGGGATTTCCCCTCCAACCCGTGTCTTAAAATAACGTGAGGATGTGGGAGGAAGCATCTAAGTTCACCCTGCCTCACAGGGTGCTATTTTAAGCAGGAAATCCCCACGGGCTGGTCGGGTTTTGATGCTTCCTCCCAAGTGTTGCCCCTTCCTTCAGGCTCTCCACCAGACTCCACTTCCTCCTCCGTCTTTAATCACCTGATGACACTGCAGCAGGGAAAACAGTGAAAACTGCTATCCATGGAAAAGAGTAAGAAATGAAAAAGTATTTTTCTGCCAAGATGAAAACAGTATCAGCCAAATACTTTTCATTCTGCAGCAGAGACTTCTGCTATTTCTCAGGCTACAGTACCAAACTTTGTTTTGGTAACTTATAAAAAAAATCATTTGAAAGTCAACATCAGCAAGTTTGCCAGCCTTTTAAAAACTGAAAAACACATACCTGGCGTACGAAACTATTAGAGGTAGTGTCAGAAGATGTACTCCCATCTGATCCTTTAAATCGGTTTTTTCTTCTTGCCCCTTTACCGTAAGACTGTAAAAAAATGATTAGAAGAACAGCATTAGTTTATGTAACACCAAAGCTTCTACTACAAACATCATGGATGCACGACGCTGTGCTAGATTATCAGGGATTCAAACATTTCTGCCATTTAATGGGCACATATTCAAGTAAGTAACTGATGGGACTATTTGCGTAAGCACTCACACAAGTAGGCTGGATCAATTGAGCCCTGAATGTTTACTTTTTCACATTCAGCTTTGGGGAAGCATTTATAGACTTGAATAGTTGTATTATTATTCACACAAGTCAAAATGATTAAAAGGTACAGTTTGCTTTGTAGCCAGTTTAAACACATAGGAGATGCTGGAGAAGCCTCCAGTACATCACAGCTATAAGCCAAGTCAGTTGAGGGAAAATTAAGCAGTAAGAGGTGACCAAGTTGATTCAGATACAGTCCTACGACACAGGAAGAATATATAATCAAAAAAAAAAAAAACGGAAATATGTAAAAGCAGCAGAACAAACAGAAAAGGAGTAAAACATATAACTGGAAAAAGGAGGAACGAAAAAGCAAGGTGTCTATAAGCAAAGCACAAGGAGAAAGTAATGGTTGGCTGAGGTAAAAGTGATTAAAGTATGTTTTCAAAACATATTAAATGCCTAAGAAAAAATAAAAAAGCTGAACACAGACCACCACTAAACCAAACTGTAGACCACACCACGACACTGCCTCAGATACCTTTCCAGGGCCTCCCTCCCAGGTAAAGCAGAGTCTGGCAGATTGTTCCTGCGTAACTTCATTAAGACATACTTCATCAGACCTAGTTATGTTGCTTAAATTCATCTAAGCTTATATCAAAATCATGTCTTGATTACTTCAAATATTATTTTCGTCAAGATTGATAAATGCAATCTTTTCTCACTCATCATGCTGATGTAAAGGTCATTTTACTAATCCATCTCTCCATCATCTCCCATCTGTAAATACCTCCCACAGCTCCCCGCAATACACAGGCCCTTTGTCTTCGCTTCCAAGGCCTCCCTTGGCCCGCACCCAATCTCAGCTCTCATCTCACGTTCAGCACCCGACTTCCAAATTCCACCAACACTCAGGGAGGAAAACAAACACGAGCCTCCGTCACCTACATGCTAGACTTTCAAATGAGTTATTTCATAACCTCCCCCATACTATCTTGCAACCCTTCTCCCAAGAATACAGCTTCCTTTACAGAAAGCTCACTGTTCACCTTAAAATAAAACAAAAAAAACCTGGATAATAAGATACTAGTGTGCTGATACCTCAAAATATTACAGTAATGAATTATAGTATTTGTCCAATATTCTTTTCTAGATTTGCAAGTCTCTGCATCTCCATCCCACTGCTGTCTTTGGCCGTAAACTGCTGCTGGTTCTGCGTTTAGGCATAATGAGAAAACTCTTAACAGCTTATTGAGAACGTGCCTAAGAACGTGTCACAGCACAACGCTCATGACAAACTGGCCCTGATACAGCAAACCCTGGGATAAAACTGTGTTTGGGTGCCTAAAATTTGTCCTTCCCTGGCTTCTTCTGAGCACCATGCTGAGCTCCGGGCCCAAGTCCCTTCCGTTTTCACAACAGGGAAGGCCGGGCTCCAGCGCAGACTCTGAGGTGCACTTAGTATCTAGGGCTGACAGGTCTTTAAGATCATGACTTCAAAAGCTATACTGTAGCTCTAAGGTTATACAGCAACACATATGAAAAATATGATGGGATATTTTGCAATCTAAGGGCAATTAAGAAGGATGACAAATAGCAACTACTAACAAGATTATTTTTCAAAACAACGAATACAGATACCTTGCCTCCAAGAGATGCACCAGAACAATCTCTGGAGTGGCATCTGGACCATTAATGTCGACTCTGGGGAAATTCCAGAGCCCGAGTTGAAATCTAATATGATACCAGCATTTTAGAAAGAATGACTCAGGATACAATAGATCTGTCAGCCTGACACTGATTCTCAGCAAAATAATTTAATATCTGTTATGTCACTAAGCTAATAAAGACTTAAGAGAAGGGTAATGATTCTCCCCCAAAATACAGATTTATGGGAAAGAGATTTTGCCAAATTAACATGATTTTTACAAAACTAAAACATTCATGTAATAAGTTTCTGAAAGGGACATGAATTGATAGCACAAACATGTTGTTTAGGACAGAACAATACAAAAATCAACATGCTACAGATTATGGGGATTAAAATAGGACTTTTTGATAAGTCTAAAACTGTAACCCGGTAGGTCACAAGATGTAAAATGTAAACTGAATAAGCAATCACTTTATATGGGTGCATTTTTAAAAGGGATCTTTGACAACAGAAAACTTTTTTGATAATATAAGTGTCTTCATAGATTTGTAAGAATAAAGATTAGATTGGAAGCATGATTACTGTTAAAATATTTGAATAATTTTCCAGTTACTGTTAGAACAGACAATTCTAGGAAAATCATCTTTTTCCATCCAGTATAGTATAATATTAAGGTACCGGAAATGTGCAAAAAGTATTTCTGACATTGAAGGTCTTACAAATAAAAGAACTTATGAAAACCAAAATTTACCAGTAAAAAATTACAGTCATAAAAGTAACTATGACTGTACTGTGAGAGTTGATTGTTAGCTGCCAGTATCCTGACCAGCTTTTCTCCAATTCTTATGAAAGGCTGCTAAAATATAATTCACAAAAACTAAAGAATTTAAGGCATTTACATCACAGCTCAAGAATATGAAATATCCACATAGAGAGCACAGTATCTAGACAATTTTATAAATAATGTACAGTACAGTAATGTGTAATCCCCAAAGAAATACTACAAGAATTTACATATATTATTCTCCTACACAGTCACATTTTGTATTTGTATGCAGTTTCTATATATTTGATTTGATTTATAGAACCTTAGCGCTCAGTTTCATAAGGCAACAAAAATTACTACAAAGGCAAAAAAAAGGGACTGTATCTAGAGTTATGAGGATAAAACACCACCAGAATAAAAATGTGTTACAGTTATACACGCACTACATGCACAGATAAAATACACAGTCATCTACCTGGGTAGCAACAACTAAAAGCATTTATCTCAGAGAACATCACAGTATGAATCCATCTCAAACTGAAACCTGCCTTGATTTTTCAGTTCTTTTGTGTGCGTGTGCGTGTGCGTGTGTGCGTGTGTGCGTACAGCAGCACACACATTCTTGTTCTAATCTTATGTAAGTGAAAACTGTTCGGGAACACAAGCTAAATACTAGCTTTGACCACAAAAAAATGTTTGACATGACGACAGGCTATGTCTACAGAGCTGTTCCAAAAATTAGAGACAGTCAGTTTCACAACAGTTTTTTTGCACAGACTGATATGTAATAGGAGAAAAGGGGGTTATTTGGGCATGTTAGAAAAGTGGGATCTGATAACTACTTTTATTATTTTAAAGGCTAACAGTCTGGGTTACATTCATTTTCTAGGCCCTTATTTTGACTTTCAAACTCATTCCCACAGTCAGAAATGTCTAAAACATTGTTCTAAACATGAGGCAAGCATTCCATAAACAGATCTTTACATGTTTAAGAAAATGATTAAGAAAGGATCTCTAGCATGTGAAGAATCATGCATACTCATCCTGTCATACTATATTTCACTTCTTTGAGTGTATTTTTCCATAACACCTCAGTGCAAGAACAAAACCTTTGTACTTAAAATAATCTACCAGTTACTTGCAATTCTGGGGGGGGAAAAAAGAGATTTTTTTTCTTCACAATGAACCCAATACGTTACTGTGATTTTCATATTAAAATTAGCTGTCTTATCTATGCTCTATGCAGCAGTTGGCTGTAATTAGGTAGCTAAAAATAAAGGGCTGAATCACGACATGCAGACATTGGCCAGTGAAAGCAGCAACATGGGGCCGTCTTTTTCATACCACCCAGTAGCCCTAGCTAAAAGCAGAACAACCAAACAACAACACCTGTGCAGCCTCGCACGCTGTCTCCAACAGTAACAACCTCAAAACCAAGCATGAATAGCTGCCTATGAGGAACCATGATTTGACCCAACTAATTTTAATACAACAGACTCCAGTCCTGCAAACAAGCCTGTTGATGAAGTTTTGCTCACAGGAGTATTCTTACTGGATTTCTGCAGAACTTCTTACACAAGAAACGCTATGAATAAATGTAAGTGTTTACAAGATCAAAACTGTAGCTTGGTTTATTAGTCAGATGCGTGAAGTTCTTTTAAAATTGGCTGAGTCGCCTGAGACAAGAAACACAACACAAGCATTTATGTTCTACAGCTTCTTAAAATACCTGGCAGACGATGAGAGACCTTAAAAAAAATCTTCCAAAGTAATCTTGTAAAAAAAATTTCATCCAGCAGAGTCTTAACAAAGCAAAGAAAGGCTCTGCTTTCTAACTCTGACTTGAAAGTACATTATGCAACCTCTATTCAGTCCATGTAATGAAATAAAATATGGGAATCATATGAAGTGTTATATGCATGCATAGCAGTTTCCTGATAATTAACAGTTTCATATACAATTATCTCAAGTTATTACAAACAGATGACATTAATGTCTGTCAATGAAACCCTTTGATTTTAATGAGATTTTGTCTCAACACACGAAAAGCATGCATCCATAACATTTAATCCTCTAAGACACATGACAAACAGAAGGCATGGCGAATCGCTAGCATCAAAATACTATCATCTGGAAAAGGAAATATAAAACTTTTCAAATGACCAACTATCTACAACCAGGAAACCAATCTTCAGTGGAAATCTTAAAATGCTATACACCAACCCCTCCCACTGTATTTTACACCAAAGCAGAGAAGAGCAGTATATGCAGGGTGAGCCTGAACCTTTACTAATTATAGCAGACAAAACAGCACCAGCACTGAGACTGATACCAAAGCTAGTGGACAAGGATAAACCCTTAAAAACTAGCCTGCTAGTCTCATTCAAAGAATAAAGCAAAGGTGCAGAAGATTTAGGCACCAAAGTCACTGAAGTGCAGTCAGGTCTTGGAACAAAAATAATGATGCAAGATAGGAAATGGAGAGAACAAAGCAAACAAAAAATAAAAATACGGAGCTGGAATTAAGCTTGCATGATCTCAGTGATGATGAACAAACGACCAATTATAATGATCAAAGAACACCTAAAAGTAAAGGAAAAGATTGATCCTGAAAGCTTATAGAATTGCTAGATAGGTCAGAAATGAGAGACAGTACACTAAGCATTTTCTCCTTCCCATGCAAAAGCTTTGAAAGATATTTTAAAATTAACGTACATTAGATAAAGAATAGAATCACAAGACAATGCAGAATACGCAGGTCCAACTCCATCACTCTCTTAGAAAAACAAGTTTTTGCTACTTTAATCAATTTCTTACAAGAAGGCAACTGAGAGTGTTCCCGTAGATAAAACCTTCTGAACCCTATCTGGTAAAAGGCTAAACCTGCCACCACTAACAAACCATACCCTCCAGCTGATACCCCCCAAAACAATACCCTTCAGATGCTGTAGCCTCTAGCATCTGCTAAATTATTGTAAACCCTCAGACCTGTCACTCGAACAAAATAACCTGGGGGTCTTTGGATATAAAGGGTCAACTACAGAAAAAAACATGAATATTTCTGATTTTTGCACCATAAATCAGAATAATCTCATAAAGGAGGGGTGGCTAGCCTTCTGACCCTATGCAATATATACCCAAAGTCTTCATAAAGTAAGGCCTGGAAGACGTACACCTTGGTGATGAGCTTCCCAGCACCCCATAGCTCTGTTCTAAGATGAGAATTGGGGCAACGGGACAGTGTTGGACATAGCTATATCTCTTGGCTTGCCCCTATCTCTTGGTCAGGGTTTCAAGTCACCCTCCATGGGCAACACTGGTGCAGCCCTGTGACATACATTCAGTGACGAAGTTGTGGCGTTCCCCATACCACAGAGAGGAACCGCACAGAAGACTAGATCTCCAAACATGGATTTCTTCCAACAGACACCATTTGCTATCATGACGTAATTTAAAAAAGACAAGAGCTCAATTCAGAAATCTTGTCAAGAGTGAGGATCTCCATATACAGTCATTGCGTTCACACAAGCTGCTGAGGCTAAGTCCATTCCAGAGTCCTTTTTTTAAATCCTCCATCTACACCAAAGCAAATCCAACCAAAAAACCCCCAAAACCCTAAATAATTGGATGTATTTATCCAAATTTGCAAAAATAATCCAAAAATAAGCACTTGACAGATGCTCTTTCTTCCCTCTCCCCTCCCCTCAAAAATGGAAAATTTATCTCTGCTGAGAAATCTGTCATAGGGTCAAATCTTTGATGCCCTTTTGTTGGTGTATCATACAGCTTTACCAATACTGCTGCAAGAAATACCCTAATCCTCACTGGTCCCTACGCTTCTGAGCCATCTCCCAGTGCTTGGTCAAGGTCCAGGTCACTTGGCAGTCCTGTCCCCCCAGCACAGCCAAGAAGGGGGCACCTGGCCTGCTCCCTTCCTGCCTCGCGACCCAGGAACCCAGTTTCAAGTCTGCCGCACACCTATCCACCCTGCAGCGCCAGTGATGAAGATATCTGTTTTCAATTCAGCAAAACAGGGGCAAGTAACAGTAGCAGGTGTTAAAACTCATGCCTAAACCCCACTGTACCTCTTGCAGCCTTTTAAGATCAGTGACTATAGTTGTAGGCCAGGTGCCTGCTTCTCCATACCTGATCTCCATGAATTTGCATATTTCTCTTAAACAAGTAAACAGAAAAAGAGGCATTTGCAGCCAGCGATGGGGAAGCTTCCCTCTGTGAAGCAGGGTGTGTTGCCTTGCTGACAGAGACTAGGGCAAGAGCGCTGATTTTGATTGCTTTGTGTTATTTTGAAACTCTTCTATTCTGGAACAGAAAAGAACTGAGTAAAAGAAGCAGTAGAAAAGTAACTGTAACTCCAGAGAATCCAAGGTTGGAAGAGTACAGGAACTTTCATCCACAACATTTGAATTATAAACCTAGAGACAAAGCAAGACAAAAACAGAGATACTACTCTCTAGAAGATGGTTAACAGATACTCAAATAAATTGGGACTAAAATTGCTGAATTGTTTCAAAGGACTTACAACCTAGGAAAATGTAAAAAACAATGATCATAGCTCATATATGCTGATGATGTAAAATATCCAAGTGGCAAATAACTGAGAAATGAGCATGCAAGACCACCTATTATCGGTAGAGTCCAGGAAAATGCAGAACAAACCATAAGAGCTGAGAAGAACCATCAGAAAAATAACAGCTGAAAGTTGAAGGGTTTTTTTAAGTCAAAAACCATTAAATTTTAATTCCTGTCATTAAGAAGTACAGCACTGAAATGAGGTCACCACATCAGGAGAGAAAATACTGCCCCTTACTGAGGACCTTGAATGAAACTCCAATGAATGGAGTTTGATTTCATCTCTTCCTCATTCGAATACGCTACTGAGCTACTGCCACATCACATCTGGCTTCTGGGGAGGCTGGCAGAAGAGAGTAAAACCTTCCACACATCCTTAAAAAATGGTTATTGTTATTATTTAAGTAAGCAAAGGGTATAAATTTTGTTTTTTCAATCAATTACAAGTTAGTCTTGCAAGTTAGTCCTGGGAAATACTCTACTGCAAAATGTTTGTTTAAAGAGTAAGTAAACAGGGTCCATGTAGTGATAAATCAGTTTAGCTGAAATAGAGCAGCAGAGGGCAGTGTGATTAATCTGCTGAGAATAAATCTCTGGCTATTCTTCTTATTCCTCATTACTGCAAGACAGCCTGTGAGGGGAAGGTGCTATGCAACTGAAAAGATAGCTGGAGATCCAGGAAGGACAACAGTCATAGGTAGGGTTAAATAATTAAGCTGCTATTCAGGAGTCACCAAAATGTACATTACTCCAAAATTCACAGCAATCATAATCTATACAGAATGAAAAATGAACAAGCCCGTCCCTAACTCCATGGCTCCCGTTTACGTTCAGCAATGCAACTGGACCGGCTGCAGCTGAGCTCAGTGCAAAGGGAAGCCTGTGCCCATCACAAGCAAGTGCTCCTGGAGCAATGAAGCCTTTCAACTTGAAAGGAGGAAGCACTCAAAATAATCAGAACGCAGCAGAAATCTAAATCCAAGTGAAAGAAATGAAGAAAACAATCAAGAAGGAAACTATTGTCATTTAAAATGTGTCAAGGCATTAGGACCTGCATTGACAGATGATGCATGAGGTGGCAAGAAAAGAACAGTAAAAAAATAATAATGGGGAATAGGGAAGCATTTATCTAGGATAAGATACTTCCTTCCTGGACAAGGGATTGTTGCCTGTTATAAGGTTTCATTACATTTCCTTTGAAATATCCCATATAAATTACAGATTTGATTTGGTATGACTGTTCCTATGACACAACATAGGAAGCTATATGATAAGAAAATAGAAATAGAAACTGAATCTAACAATTTCTGGGGACTAAGGGACTTTGAAACAGGATCAGAAAATGATTAAATGAGAGGGAGAGAAAATGGAAGAAGAGGGACCAAAAATTACCATGAAAAGTATTAATATGCTATGTTACAATACATTAAGACTAAATCAGCATAGCATCTGGGTTATTTAAAATAATTAAATTGAGTATTCTAATTAAAATTTCTAGATTTGAGACATTCTTGAAATAAAGAGTTAAAAAGGGAAATGGAATTGATTTAGAAAAGCAGATACTGATCATGAAGCACTCCGAAGCATTTCAATAGCTTGCATGTTTTATGATTTCTGAAAATCAAGTGCTGAGTTTATTACAAAAGAGTCACACCGACAACTACTACTTTGCATTGACTTATACGTGAACATCGTGAATGACTGCAAAGTGTAACAAGCAACACACGCACACATTTGGATAAGCCTGGACATCTCAAAGTATACCACAACCCCTGTCTGGACTAAGATCCAAATGAGTAGCTATGCTTTTTACAGTAGTATGGACATAAGAGCCCCAGTGTATTAGGTAAGACAGAAACACACAGAGATACCTTGCCTCTATTTCAAAGAACTCCCCAGGGAGAGTACAGTATAATTGTCAGGATCAACACCTACAGGGATTTTATATTCCCTTTGCAGGTCTTGTTAGAAAAATACATTATAAAAATACATTATAAAAATTATAAAATTAAAAGATATATAAAAATATAAATACAAAAAAATAATATATACAGAGGCTATCTAAGAACAGTTCACGTAGTTAACACTGTGGAAGTAATTACTCTTAAAGACTGTTAAATATATTCACTCCTCTGCCAAGCTATGACAAGTTTGGCCAAAATCTATGGACAGGCACAAGCCAATATATTGACCGTGGTGCACAGCCAGATTAAAAGAAACTCTCTGCTTTGCAAAAGTAAAATTCTTGGATAAGAGAAATCTTCAAGCTTGTTACAAGCACACAAAGGCTCTTCAATTATATTTTGCTAAATCATAATTCCCAGAAGTAGCACTTCAGAGAGAATACTTTCAGGAGTGATATCACTCCATGAACTCGCATGTTTGGTTTTTTTTTCTGACACACTACTTGGCATGAAATGTTTCTAGGATTGATACTCAAGTACCTTAGTGAAAAAGATAATGGTGGGCATAACTGAAGTACCTGTAGGCAATCTACTTGATGATTCACGTGTTCTCATTAAGCTTCTTTTTCTCACTGTGAGTATGTTCTAAAGCAGCAAGATCTTACAATATTGATTTTTTAGAAATCATGTTAATGGAGCAAAAACCCAAATCAGAATAATTGTCTTTCAATGCAGTACATACGAAGGAATTAACTGAACATTATTATTCAGACAAAGGGATCTTTTGTTCCTGTAATCTTATTTCCTGCACACCTAAGGTTTATGTATGACTAGAATACATATGTATGCAGAAGATGAGATGCTTGTTTTGCCTAATGGACTTTGGTTCAGAAAACTGAAAATTATTCACTGAACTGAAAAACTGCATTATCACTGTCTTGAGAAGTGGTCCTTTTTTGGTGCAGGCATTCAGAAACCAATCATATAAAGAGAATGTAAGTACTTTACCTGAAACATAAACAGTGCAGGAGTTAGCAAACTATCCTCTCTCTAGAGAGAGATCCTTTATCTAGCTAAAAGGAGGGCTAAGAATCAACTTTATGATCACTGTTTGACATTTGTCCACAGCAGAGATGTACTATATGATTTGACAGTTGCCAATTCTGTGCTTAGGGCTGAAAAGAAATAAGAAAAGAGGGTATTTGTAGGTTTGAAATTAGTTCCCTTGCCACTGTTTCTGGAGAAGTTGGCAAGCATATGGCCCTACTGAGAGGTCTGCTCTACACCTGGAAACTGTAGACAAATTCACATCCAAAGAGACACTTTTTAAGTTAACCTAGTCTCCGTGTCTGCATTTTGTTCCACTCTTTGCGATCCCCAGTAAGTAAAGATCAAGTAGTGAGTCTTTTGACACACCGTTTTCCTGTGGCAATCGAGCACTTCTGTGATGAAATCAAACCACTTTTTTCAAAGAAAATAAAGGCTCAGAGATAGCTTTGGCAGCAGCAATAGAAACTGCCACCCCAAAAGGAAAAAAAATCCAAATCTCTGTCCTCACAAGAACAAGCATGTTTGTATTTAAAACGCACACAATCATATTTTACCACTCTGTTACTGGGTTTAAAAACAGCTCCAGAAGTCTGCGTGGCCAACTATTGCAAACTCGGAGATATTCTACAACATTCATGTATGAAGCAAGAACCACCTTCCAAAACATGAAGCCCCCACCGAGCCGGCAACCCTCCGCTCCCCGTCCTCCTCCCTGCACCCGTCAGCCTGAGGGCAGCGCACGCGGGCCGAGCTGTTCACATTCCGGACGCGCGCACCGCCGCCCGCCGCTCCGCGCCGCGCTCCGCAGGCGGCCCTGCACGCACCGCGCACCGCCGCCCTCCGCGCCGCGGCGCCGCTTCCCCGCGCAGCCCGGCTGCGCCCGCCCGCCCGCCCGCGCAACAGGTGAGCAGGGCGCCGCGCCGAGCACCGCGCCGGACGCCGCGGTAGCCGGAGAGGGGAAAACAGCCGCGGCGCGAAGCAGCGCACGGCAGAGCGCCTGCACAGCCGCGCGCTCCTGCCGGGCTCGCTCCAGATCACCGAGCGGTTATTGGACTCGCAAAGCCTCCGTGGCACCGAGCACCATTGTGTGTGGAAATTAAATGGCACCGGGGGGCTCTCTAGGAGAGCTGTCAAACTTTTCTGACGGCGGGGAGCTGCAGTTGAAGGACAGGGAGCTCTGGCAGCCCGGTCGCTCCCCTCCCAATTTGCCCCGGCGGGAGCTCGGGCTCCCCCCGGCCCGCAACGCCCCGCCAAGCGCGCCCCGCCCGCCCCGGCCGGGCCGAGAGCCGCCGCCGCCGCCGCCGCCGCCGCCCCTGCCCCGCTCCCGCCGCCGCCCGGGGCCCGGCCCGGCCCGCCCTGCCCCGCCGCCGCGGTACCTGCGCTGCCGCCGCCGCCGCTGCGGGCAGGGGGTTGTCCAGCAGCTCCATCTGCACCTCCTGCGCCGCGGCGGGAGGCGATTTGGACATGTCGCTCTGGACCATCGGCGAGGAGCGCGGGGCAGCTGCGGCGCCGGGCCGGGGCGGCGGCGCTCTCAGCGCCCGGCCATGCGGGCGGCGGCGGCGGCGGCGGCGGCGGCGCGGCGCGGCCCTGCCTGCTGCCGGCGGGGAGCGCGCAGCGCCGGGGGACGGGGCGCCGCCGGGCGCAGGGGGAGGGCAGGGGGCGGCGCGTGGGGAAGAGGGAAAGTGACAGCGAGCATCGCCCCCCCGCCCCGAGCTACCGGGAGGGCGGCGGGCGCGGGCGGTGCCTCCCTCCGGGCGGGCGGGGGCTGCGCGGCCGCGGCCCCGCGACGGGGCGGCCGCTCCCCGCGGGAGGGCACCGCTCGGCGCGGGGCTGCGCAGGCCGCGGGCGCGGGGCCGCGCGGGGCCTGGCCGCGCCCGGCGGCGGCGGCGCTGCCCCGCGGGGGGCTCGGGCGCCGCCCGGGCGGCGGCGGCCCCGGCCCCGGCCCTGGCCCCAGCCCCGGCCCCGGCGAAGCGGGCGGTCCGCGAAGGGCGGGGGAGGGTCGGGGGGTCTGAGCGGCGCCGGGGCCGCCGGCCGGGAAGCGCGGCTGGGGCGGAGGGAGCGGGGGAGTGCGCTCCCCACCTGCCGTCGGAGACGTTATTTACAAGTAACGTTGCCCTCGAGGCGGGCAGCTCCGCGGCTTGCCCGGTACTCGTCGCCGAGCGCGCGTCAGGGCGGGGGCGCGGCGCCCCCCGGCCGGGCGCCGCCGGCAGAGCCCGGGCCCGCGGAGCCCCGGTACCCGGTACCCCGCCGCCGTCCGGGCGGGCGCTCCCGGTCCCTAACCAGGGCGTCGCACGTCTCAGCTCGTGTCGAAGTAAAGACGAGCGTGGGATATGGTTGCTGTTAGTGAACAAGGCAGCGCTTTTCAGACGGGAAGCTGTATCCATTTAATACGGTTTCTGCCTGTACTTCTTGGAGAGTCCCGTAGGCACATCAGCCAGGGCCGAGTAATTCCTAGCTAACAGGTGAGATAAAGCCTACTATCTATTTTTATAAAACCTACAGCAGTACAATTTTAATCAGGCTGTCATGTACCCCACAGGAGACTTTTGAAAGGTTTGTTCAAATCCTTACCTAGGAGAAACGGCCACCACCCCGAGAAGATCTCCCGTTCATTTCTTGGAAACACCACTCAGCTGTCAGGATACAGCCTAAAGCCTCTCACCACATAAGCACTCCATGGACCAAGATTTGTAGTCAGACTAGATCTTATAGAGACAGACTTGTTACCGCTCATTTTCTTGTTTGGATTGGATCTAGCAACGCTGTAGACATCAAGAAAGATAAATTTGTGTTTTCAGTATCACTTTGTGATTGTGAGATCTTTTATCAGTTCATGTTATGAACAATGAAAAACTTTCACTTCTCCAAAAATTTTTTTTATTTTGAAAAGTTGTCATGTTATTCTTCAAAAATCATTTCTAGGATTTTGCCCAAGTTGTTGTCTATGGCACAAGAGAACCATAATTTAAGCAAAAAAAATGTCATTTTATATGCTTTGATTTCCTTAAAATAGTTCAATAAAGACACTGAAGAATCTTCAAACTGTAAGGATACAATATCCTGGAATGCTTCCAAATGTTCTCTTAATGATTGTAACCAAAAAGGTACTTTCTCCTTACATGTTTGAGGGAAGAATGCATCCTTCACCCTCTAATTCAGGCCTTGAAGTAATTTTTTATATCTTTGTCACTTCCAGATTAGATTGTTTTAATAGAGTCACTTTTTGTGACCATCATAACAATTAAGGAAGTTTAATACATACGTGAAGTTTTACAACAGACCTTAACACAACATTCCTGTTTCTTTTAAGATTGCTAGGAGCGTGGGGGATGAGGGGTATTGAAAGAGGTTGGCTTGGACTTCTTAACACCTTAATAGCTGTGGAACCATTTATTCTTTTATTCTAAAACATTCTCCAGGAAAGATTTCCTGATCTTGGCATATTGTCTTCCACCATGATTCAGTATAGTCTTGATTTGGCAAGTTTTCAGGCATCCTTCAAAGGCTGCCTATACTCTCTCACACATTAGAAATTAGAAAAGACTGGTAGCTATTTATTCATGTAACAGTTGTCCTTCATATTGCCATCTGAATTTTTCATTGTATAGAAAATATATAACTAACATTAGATTTTTTCTTTTTAAGTATTCCGTTCTTCCTTAAGAGCAGTAGAGATCATTTTGGAAGCATTACAGGCTCTAAAACCATAAATTGTGCATCTGTGTTGAAAGGGTATTTCTACTCTCTCATAAATTAAGAGCTTGAATACATCAGATGAAATTCAGTTTTCCTTTGCTAAGTCCTATATCCATTATGATTGCTTTTTCTTCATTTCTCTCCTCTATAAAAAAAGTAATGATTTTGCTTCTTTATATACCCACATACAGGAGCTGTAGAAAGCAGGGAATCAGGAAAGAAGCTTTTAAGTCACACATGAACAAAAGGAGGCTTACTGGCTGTAGAAAACCTTAGTTAAATATAGAGAACTGTGGCTTATAGTTTTCCCCTAAAAACCTAAAATCCCCCAAACACACAAATCACCTCCAGATTTCTAAGAAGTTTATTTTATTTTCATTCCTGACCAAAAATATGCTATCTAACTATTCTTTAGTAGCAATTATTATTCATTGCTTTGATGTAATGAGTGGCTAGAACATCTAGGCAAATAATTTTAAGTATCTTACTCTGTTCTACCCTTTGGGTTTAGCAGTTGTGTAGAGTTCTAAAACCTTGAACTGTGCAGTGCAAAATCCTTCAGCTGAACACATATATATGCAGGCATCCCTCTGCATGCTGTTTTTGGCCACATCTACTCCAGGAGAAAGGTCAGTGTGTAAAAGCAATATGCACAGACTCCAAATTGCTGGTTCTTTCTCAAGGGGAAAACAACCTGCTATATCTAACCATTTCTCAGCAGAAAACCACTGTGCTGCATTTTTTACACTTTTATCTGCAATGGAGAAGTGTTGTGCACGCTTATTTGGACTTTTCCGGACATGTAAATATTAGAGGACTGACATAAAGAAAGATAAGCTGTTTTTTCAAACAAAAAATAAAAAACAAACAAAAACTGAAAAAAAACTGTAGGCTGACAGAGAAGATAAGCTGTTTGGGTTCCCAAATTGCTTTTTTGCTGCTTGAGAGATTAGATATTCTTCTGGAGCGAGGAGTGCTGTATTAGATTGCATGCTTGATTGTTTTACCACAAATACAGGAATGTCTATGTCCGGCCCGGTGTTCTAATGCACACACACACAGTCAGTGCAGGACTGATTTAGTCTATGACCATAACCTGAAAATAGGCCTGGGACATTGGGCTGATATTTGTGAAAATAAACCTAAAGATTAAACACTTATGCCCAGGGAGGTCATTAAACAGTTGCATTAATAGAAGCCTGCGAGCTTACGATTGCTGCAAAACTGTTAAAATGTTTGTAATTGAGCATATGCCTAAAGCCCTGATACAACAAATTCATTAAGAAGACCAGTTAAAAAGAAATGCTGGCCACCTAATCCTCTGTGCCACCTTCTGCTTAATATGCTTCATAGCTAATGCATTCAATATAATGAAAAACAAGAATACACTCAGTTACTTGGATTTCAGGTCTTAGAAAAGAGAGGATATAACTTCTTCTCCAGTGATTAATTGCAGGCTGGTTGATAGAGTGAAAGCTAAAGAGATTCCCCTTATTTTTGTATTTTATCTTTCACATGACAAGTCTGAACAAAAACACTCAGCTAATATCCAGACAAGCTCACTTAGGAATCTATTATCAGTCTGTATCAGACCTGAAAACAGCACAGGCTGGCTGGATTTAATGAACTGATCTGTCCTGTCAACTTGTGTTTATTATAGTATGCCTGCTTTATTCTGCAGGATGGAGGTGAGATGCAGCAAATCCTTGATTGATATTGTTATGATATATTTCATAGGAGGGGGGGGATTGGGAGGAGCAAGTTTTCTACATGATGGAATATATGCACCAGATACAAACACTGGCAAAAATGCTCTTAATGCACAGGAAGGCTCACAATGCTTGCAAAAGCCACAACACCTACTAAGCACATATTTTCAGCTCTTTTCAAAACGTGACCAAAAAAGGCACGCTCCTGCTTGCAAGCTGTTCACTTAGCAAAAGGCAATTTTCTTGTCGATGGGTTGTATTTGAAGTTTATGTTTGATTAAGCACTTCTTTAGAAGTTGCTTGTTTCGGCTAATACTTTCTTTCCTTTTTCTTTGCCCTCCTGTCATAACTGAGACCACAGATCTCCTTTTGTATCCTCAGTCCTTACCAACTATGGTGTTACTATTTATAGTGTTATTGCTCTCTTATTATTAAATACTTGAATCACAAGAGCACAAAAAGGCTTTATAGCACTCTGACCCACAAATACGTTCAGTCCATGTGAGTTACTGACATGAGAGACAACTTTTAATAGACAAGGCAGACTGTGTTTAAGGACAGCGTCGGAGCTTCACAGCTCCTTAAGGTTGGCCTTTCCTCTACCCTCCATTAATCCCTGTGGTCAGCTTGGGCTTTTGTGCTTTAGGGAAGAAATTTTTTTTTTCCACCCAGCAACACTTATTTGTGGCACCAGAGTCAAACTTCATTCACAATAAATGGTGTAAGAAAAGGCAATGACAACCTCTAATCTATATGAGGATTGCAAAACCATCAATGTGGTTGACAGTTAACTCCTCACTATCAAGGTTGTTGGCAGCATTAATATGCCCAAAAGCTTACAGATTCTTTGCCAACTTAAATGTGCATAGATCTGAAGCACAGATCGTGGATGGCACGGGTCCATGTTACCACCAAGCTAATTTAACGGCTAACGATTGCCAGAAATCGTGTTTTGCTTCCTCCTCACCTTGGCTGCACTAACTTGATTCTCCCTTGCGCACCACTTGTGCTTCTCTGAACGCAAGGGACTTCATTCCAGAATTAAAAACAAAATTAACAGAAAATTAATTACCTTTTCATAGGGTTAATTCTCTGCTGCTTTATCTCCGTGAAGCATCTTACCATGCTGGATGAGCACAACTGCTGGGGTGAAAGGGGAAGGAGAGGACAGCAAGGATACATGCTTCGAGCTGGGTTGCAGGAATTCCTTTCTGGCAGCACACTAGCCTTTAGAGCAGCTTATCTGTAAACATCAAACTGCACCCAGGGACAGTTTTGAAAACATTTCTGCAGAATATCGGTTTGGCTTCTAGAAAGTAATTTTTGGTAAGCACTTTCAGTTTATTCAGTAAAAGGAGGAAGGACAAGTCTTCAAGCTTTTGTTTGTTGCTCCTTTTTCTCCCATACTGCAACCCCCTTTCACTCAAACCTTCCCCTCCCCCCCATTTTTTACCAAAATTAAGGTTTAGTTTTGTAAAAAAGCAATTTTCAATAAGCTTTACTGTGTGCCTACAAGTAGCCAATGGCCTTCAAGCTTCAAAAGAGAAATGATTTTGGAGAGGAAGACATCGACAGTCACATTAGTGCTACGCTGTAACGTCTGCATTAGCCACAGTCAATTACTTGCCACCAAAACCACCTTTACTTATGTGTTTCCAGTATGTGTGTGCATATAGATATGTATATATCTAAATTTTGAGAGAAACATTTGCCCACTGGAAACATGAAACAGTGCATAAGTGCCATCCTCCCCTCTGACTCTGTTGCCCTACTCTACTTAATGACAGGTAATTCAATGGTTCAGCATCCCATTGATTTAATATGAACAATGCTGAACCAGTTACACATTTTGATTAAGGTAACAGTTCTTGCAGTGTCCTTCGAAAACCTAAGAACCAAAGGGGGGGCTGAGGCAGCAGGTTTTCCTATGACATCACTCTGGCATCACGTGTGCCTTTCATAGCAAAAATTGCTAAAAGCCTAATAGCAACATTATGTTCCTAGCCATAAACAAAGAAAGAAAACTGTGGCAACCATCAATCAGATTTGCTTTACATTTTGTAGCTAAATATGCATTTGAATATTATTTTGAAACCATCTATTTTAAAATATACTTTCAAGTACTTTCTGTGACGTTTCTCAAATCTGAATGGTTTATTAATATCATTAGATGTTAGAAAAACAATTTTCCACTCAATTTTGTCCTTTTCCATTTTGTAGGAGAAATAGCTTGAAATAAATATTATACCAGTTTATTGCCTTATTGAATTACACTGATAAAAATAGTACACAAGGATCAACTTTTTAGATTACATATCTGTTAAGAGCCAACAGCTAATGTGGTGGTGTGCAAGCCTATGATACACAAGACATTAAAATCAAACAATACAGTACTACCCCTACTGGGTAACATAGGAACTGCTGCTCATGGTAAAAGTCATTAAATACATCAACATTATCTCTTTAATTAGTTTCCTGAATGGAATGGAATATTCCTGAAAAAGGAAGAAAAGAATAATGATCACGGCACGGTCTGTCATTCACAGCAGGAACATTAGGCCATCAATTTTCTCTCAAAGCATCCAATTAAAAAATGGAAGTATAATTTTACTAAAAATGTTCCCTTAATAGGGAGCCTATACAGGACTTGCTTTTGTTTACATCCTTTTATGAAAGTCTGTTGTGCAAATAGTCACTGAAGACATGTGCTTCTGACAGAGTGAATAAACTTCGGTGTGAGATACAAAATTAAACCCAGGTGAGTTTAATAGACAGAAGGAGCTCCATGGCAACAAATACTAAAGAAGCAGGCTGTTAGTGAGAGCTCTAATTCTACAAAGATATGTGGAGCATTTTTTCTTTCATTTTAGCGCAACAGGAAGAAAAATAAATTCCAGGTTGTGATAATGGCAAAAGCCTTGAAAATTTTCCTTCAGAAGAATGCAAGTTGATTATGTTCTTTGGGAATTGATATTTTTTCTGTATATTAAATGATTTTTCTGAGAAGAACTGAAAATTCAGGATGAGTTGTTTTTTTTTCTGGGCAGCATTTCAATCAATTTCACTGATTTTTTTTTAATAGACTCAGGGTAACATATGTATATTCATACACAGTTCATTTAGTCCTGACTATAGGAGTTGCTATAAGAAAGACAGTATTGAAGCCACTTATTGCTAGACTAGTGCATGTGGACTGTTTCTGTATTTTTCACACAGAGTCGATGAGGAAAGAAGAATTATTTTTGAGTAACATTAATCAATGCCAATGTTAAAAAAGAATCTGTACAACAAGATACATCTTAACATTTTCAAGTTGACATGCCATTGCCCCACCACAAAAAGTACATGCCTTTAAATCAATTGTTGCAGCCTTGACCATAACATAGTTTAATCTGTTTCTCTGTGACAGAGTCACTGTAGATCCCACAAAGCAGAAAGCCTCCATCATCAATGTCTCTTATTTTATTCTATCTTGGTGTTAGTGAGGTGGATATTTTTAAGAAACCAAAAACAAACAGATAGAGACTATTTTAAAGCATACCTAGCTTGAGTGATGCTTGACATTGGCATTATGTTGAATTAACTTAGTTTTATGAGTTACATCAGAGGCATATTTGAAGATTGCTACAGTCATATGGTATTTTCCAAATAAATCTTTAATTTTGTTGGCTTCCTAGCTGACCTGTCTCTCAGCAGGGTCACCTGATCTTTTATTTGCTTGCATCCAGATTTGGCTAGAAAACTAGGGAAGAACCCCAAACTTACGTTCTAATAGCTAAGAAAAGGAATTCTGGATGCGCTCCTGAAGCCCAGCCCTTTCCAATAGTCCTACTGACTCCAGTGGGACTATTCAAGTCTGTGAGAAGAGAGAGGCATCAAAAGAAGAGAACAATTCATGCTGATCTAATACTTGGGCACTGGATATTTCTACAGTTTTAGTTTTCCTACATTTGTATATAAAATAGCATCAAAAGGGTCCTGCAAATTACTCAAGTAAGTAGCTTCATAGAAGCTTTCATGTGTTATGAGGTGCCACACGGTAGTTTTTAACTGGATGCCAGAATCCCAAACAATGATTTTTTTCTTCCACTGGATATACTACAATATGGCTTATAAACACTAACACAATTTTTACTTCATACAAGCATTCCAAAGAACCTAATACATAATAATTAAATAATTACTGCAGCGGATATTTTGATATCTTCAGAAGGCTCATCTACTATTCAACACACAGCAAAAAACATGTTTTCCTTTCTATGGGCTGACCCAAAACATTTAGAATAGATCAAAGACATATTAAAAAAAACACAAAAACTGTGTATTATAGTAAGTACGCTAAGAATAGAAAAATAGTACATTGATGAACAGCTACTTACATAAGTAATATGGCCAATGTCATAAGAATTACTTATCAGTGTAAATCATATGCTTAATTGCTAAGAGATTTGCAGTTTGGTCCCCCATGAGGTTGTTTTCTTTGTGAAAAATCTCTACCATGTGCTTTTACCAAAAACAATACTTTTTTATTCAATTTTGCTATATATGTCTCCCAGCATAAAGAAATTGTCTTAAATAACTAGGAAACAATGACAGTAAACACAGTGAGATAGTCAGGATAGAAATTTTAGCTGTTTGTGGCCAAACTATTGTTCATGAATCAACTCCTGAACTCCTGCTGTTTCAAATCCAGTATGTTAATTTAAAACAAGATTAATTTTTGGTTCTCGCTCATATGCTGAGTATTTTAGTTCTCATACTAGTAAAATAGCCATTTGGCAAGCCGTTCTGCTGTGGCAGCAATTCCCAGAAGTGCAAAAGTGGGTGAGTAGCAAAGTGGGCAGCAGAGTATGGTCACCAGCTCAGCTGTTCCAGCTTAATTTGCTGTATAGTTCCTTCTGGAAAAAAGCAGTATTTTGACTGCAGTATTTGTTCAGCCACTAGTGTAAAGCAAATAGACTTCCTCAGGACTTTTGCCAGTGTAAATATACCAGATAACCTTGTTCATTAAAAAAAAAAAAAGGTTGTGCACATCAAAATATCAGGGAGAACCTGAAGATTATGCAGGAAAAAAAAACCCTCTAATATACCTCTTGCTCAGAGACTTCAAAAGCACACAGAAAATTATGTGGTCATTAAGTGCTGCTATCAAAATGCATACTACTCTACACTGTATCCTCAGTTTACTACATATCTGAGTCTCTGCTCTGTTTTTCTTGGATTGCACATATGCTATTGTGCAATAAAAGTCTATAAATTAATTAAATAGAGTTCATGTTGCTGCCTGCAACTATAGTAAAAGTTTATTTACCACAATCCAGTATAGTGTTTGTGTATAATCTCTTCATTTTTATAGCTATGTTCTGTGTATTTTAAGAAAAATTCACGAGTCTTCTACGTTTGATATCATGCTTCAGCTAGAAAGAGGAAGGTAACTTGTATGTCTTACATGGACAATAAGTAGGTGTTCTGTTACCTTTAGTGCTTTCATTAATCTGGATGTCTTATGGAATTATTATTTTTTTCTGATAATCTTGCACTGTATCATTTAAATACAAGCTTTTAAAAATATTTTTATTTGTGGTTTCTTGAGCTTGCATACCACCTCCCATCCACAGATCTCAAGTACTTATTAGATATAATATTATAATAAACCAGTTTTAAATTATAATTTACAGATCAGGAAACAGAAGTGCAGAGCACTTAAATGTTTCCAAGGTATTTTAACCAAAATGGTCACTGGATAAATTCAAATGTCCTTGAGAACAGTAATTAAAACTCAGGATCGTCCCATTTTATTGGAATATCCAACCAGTGGAATAAAAAGTAATAATCACTCTTCTCCCCATTCCTAGTCCCAAGGAACCTTGTGTTCAGAATAGCCAATCCTTGATGGTTACCAAAACCTCCTTCCACATAACTAATGTGGATCTAAGCATCCTTACAGGTAGGTGTTCTTAGGGAAAAAAGTTACCCAGTCTGAGCTCATAGGTGTAACTCTAAAAAGAAATACAGAAATACAGTGTCTGTTGAGTTTAGGGCCTCTGAGATCATTTGGCACCCCAGCAGGGCTTTCAGGTTCACTGGTTAGTATCATGGAACCTTGGTTCAGTTCAGGTCATGTTTTATGTGCTAAATACTATTTTTAGATCAGACCTGATGTTTCAGAAGTAGCTTACTTTTCAGAGATACTGCACAGCATCTTTGATAGGAAATCTAACCTGATTGTCAAATCAAACAAAAAGCAACAATTCCAAGTAGAAAAATAAGAAGCAATGAACTGAAAACACCATGAGGAAACAATGCTGATATCTACAAAAGTCCTTTTTGTTTTTTTGGTAATGAAAACAGATATCAGATTAGAAACCAAAATATTCTTAAAAACAGAAATCAAAACTCTTTCAGCACGATTACTATATATACAGTTTGTCCATGCACATATATATTTTATATGATGAACAATATTGATATTAAAAAGATATCAAATTGATTCTAAATGTAACATATAAGTACAAACATTATAAATGCAAAATGTTTGAATAATTCTTTTTCCAAAAATAATTCTTAAAAAAAATTTTAAAAATCTTTGCCCAGGAAGTAAAATGATATATTGCAACCCATCAGTGCAAAGAAACATAAAGTATTCACTAGCATTTCCGCATCTTCCTTACTAAACATATTCTTTAGTCAGCAAAGTACTCAAGACTAAACCTATGTAACACATACACAATTATGAAAGAGTAATTTGATTAGATTTTCAAAGACTTAAAAAGTTAAAAGTACCATTGCATTACATTCATAGTTAATGGTCAGATTAGGAGCCATATGTAACAAGTGTCTAGGATCAGTTTTTTATAAAACAAAAATACCATTTTTTTCAGATTTAGCATCATAAAATTATTTGCTGCCTAACCACTGTCATCACCCCAACAACTGGAATCAAACAGCTTTAGCATAATTATATGCAATTACTAGATAACTTTGTTTATCATTTGTACAAAAAAGGAGGACTAAAGTTGACTGGCCAATGTATTGGCAAAAGCATACGGTAAAACCCGCTTGTAATCCTTACCCAAGTTCAGCTGTCTGTGATCCAAGGCCAAGTTCAGAGGAAAAAATTTTAGTAAAGTAAAAGAAGCTAAAGGCCTGCAAGATAAAAGAAGGTAAAGGCCTGCAAAACGTGAAAAAGCACAGACAGAAGTGTAATTGATGATTCTGTAACAGCAGCTCAAGGATTCAAAATAAAAAATACCAACATGAAAAGATATAAAACCCTAAAAAAAATCCTCAGAGAATCAGAAGATGGCAACTTAGCAACATCAAGGCATTATTCCAAGGACTGATGGACTATGATTCTCCCCCAGCTGACTGATGAATATCTGGCCAGTAAAGACTCATCAGGTGTCTCACTGGGGGCACACATAAATGCTTAGCCTACTAGCTTGTTAGTCCTAGTTTCTATTTTGTGCATTAGCCAAAAAATAATTGCTTTGTACTCATAAGTAAGTCGTACATATCCTTCTCATGCACAGCAAAAGATGGCCAAAGAGGAATGACTCAGAAGACGGGTAACACTGCAATGTTCCTGACTGGCAAGTGGCTCTCACCTGGACAAGCTAAAACAAAGCCACGGACACCAGCACTCACATCTGGGAGGCAGAGTAAAGCTTCCAGGGAATCTCTCCAGCAGCACTCAAACATTACGATCAATAGTCTCAAACGCACCTTTGGTTATCAGTGGTGCAGAAAGACTTCCAGGACGCATTCTGTCTGTCACACTGCACTGGATATGGGCGATGGTTTACTTGAACGTCTAAACTTTACATCCATTTTTAGTTTTTAAAAATAATCAGGGTTGAATGAAAACTTTATGTTGGAGTTGGATTGTGATGGGAAAACTGGATTTTTAAATTTCTTTTAGCAGAATACTTTTTATTAAAAAAAAGCCTTGGATTTTCTTTATCTAATTCCATTTCTTTTCAGCTACAAGTTTTTAGTTATGTGATGAGAAGCTATTTTTTTTATAGAATATAAAATGTTTTACAGTCAGATTTAGTGTATACTAAGCCATCCAGGCTAACAATAGAAAAAAACAAAACAAAACAAAGTATTTTATTGTTAACGCCTGAACCAAGTTTGACAGACTGTGGAATCTAACGAGTTTTCTAATATCACTGGTATCTTAGCAGTACTATTAGGTTTCCAGAAAGCGTGAAGCCCTGACACTATACTGCCCCAGCAGTACGATTAACACCCTTCAATATTTGTTATGCATGTAGGGCAAGGACCACATGATCTTTGAAACTTCTTCATACCTTTGTCAATCAGAAATGACAATTCTCTATGGGACCCATAATAAAAATTATAGGTCTTGTCAAGAGGCATTTTCATAATCTCTATATCAGTTTGCATTGCTCTCTGTAAAAATACTCCAAGATGTTATTAATAGTATGAATAAATGACATGTTCAGATAGAGTGTATCTTCACGTTTCTAGCAAAAAAAAACCATATGAATTGTTAAATATTTGTCAGTCATTGGCACTGCTAAGAGCAAATTGCTGCAAGTTAGACATCCAAATCATTTCATCACCTTCTCCCCTGTTCCAAACTATTTTGAAACACCACTGCTGATCCACAAAGATTTATGAAGCCAAGGATAAATGAAAGCCTGCTGCGGAACAATGATTGGTCTGTGACAATACAGTTTAGCTAAGTGAGTAAAGGTATACAGTCTACTCACCGTCCTTGGGTAGACAGAAGTTGATAGTGCAGATGGCCCTATGTGGGCTAGCTCAGATCACAGAAAGCAGTGGAGTTCAGCAAGGGCCGTAAATTCTGCCTGCGAAAGCTGGTCGTAGTCAGGTGGCATGTGCTGCGCTTCATCCTCTGGCAAGTATGCTACTTCTGTGCTGGCCAGCTATTTTAAAACTAGTTCTGATTTGTGATTGTAGCTTGTGTGATTGGCTGTAGAGGATACACAGGTTAGATAAACAGGGGTCTCAGAACACTTTTGGCATTTCTATTATTTATTTTCCTTATTGTTTTTGAGGGGAGATAGTTTAACTGAGTATTATTATTTAACTGAGTATTATTGCATGTGGCTATGACTACATACATGGAAAATATGAGGCTGAAATGCCCTAAGATAAACACAGCAGGATTTCATGAATGGGAAGCAATGCTTGTAAGAGTCTTATTCTCTGGATATTGTGAGGGAGTCTTGCAAGCAATTCTGTGAGCACTAATCCCCATCTTGCATGCAATTCTGTGAGCACTAATCCCCATGCATTTAGAGCAAAGGCAGATTAGACTCCTGTGGTGGTACTTTCCAGATTGCACTATAATCAAGAGAAACCATACAGAGTTCTCATATTTCCTGTAGCCTAAAAACGTGTGCAGTAAAATCAGTTCATGCAAAAAGCCATGTAACTGCAGCCCTAGAAGCCATCCAGGAAATAGCGTACAGTGCCAAAATCTACCACATATATCACACAAAGCAAGGACATCAGGATTGACTGGACTGATGATAAAGTTCCTGGAACATCTGGTAATTAATCTTAGTTTGGGGAGGATTTTTAAAATGTTGGCTTACATGACTAATTCCCTTTCACTCTAGTAAAATAGTATATTTACGCCAAGAGACCTTTGCTTCTACAGCTCCTCAGTTGCTTCTCATGAACTTTAAAAGAAAAACATGTTTAGAACTGTACATCCTACTTTGAAAAAGGGTAAAATGTCAGAAAGCCACACTGTGTTTGTAGGTACCACAGAGAAGCTTTAGATATAAGAGAAGCAAAACTGAAAACAAGGTTCATTGATAAAAATTATTTATGATTCTCCATTTCAGTGTTTGAAATCTATCTGTCTGCAGCTTGTACACACCCCTTTGCTCAGTATGTTCAATACCAATCGATCAAGTACCTGTCTTCTTGGAACAATATTTGATCCAATAGCCCTCATACACCGAAGCAGTCCCTAAAGAATGAAAAATACAATTATTTTCCTTAATATTTCTGATCACTGTCTTCAGGTTAACTTCTGCAATGCTCTATAGTGACTCACCTTTTCATCAAAGCAGTAGTTGCTCTGCTGGTCCATGTTGTTCCATGGCCATGTGCTCCAGTATCTATTCTGACTTAATTTGCGTTATCAATACACTTCTACCTGGGAGTTTTATGCACTAGAGCCTTATGAAGTTTGCATCATGGTTATTTTAAGTGTGTGTGGGTTGTAGCAGCCATAGAGGCTTCTCAGATTAACAATGGTGCTGTGAACACACTTCTAAGCACTATTCTCATGTGCGAGAATAATGTTATTAAAAGCACTACGCACAGCACCATTTCCGAAAATAACATTTCAGTAGTGCTACTTCTAAGCAACAAAGCTCTCCTGAGAGACTTGCAGACATCATACCCATGTTACCAGTAGGGACATTTCCAGAACCCAGTCAGCTGGTACTAACTGACAATCATGGCATGCTATACCAGATCTAGCCATATCATTTTGATAAGGCTGTTTTTTATTTCAGCTCTGTAAACTCAAATCAAGTCTAATAAAGGGTATCTGACCCTATACAAGCAGGCTAGCATAAAAATAATAATAAAAACCCCTTTCTTTGACATCAGCTATTCTGGAATGCCTACACCTTTACCAATAGGCCAGTTCAATAACACTCAGTTAGCATAACTTATTCATTATTTTGACTGATAAACTGCTATAGGAGAGCTCTGAATTGAACAGAGACCATGCAAGCTCTAACTATAACTATGTTATTCTTGACAAAGCTCTTCTTAACATGGATTAACTATTGTGTAATGATTATCATAAATCTTTTAAGAGAAAAGGAAAGCATTAACAATATAAACATGCACTCTTATTTATAAACAGTCATCTTCTTTATAGGCCATAGGGAATGCTTCAAGCTACTATAGAATGCATACTTTAAATCTACATTAGCCTTGTAATTGGGTTTTAAGTGATGAGTCACTTGAATTCTAGCTAAGACAGCTCAGCTTGTACAGTTGCCTGCTGGGGTAATGATACAGACACAAGCCACCTTTTCCCCCTGAGATTTTATCAGAAATAGTTTTTAAGTGCTCTTGTCACATTTCATATTAGCATGAGTGTGAGAAGGTGTGCTGAAATCAGGTCAGGCTCTCTGAGCATTGCCAGGTAAGTCCCTCTAAAGAGGAGATCAGATGCTTCTAGTTTGGTTGTTCCAATGCTCTGGGCTTCTATCAAGTGATTAGGCAGAAAAATCTGTATTAAAACTGCCGTAAGATAAAGCTGGTTTATTGCAGCTCTCTGAATTTGCTAGAACTGTTGTTCTTCAGAGAATTTGTAACACTGAATGCTATTAGATAGCCCTGTTTGCATAATAGCCTGAAAAACAGGTTGGAATATTGAGTATACATAGCTTACATATATGTGTGCAATAATGTCATATTGTAACACTAAAGAGCCAAAATTTGGTTCATAATCAACAAACCTGAGTGATACATTTATCTTATTTCCAGACTGATATAACTTCTCCTGCACAGTCCTCAACTAGTGGAAATTTGAAGTCTGGGGAGTAATGTAGCAGTACACCACCTGCCCCTGATCTGGGTACCCCAGTCAAATCTGTGCTTTAAATCTGATATTCTCTTGTACTACAGACTGATAAAAAGAGCAGGAAATGCTCTAGTTGCATTTACTTCCATCTTTTCCATTTCTCAGAAGTAACTGCATGTGAATGCAACCTAACTTGCTTCGGTTGCAAACCCCCACAAAAAGAAAAAAACAACAGACCAGCTCCCCCTCCCCCCAAACTCCTTCCAATTAACAGGCTTGGTACAAGCCATTCTTTAAAATACCAAACCCTAAAATGAGCTCTAGTAAGATGGATCTGAAGAGACTTGAAAGAGCCACGTAAGATTCTGAACTTCTATAAAATCCTGGGTAGAAAACAAGTTCACAGGATAATAACCAATTTTCCACAGCAGCTTCCAGATTTTCTCTTCCATTATCTTAAAAGCCTCAGACAATTTGATCTTGCAAAGAATTCCCAAATGAGAAGCACAAGTATAGTTAAAAGAAAGGAATGTTTTAAAATGAGAAAAGTTAAATATTATTTCAGTATTTTTGAAGGTTTAAAGCCTTTTTCTCATTTGGTCTTGGCACAATGCTTTATTTAAAACAACAAATGTAAATATTTATTGCAAAGCATGGTTTTGTATATCCAAAAATTCTAAGGATGACAGCCAAATGTCTTGCTAATTCATTGGGAGATCCCAAATAGAAACAGGCCTTCTTTGTTGTGATATCCAGTGCATATAATAATGGCATAAACTCTTCTGCCAAAAAACAGCTATTAATTTTCTTTTCTACTATCTTGGATCTGGCCCATACCATTAAAAAAATGGTTAGTATGAAGTATACTGTATTCCTAAGAACACATTTACTATACACATACAATGTAATATACATCACATCCAGATTTTCTTTAGACTATAAGTGTGTTCTGAAGGCAAACATGCAATAGGTAGGTAGGGGTCACTTCACACAAAAATGTAAGTGTTCTCATATGATTTGTGATATCAATTGTTATTTGCTATGAATTTATGAGCAATATCTATCTGACCCAAAAGAAATTACAGCATTTAGAAAATAGAGGCTAGTTTCTCTAAAGAAGCTACATAGCATCAGCTTCTATTTTATACTGTTTATATTTTTTAAATGTCAAGAAACAATATCTGAAAAATTACACTGTGAAACCAGACTAGATTACAGACTAATGACATTACAATGAATTTTATGCTAATCTCACTAACCTCTGTCATGAAAGGGGGAGAAGTTATACTTCTTAAGGAAGCAGCATTTTAAAGAAATCACATTAAACAAATGCTTTCATATATTTCTTTGGGATTTAAATATTATTGAAACATAGCATTCCCTGGGTGAATTAGAATTGTTTGCAATTCTATAGCTGTTTACAGCATATGAGAGAGATCATTTTTACCACAGTAAAATATGATTGAGTCTTAAGACAAAAGAATGAATTTTTCCTGGAGTAGGTAAACATTGAACATTTTGGAAAAACTCAACAGGAGCAAATATTGCTGTACTAAACCCACCGAATATCCTCCACAATGTCTTATAGCACCTTTGTGAGGTGCTAACTAGTTGTAGTCACCTGAAAAACCTTTGAGAACACATATGATCTAAGTACTTGAGACAGCTTCCAAAGAAATCATTTCACTGTTAAAGAAATTATTTCATTTTGCTTTTCTACAGAGGAAATGTTGTGCAGATAACTAAATTTACTACCATAAATGCTGACAAATTGTTGATAGCAAGAAATAAACAATTGTATTTGGGTTATGGGTGGATAAATATGTGAACTAATAGCCATATCCAGAAAAAAGCAAAGATTTCCCTCTTTTTCTTTTAAAATCATCTTATGATTTCATTCCTCCATTTGTTTCCCAGAACAAAGCAAAACAACACCTCTTCCTTCTCCTGCCTAAATAATTATGAGGTTAACTGAGAGATCCACTTTAGCTGAGAAGATAGAAGCCTAACAGCACTTCATATAACAAGAGCCATCTAAATCTACATTAGCATTTGCTTTTCACTCTATAAAATACAAACACTTACTAACAGCATCGACACACCACAAATCCTCACCATAGGTTGGTTCAGCAAAAACCTGATCTTGTTACCATGTTTCTAATAACATGACCCTTTTAGGCGCTAGCCAGCCCAGTTGCGCCCAATGTGAATTTTCACAGGAGCTTTTGTTTGGATACTGTGAAGTTTGAGGAGTGCTGTAGAAGCTTAACTTGCCTTTAAAGGAAATTTCCTGAATAGGAAGATGTTAGCTTAGAGTTGCTTGTTGAAACTCAAGTTGCTATCAAAGCTTTGAATGCCAGGGTGAACTACGTCCTATTGTGATGTTTTTAGCCTACTTTTCAAAGGGTGTAAAAGCTGTATGATCAAATCACCTATTAATCAGTCTCTCTCCTGCCTCCTCTCTCAACCAAATTTGCCAGACTTAGAGATAACTGAGTTTTAACAACCCTTATGAAAAGACTAGACTAGACAGAGGAGCAATATCCCAATTATTGCCTTCACAAAGAAAAACAGGTCAAATTCATCTGTAACATACACTGGCTGTAGCAGCCAGTGGGTGAAAAACACTTCTCTCTTTCAGACAGTGGAGACGAGGAAGTCAGGTGTAGTGAGGAGGTAAAGAAACTGCTGCTTGTGCAAGATCTGTTTTCATATATATTCCATAGTGTCTGCCTAGTTGACACCTTCTAGTTTCACAGTCCACATTTTGCCTGGCTACTGTTTATATTCTGTTCTGATGAAATATTAAGTAAGCCCAAGTAAGGCTCTGCTTTCGTTCTACCCACACGTGTCTATAGGTCTTCTGCAGATATCACAGTTGTACATATTATCTCATTATACTGTACCAATTCTCTTAACAGGGTACAGATTTTTCTTCTTGTATTTGGACCCTAGAGGACACCAGAGGAACCCTAAAGTCTGTCAACTAGTATTTCTGTTGCAATGACCTCCTTGAATTCCTGTTGGGGTGCAGAACTGCTCTTCTATTTTGTGTAGATAAATTTCAGTGACTTCACATAGGAGTCAGGCCTAAAACTGCTATAGAAATGTAGCAGGCACTCTGAAAACTATTCTAATCAAAAGGTCTGTGATTTTTAAAATGTATATTAAATTAAATAAAGTAATTAAAATGTATTGAGATCACCTTTGGGTTACATTTGGTTCATTATTGTAGTTCATTACTCTTGTTTAATTTCTTCCTGCTTTCTCTCAAGGCAGTCTGTGAAATGTAGGGGACTATAGCTTTAACTGGGGATGCATTCACTCAGATAAAGAGACGTCTTAGTAACTTGGCATTTTTAAGCTTATGTTCCACTGTGAACAATTTTGGAAAGACAAGAAGTGCTATCCAAATAGAAAATTTTATCTGATGGGCACATTTTGGGATTAACAAAAGAGTGGAAAGCTCACGGTACAGTCAGAATTTTGCAGTGCAGGAAACTGAAGGAGTTCATTGATAGCAATTAAACTGTTAACTTTTGAAAACAAGAAGTTATTCTTTGAATTTCAGACTTTCATATAAGCTTATTAATGAACTGATATCTGGTTACTTCACGTTTGCATAGCTTTGGCAGAAATGGAAATGGCATGAGATGATAGGTAGTATATAGAGTTCACAGGTTTTTTTTCAAAAATGCTTTCTTGTTTAAACTTTTAAACATCAAAATCTTCGTAGCTCTAACACTCTCTGTACAGCATATGCTGTACTAATTTGCAGGGGTGTGGACTGGCTGAGAGTAAAAAGGATGAAATAACTATACAGTCTGTCTCACTTCTCAATCTCCTCCCTTCTCTGGAGTTGGTAGCAGTAGTTTGAGAATGAATATTGTGCACTGTGGGGGCTCTGTAAGGCTGGATGGAAAGGACAGAGTCAGAGTAAACTCGCTGTATGTCATCTCCTCCAGCCAAAAGTTTGTGACACTTGCTTTCCCTCTGTGACTCTAGAACCCGTAAGCTATCAAGGTGGAGCAGGAGTTAAGCAGAACCCAGGTACCTAGGTTAAAAGTTGCCATCCTGGAACGTCTGCTCATCTGATGCATAATCTTTGGAGGTACAAAACGCAATGAGTAAATCCTATTTGACTAAAAGTTTTGTTTCCATCACAGTCGGAACAAATCAGAATGTATGTCTTTCTTAAGGATTCAGTATCTGGAAAATAAGCATTTTCTGTGGGTCCCAGTCTAACAGGCATCCTTCAGAAATGCCTAATGTATGAAACTGGCCTCTAAACAAACACAAATGTGGTCACTTTCTTTCAAGAGAAGTCTGGGAGAGAAACACAGCTCCCTACCCTCATACCAAGTGCCTAATGCCCAGAGAGCTTTACTGGGGACACTGGCTTGTTACTTTCATCCTGAAGAGGTTGAAATCCCTATCTTCTAATTCCCAAAATTCTGTGCAGCATATGGGTCATTCTAAGAAGTGGCACCCCTTACCATTAGCACTCTGTAAGAGTTAGTTTAATGTACTAGGTTGGAGAGAGAGCAAAAAAGCAGTATGACTTGCAGACAATATAAAACTGTACCAAATAATACATGGAGCAGTGGCTTATACACCAGGTGATACACCTGCCATTCAGAGGGACCTTGACAGTATGGAGAAATGAGCAAACAGGAGTCTCATGAAGCCCGACAAAGGGAAATGCTGAGTCCTGTACCTGGGGCAGAATAACCCCCATGGGCCAGTATAGGCTGGGGTCTGGCTGGCTGGGAAACTACTTTGTAGGGAAGGCTCTTGGGATTCTGGTGGACAACAAGTCAGATATAAGCCAGCAATGTGCTCTTGCAGCAAATATCAACAGCATCCTGGGCTGCATTAGGCAAAGCTTCACCAGCAGACTGAGGGAGGTGATTCTTCCCCTCTACTCAGCCCTGGTGAGATCACATCTGGAGTGCTGTGTCCAGTTCTGGGCTCTCCAGTATGAGAGACATGGACATACTGGAGTGAGTCCAGCAAATGGCCACTAAGATGATTTAGGGATTGGAACACCTGCCCTTCGAGAAGTTCAGAGGGCTGGGATTGTTCAACCTGGAGAAGAAAAGGGGGGATCTTATTCATGTATATAAATACCTAATATATATAAATACCTAATGTATAAATACCTAGTGGGAGGGGAAGGGAGTAAAGAAGACAGAGCCAGATGCTTCTCAGTGGTGCCAGGTGTGTACCCATTGCCTCTTGTAGGTAATGGGCACGCTGAAATACACGAAATTCCATTTAAACATAAGAAAAATCTTTTTTATTGTGAGGATGGTCAAGCATTGGAACAAGTTGCCCAGAGAGGCTGTGGAGTCTCCATCCTTGGAAATATTCAAAACTGGACTGGACCTGGTCTTGAGCAACCAGCTCTAGCTGACTATGCTTTGAGCAGGGGGGTTAGACTAGATGATTTCCAGAGATCCTTTCCAACCTCAGCAATTCTGTTATTCTGTAACTCTTTAGCCTGGTGAACAGGTTAATCACATGTAGGTTCTAGTCCTTGCTTCAACAACTGTTTCTGTATTTTGCATTTCACAGACCTTGGAGAAAATGCATAAGCATTTGGGAATTGGGACTAGGACCCCCTAACTCTTGAGTATCTGAGTTGCAATGCAACAACCTACTTCAGTCAGTCTCTAAAAAAAAAAGAGTGACTATGTTCAGATCTTCGAAAGGTAATGCGTATGTTGTCAGGAGAGGATCAGGTTCACCAGACCCAGACTGGATAAAGGATTATGTCTGCAACCACAAAAGCATCTAAGCAGTAGAGAGAAAGGCCGGCTTTAAGATATTTTGCTACCTTTCCTGTTAGCCATCTCTAGCTATGCCAGGCTTCTGTGGATATTTTGGGCTTTTCATTGAGGATTCCATTATGTTCTGTTCTCATGCACTGTTCCAAAGCCTACTGCGGAGATGAGACTGTGCACCTAAGAAAGTGTTACATTCGATCTACTGATAGATAAACTGACAGTGTTACCAAGGCCTAAGGGATACCTGAAGGCCACAAATGCTGCTTAAAACTGTTGGGAAATCCTCGGGTTTTGAATTTTCCACTGAACTCTAATAGAAGTCTCTCCATGCTCTTCCCCTTCTGTAGAGCTTAACTAATGGGACAGTGTGATAGACAAGTCATGGAAAATCTTATTTAGGGAGAAACTCTTCTTCATTAGTGCTTCCCTGAGAGAGATTGATCAATTCCTTTTTCATTTAAATACATAACATGAAACATTGGACAATCAGAATGTTAACAGTACATATGTAGCAAACAGACAGCTACAGAGAAGCCATGTAATGCTGAAACTGTTACGCTGTGATCAATGAATATATGAATATTATTTACGTTCACAGATGCTTCAAACACTTTTCTTCTCTTTCATTGTATGGGGTTTTGCTCTATCTTATTTGACCATTTCAGAGGTAAAGTTTAGATCACAAGGATCCATTTACACTGTAAGGTGCAGTATTTAGAAGTTTACTTTCAGTTCATTTTTTCCCCTTGGAGTAGATTAATTACAGTAGATGTATTTGAGCCAGCCTATCTGTCACCAGAAGACAATAACATAGTGGTAGACACATTGGAAGGGTATCGCATGATCAGGTTAGACAAAACAAATAGAGTTTGATTCTATTTTGCTAAAAATCAGTTGCACAATGGATTAGCTAACAAAATGTCATTGTGATGACTGAAGGATGTAAAGCAGATATAGATTTGTTGAGTATGTTTGTAGAAGAGATGTTTATATCTCACATTTTAAATAGACATAGGGGATAAATGAACACGCAATGTGCTTTTCATCAAACATGCTGCCTAAGAGCTTTCAGTACTTGAGAAACTGCTGGTTGTCGGCTGTATTTCAGATGATGTCCTTATCATGCAGATCAGAGCAATAGAGGCACTGTACAGACCTTTTTTTTTGTTACCAAGCCATGAAAAAGTCTGGGTTTTCTTTTGTTTAAAAAGGCATAAGGCAGAAATGATCACTTTTAATAAAGTTTCATCAGTAGAAAAATTAATATTAAAGTATCCTAGATTTCAGAAGTGGATTATGCATTTACATGCTAAGAAATAAGTTTAGATGATTATAAGAGGATTAGAAAGCTAAGTCTGAATCTGACATCTGATGCTGTTCCATAAACGTGAATATACTGAACATAAATGTCTCTTCTGCTATGACTGCTTGTTTCTCACCACAGGAAGGTGGTTCTTTGACACCGTTCATGAACTTTGGCTGCTGGAGAGCAAATCTGACACTTTTTTGTCAAATGTAGCCGTTTCTGACATAAATAGGGCATAAATAAAGGCAGAAGAGGGGAAAGGGCCTTTTTACTATTCCAATAGCCATTTTGAACAAATAGAAAAGTGATTCTTGAGAAAGCTAGAGGCTTGTAACTTTGTTCTTACTGTCTTGAATCTCAGATACCTCTTGTGTGGTGAATTCCCAAGGAAGAAGAAAAGGTAGTATGACAGATGTGAGAGAATCAAAATAGACTCTTGTTAAGACTATAGTTTACATTCCTACCCAACTATAAACTGCAAGAGCAAATTGCAAGTTCATCTGTATCTGCTTCAGGTCCTTAGGAATTTTCAGTAAATGTTGCCTAAATCAAAGAATTATCGATTTATTAAAAACTGTTTTTCTTTGTGCCCTTATATAATACTATATGCTGTAAAAGTGAAAGTGCTTAGCAACTGTTTTATTTAGAATTCTCAAAACATTAGGCACATGCATAGTGCCTGATAATATGTGTCAGCTGGGAAGCAGTAACTTCAGAAAAGACTGATTAAAGAAGTGCAGGAGATCCGATCACTTGCAATTTGGCTTAAACTGACTGGTGAATATCACTGTTGGTATTTGCACTAAGTCATTTAAACTTTTTTTTTTTTAAGCTGGAGTGTGTTTTCTGTTACCAAGATAAAGAGTGTAGGACTGCTCTTGTTCTAGTTATGCTTCCTTAGAATGTAGAATATCCTTTCTGAGGTCCCTCTTGCCCTCTTGCTATGATTATGAAACCTCTGGAAAATGATCTTCTGACAAATTAGTTTCTCTCCACCAATACTGAAACTAACACATAGTAAAGCTTATGCTGAGGGGAAGGGATGGAGGGAGAGGAAGGAAAGAAACAAGAAGACCCACTTCACTGCAAGTGAAGTGCATTGTAATTACTTCTAAATACACAGCTCCTTGAGAAAGAATCAAGGTCGAGGATAGAGGGTTAATTATGTACAATCCAACACAAGAATTTTCATGGCATATTAAAAAATTACATGCTAGAAAAGAATTTACAACAAATAGTCATGTGCTTTCCTTAGGCCACCCTAATAATGCCAGGCAGCACTATGCCAGACAGTCAGCTACTCTGTTGTCTAGACAAACGGCATATTCTTGCTAATTGCAAGTATATAAAGCCAAATTAAAAAGCAGGTTTTCTGGTAAAAGGAAATGTTAGAAGAAGAACTACACTCTTATAATTTGAGATGGAATTGAAATCCTGCACATGGGATTATACTGATTTCATCAACTATGAATATGTATTTTCCAAAATATATGGCTATGAACATATGGATCGTATTTTCAATGCATGTCTCAAGTTTAAGAGTTATTAAAAGTCATCTGTTTTGTAATATTTAAACTATTTCCAGTGTTGAAACTCTACTTCTCAGACACGATATTTTCCAGCAACATTTGCAGAGAATTGTGTGGGTTTTGTGTTTGCCAATGAGAATGAGCCACAATGAGGAGGGGCTGGTTTGCTTTACATATTTGTCATTTTTTCTGGCATTTACACTATCACCTACAAGAGCTTTCTCCTTGGACACTTTCTTGTTCTGGCTTTCCTGGTATGTATCTGTTTTGCTGTATTTGTCTTGAAGTAGAAAGGGAGATTCTTTGCCTTGGTGCAGGATGATGAATCACTATGCAATTTAGAACGTTTTGCCACTTGCATTCATTTCTCTGTCAAATTACAGAAGCAGCCTTATTCTCCATTACATCTTTTCTTCTGAAGCCTTGTGCAGAATGCACAAAAAATTATGATCAGTGAGGTCCTGGAGTATAACAATGATTCTAATACTCATGGATCTGCTCAGGTGGATAGTACTTGAGGGAATGAGTTGTCTTCATGGCTCTGGCTCAGTTGGACATGTCATCTTTTCTGAATGCTGTTATGATGTCCTGGACTTACTAGACCGCCAAATGTAGATTGCCCAGTTATGCCTTTCTGAATTTGATGATAATTACAGCTACTAGCTACTGCTGAACTGCTCTACCATGTATATAGATGACTTTCACGCGTACACTTCACACAGTGCAGTACCCATCCACTTTTGGATTGGGATGGCAGCCAGAAAGTAGGCGTGCTCCTCCTCCAGAGCTAGTACCAAACCTTTGCGCAGATATATGAAGATGACCTTTCAGGTCCTGAAATTAGGACACACTCCCAGTTGCTTTCTCCACTAGCTGCTACTGATAAATCCACCCAACACCACCAAGACAACAGCAACACACATGGAATATAACAGAATGATTTACTTGTGCTTGTGTCTGATACTTGTAGCAGTGCCTTTCAGATGAAAAGAGCCAGAGTGCTGGTACCACAGTATGGATGATAGTCTCTCCTTCTGTGTGGTTCTCAGTGAAGTTTCCAAGTCTTTGTTGCCCTTTCTGAACTTCACAAGTCACAGACAGTTGCAAAAGATTGTTCCAAAGTGAAGGAGAACAACAGGTAAGGCCCCTCATGTAAGACTATTCTATGGGTCATGATATTTGCATAGTGCAGACTGGCAGGTGGCAGGACAAATGCTAGAAAGGCCTTGCCATAAATGCCAAAAAGAGTTTGTGTGTGAGGTGACATGCCTGTGGATGCCATATCTTGCATGCGATGATACTGACACCTGGGATACTCTGAAAGAATTGTCAGGCCTGAGATATGGCTGCTGCTCACCTACAGTATACCCTGGTGAGGACAGCCCAGGAAGCTACCCTAGTGCCCTCACTGCAATATTAGAGTCTGTGGAGAGACAGCAGAATTTGGCATCATCTTAAATTAAGACTGGAATGTGTCATAATAATTGCCTGGTCTGTACCCTTACACCCATCTCTTGTGGTTTATCTGGGACAGGCTGGGCTAGTTTCTGCTGATCCCTGGGAAAGAGACGAAGGAGGGTGCCCAAGCCAGCTTCAGTGGGACAAAATGATGTCACATACAGATGTGTCTATAGTACTGAATGGTTATTTGTAGTTGGTCGGTGTTATCTAAGGCCAATATACAGGTAGTAGCTAGACAGATTTAGGTTGCCAGGTAATCCTGTGCTCTCTGGCACTATCAGAGCTGAGACCCTGGGGAAGAGGGACTGCCACATCTAGAAGCCAAGACTGAAAGGGATACAGTGCTCTGTTTGGGTGCCCTGTGGTTATAATCTGGAGGTGGAGGAAGGTCTCCAGGCTTTGTCCTTTTCTAATGAGACCTCCTATTAACATCATTAACATAGCAGACTTTCTATTATCATAGGAGGTTCCTCTGCAGAGAAGTTGACATTCCCTTCAGTCAGCCAAACTGATGGGGTACTGTGGATTGCACTAGAGGAGCCTGCACTCACCTCCTTATCAACCAGATTGCTTTCATGAGATCCTTGATATGCAAAGCCAAGAAAACATAAACCATCTGACAGCCCTGAGGTGAGCTCCTTCAATACAATACAGAGACAGCCATAAAACCTTTGATCCTTTCCCTACAATTATTTAAGTGGTGCACTAAAGTACATGGGAGCTTCAGGAAGGTCTCTCAGTGAGAGCTCTGGAGTTACCCTGCCTTCTCTGTGTCCTGTCATCTCTGCAAAAGGAAGTAGCATCAGCCCTCTTGGATTCCTACACCCCCATCCACCAGGATGTTGCTCTGCACTGCCGTCGATGCGAGCTTGGCAGTGACTTCAATACAATCAGATTTCTTTGCAGCGTCTCCCATTGCTCTTGGCCCTATTATCAGAGACAAAAAAGGAAGAAGGCATTTCTTACATTCTCCTACGTGACCCAGCACAACAGCTCTGCATGTGGATTTTTTGTTCTTTTGGGGAGAAGGGAATGAAGGTGGCTCCAGTAAAATAAATTACAGGACTTTTTGTTTTGTTTAAAGCCATTGTGTAACTACTGCTTGTATTTTCTATAGTCACATTCCTAAGGCTACAATCACAATAGAAGGCAGGTTACTTTTAAGATGAGAGGTAGACTTGATGAAAGGTTACAGAAAAGCAAGGAAAACTAACAACATTGATAAAGTACATTCTACCCTTATAAAATTCTCATCTCTAATCCTCACTTTGATATAAACTTGTTGGTTTCTAGACAGCCTAAAAATTGTTACAATGACAGTATGCTTTCTCAAATGCAACTGCAAGGAGAAAGAAAACAAACACAAATACATTTATTAAGGACAGGTTGTAATATCAAAATTAACCATGTTTTCTTACATTAAAAAGGCATTTTTTGTTGCTGGAGAAATGTCACATTCATGTTTAAAGCATAAAATACAGTGCTGGAATAGATGGCAGTATTTAAAACATGTAGATGAGCTCCAGAAACTTTCTAAGGGCATTAGGATAGCTGGCTGAAAAGAAGGTAATATTTATTTTAGGAGTCACTGGGTAATGTGTAACATATACAAAAAAGAGAAGTACAAGGTCAGCCCTCTTATGCTTAGGAGCCCTTCTCGTTTGGAATTGGAAGTATTTTTTATGAAGCCCTTTGCCATTTAACTTCCAGGAAAAAAAATTGTAGCAAACAAATTCTTTCTCTCTTTCATTTTCTCTCATTTTCTGTGTATGTATGAAAGTGAGATATTTTCTGTTTTTCATCTTAAGAGCTTCTGAAAACTGAAAATAGATGAAAGAGAGAAATATTAACCCTCTTATCTCAGTAAAATTCATGTATCTATAGATTCACATATTTTAGGGTTTCAAAGGAACATTATGATTATCTAGTCAGAACAGTCTGACAGGCTGTAAAACCCCACCAAGTAATCTCTCCATCAAGCACATAACATCTGTTTGAGCAATTGCATACCTCTTGGAAAGATATCCAGTCATGATTTAAGGGCTGCAAGTGATGAAGTTCTGCAGCCCTTACTCAGGATTTGACTCAATGAAAACGTTGGCATATTCTGTTCTCTGTCTGTTAGGTTTAGAGGAACAGAAAGAACTATCTGACTTTAAATAGAGTCTCATTTGAAATCTGTATGAATAAACTCTACAGAATTTGAAACAAACAAAATGTGAGTGCATCATAAGAATACTTTTGCACCACTTTTTTGTTTCTTTTAAGGACATAAAACCGTATTCAGGCTTTTCAGAGATCATTGACATAAAGGTGCCTTGACAGGTGCTGCACAGGTGAGCGTGGGATTCCGAATGGTGCAGCCCCTAGAAGAGGGGTTTGCTCTGGGGTGCTCCCCAAGAGTTAACGAACCCCGGGTGCACCTCAGCTGGAGCCACCACACTGTGGGGTTGCTGCAGCCTGGGGGCGCACCCTCCACCGACCCCATGATTGACCAGCCCCAGCAAAGGCAAAGTGACCCCGCAGACCCACACCGTAGACATCTTGGTGCTGTGGAGCCATTCCCCGCAGAACAACCTGTTGATGGGCGCGTTGTTACCCACCGAGCAGGGCTGTGGGCTGAGCACCAGGTCACCTGCTGATGTGCACCCTGCCACTGACTAGAGCCAAGCGGCTTTTGTGTGACTGTGCGCTGGCACTGTTCTGACTGCGTATAAAAGGGAGTAAGCCACATACCTGGGTGTGGACTTGGACCAACCATCAGCTGGCCTGCAGACCTGAGGACCCATTCATCAGTGGATCATCCTGATGTCAACAGTGTGATGAAGAGAAACTGGGGAAACTATACCGGAGGGGTGGTTCATAAGGGGCGAGAGCGGTCGTTGTACTGTGCACCCGTGATTGAACTGTAGAGCTCTGATATGTATATATATTTTCAGTTCTGTTCTACTTCTAGTTTTGCTATACTTTTAGCTTTGTTATAACCTCTTAGCTCTAATAAACTCTCACACTTGACAAATGATGATCTCTTGAGTTCAGTGCAGCTAACCCCGAAATTTGAAAGCACCCCAGGCGCCCCTCTAGTGGCACGTCACAGTCCTGCAGATGGATCTCCTCAGGTTTAAAGTGCTTTGGTTTTCTATTTCAGTGACCTATAGGAATAGTTTCCAGCACTCTGCATGAGGCATTGCTCCTGAGATACAGTTTAGCCTTGTTTTACTCCTGGTAGAGCTCCATCTTCAGTATCTTTTTAAAGATACTAATGTCAAGAAAATTATAGCAGAGGCGCCAACTTCAAGTAGTGAGGTAAGTTCTCTCACAGGTACCGTAAGAATTCAAACTTTTGGATGCTTATGAGACTTTAGGTATTTAGACTTGACACTGATTCAAAATGGTGACTGAACTGCTCGCTTACTGACAGATATCACAAAACCATACAATCTCTGTGACGGAAATAAGGACTAACTGGCATTCTGATTTGTGCGTATGGTGGAGGCTGGATAAATATACTTGGTTGTTAAATGTTATCAGGAAACCTGACATAAATATATAGCCAAAAGATGGCATTTCTAAACAGATGCAGGTACAATATGTTCACAAATCATGCCAGGATGTGAACCTATGCTCCTGTGCAACATTAAACAACACACAATCAGAAATACACTTCCTCTGTGTCAGACATATTGACAATGGTAGAAAAATATTTCAAAATACAGTAATATTGCCAAAGTGTGATCATATTGGTAACCTTATTTTCTCTGGTAGTGAACATTAAGCATACAAAAACATTCAAACTACAGTAGCTCTGCTCTTTGAAATAACAAATGTTTCCAGTATTCATTTGCACCCTCTGATACAAAAATAGATTTTGCTTACATCCAGTGGTGTCCTGCTCTAGCTGGAATTGACTGTCACAGCTGAAGGTCATGAAGTGACTCAGTGCCAATACAAAAAGATGAAATATGAAAAAGCCACTTTTTAAAAATCTTACCTTTCTAAAAGAAAACACTAACTCCTGAAAAATGTACACTCAGCATAGAGGAGTATCAGCCATGGCTTCTCAGCTAACCAGGCATATTTCAAAGTTAAACCAACAGAAAAAAGCAGTCATAATATTTGTGCACTTAAATAAAACAGGCTAGGATTTTACTTTGGGACTTGAAACAACTCAGTTCATTTCTCTAGTCAGATAAAGACTTTCTGTGTGACCTTGGATAAATTTTTGGGGGCAAGGTTTTTGAAGGTATGTAAATGCCTAGATATACATTTAGATGCTTATTGGGATATTTGGTACAGACTCTCATAACTAACAGGCGTTGAAAATGGGTGTATATATACCTTTAAAATATCTTTCTTTAAATGTTTTTTCCAAGGATAGTCTGTGGACAACTAGGGGTCCAAAAGTGCATGAAACTGACCTACTGTAATCAATAAAATTCATAATTATTTTTATTTTAAATTGTGATAGTAAAGTAGTATGATGCCAGTGGAACCTTTGAGAACCGACAGTGCTCTAGTAGAGTAATCTCTGTTCTCCTCTGTAATATGAGAGTCATTTTACCTTCAATAGTAGCTGTTAAAACAAACACATGAAATGCTGTGAGACAGTCATAGTATGGTAATGTAGTCTTATTTCAGGCTTCATTTAGACAAAGAAGAAAAGTATACATTTGTCTGCATAAAGAATATATGTTTCTTCTGTAACTTGCTTTCCCTGTTTCAACAGCTCATCAGAGGAGGGAGATAAATATTTCTACATTGAAAGGACCCATCTCAATTCACATATAAAAAGATAAATTGGGTGGGGAAGAATTTCTTATGCCAAAAACTGTAGCATCTAAGTAATAGAAAATGAATAGCTGAGAGTTACTCAGTACCTCCTGGAAGTTGCTTAGCACCTCACAATCAGGACAGAATTGGTATATTTGTTTCAGGCTTGATTGTGCAATACTAAATTAAATGAGTCATCTTTAACTTAAGCAGAATTCTCCTGAAATCAGGAGGACTAATTATACAGAAATCACTCAAGTTAGAAGGAGTTACAGTGAGGCTGTAAGGGAACACAGCTATGTGCATTTTGGACAATTGAAACAGCTCTTTCCACGATGCATATGGTATTTGTATGAATAAGCTAACTGCTGACTGGAAGGCATTTTTAAGTGATTATTGGTATTTATTAAACATGATGGTTCAAAAGCAGTATTGGCTCAAGGAAGGCCTTGACTTGAGGAAGCTGGAAGGAGTCTTCGGGAAAAATTACTTCGAATTTATTTCTTATAATCTTTCATAAGCATTTACTATGAGCAACTGTCAGAGGTGGGCTAATGCATAATGAAAACTTTTGGATGATTAAGTATGACAGTTACTATGACACAATGCTGGACTGTCACAGATTCTGTCACATGTATAAGAAAAAATGATACAGTCAGAAAAGGACATTCTGATATTTCTAGACTATAAGATGTCTAAACCATCCCAACTTTGAAATCTATACTTGCTATTTTTTCCCTGCTGCAGTGGACCAGCATGATATGAGTACCATTATGTTGACAAAGTATATAGTGCAGATTATACTATAATTCAATTTGCAGTATGCAATTTAACAGTTTAGTTTTGCTGTACTTTTCAGTTTATATTTATTTACATTTACATTTATTCTTTGTATGATGAGGCAACAAACTTTTTCGCTTCAAATTATTCAACCATGGTCAGTCCAGTTTAATTATTGCATATAAAAGTGTTTTATTCTTTTCTTCAATCAGACTGGCAGAGATCACTTAGAGCATTCAACTAGAACAGTCTCAATAAAAACTAATCAAAAGCTCCTGTGAGTTTGAGCATGGGATTCGGTAAACTCAGTAACAAATAAAACATAATTCTAAATATTCATGTTTAAAAAAATCACAAAATCTGAACAATAAGTTAATAAAGTGAAATAATTACCTACTGTGTTTCAGATAAAAAAATCCTGACAACTTAATTTATATATCACTATAGCAGACATGACAAAATTGTGAATAATGCTATCCACTGTCATAAGTGGTACTTCAAGATTTCCAACAGAAAACTTATATTTTAATTTTCTGTTCATATATAGCCAAAAGTAAGAGGCAAAGCCAACCTAATAGTAATCCAAGGTTCTGTAGGAGAAACATCAACCAGGGTCGCTGTGTCTGAACATGAGTCATTTCAGGAAGCTAAAAAAAGAATAAGATACCAGAATGAGAGCCAGATATATTCATCTCTGGGAAAAAAGTCTTATGAGAAAACAGACAAACTTAATTAAAAAAAAGGCTTTCAAAATCCTGGGTTTCTGAATATAGCTATTAATCTGTAGCATGTTCTGTACATTATAACATCACAGATTTTGACAGTGAAATATTTAAATTAATCAAATTCTACCCATTTTGTCTCTTTTACCAGCACCAACAAGAATTATAAATGAGATTCTAAAACTTGTTAACTTCTCAGTAGTTTTTACTAATTTTATACAGTTGAATGTAAGGAAATGCTTATTTAGTAAAATTAGTGATTCCCTTTTGTGGGAATAAAGTAGTTTGAGTTATTTTCTTTCTGTACTATATATAGGGTCAATCCTGCTCTCACTGATATAATTGGCAACACTGCTATTTACTTGGGCTTTAATAAGCACATAAGTAGAAAACAGAATTTCTTAAATACACTTGAAAAAATTACCTTTAATGTTTTTCACCATAAGTTTTCAAACAGGAAAGGAACACCAACTGTTTATAATCATATTATAAGCTACTTACATATTGATCATCCACCCTACATGATCTTTTTATCAATGTTTTAAACAAAATGCATGTCTCAATAGAGCCTGTGAAAATAATGCTTCAGGCTCAGACTCTCTTAGTCTTTATGCTTGATGGATTATACACACCAGAGGAGATACTAGTGACTGCTAGTATAGTCGCATCAATTTTGAAAATAAATATAGAGTCATGGCCTTGCACTGAGTTTTATTTTTTTTAATCTACTTGCTGTGAACTTCAAAACATGATAAAATATTTAAAAGTTGTAGTGAGTGGTCCTGGCACTCTCCCATCATGTTGCCTTCCTGCTTCACTCACAGCCTGCACTTGAATGAATCCACTTCTTCCCTTTGCTCTTTGGAGCCTCCTCACACAAGCTGTAACAACATTAGCCACTGGGAGACAGTGGAGTGGTGTTGGGGAAGGAGGCTAATGGCATATGTTTACATCTATTTGCTATCGTTGTCCTTCCTTCTGTCAGAGTTGGGTCTCTGGGTCTGCTTCTTTCTCTGAAAGTTGATACAGGCCCAAATGAAAACTCTATAGTGAAAAATCTGTCTAAAGTTATGGGGGGGGGGAACACGTAACCCCCCAAATCCTAGATCTTTGCAATAACTAAGCAGTGGTTTCAATTATGGTACAAATTTGCATCTTAGAAACTTGTGTAGCTAGATTGAATTTATATTTAAGGATCAACAGAAATGTTTAAATCTAAAGCAAATATAAACACCTCAAAATTCTGATGTAAATCAAAATTTGAACTGACAACATTACATGTTCTGAGCATGTGGTTTTTGTTTTGTATATAAGTAAAAACTGTTAATTAAGACCTAGGCCTGAATCCAGGATTCCAGTCTAGACCTTCAGTCTTTTTAATTTATCCTTGTAAGCAGTCTATTTTATCCTCTTCCCCAGGGCATGGTCAAACATGTTCACTAAAGAAGTACAATAGGAAACTTTTTTCCCCTCCCACTGCAAAAACTAGTATTTTCTCTTAGCCAGTGTCAATGCCTATTTATGATATATACGTATGCAAAACAGGTTGCTAAGAAAGTGCACATTTAAAAAAAGAAATTCCCAACAGGTAGTATCATTCCTATGTCTGATGCAGATCTCTGCTCCGTCCGCCTAACATATGTGCATATCATCAAGTGCACAGATCATTTTGATAGCTTTACCTGTTGTGGCACCCCTGCTTATCTCTGAAAATAAAAGCTGATTGCTGACACAGTATCAGCCATGAATCTCGAACTGTTGGTGAACCTGTCTGTACACAGATGTGTGTAGCACAGCAGAGAAATGCTGCCTGCTTGTGAAGTATAAGTATAATCACGTGGCAGATGCATAGCACTTCACAAAGGAAGGGAATATAGCACTATATCCAAGGTGCTTAACACCATCACACTTGCTAATGGTTGAAGTTTGTTGGAGGCAAAAAGCTACTGTTAATCGAGGGGCTACCATATACTTACTGCTGCTCATGAGCACATAAAAGATATAAACAAAGAGCAATCACTATGTGGAAAGAAAATTAAGCATCAGAGGATGCTTAATTATGTGCTGGCTAAACAAGAATTCTGCTAGTCTGGGGCGTATATGGCATGGCTGCTGGGCTGAAACAGCACAATAAGCCATGTAAATAATACCCCTTTTTCTCCAAATTCAGAAGTATTTTTGAGGTTAGTCAGAGAAAAATTCAGTTAGGTGCCTCAGGGAGTGGTTGGTTAGTTTATATTTCTTGGATGACTCTATTCTTTTTCTCGCTAAATTAGACAGTAAGTCTTTTTGGTCAGGAACCATATAAACCATTTGTACAATCACTCAGAACTGATATCCCAGTCCTTAGGTTTTAATACAATGCATGTGATTTCATAAATATTCATCCATAATGATTACTACATAGATACTAATTTAAGAGGCAAATCAACGATTTGCAAGATTATTCCTGCTGGGAACTAAAAAAGATGATATGTTTTGTCAAAGAAACAACTCATTAGAGTGATTTGCTCTGTTCCCTTCCATATATTGGCTTCTTGGTTTTGATTCAGATTAATGAATGAATGTGTTCATATTGGAAATAATATTAAAGACAAGGTATATTATTAAAGAAAGGATCTTAGGAAATAGTCCAAATCATAATTGTATTTATAGCTAATAAAACTCTTCTCATTCTGAACAGAGAGCATGCCAAAAAAATCTCACTGTACTGCTCATGAAAAGCTGTTCTTCAGGGGACTTAATATCCGTTAAACAACAACTAAAGCCACAATGTTAGAGGTGCTTACTCGCATGCATCTCTTGAAACCACCAAACAATTTACATTGTAATATTACACATGTGCATACACATTTGCAAGACAATATACTCCTCCCTTCCACCTTCCCCAGTTAGTGGGAAGATGAAGATTTGCTGAATTTCTTGGTGAAAAATGGTAATGGCTATGAATTATTTTATCCTTTGTCCTTCTCCTTAGATCTTTAAAATGAATAGCCTACCCAGGTTGTTAATGGAGCTAGAGTGTCATTTTTAGAAACTGAAGAACTATAATTAACCACAGAAGTAGTTCTGTGCAACTTTTTTGTAGACCATTGACAGGAACACTGATGATTGCTGTTTGTAGATGAAAATACAGCCAAGAATAGAAGTCATTTCTGTGCAGAAAGTTGAAAAATATACAAAACATAGCTGATTTAATTTTAGATGTACTACATAAGTGTATGAAACTTTTAAGATCTATAGGTTCCTACAGTGTTACACGAATACTTCTGAAATAATGTATGCCTGTGATATTTGACACTTGCATTTCTGACAAACATAGGTGAGCAACACAAGAGTAGTTCTTTTGACAAAATGCAGAGGAAGTGTGATTGCAATTCCCATTGTGAGTAAGAAGGAGATGAGAGCGAGAAACTCCTTCCCTATTTCTCCCCTCTTCTTTCCCCTTCTCATGTCAAGAGCAAGGCCACAGTGAGGTGCTGAGGACAAGGAAAAACATGTGTGTCCTGTCTCTGCCTAGCACTGTGTCTTCTCTTGGATTTTACAGATGGCACATTTCTTTGAAAAACTTGGGAGAAGCATGATGTTGTTCTGGGAGCCTGTGAATCCCTGATGGACCCTGATCCTACATGCAAGCAAAAGATAGGCCTAAATTCTTCTTAGCCAGCTCAATAAATCCATGCATATTGAGTAGGTACTCAGCCTCACTTCCATATTTCTCTGCTTCAGAACAAGATCAGGACTGTTGACACATTCAAAATCCTTAGGCAGTTCCTCATAAGCTCTGAGGAGTATTGTATGTTCACTTTACTTTTGTTACAGTAGTAAATACAGATTAAAATACACCCAAGGTCTAAGGTCCATGGCTACAAGTACATTTTTAAACAGGTTATAATACTGACATGGCATATCAGATTTCAAGCATTATGCTTGAACCTGGTAATGAAATTATAGGCACGAGATGGGGGGTGGTAGTGAACAAAACAGAGAGACAGCCAGGCTTGGGAAAAACATACTAATAATTTATGAAGAGACAGACCTCTTTTTTTCCCTTTTGGATCTAATGACTCAAAATAGTCTGTCTTTGTTCAGAAGCTTGCAAGCAACTTAACATTAGTACATGTTATAAAGTTAAAGAGCCATGTGACACTTGAAATTCTAATAAGCTGGCAAGGTAATTAACTTTTGCATTGGTAAGAGTGCAACATTTAGCCATCTCTTCAATAAATGATGTGGCCTGAAGTATCTGCATGAATTATGATTCAGTCACATTCTTCCTCAATCCTTAGACCTTTCTCTGAATATATACCTTTACATTTTATTTTTCTAAATGTTAGATCATTGCTATTGATCTGGGCATATGAAAAATGATGGGCAAATGTCAGCAAGATGAGATGATCTGGTGGGTTTTGAAATGCTTGTGAACTCATCCAAACCTCTCTGAGATAGAAAGACTGGCTAGAAAGAGCACAGGATAAGCATTTTCTATTTAGTTCAGAAAGAGCAAATTCTTCTTGAAACAATGGGTGAAAAATATATAAAGAATATAGAACATAAAGGAAAAAAATAACCAAGTCCTTCAAGATTTAAAAAACCTGCAGGTTCAAGATTTTCCTTTTCTTATCCTAAGTAACTCTTCCAGGACTAAAAATATATTGTTTACCTTTCCTCTTTTACAAGTAGTAAATAGTCCTTTATGCCTTTCTCATACATTAGCCTCTTTATAGCCTTTATTTCAGTAATTATACCTATTATGGCAGTGACACCAAACAGAACAGATTCCCATTGTTCATACTGCACTGTACAGACACAGAGAAGAAAACAGGTCCATCCCAAAAAGCCTAAAAACTCTTTTTCTCTCCAAGTTTATCCCCCTGTATTTGTCTGACACTCATTTGTGATGTTGCTAAGTTCAAAGGAAAATGAGGAAAATATAACAATAGATTGACGTTCTCACCATTTCTGCTAAAGATAAATACAAGAACATTCCAGCTGTAACAGTAAAAATCCAGTTTTGAATGCATGGGTCAGCTGATACAGAAAGGCCAATATAAAGCCCTAAGAAGGCTGTTAGTGCACTTATAAAATTCATCAAAACTGCAATCTTCGTGGGGAGCCCTGTACTTAGCAGCACAGCAAAATCTCCTGGATAGAGAAAAAGACGACAGAAGATTTATTATTTATCTGATAAACATATTTTCAAAATTCCTTGGTAATAAAACATGAAGAAAAGATATGCACAAAGAAGACACTGAATGTTGGAGGACTGCCCTTAGATTTCTGTAGAAGTTGTTATAAACGCATGCTGTGTGCAAAAAAAAAAAAATACATATCCACTTGTATTTGTTTAGCTGTTCCTAAAGATAGCATACAGTATACAGGAGTAGCTTTCTGTTAGTTCTCGATGTTCTGTGACATTTCCAACTTGGATACACGCAAACGTGAAGTCACATGCTTTCCCAGAGTTTCTAAATCTTTCTTGATTGGGAACTTGCCAGTTAAAATCATGTGAGTATATTCGCAACATGGCCTTTGAGTGTTTTACAGGTGCTGCAAGGCAGAAAAACCTATGCTGATCTGATTCCAGTTTGAAAGTTTAATTCCACTGATTTCAGACATACTTACATTTGGTAAATAACAGATCAAAATCCTATCACAGAAGATTTTTCTTCTAAAATAAACCATTTCCTGACAGGCCCAGAGCAAAAGGTTTTTAAAACTCTTCTCTGTGACCATGGAAATTTATTGATTTGCTTCCTATGCCACTTGGACACAGAGGCACTACTGCACCAGAATTAAGTAGGTCTGTCTTTGGAGTTAGCTGTTCAGTATTCTGGTAATTTCTTTTCCACACAAACTTGAATTCTGCCAGTTTTGTAAGAATTCCCCATCCCACCTTTTTGGTTGGTGAAGTTATATATACAGACAGCACATAAATTAAACCAGTCATTTAAGAAAGGAAACCAGAATCCATATTTCTCATTTCAGACTTGCCAGCATATGTATGTTCATCAATACAATGTAAGGAGCAACTGCAGCCATACTGAAAGATTTACAACACGGAGATAATGGAGGAAAAAATGTTCGATAGAACTATCTTGCTGTCCCACCTGCTAGGACCATGATTCATTTATCTTCTTTTATTATCTTGTTGTTCCTGAATAGTAGCAGGAATGAGGGCATTATGAGGAATAAGTTGTTAAAACTCTTGGATAACCCATTGTGCCAGACATGCCCATTTGGCACACATGGCTCTTGTCCTCAGCTCACCTATTTTTTGTGTCTGTACACAAGAGAATAAGAGACCACTGTGACCTGACAGCATTTACACCTGAAGAAGGTAAGATGGGATGGCGACCAATAATTAGGGCAGGAATTTCCCTTTTTTTTGTGAAGAGGAAAGAGAATTTCCTGCCCTCTTCATATGATCCATCCTCATGCATTATGCTATAGTTGGTGATGCTAGAGTGTGAAGAAGTCCTACTAAGGTCATAAAGGAAAGAATTCTTTGTGAAATTTGGAATTACAAAGCCAGTCAGGAAAAATACACATATATATTTCTTACCCATTTCATGAGGAATTTCATGGCATAAAATAGCAACAGTCGTTGTCACACCTGTTTCTGTTGAGGATGAAAATGCTGCTCCTATTACCAAGCCATCAGCAAAATTGTGAAGACCGTCACCCACCAGAACCATTATTGCTAACAAGCTAATTCTCTTACCTATGAAACAAACAAACAAAAAAGCCCCAGGGTTATAACAGGAATGATTACTGCAATTTTTGCTTTTATAAATGACTTGTTTTTTTCAGTAAATTTACAGATAATACTTTGAAAAGCTACAATAATCAGAGGACAATAGCATCTGACTGTTTTGTCCTAATTACACTGCTTTCAATACACTTGACAGCAAAAGACAAGTTGCAGAATAATTCAGAGATGCAAATACCAGGAAGTGACTTCCTTTGGGTCTTTTTTACTAGGTCAACTATTTAAACAATAAGTTAGAGTTTGGTTTGAGTCCAATCTCATGATATGCCCTAAGGGTTTCCCATTAATCCTTCTTTGGCTGCTGAAATTCACACAAGTTTTCCTGTGTCTCAGGGTTTTTTTTCCTTAAAAGGGGGGAATTTTTCCACCATCACTCACAGAATTGCACAGCTCTAATGAAGAGGAATATTTAGTTTCATGCAGCTGATCATCTTAATACTGTAAGGCATTTTAATACTGAGCAATATTTCAGGGTCTGTTCTTTATGCAGTTGTACTACATTGAAAAATAGAGATGAAAGGCAATAAACCTGAGTATCCCTATTAGTACAGTGTTGCAGCATGCTCATTTCCAGCTTTTGTTCCAATGAATTAATGGCCATTATGCTCATAGTACTCCTGTCTGCAGCATCACTTGTGGATGCAGGTGGCTGTTTTCTTTCCCATACTGTTCTGTGCCCTTGCTTCAGTGTGGAACAGCAGAGTGGATGTTCATGATCAGGCACTTGACATGACAGGAAAGGCAGTACTGGTGATACAGGTACTGGAACCAAGCTCAGGACTTAGGGACAGTCTCTTTATGTAGCCTGTAGCCCAGACGGTGGGGAGCATGCTGGGTGGATTCATGGGGAAGGATTTTATCTCTTCAAGCTGCAATGAAGCTCAGTATTTAGGCTCAATGTCTAGGCTTGGCAACATATAACAGACTGACCTATCCTGTACTTTGGTCCATCAATTTTATCCACACTCATTATCATACAAGCAGGATCTCCTACATGCCACCCAGGAAACTCATCCAGTTCCTCTCTATCTAACAAGGAGAGAAAACATTGCAAAAGGCTAGTTTTATGCCTGAAGCAGCCGGGTCAAGATTTGAGCCCCAAGCAGCCTGATCTTGCTGAACCCACATGGACATAACATGACAGTCCAAGGAGCTAATGTGGAGCTGCACAGAACTGTCTGAATATTGTTATTACAAGGTTTTACTTCAGTAACATTTTTCTCAAGAAGACCATTTTATAGTGATGGGGGAGATGTTTTTCTTACATAAACTGGCTAGAACTGAAGCCTTCAGACTATTATAAAAAAAAACACACAGCCCATAAAAGCCTAATAACTGTATTCAGAAAATCCTCCCCAGTTGCCTGGGAGCTCTGCGGGTTCAGAAATATTGGCAGGCTTGTGAGATTTCCCTGCCAGCTTACAGAGTCAGACATGGATGTCCCCAGCTTGCCCAGCTCTTTCTAAACACTACGGGCAGTTTATAATCAATAGTGCAGGGCCTGAGTTACACAGAGATGATAGATTGCTCCACTACATTAAGTTTGTGATTTGTAATAAGCACTGGCGAGGATGAAATCACAGCCTGCCCTGAGATATTATTAGTGTGTTATATTCAAGTATCTGATTGTTGAAAAAGACATAGCATAATTACTGGAATTCATTCCAGTATGTTGTCTATAACGTAACATAGGGGTCAGGTCAACATTATGGAGCATTTTCAAATGTAAGCTTTGTGAACTTACTTGACTGAAAATTAAGAAGATGCATTCAGAAACAAATCTGAATGCTTTTCTTCATTTATTTTCAATCTATTTTAAAGTAAAGCTTCATTACTAGCAATTGCATCATATTGCTGCAACCGTAACTATTAACTTACTGCCTTAAATATTTCTGCAAAGCCTCTGAAACTCCCATATTCATTTTGATAATTTTAGTGGATTCTCTGCTTAAATACAGGATTGGAACTCATAACAGATTCTATTCCATAATTTTTCATAAAGCTAATGGGAGCAGGATTCCCACCATAGATTACAATTGTTAAGCTCTGAATAACAGGGTTTAAGCAAACATTTACCCATAAATAGATCTTTTTTTTTCAATGTTTTCACTACTCATAGAGCAAAAATATTTCCGGTTAACATAATGTGTCACTGAGAATACCAAATATAAAATGCTACTCTTTGATCTTTTGAGATACTGATAGAAAGGCAAATGCAGATATACCAGAAAGAAAGGGCCAGTGGAGAGGTCTTTCTCTTCCAGTAGCTTCTTGCTTTCTGAGTTTTTCACTGGCTAAAGTGACTGACTGGTCTTCCAGTCCTACTCAACATGCATTTATAGAGAAGTCTGGCATTTCCAAGGTTGTCAGGCTTCCATTTTAGAGTTGCAGATCCATTCCATTGTAGGAACAACCACCTAAAAGTTTAGCTCAGTATCAAGGTACCCAAGAATGTTAATGCATTCAGTTCTTAGTAGAAACTGTAACAATAAAAAAACTTTTGAAAATGTGTATACTCAAAAAACAAAACAAAACAATACAAAACACCCTCCCTATAACAATTTCACTCAGAGCTCTAATATAGAGGTAGAACTGAGCTATTACCAAAAAAATGGAACCAAACAAAGAATATTACTAAGAAACTATCCCAAATTTAGTTATACTCCATTTGGAACAACTAACTTTGAGATCATTAGAAACATGTTTATGCTTAGTAGGTAGTGATGACTGGATGGAATAGAAACATGCAGAGATGGAGTAGACGGTCACACTATGCAACTGGCATAGGATTATGTACTGATGGAAAGGTGAGACTCAAGAAATGGAAATCTAGTTTTCAAAAAGTGAAGTTCATGCCTCAAAATGGAAATGAAATCCATTAGAACAGAGAAGAACAATAAAAAGCTGTAGAAAGATAGTGAAATTGTTAAATAACTTGAGCTCATGACCTGAGATCTGAGATCACAAAATAAAGGGGAGTATATAGTATATAAATTGATTTCAAATAAAATGCTATTCCCTCAGTTGAATAACTACAACTCTACTAAGTTCAATGAGGCCACATAGGTACAGTCAAAGGCAGAGTTTGGTTTATGCTCTATTTTCCTATTTCCTCAAGTAAACAGCAGCAAAACAGAGTAGATAAGAATTACTTCAAAACTCTCCGAAGAAAACAGTTTATCTTAAAACTGAGTGCCATCAAGAGCCCAGAATTCCATATATGTAATAAATCATTATGAGTTTAAAGAAGATATTGCTTTACCATGTAAGAGAAGAAAGAAGCAGAATTATATTAGTATAGTGAGCCAAAAAAAAGAAAAAAAAACAATGATTTCACTACCTTCAGAAATAAAGGCCCAAGCAAAGTTTACAACTATAAAAATCTGTTTTGTATTAAATTTTGGATGTTTCTCTTTAAGCAAAAGCTTTAGAAAAATAGTTTGCAACAGTGAGTAAACAAACACTGAAGCATGGACAGTATAAGATTAACAAACTTCACAATTACAGGGTTGGCAGCCGGAAAGGTCTTTAAGCAGAGATTTAATTATGTAGCCAAGCACCATCAGATGTGGTGACGTAGTACATAGCAAACACAGAGCTAAGCCAGCTTCACACTTTCTATTCCATCTTAGGTCTTAAGGCTTTTCCTGTTGCTTGTTTAGTTTTCTTTTTTATTGATACTAACTTTTTTTGCTGATCGTCTTATTGTCTGGAGGAACTTCAGCAGACTCAGAATCTTCTGGGCTTCTCTAATTAAAAGGAAAGATAATAGATCAGTGTTAAGGGGCTCTTCCAGCTGCTGCTATAATAGAGGAAAACATCAAAAAATTCATGCTTTTTAAAATAAAGTTAGTTGTGTCTATCTGCAAACATAGGATTAGGATTATTTATTGAGCACTGTCAGTGTGATTGGTACAGCAGAAACACATAAAAAAAAAGAAGCCTCCTTTGTCCAGAAGAGGTTACAGTCTAATTCAGGTAGGAAGAAAGACTTTCAAAAGTGTTGTTGTACCCCAGGAAAATCATATTTCTGCTTGAATGCACAAAAATCTGAGCCAAATGCAGGACTAAAAAGGACATGGTAACTCAGATTATCTCTCTGAATTTTGTCATGACAGGATGACTGTAGTTTCCTACTGGGTAGTCCACTGGATTTTCAAGGACAAATGGGTAGAGAGCAAAGTCTCCTTTGAGTTCATGTTCTTAGTTACTCTGTGAAAACACAAGACTAAATAAGATGAACCCAGGTAGGTTTCAGAATAGCTGCAAGCAGTGTGGCTAAGTCTTCCTTCTCTTCTCTCCTTCCCCTGCCACAGCTGCTGCCATAGAAAATGCTAGTAAGGCTGTTTGTTTAACAGAAAAAAAATGCAGCAGATGCAATTAATAAACCATTTTAAACAGGATTTGTTTAATTTACATTCAGAATGAAAACTGTTCTGTCAAAGACAATTCTTGTAACACCCTTTCGAAAAATAGGAAAAAAAAGTTACAAAAGTATATTTTTCCTTTAGGGTTGTGCAGTCTCCAGTGCCCTGTCTCTTAGTCTTTGGTTAGGGTTTTGTCTCAGCACCAGGCACCACTGGCCAGGCATAGTAGCATGTGAGTACACTCCACTGTGATTAGTAAAATTTACCTTTATTCCAAGTGAAGAAAGAGACAATAGGTTTTCCCTTATCCTTTAAGTCAATTTGATGCATCTACCCTAATGTTTAACTATCAAAAACTGCAACTGTGGGGAGAGAAGGGAGAATATGAGGAATCGCCTTCTCTCTCTAGCTTCCTAAGGCTTTTCTTCTTGCCTAGATGGGAAGAGAAATTATTAGAGATTTGTGCAAGAAGGAGATATGGCAAAAAACTTTTTTTGTTTGTTTTGAGACTAGAAAAGCTGAATTTCTAATCTCTATCTTTTGTTTTGCTGGCCAACAAACATACTAAAGCTGTTATGGCAGCCAGTGAAGAGTCAACAACAGCAGGAGAGAGTGCTTTGTTTGGGTCAGCAGCCACCACTCTAAAAAAACTATGGCAGCAATGTGTATTGGCTGCAAAACAGGATATGTTTCTTGGCTGGTATTAGCTTGGTTGTGATGTGGGATATGTGCTGTAGAGGCATGAGGAGGGAAGGGTAAGAATTTGGGTTTTAAATTCTACATTTTAAGGGGGAAAAAAGTCTTTAATTCCCATGATTGCAGCCAGTCATTTGAATTCCAGTAATTGTTCCACTTCTCTTATATTATTTATTCACATGCCACTTCTTTGAACTCTGAGTCAAAACTCAAACACTAATCACTGACCTGAAGGATTTATAAGCTTTTCTTAGTCAAGCAGTGTTTGTTTTAATATTACTCACGTGATTCTGAAAAATTGGCTGCTCTTACACAAACTAGCTAAGCCAGACTAGTTCATAGCATCTATACCTAATGTTAGGATGGTCTTGCAACTGAAAGGAATGACTAGATTGTTCATTAGCATAAACAGGAAGCTATGACATGGCTCACAAATTAGTAAACATTCTTCACTAGTCTGTTTATTCTACATTCAATTGATAGTTTCCCAACTGTGTTAGAGAGATTAGCAGCAGCTCATGAAGCTCTTACTGATCACAACTACTTTATTAAAATGTATTTCACATTCTGGAAATGGTGGAGAGCTCTGATTTAAATAAACAGTAAACTATGTATCTAGATATTATATATAAACTGGACAGATTGGTTGGAAAAAGAGAAAACAGGTTGAAAGGTACGAGTCAATTTAATTTGCAAAGACACGGCTGTCTGTATACTTTCCACAGACTAAGAGGAAATTATACAATTCCTTATAGGCAAGCACTACTCTCAGATATTCACCTTGCTTATGTTACTCTTCAAATTTGTGGAAAAAAGCCCAAGAACAGTCCAAAATTTCATCTGTCCACTAATTATACACTTAGCTCTTGTTGCAGAATATCCTGAAGTCTTTCCAGTGGGAGAGTCTGCCCTTACATGTGATATATTTTTTAAAAGAATGACGGAATATCTTCAAGAATTTTCTCATAAAAAGGTAGTATAGGAAAATGTATCATCATATCAATCTGATACACACTTAAGAAAAGTTATTGTAAAGATTTGTGCTTGTAATCTCTCTACAGATTCCTGAAAATCATGTCATGTAATAAAGGACAAATCAATAAAGACTGAAAAATAACATTGATTTATTATATTAATTGGGTTCATTTTTTCAGGAACAGAGAAAGAAGGAAATTAAATCAGTAAAGCATTTCATACTGGTAACCTACCAACTGTATGGCTGAAGTAGATTTGCCTCTGCCTGAATGTTCATTTATTTCAGACTCCACTGGAAGATCATGGGAATGTCTCCAGTGCCCATTAACTAAAGAAAGACCCTGCTGAATGAAGATGCTTTGCAGATTAGTTCTGAAGCCCAATGAACACAGGTGCAAGCTTCCTCAGCCTTTTGTGAAAGTTTAGCATTTATAAGAATTATCATTTTGAAAACAAAAACTGTTGAAAAAGATTGCTGGTTGGCACCAACGTTTCCTAATGCTTATTTGATTAAAAAAACTAAAAAGTGAATCAGATAAATCAGTAACAACCATAATGCTTCATGGAAAATTATTTTGTTTTAAAACTGAAGATTGAAATGAGAAGCTGAGATGAATAAAAAAATTAATTTTTGGAATTCATCTAATCCTTAGCAGAATACGTTTAAACATTCGTGGAACAATGATAAAGCCCTTCTCTCTGAAGTAATTTACATGAGGAACTACTTACTTACTATGAAACCATCAAAATATCACCATCATCAAAATATTCTGATTCTATTAATTTTACATAATATTCTTATGGCTGACTCAAAGGTAGTAGGAATAGGGAGGGAATGCAACATATCTAAATCAGACCAGTCATTAAACACCACAAGCAAAGGCTTAGCCTTCTTAAGTGACATTAAGATAGCCTCCCATGCTGAGAAGCTTAATGAGCCACCACACTTTGCGTTACATTATATCCATGTGCATAATCACATTTTCAGGCACCAGCCACACTGAGATGAAATAATAGAATTACTAAAAACATGGCCGTGAGCAAGAAGACGTTATTAATATAAGATTGGGTTCTACTGAGCACAACATTTATATTAGATTTCTAAATCCACTGGGATAGGAATAAAAAACAATTTGGAAATTTTAAGATATTCTTTAATATATCTTCTATAGAGTTCACTTACAACTATGTCTTTCTGCTCTTCAAAGAGAGCCTGGAGTAAACACTGTCATTACTATTTCATATGGATACATACTCTTTACCTGCTCCACTGCTAGTCATGAGAGTTGGCTTATGGAACACTAATTCAGTTAACTGTTTCCTTTTTTGAGTTATAAATATATGAAGCACATTTATGGAGCATACAAAATCTATGGAGCAAAGCAAAATAGAAATTGAAGGTCAAGGAGCAACTGTTGCTTTGGAAAGCAACTTTTTTTGCTTCATTTCACACATAAAAATGATAATTATTTTTCCACAATCATTTAAATATTTTGTGCAGTGTAAAATCTCAAAATAAAAGAGATTTTTAAAAGGATAAAATGTCCAAAGCTTTACCTGGTCATGTGGTGTTACCAAAAGAAAGAAACACTTTTCTATCAGAAAAAATCCATGAATTCCTCCAACTATTCCCAAAAGCTTCCAAATATATTCTTTCCCTTCATAGAAATGTTCTACCTCTTGTGCTTCGTGTTTATGTAAACCAAGAGTCTAAAAAAAAAAGTAAAATATTAAAAATGACAATATTTTGACTTTTGCTTAGTGTAATCTATACTATGTAAACTGAATTTATTCTCAAAATTTTCTTTTGCTATCTCTTTATGATTTAAATTGTATTTTGAGCTAATTAGCTGGATAATAGATGGATGAAATTAATTATTAGGGACCTCTGTTACACTTCTTCATTGCTCAATTTTGAAAGCAGTATTATTTTTAGAGAGAGTTTTATGAATTTGTCCCTTCTACATTTTCCTTTGTGTATATTTTGTTTGGAGTATATTGATCCTTACAGTTTAAAAAGTTACTTGGGTAATCTACAAATGTACAATTCATATTGAAAAATATTCATAAAGCTTTCTGCTGGTGAGCATGCTTCCAGTTTTTCCTTGGAGGCAGAGCATGGTAGCCCTCCTTTGCTCTTCATCTGAAAGCAGGCACTTTAAAAGATACATCATTTAAAGAATGGGGAGGGAGAAGACTTTCAAACTCAAAAGGTGTTTCTTAAAAGAATGTACTTGTGTGACATTCACTGAGAATTGCCTTCCTTAAACCACTCTCGCAGTTCTACTTCCAGAGATGATAATTGTTCTTTGTGGCATTTAGCATTTTAAATATGTAGAACATTTATGAAACATTTGACTTCCCTGAAACAGGAACGTGCATTTCAAGTAGTCCCTTTCGCGTTGAGTATGAAGAGCATTTTGACCAGAATCTCAAGAGAAGACATGAAGCTCTCTTTAAATGACCAGCTGAACTCTTTTAACAGCTTTGTCATATCAGAGATCACTATGGAACCTTTTTATATGGGGGATTGTGGATGCCTCATAGAAACTCTAACCAATTTCTTCTAAAATGTATTACATAATCTGCCTCTTGAAAGAGTCTCATACACATCTAGTGAACCTGGTTTTCACAGGACTTGTGGGTTTTCTGAAAAGTTTTTATGAAAATAAGAACCTTATTTTCTCAGAATTCATCATTCATTGGTTTCTGCTTCTTAGTACTTAACTCAGAAACTCTCTCTGAACTACAAAGTGCAAACATAATTAGAATGCTGGATACCTGGTTCTGAGATTTCATGGAAAGCTTTATTTTTTTAAATGGCTGAGCATTAGCCAGACTTAAATGAGACTGTGTGTGTGCATGTGTGAACATTTTAAAAACACAAATGGGCACATTACCTACCTGCGGAATAAGGTGTAGCAGTGCATCTCCAGAAAGGGTCCCAACAGCCAAACCCACAAACAGCTGTAAAATGAGTGTATAGATTTCTTGACAGGAGTTAAATAAAATGAGGGTTGTACCAAACATAGATCCAATAGTAATAAGTAAAACTGCAACAGTGCTGTAGCCATATTCTGTGGGGAAAAGGAAACAACAAAACCAAGGGCACCTTTAACCATCTGGTATCTAAGTATTGAGACTATGTTTTCCCACCTCTGTGTGCAAGCACATAGGCAAGAAATGATTCAATGTGCTACATCCATTTTCATAGTCATGAGAGATACAAGTGACAGAGTTTGAAGCCTAAACAATGTTCATCGTTTGAAGTTTTACAGGTAATACAGTCTAATACCTCCAAATTTCAGGCCTTAAAGAGCTAAATACACTATGACTGTGCAGCTTAGAGAAACCCAGGGCAGCACAGTGAAGGCTGGTCTGTAGCTGTCTCCTATTTTAACAGATTCGTGCTTGTTATTCTGTGTCCTCATATGGCCACACCTGTGCATCTTTACAATTAACACCGCATTGTTAGCCAAATCATATTCAGTAAACAAACCAAGGCCTAAACTCATATGTATGTAGGCATCTAACTTAGGATCTAAGCATAAACCTTTTGGTCCAAATTATGTTTATAAATGTGCTGTGAACATACATTCCTTCAGACATCAAATCAGGACCACAGAGCTATTTTTTCCCAGGTTACAGGGACATTTTGAAGGTTACGCTTAGAATTCTTATGAGTTGTATGCTGCTCACATTCCCAACCTTCTGCACAACATGAATCCTGATTAATGTGCATGAAAGTCTTATGATGGAGGTAAAACATTGATGAGAAACAGACATAAAGGAACTAATGCCAAAATATTCAAAAGCTTCAGTTAATGTTTCACACTTTAATAGCACTGCAAGCGCTCAGCAGCTCATAAAATCAGACAGTAAATTTCACAGACTGCACATCCAAATACAAAGGTATAGTAGATACTTTTGGAAGGTTAGGCCATGGTGATTTACCTAAAACAGCATAACCTGTCAGTAAAATAACTGAGAATAAAGTTAATGAGCCTATGCTCATTTCATTAAGTCACACATAGGTCTAACATGGTCCTTTGTTTATCTGTCCCAAACCATCAGAAATATCCTTATGGTTATAGAAATCTTCTTTCACCTACAAGCATGTGCTGCAGAAAGGGCTTATAAACATTCCATTTTGTGTTTCAGTACTTTGACTCTTCTCATCCACACAGATCTTTCACCTTTATGAGATTACTACAATGCCAGTGGTTAGGGCAGATGGTCTTAGACTTGGGAGACACTCACTTAAACCTCAAATCTGCCATGAACTTTTTATGTGACCTGGATAAGTTACCGACTTTCTTTCTCCCTTCATTTCCCATCTGAAAAATGGGCACAAAAGAACTTTCCTGTATCATAGTAAGGATAAAAGCAGTAAAGACTGCAAGGTGCTCAGGAAATGAAGAGAGAGAGAACATGAAAAAGGAGGACTGCTACCTTCTGGAGAACTTTAGTGTTTCTTACTATTTTGTATGTTTCTTTCTCCTATAACTGTTCCTGGAACATCCATGAATCTCCTTCCATGCCCTTACCTAACATGTTATTTAATTCTTGGTCACAGTTCAATTCACCTGTACAATATGAAATTATAGATTAGTTCATTCCCAGAAGCAACCTAATGTATGCAGCTTAAAGAACAGATATAATTTAGATTTTGAAAGTACTGTTCTATAAGGATTGTTGGCCAGCAGGATGTTGGGAAACTTTACTAGCTCGAAATGGATCTAGGGCTAGCAAAGTAAATGTTAGGTTATAGGTACTGAAAACATTGATTTGTAGCCTGCAAAGCTCTTCTAAGTGAGCATCAAAAGTGGTAAACCACTCTCCAAAAAAGCTGCTGGTTTAAAAAAAAAAAAAAGCCACCATTATGAAGCACTTAGGTCAGACCAGATTTTTTTTTTTTTTTTTTTTTAATAGGGTGGACTAGGGAGTGTTTACAGGAGAAATTATGCCAGCAGAACTGATGGGGCAGAAATCTCTGGAAGCAGGGCACGTGAGGGCTATAACTGCCTTCCTCTAATCCACTGCAGCTGGAAACAATCTGTTCAATTGTACTCTAACTCAATTCTTGTTCCAGCTCAATCATACAGCTCCTGCTGTTCATGTGATTGGTTTTGCTGGTTGTTTTTCTTTTCACAATAGGTATCCACAAAGCTTCTCTGCTGTGAAATATCACAACATGAAAAATCAGCAGTGTTCATACATCGCTCTCAGAACTTATCTATATTAAGCACTCATCACATCATGGTAAAAAATGCTAGCTAACCCATTGAGTCTTTACATAAAAATATGCAATGATTCCAATATAAACCTGTTACAGATTTCACAAGATAGGCCACTGCTGCCCAGCAACGCACTGGGCAAGGGCCTGTCATGGCTCACCTTCCACCATACCACAGTCCTCTAGGAAATAAAGAAAATGTAACTTAAAAGAGAATTCTGTCTAATACAAAAATGAAACCATTAAATCCCCTGACTATACTCAATATAGTAATATTTTCTAATATGTATGCTGTGAAATTATCTACTGCATAAATCTCATCTTGTTTTGGTTTAAGATTACTAATGAGTCTCCAGAAACTAATCCCTTGCACCCCTTCACCTGAATTTACTTGCAAAATACTATACTGATGGTAACAACATAACTCACTTTCCAAAGTTGTTGGTGGAAGCTTTGTCTGCTTGGATTCAGGAAGTTGACATGAACAACTTAACAGTTGCTGAATGATGGCTGGACTGATTTGCTTGAAGTGCTCCTTAGAAATGGATGAAGGACTAGCTTTTAAAAATATCTTCACGAGTTCATTGGCAGAAAAACAAGCCTATGTAGAAAAGTATACACAGTTACTAAATATGGACTACATGTATTTAATGCTGAGGTTAAACGTAGAGTCTTAGAAGGACATAGAATTATACAGGCTAGAAAAACTTGTTTTTCATATATATTGTTCTGGTTAAATTACTTAAAGATTCTAATTCTTTTATTTGACAATTAAAGTCAGATGCCACTATTTATTTCAGAAAAAAACAGAATCTATGGTACGAAGTAGCACAATTATCACTGAAGCCTGTTAACATCATTTGAGGATCTGACACAATAATATCTCTAAATATTTTACTAGTATATGTGCTAACAATAAATATTTTATTGCTAACATAGAAATGGTATTCTTTGCTGTTGATGTAAGATTACATGTCTTGCCCTGTATCAGTTCACAAAAGTTTAGAGGCAGTACTGAGGTGCAGTCTGTCCTTATGCTGCATCTTTGCATCTTCAGTAACATATGGAACTAAGTGGGTTTATGAATCCTCCTAACAATGGTCTGTCATTTTAAAGTCAGCACACTAGGAGTGTCATAGTCTAAATTGGGTTTAAAGATTACTTGATAATTGTATTGTTAGAGGGACTTAAGAATTTCAAGAACTTTCTGCTGTTATTAGAAGAAATGCCTCCTTGTCAAAAAAGGAACTTTTCTTGGGAACATTTACATTTTGACAAATTTCCATGAAGAAGTGATTTCTCACTTCCAGGAGGAAACCTCTCATTAAAACTTGACCAGCTATCATTAGCATCATTCTAGCGGCAGTTTTAAAAGTCAAGAACTTTTGAAAAGAAGTCCAGATCAAACTATGCTGTCTTACTTATAGGAATTATCTTCATTATTAGGCCCATCTAAATTGTTGTGATTCATTTCAAAGATAAATATTTGTTTCATTCTTCAAAATAGTCTGTCACAGAGAATCCAGTGATTCCTAAATATTTTTTTTCGAATCATTGAAGCTTATTAAATGCTTAGGTTTCTTAGAAAAAAAATTACTGTTTAAATGAAAAAGTTGCAATTATCATCACTTTTAAACAACCTAACAAAAAAAACCCAAACCTTCTTGCCTATGTTCATCCCATTAATCATTTATTAAAGTAAAATATGCCTGACACCTCACAAAGAAACTGAATGAATTGAGTACTTACACATTTATCTTGAATACCACATTCAGGTCTTCAGGATAACAGATGATCTTGCTACCTGGATCTACTCTGTTCTGCCTCCAAGAAGGACAGTGGGAAGAGAACTCAGGAACTAGAGTAGAAAAGACCTACAGACTGTCTATTCTAGCCAGGGTCTTGACTCTAAAAGTGGCCACCATCCACAGGCAGTATAGAATGACTGGAAGTCTGGTCATGAGTGGCATTCATCAGTGGTCAGTACTGGGGCTGATATTGTTTAATGACCTGAATGATGGAATGGAGTGCTCCCTTATCGCATTCATAGATGAAACCCGACTGGGACAAGTAGTTGGAGGGATCTTGACAAGCCAAAGAAATAGGCTGACAAAAACTTCATGAAGTTCAACAAAGACAGATGTATTGGACCTCAAACAAAATAACTCTATGCATCAATAAAGGCTGTGAAAAACTGACTGGAAGGTAGTTTTACAGTAAAGACTGTTGAAGTCCTGATGATCAGTTGAACATGAGTCATCAGTGTGCCCTTGTGGCAACTGAAGGCTAACGGCATGCTGGGCTGCATTAGCAAGAGTGTAGCCAACAGCTAATGGGAAATAATTATTGCTCTCCACTCAGCTCATATAAGTCCATATCTGGACTATGTCCAGTTTTATAACCAGCAGGACAAGAAAGACATTGGCAAACTAGGGGGAGTCCAGTGGAGGGCCACCAAGACGGCTAGGGACCTGCAGCACATGATGTACAAGGGGAAGCTGAGGGATTTAGATTTGTTCAGTTTGGTGAAGAGAAGGCTAAGTGGGGAAAGGGAAGATCTTACATCTTCAACTACCTAATAGTGGTTATAGGAAAGACAGAGTCAAAGTCTTCTCAGAGGTGTACAGCAAAAGGATCAGAGGCAATGGGCATTAGTTGCAGCAAGGGAAATTCCAATTTGTTATAATAAAACCCTACCAAAGTGAGCATTATAAAGCTATGGAGCAGGTTTCCCAGACAGACTGTGGAATCTCCATCCTTGGAGACAGTCAGAATTCAGTTGGACACAGCACTGAGAAACAAGGTCTGACTTTGATGTTGGCCCTGCTCTGAGCAGGAGGTTAGACAAGATGACATCCAGGGTCCCTATGAACCTAAATTTTTGTGTGATTTTATGATCAGTAGTTTCAAATGAAAAGGAAAAATACTCATCTGGAAAGTAAACTGTCCACACAAAAAAAAAATTAACACTCATTTAGTAGAATCTTCTCGTAAGTCTTGAGGCATGGGGACCTGTATCTTTTCCAGTTGCAAGCCACAGCTTTTTAAGTTTTTTAACATAGGGAGGGAGAGTACTAGGCCTTCATTAGTAAAGCAACTATACATGTAATCCTGGAGGATGATACTGAAAAAACAGGTAAATGGAAATTGCATTTCCTAATATGAAAAATTGGATAGATGCATGGATGCTTTTGCTTTCTGAAACACATATTTCTTTAATGAGAAATCATAAATGAACACAATGCTATTTAGTGATTTAGTTTAATGGGACTTAATATTATTACTCTTTTTAGATCATGTACTATTTACGTAAGTTTGTAGGCATTTTAAAAATCAGTAGAGGCAATGATGACTTAAAAAGAAAGCAATGACCCTTTTTTCTGTGATGGTTTTCAAAATATAATTCCTATCTAAAAATCAAATTACAGATCCTAATGTATCTAGCAAATGCAAGCCATAAACCAGTCAATGCCTCATACGTAGCAGCATCTGTTACTAATGGAGCACAAAGGCTATCATGGATATGTGCAGAAAGCAAGAGATAAAATTAGCAACAACACTGAAACACAAATCCTTCTAATGATATGTCAAAGAAAATAGACATAGGCAAAAAGAAGAGAAATGGAATAAAAAGTAGAAGCTAGGAATCAGAAAAGAAGAGAAAATCTCTTCTCTCCAGAAGTACCTTTGTAATTTTTCAGCATCTATACAGAATATTTTGCTCTCAGTTTGAATCCCAAGCCTCAGATAACTCCTCTGTACACTTATCTTTTGATTTATGGTCAGTCTCAGAAGTCGAAGTTCAAGAAATCAAAAATTGTTTCATAAATTCTCCGATTGCCTGAAAATGATTTTATTTCTTGTTCAGATAGTATCACTATTGATTTCTGACCTTCATAATTAAAAATTAATATTAAATAGTCTTAAAATGACATCCACTAAAATTATATTGAGGCCCCATTTGCTTTAAATGCCAAATGTCAGCTGATCAGCATGATTCTCTTTTGTGGTCAGCTGGAATGAAATAATGATACAGATAGGATATGTATTCCAAATACAGTAAAATTACACAGATAAACACCTAGCAGAAAGGCATTTAACCAGATGGCAGTCCTCAGTTCTACATCATAAAACGACCACTCAGCAAAAGTCAATCTCACGTCTCTTACTCTACTCAAGGGAGGAGAAACTTTGTCTTTGAGTTTATTTAAACTGTAAAAACCTGAAAACAATAGAAATACCTACTTTATTAGAAGTGTCCTTTTTTGTTTAAGGAATGTCTTTCAGTCTAAAGGATGGAAGTCAGTTACCATCTTAATCATTGTTACAAAGTTTATTTATTTTCTAATATTTAGGATAAGTATATGTTTAATGGACTTCAAGGTATAAAGTCACCTGAAATAAGCCACTGTTCTTTGAACTTCTCAAAGAGGATACTGGGTAGCAGCTAAACTTCTTTTCCACAGACTCTACACGTTTTCTAGATGGCTATAAAAAGTGTTTGGAAATACCTAGTCCTCTATTTACAAAAACCTTTTAGAAACAACTTCCCTAGAAACCTTAAATGGTTTATTTTTTTCTTAATATAGAACAACCTTTCTTTCTGCCAGGTCACACAAAGCAGCCCTAGAAGCTCTCAGACATAGGAGCACAAGAAACACATGCAAACATTGAAGCTATAATACCACAGTCCTCTATGTCTTGAAGGAACATCTGATTCTGCCTAATAGTAATCATTCTGTCAGCCTAGCGCAGGACTTCGTATCCTATTTTCATTAAATACAAAGCAGTCATAAAGCTCTTCTGACAATTAACATTTAAATAAATATAAATATATAAAAGTATAATTCTGTAACTACATGACTTTTTGAAATTCATAACTTTTACCTCAGAAATGATACAGTATTTGCAAACCAGCTTGAACTTTTATCATTGAAATTCTGTGACCGAGGCTATAATAATATAAAAATAAATTAACCTGATTCCAATCTCTGTTCCTTTCACGATCTTCAGGATAACCTTTCACATAGTCTCCATTTGTATGGTTTGCTTTGACTGGAATATTTATGGTTCCAATATCTTTGATTGTCATGCTGTGACGTCTTCTTTTGTGACTGTGGAATTGTCCATTTACGGTGCAGGTCTTTCTGGCTGTAAGCATGCTTAGGAGTTGATCTAGTTCTAGTAATTTATTAGAAAATAGAAATGTTACCATATGGTAATATACATTTTAAAAGACAAAAACAAAAGTAATTGTTAAAATTTTGTTACTTTTAATAATTTGACTGCTCATTTTAATACTTTTTTCTCTTCTCATTTTGGTACTGTAGGTAATTTCAGCTTAACAGGTCACCTAGATACTCAGCAGTTACTTCTTTGCAGTGCTACACAGATATGTTTTATTTACAATTGTCTGAGAGAAAAAGAGACGTGACTGAAAGGCATTTAATCTCCCATTTAATACTGGGTCTCTGCTTAGGTCACCTGCAAATTACTGCTAAATAGCTTCATCACCTTTCATCCTCTGTAAATGGAACACTATGCTAAAATACCGTAGCTAGGTATGGTATTTTACCAGTCCAGAAAGACAAGGAAGACAGGTCCTTGACATTGTATCCTGATAGCATCCTCCAGGATATTACTCTACCCTTTGTATTTCAGAACTGGAACACAGGGTGAAGGATTTTCTGTCTTTTGGTCAAGTTGCTACTCTGGAAACATGCCTGTTTGCAGCAGTAAAGTAGAAAGGTGGGAGCCAGGACCCGTAAGCCAAGCAGTTCTAATCTTCTAAGACAAGGCAGGGGATGTATCCCATGACATAACTTAGCACAATAGGTGTGCTGGTTATATGAGGGGCATCCCATCTTATTTTTCCCCTCATTTTTTTTCAGTCTAGTCACCTTCCTTCACCCCTGCATTTTCAAGATGAAGCCATATTGATAGTTTCTGAGAGCCTGAGTTTGTCCATTGAGAAGGTAGGCAGTCCACAAATTAATTTCAAAGGAATTTAGATCAAAGACATTAAGAATGTTTCCACATGATAATCCTTTATTTTTAACATACTATTCAGAAAAAGTAAATGGTATAAATGTTAATCTTAAAAAAAGCTTATACTAAGATGTTTATCTACTTTCTTTGTCTTAAGGAAACAGTTCTGAACAGAGCTGAAGCTAGATTTGTTTTCAAAGCGTAGTCAGCTCTAATTTTCCTTTTACATGCTGCCAGTTTCTTGCTCTTTCTTCCAGATAATACTGAGAATTTAAATAAATTTAAAGGGGCAATCTAATTAGCTTAGGCTTAAAATATACTTACACTGTAACAAACTGGTTAAGAATATCTTCTAGATTCTCTGAATGACATCCTAATTCCACTGACCAAGAAAGTCTTGCTATTGTCTTCACTGGGGCCTGGATTTCACCATATATAGCTATTTAGTAGCACTGTGCCCAGCTGGCTCCATCCATTCTTGTGAGTTAATTATTTCATAAGATCTGCACTGGCATTTTTAAAGAAAGGGTTTTGCTGCAGAATCAGTTTATGCAAGTACAATCCAGGAGTCCATGTTTAGGGCTGAGGACTTTGTTCTTTTCTGTATGATTCACTTCTGTGATTCAATGTACTCTATGTAACCTAAGAATGGTAAAAATGTTTTTACCTATGCTTAATGCAACTTTTTAACCTGTTTTTACCTGTGCTCAATATAACTTTTTACAGCGCTTTGAAATTCCTGTAAAGTATTGCTATTAGCAATAACCACAAAGAAAGAAAAGTAGATGTCTTATATTAACCTTCTAAATCTACAGTAGGGCCTTGAATTGATGGCTTAGCTTCTAAAACTGCTAAGCATCTAGAATCTTTTACAGGACTTAATAGCAGCTGCTGAGTGCTCAACACTTCCATTTTCTAAATTCTTTAACTTTGGACTGCTTAGAACCCTCCTGTAGTTATTTATTTATAGTTAAGTAGCATCTCTAATAGGTCTAGTAAAACAGCAACGGAATTTCTTAAGAAAATGAACTTTGCATATTTCAGACTCACTGAATGGGTACTAACAACAGAAAGTGGGTAGGGAAACTCAAACTAAAACGATGTTTTTATTTGCAGCTGGCAGATATCAGAGAGCATTTGGTCAAAACAGAGTGGACTGTACCTATTTCATCTCTTCTGGGGTATGGGTACACTGCAGTGTGAGTGACAAGGGTATCTATCTAATCTGGCTATCCTGCACGAATTATTTCATCTACCCCTAAAGGAGTCTTGTAATGCAGCTACACTAGCATCTGCATTAAGAAGCAGTGTAAACTAGGCCCCAGTGAACTCTGTGCCCTCACAGCTAGATTGTTGCCCTCAGAGCTCTCTGGGGTAGTTCAGACTGTACTGAGCAAATAAATCATAAATTACAGTGACTGTACATATTAATAATCACAGTAACAATTTGTTTTATGTGTCCCAGAGAATTTTCAAAATTAAAGAGTTTATTTTCCATTCTTGTTTTTATGTTTAGAAGAGTCTACTTAACAACTCTAAAATGAAATGACATTTAAATCTAAAATAAAGTGCAAAAAGTGCTTCAGGCATTTAAAGATAATTTACACCGAATGCGTGTTGCAAAAGGCAACTAGAGATGAACAGATACCTTACCTGTCACTTGGAGCTCAGTGGTACTGTTTAGAGAATTGAAAATATATTTTATAAAGAATTCTGGGGAGGGTAAACTTGTTTTCCCCATACAGACTCCTTGGAGAGCCAGAGTAATGATTGAAGCAGCCAGGCGTGGAAGCGTGTTTTCATCAGCACCGTCTTTGTCCATTATATCAGCATTTTTCTTCAGAGTGCTCACATCAACACACTGAAATCAGGAGAGAACAGCATGAAGACAGCCTCGGTCACCTCCATTTAAATAAGCAGAGTGACAGGAGGAGAAGTGGGAGAGAACAGTTTCACAGACAGCCAGGGTGGAAAAAATCTGAAAGCTGTAATTGACAGCAGGACAGCAAATGAGAAACAGGGGACAGTGCCAGCAGAACAGGAATGGAATACAAAAGGCTGAAAGCTTAACAGGAAAAGATAGTAGGGTAGTACTTTCAGTCTCAGTTTCTGAGGGGAAAGAAGTACAGTAACTCATTCAATACTCAGTATTATTTTTGTTTAGTGTTTTTTTTTCATGCTGTTTTGTTATTTCTGCCCCCTCCTCAATTGCCTCTACTTCTACTTCCAGAAAGCGGCAAAAGAAGGTGGAATTTTTGTTAACACATAAAACATTGACTTAAATAATACAGACTTAACTCTTTATCTCAGATTTCAGGAAGAATTCTGTTAATGTTTTTAGTTCCCCATCTATTAAATAGACCCAATAATTTGTTATGGGGCAGTTATCTAGGGATAATATGGAAAGCCATGATTCTGCAGATATATGGTCACTTCCCTGCTGGGTGACCAACCAATAAACAGTTGTGTATGCCTATTTATGTGGATGTGTGCAGGTCTAAAGTGAGAGAGCAGGGCACAGCTCTCTTAGTTACCTGGTAAACTTACCCTTGTGTTTTCCATTTCTGCCTTTCTTGTATATTTTCACTGCAAACACTTGGGGTTTGAGAGAAAAAAAAATGTTTGTCATAGTACAGGTTGTCAGGGAAGCAAATGTATAAGATAAAACATGAGATAAATATGAAGAAAAGGGTGCCTTTGTCTATTGCTGAAAAACCAGCACTCATAGCTTTAGGAAAATACTTCTCAATGGTATTGGTACAGTCATTGCCTGTGTTGATGCAGCAAAAGATGAACATTTGCTCACAGAGCTGCAAAAGAGTCCATGTGTAGGCACACGAACTTCCCATTTCTAAATTTTCATGTCATTGCAGACTCAAAGTTTTAGTGATTTGATTGCTTTGCCTGTCTTACATTGACAATGGACATAGATAAATAATCTCATGACTCTGCTGTTGATAATAGTCTGTTGGCCAACTGTTTTTACAAACAAAAACAGCCAAAATTATTTTAGTTCATTTGTCTCTTCCCTTTTTATCTAAATTGAGTTTGAAAAGTCAACTAGATGAGCCAATACAGGAATCTTTTATTTCACCCATACTCATCTCTCTATATATATGCCATAAACACTGTAGAGAGGAGACTAGCTTTTTTTCCTGTCAAATCCATTACACATTTGCATTCCTACAACCCCAAATTTCGTCTCTCATTTCTAATAATATATTAGCTGCTATGACAGAGAAGAAGAAAGTTTAAAACAAAAATACAGAGAGAGTGGCCAAAAATGCTTTTCTTCCATTACTATCCTGCACTGTCAACCCTTTTCCATAACCCAAGTGTTGTGATTCTAAGCATTAGATAGATAGTCTACAATTTTTTGAGTACCTTTCATAGAAAAACCCTCTTTTCCCTCATGTCAGTGAGTGATGAAGTCTCAGATACTGAACAGGCCTGTCAATTGATCATACTGCCAGCATAAACAAACAGACCACACAGTAAAGCACTTTACGGATTGTTATTCTATCTTGACATGCCAAATACCCACCAATGCCTCTTTACAGTTGCTCAGATACCATTTGAGTTCCTGGAAATCAGCACGTTCACCAAGACTTAGAACCAAAAGTGCTAGTCAATGAATAATTTATGATGGGAAACAATTACACAAAAACACAGAAAGAGGAACCGGAGGCCTTTGGCATTCTGCTGCACAGCCAGAAACTCCTAGCCATCTTCTGTTTGTGTAGCAAACTCCTACCACAGTATCTAATCTAATGAAATGAAAAAGAAAAGGGCAATTTCAAAGTTTGCAATAGACTAAATTTAACTATATATTATGAACAGATCTAAGGAGCTTCTCACAGCGGGTCAATGTGACTTTAGGACTTATCTCATCTGGCAAAAGCTTCTTTTATTGTCCATTATACAGCAAATAGATTTTTTTAGATTGTGAGCTCTAGAATGCTATTCTATTATTTTATAGGGCCTACTTGAGATAAGAAATAATAATAAATAGTGGTGAGAAAACCCACTGCATGTTTCCTGACTTAAAAAGGATGTTTTCTGCTGAATATAATTAATATACTACTTTTGTTCCAAATCTAAGTTTAAGCTCATCTGTTGCAGTCTTACTAGAAGGGATGTTCCTGCTGGTAGGAAATTAGTTTCAAGTGTATTTGTCCCAATGGAAGAAAGCCACCATAACTTTGGACAGACTTCTCATTCCACCCTACTTTGGATGGACATGGAACTGCAGGACTGGCAAAGACTGGCATTCTCATCACAGCAAGATGATTCACCATTTTTGTTCTACAGCCAGGTCAGTTTTGGGGCTGCTCTTCTTTATACTAATCACTGGTAATATATTTACACTCACAAATACAAGAGGTGAGAAAGTATTTTCTGTCCTTGGGTCAAAAGCAAGATCTCCTGTCTACCCAGCTTAACTTTCTTCCTTCAGCCCTAAGCAGAGTAGCTGCATCTAAACTACCTCCTGGGAATGGTATGATATGTGCTATCTCCCCAGACGTGCCAACACTGTGCGTGGAAGTGCTAGGTAGCACAGTCCAAAAGCAAGTCAAGGAGAAGGCTGGTAATTAAACAGTATGTACAACAATTGAGCAATGCTCAGGCCTGTCTTCTCACGCTGTTTTATTTACAAGCTGCCTGAAGAACCACAATATTGACGTGACAGCTGAACTACCTTGCTTATAGACATTATATCAGTAATAAATATTAAGTTATTTTTAATTATTTATTTACCTGGATTTCAGAAGTTTTAAAATGTTGTCTTACTGCAGCCAAAATATCTTCAGTTTCATTCTGTGAAAAATAGTAACAATCTTCATCATGTCTTAAACTAAGCATGCTGTGTAGGTAAAATTTATAGTCCTTAGTACTCAAGTTGAGTTCTGAAGAACACATATCTCTTTGATGAAGAATATAGTAGAGAAGAATAAGAGAAATTCTCTCAAATACTTCTTCACTGAGGTGGTCTTCTAAATCTCCACCAGCTATTAGTAACAAAGCATCTGGTTCAAGGCACTGTGAATAAATTAAAATAAATAGAAATTCAACTCAAGTAAATTACTACTAGTCATCTGCAATCAGGATTAGAGAGAAGACTAGGAGAATTCAGTTCTTATATTTAAGGGACTGGACCTAAGTCCGCACAGATGCAGGCTGATGGAATGACAGGAGGAAGGCACAAGTAATTCGTTGCTGGCACTGTACTATGCCTGCAAGACCACACTGTCTCTTTTCCCAAAGCCCTTTCAGTTTTTAACAAATGTCAAGTATCCAAGGGATTTAAGTAATTCTGATCAAAACCTTTTTGTAGAGAGTTGAAACTCTTCCACTTGCTTCAACAGACTTTAATTCTGGTTATAAATACATTAGATTATGGCTTGTCCTTGATCATATTTTCACCTGCATATTCTCCATAAACTTATATTATAGGACAAAGGCCATATGTAGACTGTAGTTAATTCAGGGTATGCAAATGGAAGTTTATTTTTTAATGGAAGAATATTTGTAAGACTCCATTTCTCCTTATACAAAGATACCTTCTACAGTCACCTAAGGCAAAAGTTAGTCTTAAAAACTAGGCCAGAAGGCCAACAGTTTGTCAGGCTATGAGAAATAGATGAGTGAATTCCAGAATAAAGAATCTTTCTTAAAGAGATCCTGTAACTATTGTCATTCATTGTGTCAGTTTTTTTTCCCAACCAGCTCTTTCCAAGTATTTTATAGGCACATCAGCTAATCTGAAATATTATGGTAAAGCGAAAGGACTGTACATTTGTTGTAAGAAATTACAACACATGAAGGTACCACAGGAGGTTCAAAATACACTCTGATAACTTTTTTATTTACAAGTCCAACCAGAACCTAGTTTGCCAGATTACATTGTTTATGGCTACATACATGATGTGTCAGTCAGTCAGGTTACCTTGTATGTTACTTCATTTTCCTACACAAACCCACAGTAGAATCTAACATATATTGTGGTGCTCAGAAGCCAATGTTCCTTGGAGGAAGTGAGAGCGCTGCCACATTATAACAGAAATGATTTCAACAACAACAAAAAAATTCTCATAAATATTCAATCTAAAAAAAAAAGAACTGTGGATGGTAATTGCCAAATTAAATATTTACACTGGTAAGTTAACTAGATTAGAATCAGATCCACTGTACCCTGCCTAAATTGTCTATCAAGATCTAAAATTCTAACTGTTTCTAGTAAGTGTCTCTGAGTATTATTATTTGGGCTTGGAGGAGCATAGCTATTCCATTTTCTGTCCCTCAGAGGCCTCAAGTTAGTCAACCAGCCTTTTCAAATACACCCTAAGGAGTATAGTAAACATCAGCCATGTAGCAGAAGATTTTCAAAGACTTTTATAACATTTCAAGACCCAGTAAGGATGAATTGCAATCAGTAAAGCTGTTGTTTGCTCTAGCAAGGAAGATGACTGAAAAGCAAATTGCTAATTGGAAGGAAGCAAGCACATTGTAAAAGATGCAGTTATTTCACAGTATCTGGGTAGCCCATAAGAAGATATCAAGAGAATATAAATTGGTTCATCACTGGTTATTTTGTTGTTACTAGTATTTTAGAGGTACAATCATATGCATGGCCTATGTTTAGAAAAGCTTATTTGCTATAACAAAGAGCCTAGCTCTGAACCTGGGCACAGAACCCTGAGTTTCCTTTGTTTAAGCGACCAGGAGTTAGAAGAAAAATCTCTTGCCACCGCAAGAAATATATGCCTTTTGCCTGCTTGGGAGACAAAAGAGTGTCAGATGCTGTTCAAGAGATGCTAGCCCCTGCACAAAGACTCTAAGGGGCCAGTTCATAAAAACAAACCAAAAAAGGGTTTAAAAAAGGGTTAGAACATTGCCGCATTATTTTAAATCTCCACTGCAGACATCATTACAAATGAAAAAAAATCTGAAAACAAAGTGGTCCAGTGTTACTGGAATCCTGGATTAAAGGGGAAAGCTGAGACTGAAACCAATTAGTTATTCCCAACTACTGTGGGAAAGAAAATGCCAAGCTGAGGTGGGGCATTCTGTCCCAAATTTTGGACATCTTACAGGACAGTGCTCCTCATATAGTTTTTGTTATCTTGGCTTACCAAATCTTGTTAAATCATCTTGTAAGATTTCAGCACAGCAAGTATGGACTACATGTGGCTGAAGATGTCATATCTCTCTCACAGATTTTCTGTAGAGAACTGTGTTCACATGGCCCTGGCACTGCAGGATGTACGCAGTGTTACTGACACATCCAACTTTGAGAAACACTGGAAATGGTGAAAGTCCTCAAATTCTTCCCTAAGTAAATTTCCAAAATGAAATCTAAATTGTGTGGAAATCCTGACCAAAGTAAGACCCAGCAAAGTTTCACTTAGATTTCCTCCATCCAGGGACATAGTTATGCTCTCCACATACAGATCACAAATACAAGAAAAAAAAAGGCTATCCAGAGAAGTAAAACAAACAGGGAGAACAAGAAGGTCTGGACTGCTATTTTGCGAAGTTTAGAAATGCTCTATGCTCATTACTGTTTAATACATTCTCAGCTTTTGATCTGGTTCTATATCTATGTGCACTGAGAAAAACTCCTGCACAATCTCTTTCATAGCAATAACCCATTTAGGAAGACAGATCCCTACATTATTTATCTATGAAATTTCATATTGGGGCTCATACAAAATTTGGGGCACTTGCTAGAAGGGCCAATTTAGTGAGTAACCGTCCACTGCACAGGAAAAAAAAAAAAAAATCTCCATTTCATTGGTTTGGCTGATTGCCAAGAGGAGTATAGTCTCAAAGCATGTATCCTTATCAGCCCCCTCATAATTCTGATACAAAGCGACAATCTGCTGTATGAAGGTCACTGAACCAAACCAGAGCTAGAGTAATGTTAATTAAAGCCAAGACTGACCAAACCCTTTGTAGTCCCTTTCATCTAACTTCCTCTCTTACCACTCCCTCTCTCCTACCGGAACCTGTGATCTCATTTCTCTTGCTCCTTTCCTGTCAAATCAGGAGTCAGTTCTGAATGTAATCTCAATTCAGCTGAACAACTGAACCTGCTGTGAAGCTGTACCCTGCACTATTGCAAATCTGTATTTGCAGATTCATTGCTCTGCCTTTGATTTTCCTTGACCCGAACTGCTTAAAAAAATCCCCTAAATCTTGGATACTTCAGTGAAGTGGCACATGAATCTGAAACAATCCTGGCTGAGATTTATTTTTATGAACTAAAATCCAGAACAAAAAAATGACAGAACTGCTCCCCCATTTTTACTGATGTCTTTCTACAGTGGAAATCCTCTGTGTCCCAAATTCAGGCTCTAACTTTTAAACTTAGATTAGCAAAAAGTAGAAAAATCTTTCCTAGAAAATAAACTTATGAAAACTTTGAAAGGAAAATTGTTACTCTTATGTGAAAGGAACATGGAGTTTTTAAGGTATGTATACCTGTCATGTTTGGAATATCTCTATGAGATCAAACAAGAAATATTCATAACTTACAATAAAACAGTTAAAGCAGGGACTATCATTTTTGCTGTAAGAGAAGCCTTTTACATGTTTACTTTTGTATTCAGGAGGGTGTCAGTCTAAGAAATAATTTTAGAACTCACTGACTACCCTACAAAGGTATCCCTCATTAATTGAAGCACTAACCAGATTACAATCCTCTTGCATGCCATAAATCCGCTGTGGGCACTCAGCTCTCTCCAGTAATGTTTTGACCAGTTCTCGTGAGTGGTTCTTGTGGAGCTCAGTGTTGTCAGCTGAAAGAACGCGTAAAACTTCCATCAGATAGCCTCGGCTGGGAGCATAGCTGCCATCCTGCCCACGCTCTTCCCCAGACTGTCCTCCAGCAATGAGCACGCTGAATATGAAAGCAGAACATACCACCCCAAGAGCTGGATGCTTGGTCAGAAAACACATCGCCTCTTCCTGCCGTGTGTGATCTGTACTGAATGTTCGGTTGATGTTTGCACTTCACAGCTTAAACTTGAAACCTGAAGAATCTGAATAGTAAAGGGGAAAAAAACCCCAGCCCTTTAATTAGTGTGACTGCAATATGTTTGCAAGGATTTATTAATTGGTTGGCTAAGCTGATTTGCAGTGACAAGCTGTTTTTGAACAACAGGGAGCCTGTAGGGACTTTACAGCCCAGAACACCAGGAAACTAAGACGACCATGGCCTTAAAACTTCTGTAGAATTACCAGTAAGAGGTTCACTCAAACTACCTTTCCCTCTCGTAAACGTGAAGTGTATGGTTTTCATTTCAGTGTTATGTGACTGCATTCACTAATAATCCTCTTTGGTGGAACAGGAAAATATGATAGCTTTCACTTTCATGCCATTATGAAACAGGCTTTTAGTAGCAGTAATAGGTGTAAATAAAGATTATTAGAGTAATTTTGATATGAACGTGCGGTAATTATGTTACACAGCAATGATCTAGAGCAAGCTTTATTTTCAAAACACTTTACCAACATTGCTTAACTTTAGCTATACAACATCAAACAAGAATGAACATAATGTGCCTAAAAACTAGTGATACTTTATGGCCAGATGAAAGAGTTACAAGACTGAGGTAATAAGTTCATTCATACAACTCAGTGAATAAACAAGACAAATATACCAGAAGCAACCAGTTTAACTTTTTAAAATCCTAGATGCAAAAGACATTCTGTACTGTAAATCTGTCTTGACAATATCCTTCCTAAGATACTATCACTCTGCTTTAACAATATGTATCTCAGTATCAAAACACAAGAAGGATAGAAGACTTTAAGTTCTGTTTTCCACCAAGAGTTTTTCATTTTGTTGATGGGCAGATGCTGGCAGCTACATAAATTTGCTGATTATAATGCACACGTTAAACAGTCACACAGAAGTTCAGCTTCTCTTAACTGCCATATAATACGTATGTAACATTTTAAAGAAAACTCTGCTAACAGACTATTTAAAATGAAAAAAATAACTGCTGAATTCACACTGGCATTCACTCAGAGAAAGATTAGTATGTTTTAAATGCTAGTAAAAGTTTTGGTGTTTAGATAAATTTTGCTGTTAGCAGTTAGGAATATATATCATAGTTATGGGGATGCATTTATTTCTAAACATTATTTTCTTACCTTTTGTAAGGAGAAAAGAATGGTTGTGTATCTCTAGCTTTGTGGCCTTTTGAATCCTCAGAAATATTTAGCTGCTGGAAGTCCAATGTTTTTAAAATTCCTTGATGGTTCTCTGGAAGCTGGAGAGGATTAGTTTATTGCTGCCTTGAAAAGTTTTCAGTTGCTATGGAGAGAGCTGCTCTTAAGGTAACAATGGAGGTGGATAGGAATTAGTACATGTTCTTCTTGGCAAGTTCTAAGCATCACATAATTGAATGTATTTAGCAAATTATTTTAGTAGTTATCATTTTATGTAAACAGTTCCCACTTTATTTCAGCAGATGTCAAGATGTATAACATCTACTGAAAAATCTATTTCACTATGATCGATAATACATGCAGGCACCCTAAGTGTTCTCTACTTTATTACATTATCTGAGCAATTCTATAAAAGACTTGAATTTCTTTTTAAATCAAAACATTACAATTTTTTTAATCAAAACATTACTTCTTTTTACAAATATGAAAACAGAATAAAAACCTTTTCAAGCAGCTCCATAGAAAAATGGTACTTAAGAAAACACTATCCATAGAGAACAGGCCCTTTCATCTCCACTCATTCTGTGCCACATCTGCAATGATTAAAAAAGCTGGGATCAGCTGGTTCAGGCTGTGGTGAAAAAAATATTTTCCACCCACTCAGATTTGCTGAGGGATTCTGCTGCAAAGCTGAGATTTATCTTGCCATGCCATTATAATATTCTCACATTGGAATTTAGTGAAAAATATCATGACTGATGGATTTCACAGCAACAGATACACTAGATGTATCATTCTCCCATCTCCCAAACTTTGAGTGTAGTAAAGAAGAATTATCATCTCAGCTGGCTCTTCAAATCTTGTGTAGCAGTAAGCCAGCTTACGTTAATAGCAATGGAAATGTTATAATTCTCTTTAAAACTAGATTGACAAAAAGCTGGGTAGTAAAATGCAAGTAATGTCTCCTACAAGGTGGTAAGCTCAAAGGGAACCATCTCGGATTAAAGTCTGAGAACTGGCAACTGATACTGACTATAAACAAAAATGAAACTGAGCACAACAGCTTGAGTGAAATGCAAAATGCAAACAAATGTTCTCACAAATATAAGGTACCAGCACATGGAAGTATTTACGAACTCTTGTGTGATCAAAGCTGAGTGTTTTAAAAAACAATACTATTATTAGTTATTCAAGTGCAAAGAAACCCTGACAATTTTATCAAAACATGTTATTTTACCATCACAAATTACATAAGATTTTTATCACACTAAAATTGCTAAACCTTCATCTTTATGCAAACAGGAAGTATAGGAATTTTCATCTCAAAACCTTGCTTTATTTTTTCCATACGAAGACCAAAAAGGCAGAAACACATGACTATAAGCATCTCATCTAGCCTCCATATAATTCCCACTGTGAAACAAAGCTAACTACATCCACATTTGTTCCACTAATAAAAAATAATTAGTTAATGAGGGAATAGCTTCCAGCATTTAAGCCTGGGGATTGCTTAATCTATAAATAACATAGAATAGGTTTATCTGTATATGATTTGGTGTTTTGTATCCTACTACAAATTAAAACTAAGAATTTATTCTATCCAGCTAGCATGTGTACAAACAAAGAGTGAGTTGTTTCAACCTGCTGAGAGAAGCTAACATATAAATATACACATTTGATGACTTGTAACCATTGAAAGCTGTTGATTTACATAATAATCCTGGCAATATCTTACATTAACATTTATACTACACAGTGATGATAACAAAAGTAAATGTATAGTGTATTAAAAAGCAACAGATAATAATTGTTACAGGCTACTGTGGCTGATTTCAAAGCAGAATTGACTTCCTCTTGTAAGACTAACTGTTGCAAACTTCTTTCTCTGACTCGTAAATGAGTTTCTCGGTGGTGGCAATATCACCGATGGTGACTCAAGTTTAAATCTCTGCTTTTACCCCGACTTCAGAGCATCACCTCTATTTTCAGTCATCCAGTCATCATCATAGATTTTTTTCTGTCTATACAGGTTTTTATTTGCTATTACTGCTTTTGAAGTAATCTGTAAAACCAATTATTAACTCTTTTTTCAAACATTTCTTTAATAGTGCTATTCCTATACCACCTACCCATGCTGACATTGTGCCAACTGATAAAATGGGATAGTGAAAATAACAGAGCCATGTAGTTAAAAACATATTAGAATTTTACTGAGATACATGGACAGAAAAAGATCCACTGACACAGTTTAATACCTCAAAACCTCAAGAAGCAGCTATCACTATTATTCCCTCATTTATTACAATGATTTCTGACATTTTGGCTTAAATTTGATTGCAGGTCTCTCTGTGGTTTTTAGTAAAGGGAAACAAGGTCTGCATAGAAACTCTGTACAATGCTCATAATCCAGTGATTACTTACTACAGAATTACAATATGTGTGCCAGAAAAAGCCCTCAGAGGTATTAGAGAACCGGGATATCTCAAATCAAAGCAGCTTATCATTCTAACACGACTGATGGTATACATCAAAATTAGAGGTATGATGATCTTCCTGATTAAATAAACAAACAAAACTTTTTTTTAATTCCATTCTACACCATAAATAACTTGGTACACTGGAGGAAGGATTTGAGGTCAAGGATTTGTAGATACAATCATTTTAGATCAGTTTGAACAGATACACCATGGAGGAATACTTGCAAGACAGTAACTGGTTGCTGGCAGACACAGGTACACGTCCCAGGAAAAATGAATAACAGAACTGCTAAGATGAAAAAAAAGAGTGATAAAAATGGGAACTTCTCAAAACTCTTAGGTAATTGCATGATTGGGGTCATGACAGCAGACAGTGCATATTCAATTTTCCTCACACACAAATTGAATTTCAATATGATCGCAAGTTAGGATAATACCCTAACTTTCATTTGCAGTGAGTAGGAGTGAAGGCAATTTACACATGGCATAACCAGACACAGAACATGATAAACACAGGCAGGAAACCCTCTTTGGTTACAAGATTTTTTTTTTTTTTTTTGGTTTTAGTTTTAAGTGAACCAATAAGACTTTACTGCAGTTTATCTTGTTGTTTCTCCCACCCACGCACCTGATGGGAGAACAAAAGCAAGTTGCTCATTCACAAATGTCATGACTGCACTCTTCAACTTACTGTCTTTCAAAGGATCAGTGAATAAATGGTGTAGGAATAGGAAAACTCTTTATACAACTACCTCTGTGATGACAAGGACATTCCTATGACCTCCACCAACCTGGCAAAGAGCTTAATTTTATTTGTACAGCAGAATGGGAGAGGCTATAGGCATCATTTTAGCAAGACCCCTGCTGAACTTCACAGCTTACTGAGAAATGCAGCTATGTATAACTCTCATTTCTTAAATACTGTATAACTTATTTTGATGGACTAAGCGAATGTGTTTTCTGCCCTTTTACTAATCGCAGCAATTATGGCAAATAGAAGAGAATCCTGTGGCACTGCAGATTTCCTCCATGTTATTAACGTGATGGGTGCACATTGCTATAATTACAGCCATAGGCAGCATACTGACATATGAAAGGACTTCATTTTGCATGCAATTTGTGTAGAATTTGAATATATAAAGCACCTTTGCCAATGAATGAATGCTGGAGTGCTACAATACAAAATGTCAGTGCTTTAAAATCACCACAGTCTATTCAGCTTCAGGCCTCACATGTCAATCCTAACAATATCATTTATTTTAAGATTTCCAATGAACTAAAATAAAGGAATGCTAATTAAATTATTATCTAAGTTATATATATTAATATATATCTCTGGAGCAAGCCCTGTATTAGGCCAGGATTGCTAAATTCACCTGTTAGTCAGCAGAAAGTTTCCTAGGAAAGATTTTAAAATCTAGGTATATTAAAATAGAAAAGAAAGAACTCATGGATTACTTCCTCTCCAGCCCAGCAAAGCCTCACACAATCTCTCCATTGCTGAATATCTGGCTGTGTTCATTAAAAAAAAAAGAGTGCAGAGCCAACTGTCAAGATATTCAACAATAACATAATTATTGACAAGAACTCAGTCTCAGCAGGAGTATCTTTGGGGTAAGAAAAAGAGGAGGGTTCAGAAAGATGTATACTATATTGTTCATTTGAAAGTTCAAAAATATATGGGAAAAACATGCTCTTGTGTTCATCTTTAGGAACTTCAGTAGCCTACTAATTTTATTGAAGTGATCAAAACATTCAAGTACAGCTACAAGGCCATCATATCAGCTTCACCCATCTCACCTGCTTTTAAATGAATTAGATGCAGAAAGCGAGTTATTGAACTTTTCACCAGCTATTGTTGGGTTATGTCCTATAGTCTTATCAGAATCTATTATGTAGTACTGTTTGTTTCTATCCCTTTAGGTTTCTACAGATACTAGGCTCAAAAAACATGAGTTGATTTTACTGACTGTCTCTTCTAGTCCAAAGCATTTATGCCCCAATTATACATTTTTGAATATAAGAAACTTAAATATCCCGGATGAAGAATTATATCACACAGTATTACAGTATAGAACAGCAAGTAATAGTCTAATGAAACAACTAAACATTTTTAAATTGAAAATCCTACAATGGAAGGACAATGAAGATCTAGTATTGATAGAAAACAATTACATTTAACCAAATACAAACTTCATTGCATTACAGTGAGCTTAGTTTCCACTTTTCTTTCTTGACCTACAAGTACCTCCCCATGTAACCCAGCATCATATCCACTATTTGAAGGTTTGGTAAAAGGAAAAGAGAGGAGTTTGTTATCTTAAAAATTGGTCACACATTATGAAAAAAAGTTTTTGACTTTTAAAAGTTGTTTATCAGTACACCCATAAACAACCTACATATCAGTATTCACAAGGAATGCACCTACATAACCCTTAGATTATAAAGTAAATGCTTGGGTTTTGCTAGCCTACAAGAATACATACCCAAAATACAAAATCAACTACTATTTTAACTTTGCAAATACAGTTTGAGTTAACACATCATATATTGTTGTAGCATTGTTCTATCCAATTTAGGAACAATTCTTATTTTCTCATCAAGAGGACACACCGTTCATTCCTCTCAGTTTTGGCCACAGAATTCTTTGTATCACTAGTTCCTGGAACAGAATTGCTGCAGTTTAATAACACGTCAATGAATCTAGCATCTGTTTGTCATTGGCTGTGTGGTTTGGATTTTTGTCCTTGTGGAAGAAATAGATTGTGAGTTCAGTGTTTATTATAGCAAGAATCACCAGAATAAGTAACCGTACTGAGGTGAGGTATTTGCGCATCTTCATTGTTTTCCTCTCCTGTAAATGAATATTCAAAGCAGTTACTAAAACATATGGAAGATCTTCTCATGGTGGGCAATAATACCTCTTCTCTGAAATACATAAGCAGTTTACTATGTGTGTATGTTCTCAGTACATGAAGGTATACAAGGAACATGAAACACATCCAAAGAATATGAAGCAGCATAAATAAAACCAGGGCTAATTCACTAGGAAATCTACTTTATTCTGTTTCTTATATCATCACTACAGGTTTTTTCTCCACATACTTGAATTCATCTGCTGAGTATGTGTGATTATAACCGTATTTGTTATGCCTGATGAAGTATCCTTAATGACTTACCATAATTTTAGGATTTTCACAGCTCTCCTGAAAATCCTTGGTCAAATGCATGCACAGATTGCATTTGCCTCTTTCATGGTTGCACAGTCTACATGCCTCACAGGTCCTGCGGGTGAGTGGTGCATCCAGGTCTTAATTTCCCTCCACTATTCCCCATCTTAAGGAGAAATTCTTATTACCACCCTTAAATATGCACCCGTTCATTATGTGCTATTTATGTTTCATCCCATGTCTACAATTCCAGGCCTCTAATTGTTTCGCATGAAATCCTAATTATCATCTGTAGCCTCCTGACCCAATGCCATCAGCAAACTATATGCCAAAGACATTTAAGAAAGTATTAGATAAGAGTGGTCCCAAGACTCAAATCTTGGAAGATCCCCCTCGTAATTTTCCTCTAGATCAGTAAATCCCTTTGCAAAACAACTCAAAATCCTCTAGATTTTTACTCACCTTCAATTTTTCCATCTTTTTCAGTTCAAAAAGTAATTTCCAACTTGGTACAACACGAACGTTATAACGAAGTCCTGAGAGATCCAATCTACTGTGTCTCCTTTATCCAGAATATCAATCATTAAAAAATGTCCAATCTTTCCTTCCCAGTAGTTTCTTAATTAGTTCCTCTTCAGTAACCTTCAAAAGGAAAACGATGAGAGACTTATTTTCAGTTATAAACATTTATTTTACATAAATTTAGAAATTAACAAAAATACAGAATAAATCCTTTCTAGTAGTGAAGGTGTATTGAAAAAACAAAACTAATGGAGATGTAAATTATAAGAAAGCCTTTAACTTAATATGCAATGACACTGGATCAAAACACTTGGGAGAAGAAAAACTTTCTCACTTTTTTCAACTTCTTTTATTGTATTCAGACAGTGTCCAGGTACATATTTTTACTTGTTCTGGCAAATTTAGATGGAAGTTACTAAAAATATATACATAATCAGCCAAGTCTGAAGAAGTTAACTCCAATCCAAAACAAAGGCACAGGTTAGATACATTACTTATTTGGAAAGCTTTAATTCTCTTTAGACTGCTCTTTCTTTAAGAAATACAAATTTGTTAATTTCATGTCCTTGAAGTTTAGAAGTTAACAACACTGGCATAACCAGGGCTCCATTCTCAAATGCTTTTTCCAGTTTCTACTTGTTTTATCTAACTTATTTACAATGGTCATTGACCATACTTATGAACTAAACAGATGGTATCAGTTAATGCAGATACTAGCTGGACTTGGAATGCAAACTTCAAGCATGGACCTTCGATTCCTCCTTTGTTGTTCACCTTAAAAAAACTCAGCTCATTGCCTGAACACTCTCTGCCAAACCCAGAAAATGAACCAAGGTATGGTATACATTTTTTTGCAACTGATGCCATTCTTGTATCATGAAGAATAATGGGGAGCTCACTTGAAGGATCCTGATGCTTCTGACGCCAAAACAGCAGACCCTTTGCACTGTTTCTGGTGACATTTTATGTCATGAGGATGTTCAGTGAAATCTTTTGAATTCTAATTCTCTAGAATCTGATTCAACAATATCTGGTCCTGTCTAACTGGGATATTGGCTATCAGGTCTTAGAGGATTTCCAGAACTCTTCCTGTACTTATTGAATTAGAAGTATCAAAACTGCTCGCAATATTATGATATTTCTGTTTTCTTCAAGCATCAGAGTGTGCTAAGATACACAGAAATATAAAATAAAGCATGTTAGACAACTATTTTCAATTCCCAACACTCTCTTTCCCCTCCCATGCTTGTCTCTCCCACACATTCTGAAATGGTTCATCATTCTCTGAAAGATAGACATCCATCAGGTTTTTCATGGAAGACAAAAACCACACAAATAAAAATGTGTAGCTCATCCCACTATTTCAGTAATCAAGAGTCAGCACAATTACACAATACCCCTCCTCCTCGTCGGTGATGTCAAATGGCAGGGATGCAAATTTCAATCTGAACAGAACTCCATTTCTATCACAAAGAGAAGGTCATATTTTCTTTCCATCAGCCACAGAACAATTTACGAAACACCCATATTTCTCATTTGGTGAACTGAAACTGTGTCACGAGGAAGCTAGCTTTATACATAAAACCATATGTCATTATTACAACCATAATGTTGGCATTTTTATGATATCAGAATGCTGTTTTATGAAACTGTTCACTACTACTGTCATCTTGGTGTTACTGATGTGCATGTGAAGATATCCTTGCTAAATTTACTAGGTAAGATGTATCTAGGAATCTTAGCCAGAACATAATGGTAATGAGTAGGAATAAATGAATAAACAATAGCGAGGCAGATACATTTTGCAACTAATATAGAATGTTGGGTTTCAAGATTGAAGCCAGGTACATTGTCAGGTACCAGAGGAGAACTTTCTCTACATCACCTGGTAGTGGGACAGGTATCACACTGGTGGGCCATGAATTTTATTAAGCATGGAAAGCCTTATAATCCTTAGCTGTAAGTGATGAAGTAAAAGTATTTGTAACAACATCCCTCACTGGAGTTTGGTTGATATTTTAAGCTTTAATTACTGACTTAGAACTTTTACCATCCAGACAATCTAGTACTAATCAGTAGTACCTGTAATTTCTCCCACATACTGTTCTAAGAACTGCTTGCCTGAATTTTTCAGTTAGTTCTAATTATAACCTCTTATGTAGGAAACTGCAACATGTCTATATCAAACTTGTATTTTCATCAAGACAGCAATTGAAGATTGAAAGTAAATGGGACCTTTCCAATTTTTGAACATTAATGCCCAAAAGCCACTTGTTTATCTTGAAGATACTCCATACTGTAAGGCTTCCACTCTTATTGAAGCCTAAGTCATACCTGAAAAACATTCAATCTGAAAACATTCATCACTGAAAACAACATGCCTTTCAGAAAACTCAAAAGCTAGAAGCTTCCCTTATACAGTTGCAATAAGAAATTTCTCAGTGTTGCACATATAACTTTTATTCAGTTATGAGGAAAGATTTCAGCCTATGTCTTCCAGTTCACAGCTTTTAAGGGCAGAAGGGATCATTTACAATCATACAATCATTGTGTTAAAGCATGACAAAAAACTGTACCCAGGAATTTCAGAAATTAGCTCATAGCTTGTTTATATACTAAAATAACTTTAAATATGAAATTCAGTCCTCATCAAAAACTTAATTTGAGGATATACCTTATCACTAGGTAAGCTGTTTCAGAGCTTTGTTATCCTCACCTTTAGTAAGTATATGTCTTATTCCCAGTGTCAATTTGTTTAGCTTTAGGTACTATGTTTTTTACTTTATCTTCAGCATGACTAAGCATCCAATACAGTAAAAAAATCTCTTACAAACATAAACACATATTATCATTATATGTTAACCCTTTCTTGGATGAAGTAAGAAGATTAATTTTTAATATCATAATGAGACATGTTTCCAAGATGCTAAATGACTATTATAGCTCTTTCTGAATATACTCCACACATCTTATTGGATCTTAGAATTTTTACACATTATTTCACTGATAGTCTTCACTAAGATCACACATAAAGAAAACACCATTTCCTACTTACTGCTCTTCTGTCTTTGTATCAAAAACTCTGTTCAACATCTCAAATACAGCACTATACTGAGAACTCATTTTCAGCCAGTTATCTATTATGTCAGCAGGAGAGCATTCCAGGATACTGTTCTTCATCTTGTCAGTGTGATCCTTACTTTTTTTTGTTGAATTTGAGTGCCTTCCTTTGATTGCTAAAATTCTGACTGCTCAATGAATGCCTTATACAGAGTACAATGTTTCCACCATTGTTTCCAGCCCTATCAATTTCTGCCTTATCTACAGATTTTGTTACTGATTTTACATATACTTTTTAGTGCTGAGAAAAATACTGAATGGCATTGCGTCAAAAACACCTTCCTGAAAGCCTGTTCTCTTCATTTTACTCCTTGCAAGCACTACAGGTTTAATTCAGTCAATGTTGTTTTATGGAATCCCATAAAGTGATTTTTGCTTAACCACAGTGTTATTCAGGAGTCAGGTGAAAGACTCACAGAAGCCTAAGCTTCTGCATTGTTACCTTTATCAGCCAAATTTATAGTCTTACTAAGAAATGATTAAAGTTTGTTTGTCCAGATCTATTTTCCATAAAATCATCTTGATTAGTATTAATTACACTACCTCCTTTAATCTCTTTACTGACAACATTCTATAGTGGCCTTTCCCTGCTCTTGGCTAGGATTAATGTCTAATGAAATGGCCTATGATTACCCAGTCATCCTGTTTAGCTTATCTTCCATTCCATGGAATTTCCCAGTGTTCCAAGCTGTGTTTTTAAAAAATCAAAATTAATGGTTCATGGTGCTCTGTAGCCAATTCTTCTAGTATTCTTAAGTATAAGCTACCCTGTCTGGCAGATGTAAAAACCTTTAACTTAAATAATTGCTTAGTTTTGACAAAGTAGAGGGTATATCAAGATACCTTAGTATTACACACACTACTTACACTAGGGCTAGAATTTACTTTGGTTTTGATACACTTAAGTAATTATCTGGGTTAGTCACCCTTAGACTCCCTATATAGTCAATGGGGAAGTCAAACAGGCATATAGTCAATGCCAAGTCAAAAAGGCATTTTAAGAGGTGATTTATCTGTCCTGTTCTAGAAGACTACTTTTGGATGAGAGGAACTGCACTCTAGTCTCTCTGATTATATTTATGCTAACTCCTTTGACTGTTAAGAGAGCCTGGAGAGACTGTCTCTGTTGCAGACATCTATAACATGGATTACATTTTGTCAGCTGAGTCCCTCCCTGTCTCTGTACACATAACCCCACCCATTCTGCTCCAGTAAGACTTGAACAATTTTGCCAGTTTCGAATATATTTGACAGAGGAGCACAAATCTCAAAGATATTTAATGCCTACAAGTTTTGGGCTAGAGGGGACACTCTACTAGTATCCACTTGCAGGAAAGCAGCAGACCTAAGATTTAGCTATAGACATGAAAGAAACCTTAACAGAAATGTTATGAATGCCACAACCATCTTATTCAAAACAAAGCATACAAAGAAAAGGTGCAAAGCCATTGGACACAACCAGTCTTCATTAGATCTGCTACTTGTTCAATTTATAATGACTTTCCAAACTTTTTTTAGACTTATGAAAAAGAATTCACTAACTGAGAGGCAATATAATACAATATTGCCCACTAGAATGTAATGAAGCAATCCATAATAAAATGCATCTCTGGAACAAGCAATTTACAATCTCAGGAAAAAATTCCTTATTCGGTCATTCAGAACCAGGTTTTATTTCATTTGTTCAAAGAAAGAACAAAGTTAATAGGGTAGAAGATTCAGTGACCTTTCTATAAAGTTGAAATACCAGTACTTCTGGCCCTGAATTTGGAAACCAGGTATGAGAATTTCTCTTATTAATGAAAATAAATGCTGACATGAATATCAGCATGAAAACTGAGATAAAAGATTTCAACCTGGGTTTATTTAACAGTTTTTATTTTTACCATTTTAAAACTATATTATATTAAAGATGATAAAAGCAGACATACAGTAATCATCTACTTAATATGCCATTTTTACCACTGCTGCCCCCTGCTGGATAGAACAATTTCCAAGTGTATGTATTTTTTCATACTTAGCTAGTGAACAATTAGTTTTAGGGACATATTTAGAGACATTTCAGTACATATGACAAGATTGATTTTGCTTATTCAAATAATTTCCCTTTAACTTGAAATGATGTTTATCTAACAATAAAGAGCTATGTGTATATTTTAACGAGTTAAAACTATTACCAAAGTATCAGTTCTGATATAGAGGAGAAATGTATTCTCAAATTTCTTTTGTAAAGTAGAATGACTTACTTCAAGAGATATTTTGACTCAGTTAAACATGCTGCAATACCCATGACATTAATGCTAATGTCTTGTTAAATGTCATCTTTCAGTGAACATTATAAATGAGGAGGCATAAAAACAGAATAAAATCTAACAAAACTTCTTGGTAGAGCTTGTCTCCAATATTTCTCTTTCTCTCTTTTTTTTTTTCCATTCATCCATCCATTTGTCCATCTATCCATCTCAGGAGAAAGTGCTTTCATTATATGCCATACTCCCAACAATAATAAAAATATTTTCTGGGAAGATTTAACTCTTACTGCAGGGTAAGCCCAATTATATTGTCATGAATAAGTCATTCCTTTGCAAGTATATCTTCAGATGCATATAAATCAAAACATCCTTGCATTTAGCTAATGACAAGCTTAACAACCATGCAATGCTTGTTACAGAATCTTACATTCCCCCAAAACTTTTATCTTTTTTGATTTTCCAGCACAAAGCCTGGCTTAGGCTGATCAGTAATTTAGTCATAACTGACTCTAATTCTCTCATAATTCTCTCTCTTTCCAAGTATTTTGTTTGAAACCCTGAAAAGTTCTATGGCTTACTTTTTGGCTGGATTGAGTATCAAACTGCATGGTGAATCTTGTGAAGAGAAGGATGGGAAGTAAAATCAAAGGAATACTCAAAAAGACATCCAGAGCAGAAGACCATAAGGACTAAGAAATGCCCTACTCACTCTGAGCAATGCTTTATCTAGCTCAGCATTTTGTCACAACAACAGGAGAGGCTATTTCAAGTCTGGCGCTATCTGTGGTCTGTTCCCCTCACTTCCCCAGAATACACCATCATTAGAATTAACAATGTTAGAGGGTACAACCGTAACTGTTCCTTTTAGTATATACTTATAAACCTGTTTTCCACAAATTTACATAACCCCTTTTTGAATCTACTGACACTGTCTGTCTCCACAAGATCCTGAGGTAAAAAAAAATCCAGAAATTCATTATCCACTGTGTAAAAGAGTACTCTTTTTCATCTGTTTTAAACCAATCTCCTGCAGTTTCAATAAGTGTACTGTAGGATTTGATCAATAACAGTTGTGTACTTTTTAGTATCTCTCCCATAAAGCAGATTCTCTCTCTCTTAACCATTTTACTTGTTTTTATACTTTTTCTAACTACATGTCCTTTTTAAGACGCGGAGACCACAACTGCACACAATACTCAAGATGTGGGTAGTACACTACAGTCTTATATAACTGAAACTGAATGCACTTGCATATTTTTTAGCAGAACTAGCAGAATCCTTTCACCTCCTCATGTATGTCTTAGAGAATACTGGTAGCAGGCATTTGATTTAGTTAGCTACATTAACATAACATAGCTCCTGGGATCACTATACTGTTCTGTAGATCATCTTAACATTGGTACTGATGAGTGAAGACAATAATCTGTAAGAGTGTTTTCTCCCTTCTCCCACATGTTGTGTAAGTTGCTTTTTCCATAAATCAACACAAGGAAAATGTGTGTTGAGGTGGTGGTGGTGGTAGATAAGTATCTTATTACATTCAGTAAAGCTGATGACTAGTGAAGCTGAGGGCTGAGAAAACCATATCCCTTGGCAAGTTCATTCCAATGGAAAGCTAAAAGGAGTTGCCTCTTATTGCTAACATGAGAATATGCTCTAAATATGGTTTCATCAGCTGACTATTTAAGCTTTTTAAAGTAATTTACTCAAATGACAAATTCCATCCCAGATCTCAATTACAAATACGTGTTGGTTGGATTCACCGCAGTTGCAGATGAGCAGTCTCCTGCTTTCATGCAGAAAATCTTGCTTCTTACCTTTTCTTGTGTCTCAGGGAACACTATTAATTCCCAGTGATCATGACCACATGCAGCATCCGTTTAGCTCAGAAAAGTCAGAGTTGGTATCGCTTTGCATTGAGTAGACCTTAGGAAAATTAGCAGAATGCTTTGTAAAAATAACGATTTATAGTCCAGAAGTTCTCTACAGAACTTCATGGTTTTTAAAAAGGAAATGAAATGTGATCTTAGACTGAGTGCAAACTGATTTGATTCTACAGGATAAAGTTTAGAGTTGAAAACTGACACATTGAACTTGACAGTATTCTCTCCAGTTTTCCTAAGGAACTGATGCTTGCTCTCCAAAGAGCTAAATCACTTAATTCTCCCCCTCTCTTGAAGTTTGTATTTTTCCAAAGGTTCCTTGTTAATATGTATCTAACCTGCTATATGCATTCTTTGGTGTGCTTAAGAAAATGTCGTGTCCCCAAGCTGGAACTGTTAAATTCAATTGCTTACTTTCAAGCTGTTTATAAAGAAGTAATTTTCACTGTAAGTTGCTGTCTTCCAGGTTACAGCAAGCTCCACACAAGCTACTATCTGCTTTTGTTTCCTTCTGGCTCTTTTAGCAATATAGCTCATTTTTTACATACAAGTCACTTGGGAACACCATTAGCCTAAAAGCAAAAGATATTAAAGCAGTATATGTGGTGACTCATGGGAAACACGAGTGTATTGCTTTTAGACTGCAGCCACCACTTCCAGGTTGTTGTTAACACACCAGTAATAACACAGGAATAATGTACTGAGGGTTTTTTTACATCTAGAACAGTGATACAGTGCTGACAAAGGGTTGAGAAATGCTCCACAAATAAAGGAGTCACTGTCCAATAGAGTTTACAGCTGTTACTCATTGCTTCAAGAACACATTAAAGCTGATTTAGATATGGCAGGTCTTACACTCTTCATGATCTTTGTGTTTGTACCTAAATAGGAACTACCTAAACTAGGAAATACTGAACATATGTATAGGCACATCCTATCTTAGCAGGGTAGCAGGGTAATGCATACAATACCTTACTTATACTATTAGTACAGTTCAGGAACAGCTGCTTTAGTGAGTCAAGACGAGTGGAGACTAAATAAATACATTAACTTCCTTGGTAGACTTGAGTTATATTTTCTCACTTGTCAACATGAATTCCAGCTTTTGTTTACCAGGTATGGGATAGCTAAACTGACAGGCACCAAGACATTCACAATTCATGGACACAATGAGTGCTGTAAGCCTTTGAAGCACTGCCGTGCAGTTATGGGCACATGCCTTGTCATGGGGATTTGCAGAAGTGTAAAAGTAAACATAACACTACATGCCACAATAGGAGGAAATGATAGCAAAATTAGTTAACATCTACCTGCTTGAGGGTGGTAAATTTGAATGTATAGCCCACATAGCCAACCTTTTTTCTGTCAGCCAGCCTTAAATGTAATCTCTACCTGTATGAAGACATGGGCTGATGGTTTCCCTTGCAGTACTCATGATCCTCATCATCTGGAAGATAAAATACTCTGTTGTTTGACAGGGACGGACTGCAGTCATCACTGATGATTTTTAAGGTTCCTTTCTTCAAAAAAGGGCCATTCACGCTTTTAATTCTGATGGATCTGTTCTGGTGGCTATTACCTAGACAGATGTTTAATAGCACATCATCCTAGCAGCTCAAAGAGGAATCCTGACCTCATCTCTAGTCAGGAACCTGGAGGGAAGAGTGGCACACCTGGACAATTCTCCCATGACATTTTTTCACATGTTCACATTAAGTAAGTATCTTTGAAATTCCAATTCTAGCCTTGGTTATAACACAAATGGTAACTGATCCAGGATAATATTACCCCAGGGTAAGAATCTTAAACTGAAACTTAAAACATTTTCACAAGTAGTCAGTTTAATAAAGAATGAGTTTAATTTTATAAGAATGAAGCTTTTTCATGAAGTTCCACAGAGGACCATACATGAAAAATTAAGGATGACAACAGCATAACGAAATTTTATCATCAAGAATTCATTTAGAGTTTGATTACATACTGTTGTACAAAAAAGGAAGACAGCTGCAACACCATCACTAAAACCTACTAAGCTTCCATTTTTAATTTGCTAATTGAGCCAATGAATATTCATGATCTTAAACCTGCAGCCATTCTTCAGTTCATTTCTCTGCTCTGTGCTTTCCAACACTGCCATAAAAATCCAGACTAGTAGAAAATGTCAAAAAAAAAACATAATAGAGTGTGTAAATCTCCCTTCTTTGCATACTGCCTTATAACCCCCATGCAAAAATATAACACTATGCTGAAGACACCACTCAGACTTAAATTGATGTCTTTTTGAACAGGGAAAGCAAGTGACCACAAAAGAGATTTATCATTTAGAGGGCTATATTAATTAAATCTCTCTCTGGTGTATCACAGTTGAGAGAACTAGCTTTGTATTTTCTGCTTAAATAAATGGCACTTGTAGTTGCTCACTATTTTTCTACTGCAAGCATAAAACAAAGATAAAATAGAAAAATTACTGAACATATCAAATACTGCAATGACTACTTCTGTGTAATGATTGCTTCTGGCTGGCAATAATTCTAGATTAGTTTCTTAATGGATTTAGCATAAAGCAGTGGATTAATGCTTATTATCAAAACAACTCATAATAAAAATGCACAACTAAATAATGAGTGCTTTAAATTATGTAATTTGAAAAGATTTCCTTGTCCGTAAGTTACTCATCTGTCAAACATAACATTATAGATATTTGTTACCATAGCTTTGTAACCACAAGTTGGTTTTGTTTAATCATACATTGTGGGACACGTCCAAAAGATAGAATAACTGAAACCTCTACTGAATTTATAAAACTGTGGCAAATTTCACCGATAAAAGCACTGGTATAACTGCAATGTATGTCATTCCAAAACCTGAGAGCAATTTAAATATCAAGAATCACTGGCTGGGGCTGACATTTGACATGCAAAATCCATCACAACAGATGTCTCAATTCCTGAGACATTTTCTCAGGGAAAAATAGCTAGAGTATATCAACCTGATAGTCACAAATTATTGTACTTGAATTCATTCAATACACCTCATCTATCAGATTTATGTAAAGCTCTAATCCTGCCAGTCATTGCATGATGTGCAGCACAGAGCACTTGACTAGAGTGAGCAGAACCTAATAGGAGCACAAATAAACCTATAAACCTCCATTTCTGCAGTAGTGAATTTCAAATAAACTTCTTAGGGAACAGCTGTACACAGTTACAGACTTGTTTACATTTAGGTTTCTGATTTCAGTTTTGAATGGGACTTTTAAACTGTTTTTGCTAAACTGGAGAAAAAGAGGTTGGAATATTATTTATTGTGATGTAAAGAAACCTTGTATTATTCATTTTAAACTGACTGAAAGTCAAGCTACATTTCAATGAATATGAGGGTGTCTATGCAGCAGACTGAACCAATGTAATAATTGATTCAACTGAGCAGACAAGGATAAAATCTGAAATTAATTATGATGGGCTACAGTCAGCATTCTTGGACTTTTTCGGTTCCCAGGCAGGAAAAATATAGCAGGTGAGAGCAAGGGAGGATACCATTAGAGGAGTTTTTGTTTGTTTCAAAGACACCCTTTCTTTGACATTTACAGACACAATAGAAATGTTGACAGCTACAAAACACTTATCAATATAAGAAAATATAAACCCACAAAAATATATTTATGCTGAATAGAATCTTAAAATCTTGCTCTGTGGGTTACTAGTATACTCGTACAAGCATCATTTTCTTCAGCAATTTAAAAACTGGACTCAGCTGCCTTTTAAATTGCATCATGACTTGTGTTTCATAGCCATGCAGTTAAAAGCACATCAGGAAAACGGCAGTCATGGAGGGGGGAGGCTATGAAGTAAGTGGCGACTGAGGGTCCAGTATTGTTCCCATAATCAGCACCCCTCTCCTCCAACCTTCCAGTTTATGCTTCTTTACAGAGAGATTTCAGCTGCCCTACAGTTTTCTCCAACACTCCTCTTACTCCAAACCTTCTTTCCCTTCCTGCAAAAGCCTTTCTCTATTAATTTTCTCCACAAGTCCAACTGCAAATTCCTTCTCCTTCAATTTATCTAGTTATTGCCTATCTAAACACCTTCACAAATAAACATATCAAACAGATCAAGCTATAACTTTAGTTTTAAGTTCTGCCTACCTTAAACACCTACAAACTTTGGGATAATGCCTAGATGACAATTTTAGGCCCTGATCATGTCAGCAAAAAGACGCTCAATCTTAGACGTGATTCAACATGAGATGAGTTTTATAACTGAGTTCCTGTTTTCCTGAAATAGAAGGATTAGAAGACCTGTAAAAAGGAAATAAAATTACCTTTTGAAATCTGGTTCTTCCTTCTGAAGATTTTTACCTGTTACTGTTAGAATGGAGGGGATTGTCTACTGAAGATCTGTTGCAGTGATACTGGGAGACGACTCAAACCAGGACATTCTACATTCTTAGGATACAAGCAAAATTTGAAATCATTATTCTCTCCTTTTGTGAATTTGAAGCAACTTTAAGTGTTGTAAACTTCCTATTTGTACCTCATATTTTTCTTTTATAACAAAATTTTCAATTTATAAGCATTGAATACAAAAGGGAAGAGATATTCTTTAGAAAATGCAAAATATCATGTAATATTGCAAAAATTGCCACAGGTATGTAGGAAAGCTTGATTCTGATTCTAAACATATCATTTAGCTATAGCATAAGATAGCAAATTCTCCCTGAAAGCAAATGCTAGAGCTTCTATTAAACAATTAAAAACATGCAGGTTGTTTCTTTACATAAACTTTTGTTTACTCAAAATGAAACCAATGTGATATGATACTTTTTTGCAATTTGGAAGAAATAACATGAAACTAAGAGTGTAAGTTAGCAGACTCACTAAAAAAGTTCCTATTATTCTAATAAAATTGTCCTCGATTCAATAAGAATATATTATTTTCAAATTACTTGAATTGAATAACAGATATCTGGTATCTAAAGTGAAAAATAACTTGCAAAGTACTAGTGAAACAAAGGAGAGGAAAATGTCCTTTACATCTAAAGGAATACAACTGATTTGCTTCAAAATGTCTATTTTTGTCTTGGCTGTTTTGGCTGTGACAAAATCAGTTATGTTAATATTTATTCAAACCTGTTCAATAAACACGATCCAGCCAAATGAAAGGATATCACCTTAAGCAGAATTCGTTTAAATATCCTTTCTTAGTTTTTCAGGGAAAACAATCATTTCAATAAGACTCAGGAATACCCAGTAATTGAACAACTTCAGTTTAAGGGAATAAGTGAAGATTCTCTAAGAGATTCTACCTATGTTAGTCACAATGCCGTTTCACATGTTAGGAAGGGAATAGACACACTAGCATTTCTGAGCCTGAGTTTGCTTAGAATAGTTAAAATTCTGGATGACTGATTATACTGAACTCCAGGAACCTTTTTTAAATGGTGATCACTGGCAAGGTAGAACCAGACTCTTTGGAAAGCCTTCTTGATAGTCCACTATGCTCCCAGTGAAATAAGCTTATAGTTCTGTAAGTAACTATTAAATGTGCTTCCCAATATATGTTTTAGAGGCTAAAGCCCACAAATATTTTTGGGAGGAATGCGAGGGAAAATATTGTGAACTGGTTTGTTCCAATTCCACTAGCAGCTTTAGATGAAATATTATACTTTCCGCTTTATATTGTTCTGTAAGAGCAGGAAACTTTCTTCAGCTGCTCTCTGCCCTGTAACTACAGTTGTGGGGAAAGAAAAACAGAAGTGCTGAGCTAACAGTCAATCTTTCTGATGACACAGCCATCATTTAGATATCTCTCATTTCTACAATAAATGACAATAATAGAAGGAGAGCATTTGTAGTCACGTAGCTAGATACAGAGTACATTGTTTATTTCAGGAAGTTGTAGGTTTATCTGTTAAAAGAAAGCTGAGGTTGATTTCCTTTTGAAAGGACTGTTGATTTAACAAGACAGCTGGCTTCCTCCTGCAAACACTGAGAAATGACAGAGATGACAGAACAGCAGAAAACTGTAAAGAAAAAAAAATCAGCAGATAACTAACCAGAAGACGCATGTCTCTGAATAAGTGATAAGATGGTTGAATGTACAGTGATTAGAAGGCTGCGATGCTGAAAAGCATTACTGGTTGCCCTGTGATAGGTCTTCATAGGTGAAGCAATGGGTATTCTAAGTCTCCTTCTCAATAAATTTAAAGGAGAAATTAAGCTGCTCTGTATTGCCAGCATGGTTCAGAGATTAAGATGGTGCTGGAGGTTCACTTCTTAGTTGCAAGAGCAAAGATTAAAGGATGTTTTTTAAGTGAGAAGCAATAAAAGCACCAGAAAAAAAATCCTGCAGGATATAAGAAAGCATATTTCTGAAACAAAGCCAAAGCTACAAAAATAAGATAGGAAGCTGTTTGATGTTTCTTTCTACTGTTGATGGTGGTTGGAATGTAAGTACACTCTTTTATAAAATAATCAGAAGATATGATAAAGGAACAGCTTAACAAGAATTGATTCAGAAAAGTCTTACAGTCTCTGGTGTCTGATTAAAGTAGGTAATCAGAATGTTTTTTTCTGGTCTTCTAATCTATGAATCACCTGTGCTATATAAATAATTCCTTTTAATGCAATTAATTTGTCATAGCCCTAGATACTTGCCAATCACCTGAATCAATGGAAAATCAGTATCTTAAAGTATGAGAAAGACAGACATCCAACATTTTTCAGAACACCCATCTGTATGGATTCCTCATGTTCTGAGCTCCTATTAGAGCACTGGTACAGAATTCCTCAAGATCAGCTCTTAGTAAATGAAGATAGATTTAAGTGCTGATAAAGTATATTGTTGGCTCTTAGTGTTACTTAAAGTGTTTTCTGGTTAGTTAGTGAGGTCTGTCTCCAAGAACCATTCCATACAAATAATATTGTATGGAACTATTCCATGCAAATCATAATTCAGGTTTGTCCCTGAAATATTGGAAAAACACTGAGTAAGCAAGCATTGAATTTTGAGGGCATATTTTCTTCAGTAGAATCCACATGGCAACGTCTTATGAAAAGTTACATTTTCTTTTCCAGGACAGAATTAAACACTCGCATCAACTGTCAGAATTCCTCAATGGCTGACAAAGAAAAGTTAGCTGACTATTTTAGGAGAGTAGAGGAAAAGCTTTGGAGGAATTGTATCTGTGGACACATGCAAAAGAGGGAAGCAAATTTTATAGCCCTCTAAGATACTCAGTGTTAGGCATTTAGTTTCTTTGTGTATCTCAAAAGCTGGTGACACTACACCCGCTTTTTTGAAAACACTGATGCAGAAAACAGTCTGTTGCTCAAACACTACAGTTTCCAAAAATAGGGCACAAAAGCAATAGCTGAGAGAGTCATGAACCTTTTAGAAATATTTCACACATCCAACATTTATTTAAAAGGTATGTCACAGAGCCATGCTCAAGATAATGTTTTAGAAATCACAAGCTCAGTTCTCTTCAACTTTATGTCACAAGTAACAACGGAAGTAGAAGAACATAATTACTACAGTGGCTCAGACCAAAAGTCCATCTAATAAATTGTCTTATCGCTTACAGAGGCTAATAATGGATGCTTAGGAGAGAAGTATACAACCACGCATATCCTGAATAATCCTTCGATTATACAACCAATGTTGTATTTATCACCTTCTACTCCTTCGGCATTGAAGTGTTTTTGAACAACAGGTTATGCATAACAGCAAACAGCAATTTCAAATTCTTTTAGAACCATTGGTTGAACAACATCTAGTACGCGTATTGTACTGCTATCAGGGTATCAATCTGTTATAAACACTGACTGTGTCCTCATCTATTTTGTACCGGCACTTCATTTTAAGGCAGTTCCCCAGATTTATTCTGTAGAGAGAGAGTCTCCAAGGTACAAGTCTCCTTCACTTTAAATAAATTGAACACCATGGAAATAATTCATTTAGGCTTCTTTTTTTTTGCTGAGATTTCTTGAGTGACATTCTCTTCTTAACTCCTTGATAATTTGCTAGTCCAATGACTTGTTTTTAAGCTTCTACTGTTGTTCCTCCTTTTCTTGATCTGCCTTCTTATGGATTTACATTCAATCACCAGGCTACTGCTATTCTCAATTTTCCTCATTTGAACATAGCTTCCAATTTTGGAAGGGTATTTTTTTAACATCTAAAAGTCTCCTCCACTCTGATCTTTAACTTTCCTGGGTATCTTTCCCTGTCTTGCCCTCCTTCCTGTGTTATTCTCAGAGGATTGCTTCTTAATTCAGTGTACGTAACTTTTTGATTGTGTTTCTAAATGAGCTCCTTGTTACCTATAAGCATGTTACCATTTTAGCTGATCTTTCTGATTTAATTTTAACTAATTTCCTCTTCATGTTGCTCCTTTTTTTCTAGGAGATTTTTTTCCTTTATTTTTCTCTTCAGGGATGTCAAATTTGAGGAGAATATGGTCAGTATTACAGTGACTGTCATCCTGAATATACTGAAAAAAGTCTTATGATTTTGAGATTAACCTTTTGTTGTGGGTTTTCTTAAAAAGTGCTCCAAAACATAGTTAGGTATGAAATATGTAAGTGTGCAGTCTGCATGATACCCCATATGATAAGTACAAGTCAATTTGCAGGTAACTGAAATCTTCCATTGCTATTTTGTTTTCTCTGTTTGAACGCTTTCAATCTGTTGTGGTCACTACCATCTTAGTGAACAGTGGAAAAGACAACAAAAAACAGCAAAAAAGGAGAGATGAAGCACTGATAGCTATTACACTGATGCTGTCTGATGTGTCAATGACATTGCTTCTAAGTGCAATTTCATTTCACCTTTTTGAAAGATCTGCAAAGAAAAAAATGAACCCAATGAAAGTGTGGAAAAATGTGAAAACAACAGAATAGTCATTTACTGAAAGCCAGTAAATGGACATTTACTGAAAGACTTGTGATGCAATGAAATATCTTCATCCTGACAGTATGAAAAAAATGTTGGAAATGAAAGTGGCCATTAAATAACCCCAACAGGGACAAGTCTGGTGTGTAAACAGGTTTCTGAAATCGAGCCAGGAGAATTCCTGTCAGTTCTGTGCCATTAATGATAATAAGCTAATGGTAATACTTGACATTTTTGTAGACTTTTCAATTTTAAGATATAAAAGTAATTAACAGATCCCCAGAATGCTTCTGTGAGATAAACACACATTATTATCTCTTTATTGGCGAGGGAGAAGCTGAGGCACAGTTTTTGATTTGTCACGTAATGAACTGATTGAATGTTCCAGAATGAACAGAATGAACCAGTGAATCACACACACTTCTTCTGTTGCTAATATTTTGCATACTAATCCTAATAGCATTTATGATGGACAAATGTCTATCTGCAACATTGAAGTGATGGCTCCACATGGCTTGAGAGACCAATAATGAAACGAAAGAGAAACAGAAGACAATGATTTGCATCTTACTACATTTGGTTCATTTCTAAGTCAAGCATATGAGCTATGAGAAAAAAATCCTACACTTGACTATAAAAAGAGACTATTCTAACTGGAAACAGAAGACTAGGACATTATCTCATTCATCATCTAAAAAATTAATTATGAAATCTGAATCATTTCCCTCTTATCTCCACTGTAATTCACTTATTTGCCTTAAGGTTCTGCCTCTGAGTGATGTGCAGGGTCTGACCTATTTTGTTTTGAGTAAGTCCAGCTGGACTGGACAGATTTTTTTGCCTGGTTACCATTCCCCCATACCAAAGAAAGCAGCCTACCTTTCTTTGGAGCGAAATCCTTGACAGCTCCAGCTGAGGTAATTCACATGTCGCCTCATCGCACTGCAGAGAATAAATTCTTCGGCCATGCCACAAATTCGTCTTTGGCTCCAGAGCTTCTGCCAGTGTTTACTATATCTAAAATAAACAAAACAACAACAAAACAAAAACAAAGACCCAACTTGGAGCTCGCTCTGCGGCCGCAGTCTGCTCCTCGCTCGCTAGGTGTCACTGCCGCCCTCCGCGCCACATTGGGCTCCGCGCCCCGGCCGCCATCTCGCGGGGGAAGCGGCCGCCGGCGGTTCTGCGCCGAGAGCCGTGCAGGAGCTCGGCAGCTCCGTGGTAAACCGCGTATTTCTGCCTACAGTTGTACTGTTCTCATCGCTGTGATCTGTCCCCCTCTGATCTGCGCGGCAAGAAAAAATCCCCCCAGCCCAGTGAGTCTGACTTGCTCCACAGAGGCCAGGCGCCCTGGAGGGCGCCCGCGGAGGCAGCGGAGGAGGCTTCCCCTCCTGTGGCGGGAGCCGCAGGCCAAGTGGCTGGCGGGGCTGCGCCTGCCCTGCGAGTGTGGGGGCAAACTGTGCGAGGGGAGTTTGCGTCATGTAATCCCCCAGAACGGGGCTGCCAGGCGGTGCTCCTCCCGAGAGCGTGGCAGTGGAAGAATGGATGGGGTGGGAAGGGCGGCTTGCCTCCCCCCGCACTCGACGCCATTCCGGGAGCGGTCGCGTGGCCGCTGGCCGGTGTGCGGGAGGGAAGGCAGGGCCCGGCGGGCACCCAGTGAGGGCCGCCCCGGCGCCCAGGCCCCCAGCGCGCGCTCCAGCCCCTGCCGCATTGCGCGCACCTGGCCTGGCCAGCGGCCCCTCAGACTGGGCAGCAGCTCCTCGCAGCGTTGCTGCTCTGCGAAATAGCAAGGCGGAGGGCAACAGGCTGCTGTCCCTTATGTGTATGGGTTGTGCCTGCCAGGGAGGAGTGGAGAGCAGGAAAGGGATTTTTGGAAGCTGCCCTTCACTTTTGAGCACTGCTGTCTTTGCGAGGCTTGACCTACCTTGTCAAGCATGCCTGTGTGCCCTTCCTCCCCCTCGCAGTAAAGGGGGTGGCCAAATCGCAGAATCACAGACTGGCTGAGGTTGGATGGGACTGTCCAGTCTGACCCCCTGCTCAGGCAGGGTCAGCCACAGGAGCTTGCCCACAACCGTGTCCCCTTGGGTGTCCCCAAGGATGGAGACTCCACAACTTGCCTGGGCAACCTCTTCCAGGGTTGAAGGCACTCGCCAAGTCTGAGCTTTTTCACCGTGCTGAAGGTACACTCTCTGATGGATGGCACTTGTAAAGCCACAGGCAAGAGAGATGGGGACATGTAGCAAATGGGCTGGGTGGGAGAGAGTCCCTTCCCCCAGGCCTTTGGTGGTTCTGGTGTTCCCTGGGGCAGAAATAATAACTTTTCAGCCGTGGCTGGTCTGCAGGGAACCGCTGTCTTCAGTCCCCGACTCATGGAGTACTGGGATGCCAGCACAGACTTGTCATCTCAAAGTCTTCATGATCTCATAGGAAAAATGTTTCTCCATTTTGTAGTTTCTGGAGAAAAAAAAAAAACAACAGAACTCGACTCAGCCAAAATTCAGAATAACTGAAAGCATGCAAGTTCTGTTTCTGTTAAAGAGGGGGTCAAATTAGGAAGTTGAACAATTAGCAAGCTTATAAAAAAAGAATTATGAAGTTAGGAGCAGCTGGGAACTGTTGAAACCCTCTAGAGAAATCTGATGCTCAGTTAGGAAAAAATCTTGTTTGCTTGTATTTGTACACTAACAAACATAAAACTGTAATGTTTGTTTTCAGTTCAAATAATCTTTCTCAACTATAAAACTTTGCAAAAGTTTAAATATTTTAGAAAAGTGATTTGTACATCAGGATCTTAAATTTAAATGACTTTTTCATATGTCTTTTTCAAACTTGTATATAGTAATAAGGTAATCTTGGGAAATAAACTGAGTTTCCTCTAGAGAATATTACAAATATATGACCAGTTAGGTAACTGTAATAACCAGTCCATTCCCTTTAACATAAACTCTTGATATGGTATTCATTGATAAATTGTGATTTAATACATTGATCTCATTCTAAGGTTTGAATTTGGAACTTAATATTAAGCTCACAGAGACAGAAAACGAGGGGATGAAGAGAGAGTGCTTCTTAAAGAGACAGCAAATAACCGACACATTAGTGGTTCTCACTAGTGACCAGTAAATGGAAGTAGTTATCTGCTAAAAGCTAAATTGGACAGTTTTTGGAAGCTGAGAAACAAACAGGCAGTGTTGCTCTGAAAGTCTTTGAGAAAATAATTGTTGAGGCAAAGTTTATAAAAATGGCACTGGCTTTCCTTAAGTTGGGAAAATAAATGGATTCTCCGGTTTACTTGATTCTGCTGAAGATTTGGTCTTTTGTCTCACTCTCCTTATTCAGCTGGATTGATGTGGATAGTGTCTCCCTGGACTACAACTGAGTGGCTTCCACGAGAGACTTTTTATGAGTATCTAGAAGAGGAGAGAGAGAAGACAATTTCCGCGTTGGGAAGACTGCCACTGCACTGTGCAAGCGTCCGTGAGCCGAGTTATTAGAGTTTCTGGAATCTCTGAATAGCCAGTGCCCATTGCACAGCAAGAAGCGAGCTTGCTCAGGGAGTAGTCTGTAGAGACCTTGTGGTGCTCGAGACACATTCATGAGGCAACAAGATGCAAAATAAGTTCTTTTGAAAGTGGTTTATTAATCCAGTTCAAGTAATTAGTAATTTCTGATCACTTTTTACCAGTGGAATATGGCATTGTTTGAAACCTCTAGGAAAATAATACCACACAATTCAGGAATATTTCATAAGGTATATCAGGACAGTGTTGGGTGAAATGGCTAAAAGATATAAGATCTTCATTTGTAGTGATGACTAAGTGATATTCATGCTTTATTTGTGGCTAAAGCTCTGATACTGAAAACAGAAGAAGGGGTTATGTAAATTAAAGTCAGTCCAGACTTAGCTGAACTAAAATTTGAAAAATCTGTAGTAAATATGGATTATCAGCTTGATAATCAAAAATATCAGGTTCCTATTGTAGCCAAGCATTAAGTCCATGAAGATGGAAATGAATAGGATAAATATTAGCAGTGTGTTCCCAGAGTGGCTGCAGTTGTTTAATGGCATAAACCTTACCTGGTTCTTCTATGTTGTCAGTCTGCACAAAAGAGAAGAGGGAACTTTTAGCATGCAGTGCTTGATTATTAGACTGGACTTTGTATTATATGTGGGTTGTTGTCCTCAGCTGTATGCATCAGTGATGGAGATAGAAGCAGCAGAGCCCTCATTTATGATGCCAGGCAAAACTTTATCAAGGTTTCACTGGTATGCTTTACACATCAGCTACTGCTTAGGGAAACACAGTCGTGCAAATCTTAAATACAGAGATTGTATCAGCAGTGTAACCCAACGCACCTAACTGATTTCTCACTCATGAAGGCCCTGGGCTGGGAAGTGCTAATGAGAGTACACAGGCAGATGGTTCCTTGAAAATTTATTTTAGATGCAGTTTCTTGGCGGTTAGGGCCAAGGAGCTCCTGGCAATGCTAATATTCTGTTAATAAACACTACTTGCTCAGTTTCCATTCTGTATTAGTATGGAAAATCAAGCCAAAAGAAATTTTTGAATTTAGAATTAGAAGTTCTGTTTCCAAAAGTAATGCTTTTCAAGGAAAAACAAGATCTTTTAGAACTGCTTTTGGTGGTTGTTTTATGAAATAGCCTGCAGCTATTTCATGAATTGGCATTAAATGTAATCAACAAAAAACTGTTCAGGTGTGCTGTGTCAGATTGCAAAATATATCAATTAAGAATTGGATTCTGAGGGACTCAGAGTTTATCTCATGTCATGTCTAGATGTGCAGATTCTCCATCTCATTCCTGCAATCATTTTCAAAGCAGCCACAGTCTTTTAAAAAATGCTTCCTTAAAACTCTAACAGAACAACTAGTCACTGTATTTGGCACTACTCACTCAATTTTCATTTATTTATTTTTTCCTCTGAAGTCCTAAGCTGTTACTGAGCTTCAGGAGAGTAATAAATAATAAAACAAAAAATAACAATAATAAAAATAGTTCTTCATTCACACCCTTTTAATCACAGTCTCCTTGGATATTGTTTGTCCAGATCTATTCTTCACATAGTCATTTGATATGTCATAGGGCTCAGATCTGATTGTCCAGATCTGATCCAGGCTGTTACATACAGCAGTATATTAAGGTCAGCAAAGGTAAAAGTAGGTCTTCTGATACCATCTAAAGGCTATTATGAAGCACAGGTAGCAAAATGGAGATTTCTTAATCAAAGTTAGTTGCATATGTAATGGACAAAATAACAAGAAAATGAATTGTTTCATCACTCCTTTTAGGATCTGTTGTTTTTATAGATACCAGAAGGGTGGAGAGAGAGAGAGAAATAAGCTTTACCATCCTGGGTATTGTATTTACCATCTCCAAAGTCTATTGATTCACTGTAACACTGCTGTGTCTCTTTCTCTTGTGAGGTGTCCTGACCTGAACGTGATTGAGAGAGAGCCTGAAATGATATCAGCCTCCATTGGCCTCAGTTAAGTGCAGTCCAGAAAGTGAAATTATTGCCCTTAAGGTCATCTCCTTACTTATGTTTGTTTTTTTCTTCTCCATTATATTTCTTCCCTTTCCTAGCTTTGAAACGAGGCATTTTTTAGAAAGAATCCACTTCAGTAAATGAAGACAGCATCTCTTTGCGATATTGTTGTTAGGTAAGTAAAAGCAATGGTTTAAACTGGTAGGACAGATTTGTCAGCTCCTGAAGTATCTATTACAGATTATATGCAGTACCTCTTTCTGTATCTGGTCTTCTTTGCTTTTACTTTGTGGGCATGTTTATGTCTTGTCTTAAAGCAATCAGGAATGTAGTTGAATAGCAGCAGCTGCAGCCCATGTAGGATAACTTCCCTTTTTCCCCAGAAAGGACACCTATGATCATCTTTAATACAATATAAAAAGTCTGACAAGCTAAGTTTTTTCTTCCCTATAAAGATTTGTTTTAAGCAGAGGAGTAGAGAACAAGGGGGGCTTTATTTAAAATATGTAATAATGATTGTTTGTCAAGGCATACCAGTCCTCAAAAACTCTAAACACTTTGACTGTTGTACAGTGACAAAACTATGTGTAATTTCTTGAACTCTTATTTATTCCACAAGCATTAACGCATTGAGTGAGATTATTTCTGTCAGCTGTGACTAGTTTTACTGGTGACACTATGACAGTTGTATGATCTTTCATTTGATCACAACTTCGAAACTTAAAAGCAATGTAATGCCCTAATGCTCTAAAAGGCACAGACATACTGAGTCTTCATGTTGCTGTTGCAGAGTACATCCATTCCTTCTTGTGTATTTATAGTAGCATAGCATGCCTTTCATCATCAGTGTTCACTATTTGACTGCACTATTTCCTGTGTGTTGTTTCACAGATAACCAGTGCCAGCAGGGCCAGTCCTAATGTCTGTGCTAAAATCTTTCATTCTGTCAGCAGTTTAGTAACAGTAGTATCAGATAGAAGAAGAAGAAGTTGTAACAAATGCAAAAAGAAATGAGCACAGAAAACTGAAAAGATTAATTCTCAGAATGCTACCTTTGTAATACTGAGGCACCAAATTAGTTGTAATACCATGCATCCTTCTTTTTTACTCTGGCATTTCAGACACCGTAACATTTCAACTCCTCTGCTGCCACAGTTAAAAAGTAAAATTTCTCCTTTGGCTGCAAGAAAACTAAGGATTCTGTATTCCCACTGGTGAATTACATTTTCCTGTCACAAAATGATCACAACCTAGTTACATAGGAGGTGCTGTATCCTTCAGAAACTGGTGAGGTAAATCGGGTGTGATTTCTTTATGAAAATGAGTAATAATACACAAACACACACACAGGTGTAAACACTTATATTTAACAATAGTGCTAGGAAATTTCCAAGAAAAATTAAACGACTGTGTCTTCTGTTCTCCACTCTGAAACTAATTTAAAGTGATTAAAGTTCATTCATGATGAGCAGTATTTTTCTTATCCCAAGCATTGAACTGACAGTGGTTTTAAGTAGATAGGACTTTTTGAAAATAAAAGGGAAATGCCAAAAACTAACTTGGACAGTGTGGGAACAAGAGAGAATTCAGGGAGAAAGATAAGGGGGCACACGGGAAAAACAGTACGTGGCAGCCAAAGCACACCACCCTTTTGCAACATGAGTAACGAACTAGCTGGTGAAGGCCAGACAGTTTGTTCCAGCTGCACAGCGGAGGAGGGAGCGATACGGAGGTATCACGGTCCTCCCCTGACCACAAAGGGTTGCATCCCAAAAAATAATTGCTGCTCACAGACTAACTGTTGACCTATAGTACCCCCAGCCTCATTATCCCTGCTTACCATATTAAAAATCACGCCCTTTGCTGCATAACGATATGTAAATAAGGGGGGCATACCCCCAACAACCGCGCAAATGGCAATCTAGCCAATGAAGTATGTCTGCCGCACTTCCACATCCCACCTTCAGCAGCTATAAAAGAGAGGACAGCTCACTAAAGTTTTTGGAAGGGAAGAAAATTGAACCGCTGACCTGTTCACCGGAGATTGCTGACGAGCGAGCCTCCTTCTCCCTCCCCCAAACAGGGACGCCTCTTTGGTAAGACTTGCGCCTCCAACAAACGTTGGACGTTACCCGGGAAAATATATTATTATTGAAAGCGCTTAATTGTTAGTTTGAGCTCATGGAAAGAAAATTTGTAGCAGCAAGTGCATTTATCAACGGCAATTCCGAACCTGTTGTATCTGTCGCTTTAATAAAATCTTATTCTTTTTTACTTTGCGAAACTGTCTCAGGGAAAGTCCTCAAACAGGGGGGCTCTGGCAGGCAAATGTAAATTACACAGATTCTTTTTACTTTGCGAAACTGTCTCAGGGAAAGTCCTCAAACAGGGGGGTTCTGGCAGGCAAACGTAAATTATAAAGATAAGGAAGGGCCTTCCGTCCCTCCCTTTCACGCGACAGACAGAAACACTGGGATAAAGCATTGAAAGTGGTACAGTTCTCTGCTGCCCTGTGCACTCAAACTGAATGCAACCCAGTCCTCTTCTGCGTCTGAGTGATTAACAAGGTGAGTGGCCAAAATCTTTCCTTAGTCGTATCCAATATCCACTTCACAGGACAAATACAGAGGAGTCAGACTGTTCGGACACTTTAGTCTCTTTTCTCCCGGTGGATGTTGAGCTGGTTGAGACTCACTAGGCCGCATCCCCTGTCCTTGCTGTGGCAGTGCTGTCCCTCACCACAGGTAGGTAACTGTGACGGTGCCCTCCTAACACAGGCATGTATGGTCCAGGCTAGGCCTTCCTTTCGGTCTTGTACACAGGTGTTGGTTCCACTACATTTACTGCACACCTGCTCTGCCCTCACCTGTTACCACTACTGTTCTTACCACCACGCTCTTTGTCTTTGCTATTTCCATAACAATCAAGGCCTTTGGATCAACCTTGCCAGTGTTTCAGACTCTTACAGGGGGATAGCAACAAACCTTATGCCTAGCCTATGATTCTGTCCATTTCTTTTTCAGACATTATGTTGAATTGACTCTGACTACAAAATATCTGTACATACAAATGCATCTACATCAAAAGATTTCCATATAATAACACAGATCCTATGGCCTATTGTATAAATGGCATGCGAAGAAGCCTGACTGTTCAGCTAACCTTGCTAACTGCATGGTGGTAATATGGGGCTCCTCCTCTGGGCTTCTTAGGCTGTGCTGGATTTGGTCACCAGAGCACCTCTGTTATAAGCTTCCCATTTTTACAGTTGCAGGCCATGACACTTATAAATAACTTAAAAAAAATTATTAAGTCTTTACTGAAAACACGTTTTTTTCTTTTGGGAAAAGGTTATTTTATCAGGTTCACTGAGATGGGTATATATACTGAAAGATCCAGTATCCTGTATTGTTTGGGAAGTACAGAACAGGAAAAACACCTCCACTATTTACTCATCCAAAGAGCAAGCATAACTATGTATTCCCAGATTTCTGTTGCACATAGCAGGAAACAGTTATATCTGTATTCATCTCCATGGGAAGCAGGTGGTGTTTTTCTCATTCCAGTTTTGTCCGAAGTTCTCTGAGCCATTTCCTATTTCCTCCTGAAAATAGCAGTGACTGTTTTTTTATCACAGGAGTTGGGATTATGGATTTATGAGAGTAATATAAGAAATTTCTTTTTATCTGAGGGTTTTGCCTCTGGGTTTTACAAAGTGTTCAAAGGACATGCTGTAAAACTGATTTTGTTTTACTTCAGTTCTCTCTCTATTTTAATTAAACCTGTTTTGTTTGTTTTTTTAAACAGGTCTCGTGGTTAAGTAATGTCATACACGCTTACCAGAAAGCAGAAAGCTGTACAATCTGCAGTGCCTTTAGAAGTCCTGCAATCTATGGTTGGAGCCTGACTTCCTTACAAACTCAGCCAGAAGTGTATAAAGTGTCCATCAAGCAAAGGAGTGCAAGGAAAAAAATGACAGCTCAACTGGAAAGGTATGTTAGCATTAGTGCACCATGTTTTAAGGCAACCCCTGATAAAACTATTGAAGCACTCCTAAAGGAAAGAGTTACTTCTGTTCTAAGCTACCATCATTAACATTTTTACTTAGGGGCCTTTATTGTTTACTGGGTATCTAGACAAAGGCAAATACTAGAGGTAAGATAAGTGTATTGTATGGGTGTCTCAAACTGATCAGACGTAGGCATGGAAAATCTATTCCAGACATAGAACCTATCCCAGATATTCTCTTCTCTTTAGAAGAGAGCTTTAGTATTCTGTCATCTTTTTTTCATTCAGAGACCTTAAGCATTGGGACAGCGTAAGAAGTTCTGACTGCAATTCTACAAAATGGCCTATGAAAGAATCTATTTCCCATTGCAGATATTTTGTAGAAGCTTCTGTTCTCCAGCCCTACTCCTCTGCATGCTTCTGTGTTGGGGCCAGTTAGTACCAGGCGTCCTCCTATAGCTTAGAGAAAGGTTTGCATATCTCAACAGAGATGGTACATTTCTTAAAATAGACAGAATGATAAACTGTCCTTTAAGGCAAACACTGCTATTGTGTACACTTGAAGAAAATCTGAAATTCTAAAATCTGAAAGGAATCTAATGAAGTACATTGTCAAATGAAATTAAAACAAAAATGGAAAAACTTAATTTAAAAAAATGAGTTAGTGATTACATTTCTCTAAACTGGAGAGTTATATAATGCAGTGTGTAGATAGTCATTGTTATACATGCTGATATCTAAAAAATATCATCTCTGCATACTGAAAGCATCATTATTGAAGTAATACCCAATGCTCATTTACTGTCATATTTTTCTTACTAATTTGAACCTGGTAGAAAAATGTTAATATTTACAGAACAACACAATAGTACAAGGCTGTAGAAAATGGCATAATTATTCCCAAAATTCAGACTAGAAGTAGGAATAAAGAAAAGTCTTTTCAATTATTTTTTCATCTATCCATCTATATCTTAGTAAGGAAAATATATTTAATTCACAGATCTGGGTATTATAGTAGGTTTTACATGAATGAAAAGATTATATCATAAACTGAATCTGAAAATCTGAAATCATCAGTGTTTCCCATCATAGTCTAGATAACACTGAAGCAATACGGTAGGAAAAATTAATGTAAAGGTGTAGCTAATTATTTCCTCTCCATGTAAATGGAAGAATCCCTACATTAAATTAAATAAAACAATTGCACATAGTAAAAAACTCTAAGAGTTTTGCTCTGATACCTCTGGAGCCAGCATTTCAGTCATGCTCATTTATGTGAAACATGTATATGTAGTTCCCAAATAAACAAACAACAGAAAGTCTGTAGCTCTTTGGGAGGGAATTTTTGAAGGGAATATGTACTTGTGTGTGTTTATATAAATCTATGAACTTTATATCTGTGCATGGAGAAGACTATTATTTGCATAGAAAAAAGCAAAGCTGGCCTAAGATTTCACTGATTCTAGTTGCATAGATTGATTTCTGTTATCTAGAACATACAGGTATTTTGTCAAATTACATGCCAGTATGTGCATCTTGTTCTTGGCTATCCACAGATGCTTCTGGTCCTCTCATTCTGGTTGAAATATCTAGTTGGTTTTGTTTTTTCTTGAACTTCAGGTAGAAATAAACTGTACTTCCAGCTCCAACAATAGAAAGAACTAGAACAACAAACAGCCAAATGATGCTGGTGGAAAATACTTTCTCCTTTTTCTCTCCTGTAAGTGGTTAAAATAGAATCAACACCTTTGATTTTAAGAGATTTCGAAATCCACTAATAAGTGAGGTTACTTGACTAGAATTCAGACAAATGTGATATTCACATGGATTTTCAGTTCAACCAGTTATTTTACTAACAAAAAATACATAAAATAAAACTAATTAAGAAAAAATACAAAGTTACATCTATTTACTGTATCTAGATACAAATGAAGTTTATGGACTTTTTATTTTGAAATGCTTTTAGAATTAATATTTAGAAACTACTTAATTATGTGCTTGTTATATTCGAGCACCTCCTTAATTCTACTTAAAGGAAGTATGCTTACCTTTATTTTCTGGTGATATCTCTGTGTTTTCAGTAGCTTTCAGAAAGAAAAGAAAGTGTTTATTTTGAAGGCACTTAAAAAAAGAAAAATTTCAAAGTTCCTAAGTCTGCATGCTCACCTGTTGATGATAATTGCAGTCCCCTGAGAGATGGAGCTAAGAATGTGTAAGCTTCTAACTTGACCTCCTCAGTCAAGTTACCCAACAAGAAATGAGAATATAGTAAGATTTCTGTATCTTCTAAAAGTGTTTACAAATGTGTTTATTTTGAGAAACTGCCTGTTGGACCTAAATTCATTTTTAGGTGTTTCCTGAAATGGGGAACTTTTCCTGAATGGAGGTCTCATGCATATTGGAAATATCTCATGAGCATCTTTATTCACAGGAATACTGAGCTGAAAAGAATCTTCTGTGAGTTTAGCCTTCTGTTGAAGGCAGCCCTTCCTTGTGATTGCGTTTGTGGAATGAACAGAATACTTTAGTAACTGGGCTTCCTAAACTTACTAGGTAAGAGAAAGATTAACAGAAATGCAGAGTTAAGGAAACAAAATGTTCAATTCAAGTTCTCGACTGCTTTAGTTTAATCTCATTTGGTAATTCAACCCTTGAATCTTCTTTCAGATGATCATTTTGCTATCAAAAAAATTCTAGCATTCCGTTAAACCTGATTCTATCACACTGTAGGTAAAGAGTGCCACAAAAATGTATGCAATCATATTCCTCTAGTCCATCAGTACAGAAGACAGTAATGAATCACCAATTCCTGCATTTATACAAGACAGAGTTTTCATTGCACTCATCAGAACAAGATTTCTTGGGGGTAATATATTCAACTGACATGAAACGACACTTGTTGCTTCCAAACTTAGGTTTGTGATTTTGGGGGAAAATTCTGGCTTTACTGAAAACCCACTTTTTATGAAAAATGAGTGGTCTCTAGCTATTCAGTTTCCTACACATAGGTGACTGAAGTATCCAAGACAGCTGCATGGGACTGATGGTATTATACAGGACTTATGGGGCGTGCAGGCTTCTGAGGAAGCACCTGGAAGCCATGTGGGATACCCAACTGTACCTGAAGCCTTAGTATTTAGGCAGCTGAATCCTGCTATTGGTTTTGCACATATAGCTGTAATCATTCTTTTCAGTATGCACACATATGCTTTACAATATATAATTTAGATACATTATGAGGCATTATTAGCCGTAGCTAATATAAATATTACTTACTTTTTGTTTTTTTGCAGATATATCCTTTTTTGAAAGAACAGACATTGCTGTTCCAGTACCCAGTGGATGCACATACTTCTCCACACTGCTTATGCCTGTTGTTTGAGGGCTCTGCCATATTCCAGTTGACAAAATCCACTGCAGTTTTGTCTGTCCACACCCACTCTTCTGATGTTTAAAATGAGCATGTATGGATAAAATACAATGTTTTAGGCTGATAGAAGATGTGCTAGGGAAAACAAAAAAGTTATAGCGTGAATAGATAATTAAATATTTCAGTTACAATTGCATATGTAAACATGCCTTGAAATATACTTTGTGTATTTGATAGATACATATACTTTCAAGTATAAAAAGTTGTTTTCTTTTTAATATAACTTATATCATCATTTTGTATTGTCTGATAATATGTGATTAAATATTTAAGATATTACCTATATCATTTTTCTTCAGTCCTATCCAAAAGTTCAGTGATTTTCCATGAAGTACCTTAATGCTGTCTGACAGAAAGTTTGCTTCATTGTAGTCTCTTATTGATACCAAGTTAGCAGCTGAAAAGTATTAATGAACACATTGCAATGTCTCATTTTCTTAAGCTTAATAGCCAGTCAATAAACATAGAAATTACATATTCTTGCACAGAATATTCACTAGTCTCATTATGTTTATTGTATCCTGTCCAGCCATTTTGAGCATGGCTGTGACCTGTGTGGATGCAAGTTAGCACTAAGACATGGATTTCAGGTTAGCCTTTAGTATTTTGGAGAAAAAGAAATGGTCTCCTGCAATTCTTTTGGATAGGTCCAACCACACCCCCAAATGTGATGCTGATATGCAGAAAGTAATACATGTGATGTAGTCAGCACCATGTATCCTGCCATTACAGCTCTGCCATACACCAGACATGGGGTGCTATTAGAATCATGAATACGTCCAGAAGCTGCGTTGGGGTCATCAAGAAATAACCACCTTCCTGACCTGGTCTAGCTAGAGTGTAGGCAAAAGCTTAGGAATTTAGTATATGGACCAATGTCAAGATACGATCTTTCATTCTGCTTTTTAGTGTAATGCTTTTTCTAGTAATTATGTGATCTATCTTTTTATAGAACTATTTTGTGAATTTTATTGTCACTCAATTGTAAAGTAAAATGCCTTTGCAAAGCTACTTTTTTTGTTTACTCAACCGTAGGCCAGTGTCTTAATACATAAGAGGAAGTGTTACTAGAAATCGCTGTATTACTTCTTCATCTTAAGAGAATAATTAGTCAGAAATATAGTGTTGAGGTATAATATGTTGCTTATTCTTCCTCATAAAAAAGCTGTTAGAAGACATTGAAATTATGTTCTATCTCAGGAATTCTTGGCTGACACTCAACAGAAATCAGAGATGTGAAGTAGAGCGTCTTTTCCTCTCCTCTAATCCACATACAGCTCTTCTCCTCAAACAGTAGACAACACAGTGGAGTGTTCCAGAGGAGGGACTGGATGACTGGATGTGTTCTGGCAGTTCAGGAAAGCTAAATAATGGAGCTCATTCATTCTCATTTGCTGTCCAGCCAGTGAAATCCAATTATTAAACAGAGCCCTGGAACTAACAAAGACGGCTTTCCCAGGGAATTGTGTCTTGTAGCTTACATTTTGTGTGGATTCCCTCTTATTTAAGAAAGGAAAAGATAACACTGCAGTCTTCACCTCAGCGGGACACTAATAGATTTTTTCCGCTCTACGCAATTATTGCTTTTCATAAAACTAGGAGGAACTTAATATTTTTGAGATACTAATAGCTCAGCTGGTAATTGAGATATCAACAATACCTCTATCTCCAAAAATATTTAGTTTTATAGTGAAACAACATAAATAGAGTTTTCTCAGAAAAACAGGCTAAAAAGCATTGAGTTTGAAGTTTTTAAGTAAGATTTTCTTAGCAATATCACACACTATTTTATGACTTTAATTACATCTTCAGTCTTTCTAAAACACGACACTCACCTAGTCAGGTACATTCCTGATAAGCTTGAGACCAGCTTCTTTTCCTAGAGGCCTCAAAGTAATAGCAGTGACCATGGAAAGGTATCCAAGATTTGTGTCCTTTTGATTCAGGGCATTTTCCAGGGAGTTCTGGGGGCTCAGTAGGTGCTATTACTGATAAGAGATCAGGTAGTTGTGTCCAATTACTTTATAAAACTCATTTTTACCATTATACTAGTAAGACAAAACTAAACAATTGTATTAGGCTTGTAATCATAAAAGAAATGAAACATTCTAAAAAGAGCTTGGATATTGTTTTGATTTTGTGTTTGAGAGCATAATTTATTTCACATTTAGCAATCAAGGTGATTAAAAAGATACATTAATTTTTAAGAAGTATAGATTCTGTCCAATGATGATTTTTTAATGACTCTAGTCAATAAAATATCCAGCTAGATTTTTGGCATAAATATCTGCCTAATTAGTTAAAACTGCTATTTTTAAAATGGCTTCTGACACTGATTTTTTTGATGATCAAAACCTTATACTAGAAATTGTGAATATGAATGAAAGTGTTGGCATTATTCAGCATGGCTTGCAGGTGTTTTTATTAAACTGCATCCTGAATAGATTCCATAGTGATTGATATAATAGGAAAATTACAAATGTGAAGATAAATGCAGATGGAATTAAAATTAAATGTTCTGCCAAATTACATTTTCTTCTTATGAGTCTTCCAGTCAATTTCTTTCCCTGTTGAGGAACATTCAGCTCTCAAATTAGATTTCCAGAATATTAAAGTGGAAAGAGAGATTACATGTCAACCTAAAGGCCTTTTTTCAAATTACATCTTAATATGTAGTTTTGCATGTAATTTGCATGCATCTTAGTATGTAGTTCGCATGTTTTGCACGTAATTTTTAATTTTCTAATGGGTCAAGAGTTTTCATAAAGTTGAAAGCATTAGAATATTTAGCTAAATTGTGAAATCACAGTTTTTGTTATTTGCATAGAAACTGTAGAAGTTTGTGCTTGAAAGGTGCCTCAAGGGGTTATCTAGTCCACTCTTGTGCTCATAGGTGACATCAAGTAGATGTATAATTATGCCATTTCTAACAAGTTCGTTCTATCTGTTCTTAACAACCTGTAGTGATGGAGGTTCCCTGACCTGTCCAATGTGTTTATTAAATGCTTCTGTATTGTACATTTAGAAGATTTTCCTATCTAACATAGATCTCTTTTGCTGTATTTTAAGCCTGTTATTCTTTATCAGACTTGCATGGGATATAGGGAAAAATTTAATTTGATTTCTTTAGAGCTGTGTTTCATTATTTAAAATGATACCATGGTTTCTCTTAGTCTTTTGTTCTATAGACTGTCCAATCCCAATTATAATCTTTCCTTACAATTCTTGTTTCCTAGTTATCTGAAAACTCTAGTTGACTGACATCCTTTTCAAACTTTGGTGCCCCAAATTGGATACAATGTTCCATATCAAAACAGATCTCATAGTCAGTGAATGAGTTTTCCTATTAGAATGAATAATTAAGAAATCACTGAGTAATCAGTCCTATGTTTTTCAGAGTTCCGGAGATGGTTAGTATGAATGGATTGACTTCTGGGAAGAATTCATGTAAATTTTTAAAACTAGTTAGCTGCCTATGTCATCCTATATACTAGTCCATAAAGCAAGTATTTTTCCAGTTTCCTGAGGTATTTAGCTCAGCTGATAAATCTCCGCACCCTGCAGTTAAAATACTTACATTCAGTTGCTTACCATCAGATTTTTTACAGAGAGAAGAGTTCTTCCTTGCATGAAGCTGTCTTCCAGGTTCCATCAGTATCTAGGTAGACACATGCTAATTTCTGTTTCGGTTCCCCACTGGACCACTTACTGTAAATTAATTTCCATTTGTCAATCCATTGATACTTGCCATTGGTCTGGAAGTAAAATCTATATGGTAGTTTCAAGATCAGTGAGAGTGACGTACACAGGATCCTTAGAGGACTTTCATAAAACTGGTGTAGAATCATGTGCTTAATAATGCCACATTTTTATGCTTGTAAATACGTATTGCAATGAGATGTACAGTGTCTGCTATACAAGAATATGAACATAGAATAATTTTTTTATACCCTGTAGAAAAGTATCTAATATGAATTCAGAACATTTTTCAAGCATTGGGAAACAGAAGGGAAAAAGTAAGGGAACGTGAAAGAAGGCACAAAACTGGGAATCAAATAAGACATCATGTTGGTACCACCACCCAAAGGCCTCCACAGAGAATGACTGTGTGGGTGGAAGTGTTGATCAATAGCCATCACTTTTGTTGTAGTTACTGTGACTGTGATTCATAGGGAAGAGTATAGCATGTCAAAACACACCCACAAGGCAAATGTTTACCTTCCTCTCCCCTGTCATACAACTGAAGTAGACATCACACAGACAAAAGATTTTCCTCCATAATATTCTAACTTCTAAATGGGGAGTATTACACCAATTGCACTTTCAAAGAATATATGCATAGGTCCATATGTCCAGGTACCATATCATACAGGCTTCAGATTCCTTTAAATAAGTTTTGCCATTGTTTCTGTCCACAACTGTATTTCTCTGCTGCTACCATAAATAAGACTACTGTAGGGGGATATGTGTGAACATAAACACACATGTAAAATACATTCCCGGATCTCAGGTGTGCAAACTAAGATATGATGTCATTAATCACTGGGATATATAAACACATGGAGGGCGGGATGTATTCATGCATGTTGATTATTGGAATATCTTTTAAATTAAAGCAAACTCATGATGTGGGAGATACTACTCATTATGTTGTCAACCCTTTAAATGACTTCAAACAATACACAGCATTGTGGTATACTGGTTTGCAGGAGCATTTCCCTGGGCTAAAGCATTTAAGAGTTCTTAATTCATTAAAATCTCAAGTGTGGCTCATATTCATTGAACTCGAGCATTAAATGGGTATGGTACTGACATAAATTGTTGCTTTCAGTGATACACTGACAGAAATTCTTACAGGTTTCAAGATGAAAGCATGCAGTAAGATTCTTTTAAACAAAGAGTAAGACAGGTGCAGTGTAAGCTTGACTATCTGTAATGTATGTGTTCTTACCATGTTGCTGTTAAGACCAATCCATAGAGGCTCTCCATATTCTTGTGCGAGTAAGAACAACAGTGATTGGCTATATGGATCTAAAATGCTGGCAAGTTCTGATGCTTTGCTGTTACAGGATTTTTTTGCTTCTTCCCAATTCATTTTGGAATGGATGACAGAATAGCTAATTCCATCAGAATGGGCAGAAGTGAAGTCCAGCAGTGTTGCTGATGACTTAAAGAATTTAGCATCTGTAGGAATAAGGGAGAAGGAAAAAAACAGGAATAGGTAAATCTGGAGGACACATATTTGACTTGAGCAACTGAATAACATCTTCATTATTTACAAACCAAGCAGTAAATTGCTAATTTGAATAGAACACTTCTCATTACTTATTTATGAGTAGCAGATAATTGCAAAACAACAGTGAACATTCTGCATGAAAGGAATACATTCTCAGCCTCTGGCAGTTTTGAATCAGTGAATTCACAGTAGTTTTCATAGCAGTAAGTCAAAAACAGCACACCAACTCTGTGTATTTTCAAACTGTTCTTTGCTGCGTAGTATGGCTATCAAGTTTATTTAGATAAATGTAATACTTGCCAGTTATGATGATATGTAGGTCATTATCAACTTGTGTCATTAAATAGCTTGGGTTTTTTAGCTGTTAAATTACATTATTGTAAAATAAAAATATTTTGTGTTCCTAAATTCCAGTATTTATCTTTCCCTTTTCCAAAACACTGCTAGGCAGTACTGAGATGCAAGATGGGCTGTGGATTTTTTCTAAAGTTTTACTGGTCCTTTACCTAAAAAAAATCTAGAACAGTGATCTAAATCATATTAAACAAGAGAATTGATTTTAATTAATATATTATAAATTTCAAGACTAGCAAAACAGGACTCACCACTATTCTTCTGGCATATATACCTTCTGGACTGGTAACACTCTTCATCACTCCATTTTCTGTGTCATCAGCATGACCTTTCTTCAGAGAAACACAAACTGTTGGAGGAAGGGAAGGAGTATGAATACATTGATATTAGAAGTTAAAAACCAAAGTACTGTAAACCTAGGACATTTCACTCCTTTTTTCTTTGAATTCTGATATTGTGGGTTTTGAATTACTACTCTGGAAACACCTTCCTTTGTGGCCTCCTTTGTTATGGAGAGTGTCTACTTGGTACTCTTCTGTAAATCTTTGCAAAGCTGCTGCTGCAGCTCAGCCTGCTTCTTCATTTGATTACTTTTTGAGAAGACATACTTGAAAGACACTACTGCTTTCAAGAACATTTTATCACACCTTTTGTTTCATTGACTATTGAGCAACTCCCAGCTAGATTTTTGAATAAGAATGAAATAAAAATGAATGGAAGTCAAGCTTTGTATATGGCCTGCAAAGGGACATTTAAATAGTGGTTATTCTTGACAGAATCATCTAATTGCAGAGCAATTGCAATATTTCTTTCAGCAACAGCAGGACAGGATACATTTCCGAGTGCTTAAGAAGGTGGAACTTTAAGCTAGTTAGAGCCTGCAACAGCCTATGGAGCTGCCACAAAAAGTTTTAGAAACACCTTTTTTGTGAATTTTATGGTCTTATTTTGAAGAAGACTGGGTAGAAATGAAGAAAGCTGATTATGAAACAGGAGTGGAGAAGATGGGCAATTGCTTCTTTAGCTTGAGTAATTTTTTGATAATATTTGACTCCTTTAAAAAGATTCTCCAAATGAGACAGTTCAAGGCAAAGGAGAGAATTAGAATGTAGCCTTGCACATATTTTTTTTGTGGAATATTTCCCAGTTGTTGGAGCTGTAGTAAAATTTAGCTATGTATGAGCTGTGTCATATGTGTCTTCCTGCACACCTTGGACAACTAGATGAGCAAGAGCAGTATGCATTGGCTGAGGTGTAGATTACACTGGTTCTCTAGAGCTTTTATTTTTTTTTATTTTATTAGAGGTGTAAATGACAAAATGAAGGGCAGAAGGACAGTGAGTAGGATGATACAGAATGAGAAAGGCAAGTTCTGAAAGGAAGATATGGAAATAAATGGGAAAAAGGCAATGTGGTGTGGAAATCAATCTGTATTGGACTGAAGGTTTAGAAGGCTGTATTATTTACAGCATTCTAGGGTTTAATTTCAGTACTAGTAGTGGTGAGAGTTTGATTGGTTTAGAAAGCACTTGACCTCTGTTGGTCTCTTGCATCTCAGTTACAATTTTAAAGAAGGAAGAAAAAAATAGGAAAAAATTAATTCTTTCCTGTTGCATGCTCTTCTCCTTCCCTATCAAACATGTGAAAATGCTCCCAATGTTTGTTAACTTTTAAAATTTGAATGCTATATTTAAATTTTCTCCAAAATGAACAGCAAATTACTACAAAGAAGAAAACTTTATTCAGCCAGCCTGTCCCACTATATTTGCAAATTCTTCTGCAAAATTGCGGTAAGGACTTATCCTCTTCTGCACTGAGCTAGTTAGACGTCCCAGAGTAAGACTGAATCATTGAAACATTGTATCTTTAGCCCCAGCTTCAAGATAAATGAACGACTTGGGAAAAAGGGTGAGGCATGTTTGTGGCAAATTGAATTGCTTACCTGAAGTGATATTGCTTTCTTGATTTAACCTGATGATAAACTATAAGCAATATTTACCTGTTGCAGATTGTGGCAAAACAGGTTCTATAAATTTGGGGCAATCTGGAGCCCAGTTTGTATAGAAAACAGCACTTCCGTCAGTCCAAACAAAGTTGAGTTCACTGAGTATATCATTCAAGCCAATCCAGGGGTCATTTGACACATCCTTCAAATGGTAAGTGAGAAAAGCTGGAAAAAAGGCAACAGAAAGGAAGTTTAACATGTCGTCAGTCAAGACATCAGCACATAAATCTTTAAGTATTCTGGTTTTTAAAGTCTTGTAAATACATTTTAATTAGTATTTGATTGGAATTGTACCCAATTTGTTTATGGCAAACCAAGGGTCCAAGCCTTTGCCTGTGAAAAGTCTCAAAGAGTGGAAGTATTTGTAACTATTAAGCAAGACTAGTTCCGAAAGAGGTAAGAAAAAATACCTGCCTGACCATCATGGTATCTACTGAATTCACCTATTTCAATGCTCAGAGTGAGCTGATTGACTGACAGAAGCTACACAGGTAGCTAGATTTAGCTGCAAGTGGAAGCCTGGGAACGCAGTCAAGGTGAAAATGTGTCTTCATGTGACATTGCTGCAGCTGCATTAACTTGCAGAATTGGGGCAATCATTTCAGAAAGGTATAATGATAGATCCCTTTCTGTTTCTGTCAGGAGCAGACCACGACTTCCTTGTTTTCTCTATCGAAAACTACAAACACCAGGTCTGGATTTTCTATGCTGATAATTCATACCCTATAAATAAATAAATAAATAAATGAATGAATCAGTTTCTGTGGCATCACTAGCTTGCTTGAGACAGCTGGTTTTAATTCTTCCAAAAAAGCTTTATGCCATGGCTGTATAACCCACGTGAGTATATGTATTATAAAATACACATATTTGCATATTGCCTCTTTTTGCCATGTTCTTTGCAGGAAATGACCACTGTGTACAGAATAAATACTGTCTGAGACCTAAAGAGCTGTTGTACTGTACCTTGTACTTGTTCATTATGTATGCTAGCCAGGTTTCCTCCAAGGCTGATACAAGCTCTTTGTGCCATACTCCAATATACATAGGCAGAGCCAACAATTTTGTAACACTAGGAAAAAATTAGACTGTTAGTGAGTGATAGCAAAAGGAATTTAGGTTTGAATTACACTAATTTTAGTAGAAATTAGCACAGTTCAGATCCAGAAAAGAATTTTATAAAGTTAACAAGGATTCTAAGTCATATCAGAGTCCAGCTCTGATATTCCATTTGCAGATTTTAAATTTACTCTGTATCTTCCTCAAAACAAAACGAACAAAACAAAACAAAAACCTAGCACAGCATTGCACATGGGATCATCTGAACTTTGTGAAAAGCAATATTTTTGACCTGTAGCTGATGGTCAGGGAGCTGTTCTGTGTTTTTTCAGCCTTTCTCATTTTGTAGCTCTTTTATTAATGGAATATATGACTCATGCTTTCTTAAAACATACATAGGTACCACACTACCAATAGACATTAACTCTGAAATGGTTCTGGTAATTATGAGCGTGCCTAGCGTGCCCCCTCTACGCTTCCAGGGCACCCTCTGCTCTGCGGCATACCCGTAGCACTGTCAGAGAACAAGACTTGTGTAGTTTGTGGAGAAATATCTCTGACAACTGTAACAAATATACCAAAACTGAAATACCACCATTGTAACAATTTTCTATATAATATAAAAGAGAACCATGACTTAATATGCACATCAGAGTTTGTCCCTTTGGAGATGAGGGAAACATTAAATTGAAGCTTTTCTAGAAAGATCAGGCATTATTTCTGGTTTGTTCCAGCTCAGATGACTGAATTACACTTATACATTCTAATAGTTGTGCTTTTAGTTGAATTCAGTTGAACTTTTCTTTTTAAGCAGGTATATACTATGTAACAATTTTGTCAATGTGTCTCAGATGACCACTTTTCAGGAAAACAAAAATCTATAACTGCAAAATCATCATTTTGCAACAGTTGCCTAGCTGGTCCAATTTTTAATGCAACTTTGGATAATCACTGTCAAAAGAGAACTGAGAGACAAAAGACCTCTTGTATTGCTTTGCATACCTTGCCAAAGATCCATATTGTGCTAAAATGCATGTTATCATACCTGATTTTTAAATAAAAGCCAATCTTCAGGACATCCTCCTGGAAGTGGAGGTACCATTGGATCAAGTGTTGTGTTTATAAAACTCCTGTGCCTCTCGCAGATAAAGCCATTTGAAAAACCACAGTGGATATCGTTCCATAATCCTGAAATCAATTTAAATTTAGATAAGGAAACACTGAATAAGGTTGAAATTTGTGGGAAAATGAATGGACTTCCATGCTTATAGCTTCTTAAGCACTCTGTCTGGCAATGTTAGCATGAGTGCTGGCATGCTTCAGCTCAGCTCTCCATCCCATCTTCGCTGCTTACAGACAGACCTTGATCCTGCTGTGACTGTGGGAGTAGAGGCTATATGAAGCAGAAGCCTTATAATATGACTTATATGGCAATCCCCTAACCTCTGTGCAAAACCCACAAACACCTTTCTTACACTCAGGAGTGCAAGTGTAAAGCAACAATTTATCAGTGAAAACACAATTAAACGTGAAATTCCATATGCATGTTAGGTCCTTAGGTGTATATTCTGGTTCTTGGCTAACTATAATTATTTTTTGAAAGACCAATTTGCCATTGATTTGAAGGGAACTTATTGTTTGTACAGCTGAAAAATTATGGTTCCAATCTTCCCCTGCATTCCCCACGAAAGTCATAATTTCTTATATTCCACTTTCATGACCAATATTGCCTCTGAACTAACCTCAGATATAATGACTAAACTTTATTGTGGGAATTTTTCACAAAATCACTGGGAAAGAATGGATTAAAGTGGGCAAGGCATGTTAACAAACGGGAGAAGACAGATACCGATAAAAATACTCTTTCTAAAATGTTGTGCAACTCACCATCTTTTTTATTTAAGACCACACAATTTTCTTGAGCAGCTGCAAAGTTGGGTACATCTGGTGCCCACGCTGCATAGTGAACTGGGCTTCCATCTGCCCAACTGAAAAAAACAGAAACAACACAGTAGCTGTTGGTCAGATAATGTTCATGAAACAGTTGAGAAAAATCTATTTTAACATAACAATCATTTGCTAAAAATACTACCTTTCTAAAAATATTTACGGCTGAATATGTCTGTCTGTAAGTTGAATTTCCATTGGGATTAAAATGCCTTAGATAATGAAATCACAGTGTTTCAAGTCAAAGAACAAAAATACCTTTATTTTTAACAGTGGTTATCTATGTATTCATAGCATGTATATTACCTAATTAAAAAGCCTTTAAAATATAGTGATTTTACAATGTACATAAACCAAGGGAGAGCACACATTTCAATATGCAATATAACTCTCTGAAACTGCTTTTAACTCCCTTGCAGTGTTCCCTTCAGAAATAATTCTAGTAGTAAAAAGCTTCTGCACTGAATGTTATGAATCTTAGTGCAACTTGTTTACCTACCTAAATTGTTGATCAGCATCCTGAATTAATCCTATGAGATATGATTCCAGCTTGCCACTTTTTAAGATCTACACAAAAAGATATACTTTCACTTAGTGCTTGCTTTTACATTGTAGTTATCTCACATGAAAAAAATATTTTTGCACTATTAAATCAAATAAATGAATACATATTGTATAAATGATCTTGTGTAGTCACCAGAGAAGACCACAACTGAAGTAAATACGGTATATCACACACTTTTGCTTCATTATCTTTACTGCTGCTTCCCTAGTTTTGGCTGCGTTACTGGTGTGATCAAAGCTTTTAGAGTTGGTTCATGTTCTCGCTTGTAAAAGAAACAAGGAAGACTGGAGGAAGAATTTAGTATAAATATGTTGGTACTTAGTAAATAAATCTAAATTTTCTTCTTAAGCAGCCGTGTTGTTCTAGTGTCTCAAGCTGCCTGTCCTCTGCTCCTTTCATTTCCTTTCCCACGCATAATAAACGCAAGCATCTAGTAGTGTGACGAAGAAGGGAGGGTCTGTGGCTATGTCAGCTGGGTTACAGCAGCGGTGGGAGCCCTGAGCAGCAAACAGCTGTGCTCAGAAATCGTCCGCATGCTGCCTGCCATGGCTTCGGCGTGCACCACCAAGCCCCAGCTGCAGCAGTGCATAGGCAGCGCCTATGTGTTGCAGCACAGTGAATTCCCAGTGCTTTAATACCTGGCCTGGGCCAGGCCTTTGCTAAACCTGCCTTTGAAAAGCTGTGTTGCTCGGCAGCGTGATGTGGTAGGTGGTCAGCAGAGCTATGCTGGCAGTGGCTTCAAATCTGCATGTGTCACTGCACTTCAGACTGTTCAGAGGAGCTAGGGGTGGCCATCCCGGGAAAAGGGATTACTGTCTTTTCATTATAGCAAACCTGTTATTATCTCAGTTTCTTTATATGTCATCTTACGCAGACAATGATTCTAATATACTGGTAGTCTTGTCTGAAATAAACCAGGTAACTACTTTGTACTTGCGTTCGGTGTCCTAGCTGCACCTGAGTGGAGAACAGAAGTTTCACTTCACACAGGATATTGAGATTTCAAGTAATCTTTTTTGCAAATTGTAACCCTCACTTTCTCCCTCAACCCTCCAATTTGGAAGTTCCCAAGTAAAAGTTCCAAGAAAAATGTAGTTTCATGTTAGTCAAAGCTGCTGTTTAGGCAAAATCTGCTTTTGGGCAGAGTGATGGATTTTACCATATGAGCCCTTGAGGTGGCTTTCCCTTTATTTTCTAGATTCTATAATTATATAAGCAAGTATATTTTCAATATAACTTATCAAATAATACAAAATTTTAGAAAGGCAAAAACAAACAAATTATAATTAACAGTTGAAGCGTTGTATTCTGAAAGTATTACTATATTTTGACTCATTTTTCCTTATGCAAAATTCCTGTGAAATCAACCAAATTTTCCGAAGCATATAACTTGAGGAACTTCCTATTTTGGTAGAGTGTGATTCAACTTAAATTTCTCAGACCACCTCTACTGTGAGCTTAGAAAAAAAGTAGCCTACCTTTCTTTATTTCACAAATCCAGTCATGACTGTATTCACAGTGCATGTTAATCCATGACATGGAAGACTCTTCATTGATTGTTCCACAATATTCAAATCCAGTATTGTAAAAATAACTTGTTTTCCTGTAACTCACCTACAGTAGAAACACAGCACTGATTTTTGTTCTTCTCTTACAAGGAAAGGAGTTTCCAGTCTTGGAAACAGCTCCAACAATGAAAAAGTTAGAAGGAAACTGGGAGGGTCTAACACTCACTGGTGATCTGTCACTCCAGGAAAGCCCACCGTCAGGATCCAAACAGTGTAAACCTATCCAGAAAGGCTGAAATGATGGGGATTTGTTTCTAGAGTATGAAAAAAGGTATTATGGAAGAAGAAGATGCATGTGGTTAGCTGCATTAAATTTTACAGGTTCTATAGGAAAATAACACATTTATTAGAGGTTTACAGGAATATTCAAAGCTTTGAAACAAATAATGTAAATGTATTTTATAAAGCTGCAAGGACCAATTTTAGGAATTCCAAAAAAGTATTTAGAAATTGGTACCCATATGAATGTTTTTTTCAATTCTTATGACAGTAACTATAAACAGAAATAGATTTTAAATGAATTATCTCAGGAAAGAATCTAGAATATTTTTGTTTATTCCTATATAATGTATTGTTACACCAAAGGATCAATTATTTGATGTTTACTTACATTATTAAATTTTCTATCTGGTTTTGCTCTTCTTCACTTTTAATGGCAGCCAGGTCTCCTCCTATTTCTTTGCAAAAATCTCGGGCTTCAAACCATGTTTTCTTTTGGTTTCCTTCTCTCACAAAAATCTATAGATAAATTTTATAGTAGAAGATTTTTTACATTGTAAATATTAAAAGTAAAACTGACTGCCTTGTATAAGCAATATAGGAAGAGAGTAAACTATAAATATGCATGTATAATATGGATTAAAAAATATGCTACTTAGCTAATCTTACATATCACTGATACAGTGATAATTGAAGTGATTTCCATTAATAGTCTGTATAAAAGCTTACTACATTTGTACTATAATGTGCCATTCTCTGAAATTTAGACTTTCTATCTATTTGGTACTCCTGTCTCATGAGCAGGATTGTTGGAAAAATTAATACTTACTTTGAAACATGAATTAGTGCTACTGTTTGTATTCCAACCCAAAGGACATTCAGAATTTGAAACTGTTTCAGGAGCAAGAAGAAGAGTCATTTTTTCAGCTAGTTTTTTGCAGAGAAATTTTGCCTTCACTTTGCAGTTCTGAACATCCCATAGTCCAGCTGTATTTCCAGTCCTCAGGACAGCACAACCTCCTTTCTTCCCTTTGTGAGATGTAAAACAAAATTAAAATGTGTTTTTAAGTGGTTCCCCTGCTGTCTTTACAGCTCATGTGATTCTTTTTTAAAAGACTGTTGGAAATAGAAAGTGTAATGTCTGCTCAAAGAAGGAGCTTTGTAAAGAGAGGAAAGCGGCGGACAGAGTCCTTCATTATCTTCACTCCCCCCTTGAAAAGCTTTAAAACTCAAGTGCATAAGCACCCCGCTGCCTCTCTCTTTCCAGTCACTGCAAAGGTTTGGCAGCCCGTCACCTAGAAGCGATCTGAAGCCACCAAGGAACTTACAAGCTTCTGAAATACCCTCACGGTTACTGTATTACTTATAGAGAATGTGAATGTCTAAGGTGAGACCTCAGCTCACTTCAGCCACCTCATCATTAAGCTTATGATGAACCCAATTGTTAGATTCCCTCTCTGTATAGTCTCCAAATGTGCATGTTCAGAAAATTCATCACATTTCTTTTTTTCTAATCACACAACAGGTAGATTTGACTGCTACTGTAGAGCAGATATTTAACTTCTAGGTGGTTTAAGTTTAATGAGATGAATCCCATCCTAAACGTCTATGGATATGCAATAAGCTGTGAAATGAAGCACAACACACAGATTTCTGAGCACAAATCAAATGAGTTGTCTGCTGTAGCAGAAGTCATGTAGCTGTGCCAGCACTGTGCTGAAATTAAAAAATCAGCCTGAGCATAGCAGCACATTTACACAGCTTTCAAGCTCTGCTTTCCAGACGCGAGCATGTTAGCTTGGCTTGATGCTGCATTAAGCTTCCGATGGCTTGCTGGGAGCCAGCTCGGGTACTTCCAGCACGACACTGCATTGCATGTCATCAACATGTCCTCAGTTATCCAACAATAAATACAGGTTGGAATAATATGGATGAATCAATATGGTCTTGGAAGAAATAACATGAGGTTACTTTGAAGCAGCAAAAAGATCTTTACAATCTGAGGCTGAGAAGTCTGTAGAGTTTAAAAACAGTTTTCAGATTGTTTTCCATGTGTTTTCTTTAATTCCATCCTTTTCCCCGTGTCCACTTAGTTTGATTTTGCACTTGTAAGTAATTTGAAAGCAAGGAGTCAGTAAATAAGTATGCTCGTGGAACCATATATGAAAGATACTCCTAGATAATATTGCAAAGGCAGAATGTCCTTATGTATCATTATGGATGTGTTTCAGTACTGGCTAGTTGGGAAACAGTTTGGAATTACAACACAGAAAATTCCTTAATGTCATAAATCATTTCAGAAGAACAACACTATGAGAACCTTACATGGTGGCTCAATGAGACAACTGCAGCTCACAGTTCAAAACAGTGTTTTTCTTTGCAGCAGTGAAAAATGGATGTAAAATTCTACCCCATCAGAACCAGAATATTTAATGTTCACTTGCCGGTGGAGTAAATGGTTATACAGAGGAAAATAAAATTGACAGTGCATTCTGGTGGCCTGTAATACTTGCTCATTAATAACAGGAGAGTGTTTAAGATACCAAGTTCTGGGGTTTTGGTTTCTGTTTTGGTGGGTTTTGGTAGGTGTGACAGATGGCTTCACTCCTGTGTGCCAGGCTGTGCTTCGTTAAGAGGCTACAGCTGGGCAGAGGGGAGAAAGCTGCTTGGTTGGCACGTCCTGGCTGCTCTGTAGAGGTTTGGTAGGACTCTCTGTAGGGAAAGAAAACTGTTTCTTCCCTGATAGAAACCGGGTACTTGCAGCTGGGAGGAAAAGTTTTGCGGTGTGGAAAGGAGCAGGCAGAACTGAGAGAGAGCCAGCAAGCGCTCAAGTCCGCCAGACAGACAAGGGAACCGGTACATTAGGCAGGCCTCAGCCATTATGGAAAGAAACAGACTTTTTCAGGGACCCAGGGGCTGTGGAAGCTATTACAAGCTAGAAAGTTCTTACAGCACTGGGTTCAGAGCCCGTCTGCAAGAAATGAGCTGCCTACCAGCATGTGCTGCACAAGGGCAAATCTGTCTGCCAACCCTTCGTTTCTGTCCTGTCTCATTCTGAATTTCCTGTTTCAAAAACTGGTTCTTCTAGTGTACATTAAATAAAACTAGCTGCAGGCATTAGGAAAAAAAAACAAACAGCGAAGCAACCAACCCAGTGGTGCTTGGTATGCTTACTTAAAGGTGCTGGCGGACCACCTCAAGCTCTGGCTGACTTGGGGTCCTGTCATAGCAGACTAAACTGATGTCCCCCCACAATGGCTCAGGGCAGTCCAGAAGCAATCCCAGAACTAGAAAGGACACTAGATGAGGCACATTTGTGACGAGCCAACAATAATTTATGACTCTTCTGTGTTGATTCAATTATTGAAATGTTTTGAGTCACTGGACCAACTCAGACAGTTGCTCAGAAAAACAGGCGTGAAGAGCTTCCTCTGAGCAAAACCTTAAGGCATAACTATCAGGAGTTAAGATTTTGCCAGCCTACAAGACTGCCTTTGACCAGGGATGGTTAAATGCAGCATCACGGAGACAGAAAGGAAACGCAGCAGGGCTACAGAAAGGACTTGTTCTAAAGTAAATAGCTGCTGGCGAGGAAGAACAGAATAAAATGTGGGACCTCAGTGAATGTGTCTAAAGTGTGTAGGTCTGTCCTTGCTGCCAGTAAGCAGTGAGAAGACAAAGGGAAGGACAGACTTGTATGCAGGTTTTTTTGTCTCTTTACATCTTTTTCTCTGTGAAATTAAACAGTACTTTAAGAAGGCAGCTATCATGGCTGTGCATCACTGATCCTAGGTGCTGAGAGAAAGAATTGCAGCTGAATGCCATCACACTGGGCAGGGGAATCAGCAAAACCACAAAAATTCACTCAGTAATGTGTAAAATCATGCAGCCTGGCATCCTGGGGACAGGGAGCAGTGTTCTTAGAGAGCTCACTGAGGATGCAAAAGTACATCTGACTCTCTAACCGTGACACCATTCACTAAGTAGCATTTGAAAACTGGTAACTGCTGTATGTCATTTTTCCCCAGCATAGGACTTGAAGATCCAGCTTCTAAAACACATATTCAGATGACAGAGACTGCACATGGCAAAGAGTACCAGGCATTGCCGAGTTCCAGTTTGTGTACAGCACAGCTGCACCATCAGCCCACTTGAACATCCCTTGCTCTTCCATATCTGAGAGCCCAGTCCAAAAGTATTTCTCAGGGCTCAGACCAATGGGGCTGGTCAGGTAAGCTTGCTCATACCTGAAATGAGAAGAAGAGTCAGATGGAGATTAAGCCTAGTTTTTCCTTAGTCTGCCATTTCTCAGCATCCTAAGCTATAAAATCATAGCATGAATGGGGTTTCCTATATATATATATATATATATATCCTTTATATGTAGTCTCCTTTATAGTCTCCTCTCCTATATAGTCTCTTCTTTTACATGAAAATACCTCACTAAACTAGCTAATCAGATGGCCTAACTTCAGTAGCAGTTGAAGCTCTGCTATGCTGAAAAAAGGCTTCTTACAGAACAGAGCAGCTATGGCCTTTTCTTTCAGCATAAAGTACTGGAAAACGTGAAGATATAAGATGCATTTAGTTAGAAAAGACACACTGTATTTTCTGAATAATTTTTCCTGAAAAGGACATTTTGTAATCCCGGTTTAATATTTTTTTCCAAAAAGTTCTCAACTATTTTATAAAATTCCAAGCATAGTCCATCAAAAGGACAGTTTTACAACTCTTTTCATACCTCTCTCCTACACTTGTTAAATAACCATTGCTCCTTTCACAGGCTTTCTTTGCCTCCAAAAACGTTACAGAGGTATGTTCGACTAGATAGCAGCAAAAACCGTGTCTTTCCCAGCCCTGTAAAGAAGAACACATGGTGCACACTTGCATATATAACAGCATGTGTTACAGTGCTTGAATTTCAATGTACACTTTTAAATCATCATATTGTTTATACAACATAATGCCATAATACATTAATTTGAAATCCAGTGGGCCAGTGGTAATTGAGCTTAGTAAACATCCAGAAAAGGAGACTTTTAATGCATATGAATCCATCTCTTCTGACAACTAATAACTGGTAAGTTTTAACTGATAAAAAAAGTCAGAGGCACACAGAATGGATAAGCAAATAAATAAAATACTTTCTTGCTCAGAACTGAAGAGAGGAGTCTGTGTTATAGTGAGATACTGACTCAAATTTCCTGATGTGTCTGTTTATCATACAAACTCTTGAAAAGCAACACCCTTAAAATTGTGGTTGAATTCCAGGTCACTTTTCCCTTTTATACCAGCATGAGATATGCTTGTTGCACCCAGGAAAGGCAGAAAAACATCTGTGTTCAGTATTTTGGTTCTGCCTCATTCCAGCTAGGGCAACGTGCCTCTGCTCTGTTTCCTGTGGGAAATGTTATTAAATATTGAACAATAGTAAATGGAGAAGTAAAAGGAGGGAAAAATAGAAGAAAAAAACAGTAGAAATACAAATCAGCATTCTGAAAATAATTTCACTCAACAGTTTGATTGATTTGATTTTGGCTTCATTGTTATTAATGAGTTTTGGCATCATCTTGCATCATGTCACGAAGCCCAGAATGTAGCCCAGTCTCTTCTGTATCTTAGATAACCACATGATTGGTAGAACAATGTAACAAATAAGCAAAAAAAAAAAAAAAAAAAAAAAAAAAAAAAACCTCACAAGGCTTCAGCCTCATTTGCAGACAGCTCTGAGAGATAATGGGGCTAACTCAACTAAAATATTTTAAAAATACTTTTTATTTTAAATGAAGAAACATAGTGTCTCTCCTGAAAATTATCACCATGAATTTGGTTTGCAATCACAATTGTAAGGAAAAAGTAAAAGGGTAGTTTCAATGTCAAGTGGAGACTGTGAAGACAATGGATTTTTGTTAACTAAAGTCTTAGTTACCCTTTATCTTTACCTTCAGGCAGGCAGGATCAGTCTTCACTGTCCCAGAAACTCCTTGCAGTGGCTGTCTTCTGCAAACGTAACCTAAATTCCTATCACAGGCACTGTCTGCCCAGTGTCCATCCTAGATGCAGTTTGGGAAGAGGGGAAAAACAGTCAGATGGATCTGTTTCATTTACAAACTTTCTTCATTCTTTTTTTACAATAGTGCTTCATTGAGAAAATAAAGATGCTTATTTTTTGAATGAATTCCAACAATTTGTGGTTAAAGTCCAGGTTATGTTAAGTTGGACTAATTGTCAGAGGCAGACTGTTAAGGATTGCCTAGTATATAGTGTACATTCACAATCAGATATGAATTTATGCAGTTATCATCTCTGTAATTTATAACAACCATCTTCTTGAGTGAATAGATACTGTTCCTCAATTTATTTCTACATTTCAGTCATGAATTAACTAAAAATGGAAACAAAAATCAAATGGTATAGTACTGCATGAATATGACACGATTTTACCTCTCCTGCCATAACAACACAATTTTCTTGCCCACTGGTTGCATGGGTTGGTTCTCCATGCAACCATTTGGTATATGTCACAGGAGTCCCATTGCTCCATTCAAAATACATTTGAGTGTTGAGGTCATTCAGACCAATCCACAGCTCATCAGTAGCTTCTAGGAAGAGAAATTCCCTGTGTTAGTGCCTCAGTTGTAACAGTCTACAAGAGCAAGATTTTATGGAGATGAGCTGAAACCACTATGTTACAATACAACTTCATCTAGGTTAAATGGCAGTGGAGTCTATTTTAAGATCTAATTCATATTCTTTTCTTCTTTCGAGAAGTTAAAATGGAGATACCAGCAGGAAATGAAATTGTTGAGCTTTATCAGTAAAAGTCTGTTACATATCTACAGCTACAAAGTGTCTGAGGAAGATAACCACCAGCCCACCTACTGCCGTAACCGGAGCTGTGGTTTCCTTCAAGTGATTTCTTGCAATGAAAAACTGCAATGAAGAGAAAGTACTAATGATTTGTCCTGCTTTTTTTATCTATCTGTGGGCTTCCTTGTCAATATTCATCTCAAATGAATAATGGGCTTTTTACAGATCCTGTAAGATTTCTAATATTATAATTTTCCATTTGTACCAAACATTGCCCCATAGAAGTACTCACTGTACCCAAGAGGAGACAGTATAAAGCCATGCTCTTCAATTTTGTGAATACTGGCCAGACTGCCGTTGCTCTCTTTACAGGAAATCAAGGCTTCTTTCCAGTCTCTGGGTTCTCTGTGAAGCACGTAACAGTGATCTGCATAGGGCAACCATCCTTCTGGGCATACAACAGGCTGTGCACCCCTTCAAAACAAATAAATACTTCACGTTTTAAAATGATTCAAGCTGAAGTCTAAAATAACTGCAATAACATTTGAAATTAAGTAATTAATTAATTAGAATGAAAATAGAGCAATTTTAAATAGGCAGCTCTTCTATTCATTCCACATATGTATAAACATCGTAGTCTATTTGCTCTTACAGAATATAATATTGTATTTAAAAAAGGGGAAAACAATGGAGCCAGTAGTAACTGGGCTTCACTAGTGTGAAATGTTCACTTTTTGACAGAAAAATATTTTAAACTTCCATGTATAATGTTTTCAGACAACATACTACATCCAATTTGGTTTTGCATATTTCATAAATGCCTTATTACTACAGCACAAGTAATTCTCTGAGGACATAGCTTTCCATGATAAATCACATCAAATAAATCACCAGAGGCAAAAACCTCACTTTTGTATTTGAAAAGTGGCCTGAAGGAACTCCTTTTTGCAATCTTTGTAGGTTACCTGTGATTCCATGAAAAGGTGGTTTAAGCCTGTACGTGCCATCTTTCTAAGCCTTCGGCCTTTTCGTTAGCATACACTACAGGAAGGGTGAAGCATCTCTAATTTTATTTTCTTGTATGCTGGAATGTGCAGTTCAAGGCACTTTTGGGATAGTCTATGGCCTAGATCATTGTTCTGTTTTCCTGAAAAATAACATGAAATAAAAGTTGCTGATGTCGTCTCTGGGTTCCAGGAACTTTTCCAGTGTTTAAACATACTTGATTAATGACATAACAGCATGTTTTGTTCTGTGCCACTCAGCAAAGTAGAAAAAAGAGTGAAATTTTTTTTTCTTTTGTAATAACTATGACAGTTCATCTTAGTGACAAAAATTCTAACTTCATTGTAAGTGTTTTGTTTGTTTGATCTACCTGAGGGAAGAATGAAAGGATCCAGCATGGAGTTTTCCTTTTTACAGATATAGCCAACTTTCTGTTCACATTGCTGGTTTTCCCATTGAGCACCTCTTCTAGGATTTAGTACTGCACAAAGTTTCTTGGGCTCAGGAGAAGGGCTTCCTTCATAAAATGAAAACAAAATTATTTTTATGTAACACAGGTTTTATATCAGCAGCTAAAAGAACAATTTATTTCCAGCCTTTTCCTGCATCAGTTATGAACTCATCACTTCATTGTTATTGCTATTTTTCTACTGGAGATAAGAAAAGGTTATTTAAAAGTAGCCATCAAAACAATAATATTTCTTTAGATGCTTATTGCATAACTCACACTTTCTGCCATATTTGATTGCATGATTGCTGTTTCAAAAATAAGATATTCCTACAAGTTTTGTGGAAATTGTCAGCTTGTACAGAAGATAGACTAAATTTAGAACGCCCTGAGGGAAAGGCTGCAGGGAGTCCTCAGTTCCCCTTGCCCCCCTGACTGCTTAATCAGCATGTGCAGAGGGGTCAGTCATATGTCCATTAAGGATGTATGCAGCTCACAACCAGCCATGGCACAACTGACTTTCTTGCCCAGTCAGTAGATACTGGACTTGAGTCCAGACATTTAAGGGATACCTGGTACTGCTGCAGAAGAGATGCTGGACACAGAGCTCTAGGGAATCAGAGCTGACACTTTCACAACTCATGAAAAATTTTGTTTTATGTATGACTTCCAGTCAGGACCTATTTGTGCTAATATGACAACTTAATAATGAACTTCCAGCTCTCACTTGCATTCATGAAATCAGAGGATGCAGTTTGAAATAATATTTCTGGGCAGGAATGCAATACCACAACATCTTTCTTAATATAATTTATATTCAGACAAGGAATTTTACAGCCATGTGAAGAGAGAAGAGAGTTCTTCAGAAGAAATATCATCAGCTGCTAATCATTAAAGAGGTTTCAAAAACTGCAAAAACTAGAATTCTAGCTCTGCATTTTAGAGCTAAACCAAGCTCAGTGAATTAATATCATTTGTTAAAATTACGAGACAAAAGAGAAATATCACCAATCTGTGGTGTGTTGTCTAAGAGTTGGGTAGGGAGTGACAGGAATCTAGGCTGGTCAAAGCCTGCCAAGGTCAGCTCCTCTTTATGGGAGCGTACTAAAAGGCTTCTAGTTTCTAGAGATGTGTTTATTAGATCACAAAAATAATAAAATAGAATTCTTTAAAAATAAGGCACATCTGCTGGAAGATATAAGCCAAATCACAACGTGTAAAAACAAATCCTCCTCTTTCTGCTGTGCCATTGCAGGGTGGGTCTTTTCTTTCTATGTCACATTCTGGTCCAGCAGCTTTCAGTGGCTTGCTGGAATGAAATAAGTCCAGTCAGGATCTTCAGATCTTCTTTCTACATGTCACCTCAGGGACTTGGCTGCAGATTTGCTCCTTGCTGCAGGCAGGGCCTCCTGACATGCCCTGGAGCTTGCTGCATGCCTCTTCCCTTGCTGCCTCACCCACTCTTCACTCCAGGAGGTTATCCAGGACCTTCGGGGCATGAGCAGGGTCTCCCTCTTCTCAAAGAGGCCCAAACACCCACAGTGCAGCCACTCTTTTTTCTTCCAAAGGTACAATTTGCAATAATTATACGGTAAACTGGAAATGTGTAGATTAACTCATCATAGTAGCCACCTTGCAGGGATACAGAAACTCCATGGGTATAGGCTGCTAGACCTGAGAACCAACTGCTCCTTTTGTCTGCAAGGCTTAAGAAGTGTGGCCAGCTCAGAAAAGATAGAAGACCCTCCATCAGACTAAGCAGCTTCAAGATTTTGTTCTAGTCTCTGTGCCAGATAAAAGCAGGTGGCACAAGGGACCTCTGGAACTTGATGAAGACCAAAAGATGGAATAAGTGTGCATTTATTCAACAAACAAATATAACATTCAGCATTCACTACACCATCTTGTTGCCATGACAATTATTAAGAGACTTTCAAAGATAAACTGCCAGTGTGATGATCTCTGATGCCCACTGAGCCCCATAGCTGAGCCCCCGCAATATGCAGGGACTCTCATAAGCCACACAGGAATTTTAACTGATTTAAAGTCATCCTTAGCATGCTACAGCTCAACTATTGCTTTTCATTTTAACTACTTCTGATAGGATATGAGTTTATCTAACTCACTGAAGAAAAGCTTAGCTTTTTAGTCTCATACCAATGATATATCTCATAGGTCTTTCAACCCCGTTTCCATATGTTCATGGTGAATACTGCAGTACTGTACTTAATATTCATTCAACATTCTAGCAGGAAAGAGTCATCTGTTAAAAAAATGTATACTACCTGGAGCCCAGTTTAATTATCTGAAAGGAAAGCCACTGCTCCATTGCCAGCCACTTTTGAGATTCAAACTGTTAAGCCCAATCCAGAAAGAGGATCTCTTGTTGTCAATCAAATCTAGATAATCAAAAAAATTTAAATTTTATAATGTTTATAATAAAATGTTCTGCATTTTCAAAGTTTGGAGAAGGATAATAAATATCTGCTTAGTGACTTCCAAATTTCAGTACAGAGTCCATATTTACTAATAATAAACTCAGAGAGTTTATTCTGTAGTTGCAGGGTACAGAATGGCAAAAGAATAGTTTGCGTATTAGTTTATCTGAGCGCAATGCTATTTTACAGTTGTATGTAAGTAATAGGCGCTGAAAACTGAAACAATGAATTGCTATTGTTAGTATCTATATTACAGGTTTGCTGAAAGTTTGATGCAATTAACACTGTAACTTCATTCTACAGAGCCTACCCATATGTATGCAGTGTCTTAAAATTTTTACTAGCATCTTGTATAAAATTTGTATGATATATGAAAAAAATCTATTACATGAGTTCTACATGAAGAACACTGATTTCTTAACACAAAAGTGATATATTGAATAGTAGGCAACAATAGTGGCTTTTTTCCTTGTAAGGTCCCTTTCTAAAATTGATGTGTTAATGTTTTTTGAGCCTGATCCAATTCTTGCTTAATTAGCTGGAAATTCTTCTCTTACTTTTGAGAACAATAATAATAATTTCAAATGATAATGCCACAACTCACTTATAAAAGCTTAATTTACAGTATTTGTGACATTTCTCTGGCAGTACAAATATTATTATTACATAAGCTACTTATTGTGATATGATTAAAGCACTGAAACATTTGTAATCAGTCAAAAAAAGGGCACTCTACTGAGTCTCACTCGTTAGTTCACCTCTTAGATACATTTGTTCATGTATCTCTGTGACACTTAATAATTCTGCATTCTGCTGCTGGCAGCTCTTCCTCACTTGGTGCCATGTGAGAGCTGCCTGGAAGTTTGTCTGGTAGCAGGTTCCTGTTAAAGGATCTGTAGTCCAAAATCTGCCATTGCCACTGTCTGTGTGAGAGAAGGGAGATGCAATATTGCAGTCTGTTATAAACAACTTTGGTAAAATTTTATCATAGAGTTTATCTAAAAGTTTATTTGTGAAATCAGGTTGCTCTGAAGCAGAAAAGCCCCATCCCCACACAAAACCACATAATTTTCTCTTAGTATGATCTTTGTTAAGTCAAAGAGGGATTCCCATCAAATTCCCTATCAAATCTGATAATTTTCAAGTGAAAAAAAGTAGGACAAAGAGATCAATAAAGCAAAACTGCACCTTGGTCATCATCTACTCTGCAATCCTGTTCAGCGGCTCAAAGGCCTTATCTGAATGTGTCTTTGGTCATTGGGGCTTAGAAATTGTCTTCTGGGAACTCTCTGTTAACAAAACCGATTCTCAGGCATGTGCTTATAAGCTGTGATTATGACTTCCCTTAACTTTGTCTTTTGTTAAGGAAAAGAGAGAGGATTCCTTGAACCATTCATGAGAAGACATGTTTTCAAGATTTTTAGTTTGTTCCTTTGTTGCTGACTGCCTTCAAATTTTTTAACATTCTTTTTTAATTGTAGACCCAATGAGCCTAGTGATAGTGTCCCAGCAGTTATATAATGCCAAATACTTCTGGTTTTCCTGTTGATATAATAAGGGATTTTATTAAAACTATTGTATGCAGCATTGCACTAGGAAATGATTTTCAGCAATGTCAGTTGAAAAGACACTGGTGGCAGATTGAATAATGGACTGAACCTGGTTTCCCAGAGCAGTGCTCCTATCAAAACAGCAAATGTGATTCTGTGGCACATCACTGAAAAATTAGATCTGAGATAGCATGTGCATTATCTTCAGTCACATCAGAGTTTGGCGTCCTTCATTCTGCCCTCAGGTGCACATACATTTCTCTGGCGGCTTTCAGTACAACGTGAAGCAGGATGATGGAAAGCCATATGATCTTTGGGAAATGTTACAAGGAAAAGGCTGATTATACTGCTATTCCAGTAAGAGCTTTGAGCCAGTCTTTTCCTTCTTTTATGCCTTTCAGAAGACAAACTACACCCTCCCACAGGCTATAGGCCAGTTTTGTGATCCAGGACAGGGATTTGCATAGGTAGAAAAGGATATACAACTGTTACCAGAAATAGCAATGAGGCAGGGGGGTTACACAGCAAATAGCATGTCACTTTTCAGATGATTTTATGCTGATTGCAATCACATTTAAAGCCTACTGGCCTTTTCCTGGGTGTGACCTTCTGATGGACAGCCCAGGCAACTTTTAGCTTGACTGGAGACTCATAGGGGAAATGTTTTTTGTTCCTTATGTAAGCAATATTATGGCTTTGTAAAGAGATATTTTTGAGTAAAATAAAATCATTACAAGGGCGTTCCCTGGCAATACTAGTCACAGTATCTCAGTATTGATGTATTAACCTAACAATATTTTGTTATAGTATCTATAGCAGCATTCAGGACTTACTGTCAGATGGACAGAACCCATACATGTGGTCCAAGTTGAAGTCAGGAGCTGTTGCACACCAGAGCAAGCCATCCGACCTGCCAGCGTCTGTGCACTCTGCTTACCATTTGCCACTCAGCTTGAAAGGGAAAATACATGGCGCTCCATTGGCATTTCCTAACGGTGTAAACAGATCTGAGAGGACAAAAGAGGAATGAAAATATAGGCACGGGAGTCTGGGGTACCCAATTCTCTGCGTATTTGTACATACTGTAGAAGTAAGTGGTGAAAGTGTTACATTCATGGTAACTGGTGACCCACTGTCACTAGCAGAGTCATCCAAGGAAATTCTGGGTAAATTTGTAATTTACCATTTCCTTATGATATCACCAGCTATAACAGCTAGAAATAGAGTAATTTCATATAACAGTCAAGAACTAGAAGAAAAGTGTGGTATTTTTCACCTCATATGTTTAAAAGTAGTTTTCTCTAAATAGCACTATTTTGTTCTTCATGTAGCTTAACTTTCAGTTATTCATAAAAAAGATCATTGATTTATTTTTTAAATGCATTTTTTTGTCATCTGAGTTCCCACAGAGGAACTGAATGGTATTGTTCATAGAATTATTTCCTTGCATTTGCTATCGGGGCATTAAGCTTGAAGACTGTTGCCTTTCATCCAGCAATGATAATACAATTATACTAGTACATATTCAGTGGTTAAATAAACTAAAGCACTTAGCTTAAAGCTAATGATTAAAAATAGCCTAGATCCACCTTTGCTTCAAAAGAAAAGATAAAAATTGCATTTTTTTGGCATACTACATTCTGTCTGAAGCAAAGCACCTTTGTAGCTTCAGGACTGAGGAATGAAGACCTGAATATATGAACTAACCATCCTCCAGCTGACCATTGCCTCAAGGGGAACTACTGATGTTAGACCAAAGGAAACAGAAATCAAAGGGCCCCAGCCATGATGGCAAAAAAGTGAGTACAAGAGACTATCAAGATTAATCTTCAGACTTTACCTTCATGGCCTTGTGAGCACAAGTCATCCGTGGTTCCACAGATCTTCCATTTATTCATCGTACCTAATCCTGTATTCAGCACAATATCATCTTTTTTGCTTTTGCCAGCACTGAGAAACAAATCTTCCCCTTGGATTGCCAAGGTCGCATTTCTGCAGTCCCATTTTTGGAATTCACTTTCCTTGTTGCAGGCGTACAAAGAAATTTTAGCCTGGTCTTGCTTAGAGGGCACTCCCAAACATTGTGCAAATGCCACACTCATCACCTGGTGATCAGACACCCACCTGAACTTCTGTAACTCACTGGTCTTTTTGCAAGCAGCTGTTGTGACCCCATGAGAACTCTGAGCAATTATACAGTGCTTGCTATTCTCATTGTATATTAAAAATATTTCATTGCCTGTAAAACAAAATAGTCAGAATTAATGTACTTATGGTGAAAAAATGGTGGGGGCAGCTTGTAAGGAAAGAGATGTGTTGTGTGGCTCATCTCTTTCCTCATGTCAGGAGATTGTAGGTCTGAGTCACTTTCACAAGGAGCAGACAGCATTTTCAAGAGTTTTATTTCCTTTGGGGAGGGAAAAACAGGTGTGCCTCATGTAAATACAATTCAGAGGAATAATAGCACATAAAATATACTATGCCATAGTTTCAAAACTGTAATCAGTGTAAAGGATTTTCATAAATATTATGGATTTTCTTTTTCCAAATCTCTCCTGAAATATACATTTCTTCTAAGAAAGTTTTCAAAAGACTGTGTTGAAGATTCAAAATTTAACATCATTTTGTACACTCTAGCTTTAGCTTGTCTTCTATATGCCTCCACTGGATTGCATGTACACTTAAAACAACTAATGACTGAGCCTTCTCCCTCAGAGGACCCTTGCTCCTTCAGTACTTGGCATGTTCTGTTATTCTTTATTTTTTAGGATGAAAAACTATTAAACAATAGCTTGCTATCATGCCCTGTTCCAGTATCCTCTCATTAGTACATTTATCATAAGAAGTCAGTATAATTCACACAATCAAATCCCAAACAAATTTTCACAAGAACCAACACCAGGGAATATTTGGAGGTAAATGTATTATTGGTAAGTCTCTATATGCCTGTGTCTTGCTAAGAAAAAATAAGTATGCTAACGCTAAACAAGCTAGCTAACACATCTGAAATATTACAGGCAGCTTAATATAGCACACCAAAGAAGACAAGTCAGACCTGCTGAGAAGGGTTGCACATTAATGCAGTTTTACTCCTGCTGGTGTGTAAAGCTGTTCATTCAGTGCTGGGTATTGGTCTATGAGCAGAAATGCCTGCTTTCCAAAATGTCAAATAATGTATAGCTCCCACTCATTTTGGCTCATGAGGGAGTGAGATTCGGACTAAAGTTGAATATAATAGGACTATGAGACTGAAGGGTAAGTCTTTGCACTTCGTTTCTGCGTGCCTCAGTTTCCCACCTGTGAATACACAGTGTAGCACCACCCCCTATCCTTTCTCAGAGAATAACTGCATAAGGGACCATGAGCCCACAAAGGACACAGTTTCGAACATTAAAATAAATTCCTAAGATAAGGGTAGGATGTTAGGACACATTTTGTGTTGAATAAAGAATATAATAGAAAGAATCTGAGAAATTCTGATTAATGAAACTGTGGCAGGAAAAATAGTTCTTGTGACCAATTCTCTGGACATGGGACCCAGGATTTTGGATATCTGGATTTAACATCTGGCTCTCCCAAAAAGATTCTGTGCAACTTTGACCAGCTTAGTAAATCTATGCAAGTTTCAGTTCTTCAAACCTAAGTTTGGAAATAACGCAGTTTCTTCTCTCCTCGTCCATTTAAACAGTAAGTTTTATATCTTGTTGGATCTTTTAGTTCTTACTGCTTGCTAATTAAGAGCTTAGTGTATCGCCCCTAATTTCAACTATTGCCCTTCAGAATATTATTGGGTCTAATAACAGTAACTGTGAGGGAACTGTGAGGTTCGCTCTGTGGCTTGCACATGCCTTTGTTTGGGTTGCAGCTTGCAGAGCAGAGCGCAGATCCAGCTCTGAAGGTACTTTCCAATGGCTTGTACTGGTACAGCTCATAGGAAACAGTATTTGCCTTCAGAAGCTATGATTTGTACCTGACTCCTCCACAAAAATAATGAATTGAAGAATACAGAAAAAATGTCCTTTATCACCATCCTAACATTACAAGGGAGGGCCAGCCATGATCCGTCTGTAGAGTTTGTGGTCAGCTTCAGAGCCTTAACTGTGCCTCATGTCTGCACACTAAAGGCTCTAGTGATTATTCTTGGGCCAGTCTTGATTCTGTGATTTTTAAAAAACTTTCACTGGCATCTGCTCAGCCACAGTGTGACATCTCACACCAATCCACAAGCTCTATCTCATCTTCGCAACCTCATCCTAAGGGTAGGAGATACACATACCTTACCCTTTTTCATTTTTTCATATCCACAGTCACGTCATACGGACAAGGACTATGGAACATGCTGCAAAGAGCATCTCTTTCATAGAATAGGCATAACTAGTCATTAAATAGTATCCAAAAAGAAATCTCTATTGCCATACATCACTCTGTCCTGATTTCTGATTCCCTGGTTTGCCCTATCCTGATTCTTCCCCTCTCTTTAAAAATGAGCCAGTATCTCTGTATCTGCATCTTTTTTAAGCTTCTATAAATTACTCCAGTTAGGGTGAAGATGAAATGCAGAATGGTCAACCAGCAGAAAAATCTTAAAGCACCTGAGAACAAGCAAGAGAACAAAAATGCCAGCTTTCACATCCACTTTTGCAGGGGATAAAGAATGAAGACTCACCCAGTGTCCGAAAAGTGGTATTAACGAAAGAGAGGAAAACTAAGAATGCAGAAAAAGTCATTTCAAGTGTTTCATTCCTTTCTTCTTTTTCACAAACAGGTGAACCAAAATTAATTGCTGCAATAAAAATCCTTTTGGAACCAGTGGGTGCTAGGTCTTCCTCAGTTCTGGAGCGTTTTAGTAGAAAGAGAAAATGCTGGGCTCTAAATAAGGAAATATCCTGTCACATGTGGTATTTTGAAATCTATAAATAATTACAAAATTCAAACTTTGTGTCTGAAAGCAAAGTTTCCTTCCATTCTAATGCAAGTGAAAAAGTATGAACAGTTCAACATCATTCTGCTGAAAGATTTTTACGTTTCATTGATGGTTCAGTTTATGGCCCCCAAAGTCAAAGTAGCAGGGAGTGTTCAGAATATGATAGGTATGCATTAAATCTCATATGTACATATTTGGGAAACTCAGAGGAAAAAAAAATGTAAGTTTCTTGACCAGAGGACAGAGTCTCACTGCTACAAAAGGTGCACCAAGTAGAATCAGCTATAGCAAGGTGAAAAATTAACAAAGCAAGGACAATTTAATCTTACATGGAAACTTGACAAGCTGGGCACTATATATGCACCTGACTTCTAGTTTATCAACTGTTAAAACTAGTGTGCCAAAATTTCATGTAATTTTATCTCAGGAGAACCAATACAAAATAGTCATCCAGTGGTTAAAAATAGATCTTTCTGTTACAGATGATTTCAACAACAAAGCATATTGAAAAACTGCCCTTCAAAACTATTTAATCCATGAAGTAATAAATGAATAAATTCTCATATTTAAAGAAATCTTCTTTTGCACCACATATAGGAAAAGCAAAGAGGAATATGTTCACACGTTACAAATGATCTGCAGCCCTTTATTAGCGGAAATCAGCTTCAGCTATAATGTTTCAAAAATCCTTATTTGTTTTGAAGGAAAAGGGGGAAACAATTCAGCAGAATTTGCCTTGAGAATTTTTGCTGATTTTTCATACCTTCATTATGAAACCATATCTCACAAGATATTCTGCAAGGGTGAAACATCATTTGATCTGAGACAAGAAAGCTATTTATAGAGTATTGGGTCTTCAGAGCTATGTTACCAATTAAAAATATTCTTACATCCCTGCTCCAGTCCCCACCCTGAGCTAAACAAAATTAGGCTTGATTCCAGAATCCAATAGGCAATGGAAGTCTCTCTATTTGTCCTTCATCATCTGCTGAAAATAATTATATAAACTATGAAAATTATAAATAATTATATTGTTTGTTATATGTAAGATACATTTTCTTCATCATCTGTTTGCACCTTTCATTTGCCTTGGCTCTGTCTTTAGCCATCAAACAGCACTGGACCCAGTTCAGTGTCAGCATTTACAAGAAGACAAACACAGATATGAGTTGTAACACACATGAAGAAAAAATAAAAGGCATAGGATCAAGGGGACTGTGAGCAAAAACTGCTCAAGAACAGAAGACCCTTCCTTCCTTATCCTATGCAATTTTTTTTTTGAATGTAATATCTACAAGCCAGCAATCCAACAGTATGTGAATCTCTTCTTCCCCTCTCCTCTCCTATGCAGTTCCTATGCACTTTTTAGGGTCTGTTTTTCCCATGGGTCCTTGAGATTTTTTCTCTTTTCAGTCTGGCATAGACAACACTGAACATATAGAAAGCCGAATCAATCCAGTAAACCTGTAAAGCAGCACATAACTAGATGCTTTGGTTCACCCCACTGCCTCACTGGCGCATGCCGTCTCCATTGCAGCATTGATACAGGATGCTGTTGTTGGTCCAGTTATCAGAGAGCTGGAGGATGGGGCGGAGGCATCCAGAAATGAACAACCAAGTGAAGTAAGAACAGGAGTGGATTCTTCCAGCTTTATTTGGCACCCGCTTTATTTTATAGCTTACTTATGTTTCTTTTTAGACATATGCCATCTTCATGTTTCCTCCTGTTAGCCTCTCTTTTAAGGTAAATGACTCATGTGATCACCAGACTGTATAACATTTCTGCATGCTAATTCATCAGTACTGAAGTATTGTATAATATATAGATTTTATTGATATGTTTTCATATAATTGATACAAAATAGTCAAAGTCATAGAATACGACTGAGTGATTTCCAAAGATTTACTTATGTTGCAAAATTCAAGTTGAAGCCATGAATGAAGTACAAGTATTTACATTTTACTTATAGCTATGATATTATGGCAAGGAAGCTTTTTCAACTGACACGTAATATTATCTTTAAAATGATGTATATTTTGCATATTATATATTCAAAGTTTGAGCAAGAAAGATTGTAACACAGGGACAATAATGAGGAAAAACAATTTGTGTAAATCACTAGATACTCTAAACACCATTTGACTGAAGTAACAGTTTAGACTCTTCATGTTGTGGTGAGATATATTCTGAAAGTGCAGTTTTTGGGCTGAGTGCTTTGCAGAGTGTTCACTATATATCTGTACTTGTTTCCATATGTGATGGTAGCACAAATGTCTAAAAAGTGGGTACACTAGAGCATTAATCTGTATATTTTAAGTTTAAACTCTCACTAGTTCTTCTATTTGTCTTGCTTGGTTAATTAGCCCAGTACAGTACTCTGAGTCTTAGTCCTTTGAATATTTCTTTATCAGCACAGAGCAATATTACTCAGCTCCTATCAAATGAAGAATATTTACTTTTAGTGTGTACGATATGTGTTATGTGCATGTAGCTTTTACTAAGATTTCGTTTGTTCTAGTTAGGTTTTTTTCAAGCATAAATATATAGGTTAGCTGTGTTACCACATTAGACAACACTGTGTTCATTTTTTTCTTTGTCTTTGGTAGAATCACTTTCATCGCCCATTGCACTTAGAGCATTGCTGTATTCTAGCAGTGTGCTGCACTGCCTCACCTCTCTCTGAGTTTTGCTTTGTTTTTTGCTCTTGAATAAGAAATAAACCATGAAGGCCATTCCTACTAAAATAAGCAGGACCAGAGTAAGTAGCATCCAAATCATGCTGTGACCATGTGGTTTGTCCTTTTTGGCATCTGTAAATAAATACAAAGCAGTTAAAAGTGAGTCCACTACAGCCATAAATAAATATGAAGACTACTGAAAATTGTCTAATTTCCCCCCCATTTACATTGGTATGACTCTGGAACCATTTATGAAGACAACAGAGTATAACCTCAGCATCCTCCTGCCTTCTTCCATGGTTCCACTGGGGCAAGGGTAGGACTATGGGCAAAGAAGATATCATTAAAATGTAGATATTCTCATATACTTTTTCAGAGTGAGAGTTCTCTTAAAAATCTATCTTAGAATCTCTCTGTCAGTCCCATCACAGACCTTAGTGTGTGAAAGAAAGAGCAAAGATGAGCAATGATGAGTTTACCAATGCATTTAGTTATGGGCTGCCATCCTGAGATGCCATAATTATCTCATAGATACTGCTAAATCATGCTGGGACTGAACTCAATGGCAACTAAATAAATTAAGTGAATATAAATAAATATATAAAAATCAATTAAATTATAAATATCAATTAATAAAAACCCCAATATTTATTTTCTTGTCTCTTTTAAAATACAGGAAGGAAGAGAAGTGCCTACCTTCCACATTTGCTGGAGTAACTGAAATTGCTTTAAAAACAGCTGTCAGAGATAATGAAAAATGTCTAGTTACAATTTTAAAAGGTCACATTTTCATCCCTACAGTTACATGGTCAGCAAAACATATGATGCTGCATATCAAGGTTACCTCATCACTTCTGGAAACACATTTACTAAATTAGCAAGATGAAAAGATGCAATTGACCTTAACCTGATATTCATTGCAATGAAACTGTGGTGGTTTGCATATTAAAGACTTCTTCCTTCTCCTTTATTGAAAAGCAAGTAATCTCCAAACACAAGAAGTTTCTGATTGTGACAGAAGGACTGTCTTTGCTACTCTTGCTAATAAATCTTGCCCCCCTTATTGGCTCCCCATGCCAGCCTGCATTTCCTGCGCAGAGACCACCTAGGTGTTGGGGCAAGATGACCAAATGCTGAGGATATTTTCCAGTTCCAGTTACTCTACTACATGATGGAGGGAGGTGGCGTCCGCGGCTGCGAAAATGCTGAGCCCCGGAGCCTCCGTTACCGGACCCCCTCCCCCGAGTAAGTCAGGCTTGATGTCGCGGTTTTTCGGCGGACCACTCCCCATTAAAGGGCCAACGGTGCCGGTATGCCGGTCTGTCGCGGAGGTACTGCAAAGGGTGCGGGAGGACTCTGAGGGGGAAACGCCGCCGGCACCTTTGCCCGCTGTATCCCAGAAAGCGGAAGCTGCCCCAGAGCCGGTCGGTCCGAGCTCTGAGGCAAACGCGGAAGTGCACCCGGAGGAGGTTCGGGAGGGGGCGGTGGCCACGCCCCTCGCTGACCTCATAGACTCGGGCGGAAAGGAGGGCCGACCCCCTCCTAGTGCTCCCCCCCCGCCGCTGCCTAGCGACAATCCCCTGTACCCACCGTTACCGCTGCCTGTGCCACCTCAGCGGCCGCCTATCCCCCCCTGCAATGAAACCACCAGCTCACATCAGACTCCATCAGAGAACCCCCCGCTGCTTTCGCCCTGCGAGCCTTCGGGAAATAGAGCACCGGACGAGAGGAGGGCACCGCCGTCACCAGGGGAAACCGTAAGAGTGCTACAGGAGCTATCGGAACGCCTGAAAAAAGTGGAGCTGCAGGCGCAAGAGAAAAAGGAGAGGGAGGTCCCTCCCTGCTTCATGAACCCCTCCGCTGGACTTCCAAGGGAGTCTTGCTGGGGTGATATTATTAAAGAAGCCATAGTGGAAGATCGTGGTCCAGTGTGGGTACCCAGCAAGAACGTCAAGCCTGTCTTAACTCACCATGACCCATCTAGTGGACAAGAAGATGGAGATCCTGACTCTGGGAATACTGTTCCCGGTGGTAATGACTATTCACAAGATTGAACCCAGACAAAATATGTGGGTTGCCTGGGCGAACAAAACAGGGCAACAGGCCTTCTGTTTGTCCCTAGCTTCCGCTACTCAACCTTTTAGAACCTGCCTAATAGGGGTCCCCAGCTATACTGTAACCAGTTTTCAGGAGTACAGCACGGGCAGCTGCAGCAACAGTCCGTCGACCGCTAACTGCAGTATCGCACTCATTACAGGCTTGCAAAAAACACTGCCATGGGACCCACAGGAATTAAACCTGTTAGGGTCAATGAAAATTGGGAATGCTTCGGGAAATTGGACTCAAACGTGCCTTTATTTCGGGAAGCCTGTAATGAGCGGTATGCCTTTTAGCGATTCCTCGGGACGGGGGAAATGGACGGACCTCTCTCCAGACAGAGATTTACAACCACTCGTCGGAAGACGGTTTCTGCAGCGTCAATGATACCAGAGACTCCGAAAACAAGACTTCTGCCTTCAGGGCTGCGTCAGGGGAAAAGGGAATCTGGAATAATGGTACCTCAGAGGCCCTGCCGCCAGATGTCTTCTTGATATGTGGAGACAGGGCCTGGCAAGGAGTTCCGAGAAACGTAATAGGTGGTCCATGTTATCTTGGCAAATTGACACTACTAGCGCCCAATAAAAATTGGTGGAGCAAGCTAACAGGGTGCGGGGCTGCCATCCGCAGAAGGCGGGCAGCCATAAGGCTCTCACCAAAGTGTGATGATAAGGTTACCCTATGCAGTGCTACCGAAAGAGTATTTTTATCCCTCTTCGTGCCTGGGGCAGCAGCAGGCAACGCCTTAACCTATTAGAGGACCAAAATAGCCTGCGACATGCTATTCTGCAAAATAGAGCTGCAATTGATTTTTTGTTATTAGCTCAAGGCCATGGTTGTGAGGATTTTGACGGTATGTGTTGCATGAATTTGTCCAATCATGGTGAATCCATTCACAAACAATTGCAGTGGTTGAAGGAACATACAAGCAAGATCCGTCAGAACCATGGGCTATTCGACGAATGGCTAACTAACCTGTTTGGAAATTTACCGCAATGGCTGACAGGGTTGCTTACTGAAGGCTTACGCATTTTACTAATCCTTGTAGTTGTCAGTTTGTGCTTATGTGTAGTGTTAAGCTGCTTTAAGAACGCTCTGCTAAAGGTAGTGAACCACGCCTGGATTGCTCAAAAACAAGAGGGGGAAATGATGGAGGAATGGTTAGGGGAATGGTTAAGCGAGAGAGGGCATGCTTTGATTGGGATGAGCAATCCCGTCTTCAGGGTAGAGGAAGGAATCTAGGCCAAGGCAAGCGAGCCTGAAAGCGGCCTTGCAGCAGCCTTGAGCACTACAAAAGAAGGTATTCACAAAACTGGTAAACAAGTCTAAACGGAACTAGGTTCCATAAATGTTGACGGAGCGTGGACAGCAACCTTGCACCAATCATGTATCCACTTTATGCGCGTGGACAGAAAATGTAGCCAATCATGTAACTATTGTTAGCGCATGCTCATTGCTTATCCATATATATACTTTGTGTAAACTCTAATAAAGGGAGAACGACCATACTCATATTGAGACTCCATCGTTACTCCGGGCCCGCCTCCCACTCCGGCGTCCTCCGACAACTACACACAGTTCCTCTGAGATCCAGCAGATTTTTAATGTATTGTAATTCATTCGCATCTAAGCTCAAGCTTTTGTATGCAGTTTTGCTGGCTGTGTAAAGAGGGCGCCGTCTGCAAGATTTTTCACGGCGCACTGGGCAGCAGCTGGGTGCAAGTTGGATCATCGCTAATGCAAGAACAGATTTTCGGTATGGTCCGTGGGAACCACATGGAGAGGCAGAGTGCACATTTCAGCGTGGCAGGAAGCCATGAAGAGCCTGCTGCTCTGCCAGAAGTACTGCAACGCACGAAACACTGGCGTGCTCATGAGCATGCCTCTTAATGCGCCTCTTAAATTGTCCCTTGGAAGGATGCAGAACTCAGTGCAACATACTGCTTGCTCGCTCTGAAAAACCTTTCTGTTGGAGAGCTGGGCGTCAGGAAATATACTCCACACTTTGGCATTGCACACTGGGGGAAGTTGCAAACTCAGATGACTAAAGTATATGTTGATGCTGAATTTGTGCTTTCTGAAACGTCTGGTAACAAAAAAATAGCTTTCTGTAAGGTATATCGCTCTAGCCAAATAAAACCACCCAAATAAAATTAGGAATTGCCCTAAAAGGAGAATTTTGTTTTTCAGAAAATGCTCTGATGCCAATACATATGTGAACATCTGCTTTCCCCACCAGCAGCTTGGTCTGGTAGGAGAAAGGACAGAGCATAAGAGAACCTCAAAACATTCAGAACCTTTGAGTTGCGAAATAGGACAGGAAATCATACTTTTCTGCAGAATTACAGTTCAACTCAAAAATACCACATGGCTACTTGGCTCATGATATTCTGATATTTCTACTTCCTGACCAAAGCAGATGGTGCTCAGTTGCACAGAAACACAATATTAAAAAAAATAAATGTTAACCAAAACACTTCTACTGTTTTTCAAAGGTCACTATACAAGCTCTAGATCATGCTTCCGTTCTGTTATTACTTAAACGGAATTGCTTCATCCATCCCTCACTGGAACAGCATGTATCATAGCACAGCAAGAGGAAGAAAAGCAAATTATTGAGGCAGCCCTTGTTCCATAAAAAGGGAACAGGAATGTTAGCAGAAAAAAGTGTGTGTATGTTGGGGGGGAGCAAAATCAAAAGAGAATTTAAAATTTTTCCAGAAAATACTGATAGTCTTTGTTATTATTTGAATAAAGATTACAGAATGCAAGAATATCTGAAGTTAGGAAGCAATAAAACACAAACAGTACAGATAGTACACAACAGGTCTTATGGCAGACCAGAAGGATAATTCTAAATATACATATTATTTTTGTCTGAATCCTATAAACAGGTGATAAGGAAAAGTTTGTAAATACAGCATTTTATGTGACATAAAATGTGGCTCTTTTTGAAATGACCATATTGTGTTGCTACTACTAAAATAGAACCGTAAATGTCAAAAGCAAATATCAAACAAGTCACTTACTCTTTGGTTTCTTACAAATAAATCCCCTTTGGGAAGAGCAAGGAATGATACTCCAGTACCCAGAGGATGCAGACAGTTCTACGCAGTAATTAAGCTGATCGTCTGAAGGTTGTCCTTCACACCAGCTGACAAAGTCTAACACAGTGTTGTCTTGCCAGAGCAGCTTCCCTGGTGTGGCAAATGTTAGCAGTAGGACTATTACTTAATTCAGCAAAAATGTTCACTAATATTAGTTTTTCTCTAATTTTATTATTATACTCAGTCTAATAAAACAATATTACTTTCTTCAAAAAAACCCGGCTGTGGTTATTTTCTAATACATTTTATTTCCTTTGAATCTTTTATTAAAAATAATATTATTTTTACAGATTATGGTCATAGCTTTGACACTCATAACTAAGTTTTTATCTATATATTCCCATATTTTTGTCTAGGGGACTAGTGCTTCAAAATGAAAAATAGATAAAGCTAGGCTATTTTTTTTAATTCCTAAATTCTTATTTTGGCAACACTCATTGAAAATCAAGCAGCTTTTACTGTAAAGCTTAAGCACACACTTAGCTAAAATTAAAACTTATTTCTTTTTGCTTCTAAAATAAAAATATTGATGTATCAATGAATCAAAAGAAGTCTAAAAACAACCTTTATGACTGCTAGTGGACTAAGGCTAGGCTTGTTTTCTTCTGTTTGCATGTTTTCCAAAAGAACCTTTTCTAGACAGCCTCGTTTTCTCCTTGCAGAGAGGAATGACAGTGCCTGGTGTGATCCCATGGGCTCCAGCTGGATCCCCACAGCCCTGTGCGGGAGCTGCTGGGCCATGAGAAGGCCGGAGCACACAGGAAAGGGTCCCCACAAGGTGACAGAGCAGACCCGATAGAAAAATGCTCTCCCACAGGCCAGGAATTGCTGATGTCCTCAGTGAGGGCTCCACAAAGAGGGGAGGAGGAATGGTACCTGTCCTGGACTATGGACCTCTGTGAATTCTTCCTTATACTGCAGCCAAGAAGCAACTGTGCAAAATTATAGATAACAGCAATTCCAAGTTCTAGTTTAGAAAGTTCTAGTTTAGAAAGGAGCCCCCATGACTGCCCCAGTACGGACAGCTAAAATTACACATGATGTCCCACTTTCTTAAGGATGGGTCTGTTCTGTGTTGTGCCTCTTGAGAGCGATTCCTATCACCTCTCCATACCTTTGTTACTAAGCTAGATATAGAATATAAGAAATTTGCATTGAGCCTGTCTCCATGCTGGCAGAAGGTTGCAGCCTTTTCAGTTGACCCATGTAATATCCAGGACCCATAACTGAAGCTAAGCAGAATTTATTTTCCACAGCCTTTCACACTTATTGGATAAAACCCTAAACCTCCAAGATTTTTTAAATCAAATGCTTTGTATCTATTTTTTGTTTTTAACTACTTCAGAAAATTTTCTATATAATTGCTACTGTACCTGAATCTTTTCCCCCAAAATAAAAACATATCTTAATCATATTTCAATCAATTTAATGAAGGCTATTTATGATTATGTATAGAAATTAAAATAATTACCATTAACATTTCTGTACATTCCTATCCAAAAACCACTTGTCTTGCTTGTGAATAAGTCTGCATGATGCTAAAAAGTTTGATTCAGCCAGATCTTCTACGGAAGCCAAAGTACCACCTATAACACATTAGAAAACAAACCAAAGATGATGGAAGTATCTCCTGCCATAGAAATCAGTGGTAGTTAAAGACTTTGATACAGGATAAGATTAAGAATAAAACCTCTTTCTGCTGGTAGAGAGTAAGCAAGGATTTAGAGACCAGAAAGAAATGCTCAACGTCAGGGGAACAGCATAGCTTGTAAGTGATGTCCCAAATGAAAGACACATGATTTTCACTGCAGCACAGTGAAGATGATGATTTCAAAACTATCAAAACAAGCAAACAGCACATTATTTTCAAGTGATTGCATAATATTTTTCATAATTAGAATTTACTGATGATTATTTTTTCTTCTTGGAGTTGACAGGATATTGTGTGGCATGTAAAACTGTGCAGCAAACAAACATGGGATTCAAACGGAAGGATTAATTTTTCTGGCAACAGTGGCAAACTGAAAGTGTTGGAGGGAGGGCTGAGAGGAACTAATGAGATATGGAACAAAAGGACCAATTTCTTTGGAGCAGTATAGTGCTTTCCTTTTTTGTTTGCTGCCTAGCAAAGCGTTGATGAGCTACCTCACAGCTGAGCACTGTCGGTGGACGAGGTCCAAGGAGGAGCTCGTGGGTTTGGCTGTGGGACCAGAACCTCGAGAAAGGAGGGAGGCATTTGCCTTCCCTTTGCCTTGCAGGGAGTCCTGCTGTTAGAGTGAGGACTTTCAGGCAGTACAGGCAACCCCCTATTATATCACATACCCCATGTGAAAAATAATTGATTATTATTGTGATATTTATTTCTGTTCTTGACACAGAGCTACTGAAAAGGCTGGAGAGGTGCATAAGGCTGGGATCAAGTCAAACCATTCTAAAATCCCACTAAAAGTAGAAATTTTGTGAACTAAGATGTAAAACAGAACAAGAACAAAACACAGCTGATTAAGAAAAAAACAAGGAAAACTGATCACCTTAGTATCAACATAAATAAACAGCAAACAGCATTAATGATGAAAAGTAAATGAGATGTTGATTTCTTTTTTTAAATCTGTGTAGATTTTGCAGCATTAGTATTTAAAGCTTTTCAAAAGCGAATTCTTAGGTCAAAATTGAAATCCTATCTTTGAATAATAAAAATAATTACCTGATTGAACACATTCAGTCACAGACTGAGCCCAGCTCATTTCATTGGCATTGAAGTTATAGCAGTGGCTTTGGAAATGAATCCAAGAGATGTGATCAGATTCAGGACATTTGCCAGTCTCCTGTGGAAAAACATAAGGAGCTACATCTACAAGAAATGAGATATTATGGATTTTATTGTCAGTGGGGATTGTAATTCTTCAGATATAAAATTTAAGTTTAAAAAACACCTTTCTTAAAAGTACTTAAAATAATCTTCATCACACATTACTAGAATTATCAGTGAATATGTCAAGAGTGACAATGAGGAACAGCGCTCCTCAGTCATAGATGAGCAGTAAAATATAAGGCCACACTCTTCAGTGTTACCAGTTGAATCAAACTTGGACTGTCTCAGGAAAATCTGAGAATCTGAACTTTTTTTTTCGTTCCAGTGTATTTTCTATAACCGACAACTTTGTATAAATGAAAGGTATAGTAAAAGATAGAAGAAGAAGAAGAAGAAAACCCTCAAGAGGTTCAAATAACAATTTTATTTTAAATGACATATCCTTTAAATTGTTACTTATTATGGAAATTCTCAATTTAATATTTTCCTCAAGATAATAATTCTAACGGAAAATTTCTGAATGTCTTTAACTCTGACACTATGTGGAATAATCTGAAGCTCATGAAATATTTGTGTAGTGGCCCCACACTTTCCTCAAGCAACAATGTTAGAGCATGAACTAGTAACATTGCCAGTTGGTACATGCATTTTTAACTAAAAGAAGTAGAAGTTGCAAACGAATCAAGTTCAGAACATGATCTGGAAAAGAAATTAAAGCAAAATTACACAACACCAATTCAAAGGAAACTCAGACTGTCCATAATCTTTGTGTTGCTACAGCCAACAGCAGTTGTTCTTGTACAAGCGAGGAAGCAAAAGTTCAGTCCTATCCTAAGGTTTGCCAGTATGTGCTATAATTTGTAGTATTCCTCATTGAAGTCCGTGTAAACACTATGAAGTATGAACTTCTGTTTGTGCCAATAAACAATAGACTCTCTTTTTCAGCACTTTAATACATTAGCCACAGTCACCAGAAACTGCTGATCACATTAATAACTGGATACAACTATTCCTCCTTTCTCCAGTTGTTAGAATCTAATAACACTGAAGCTTTAACCACTGTATGAACACTGCTATTTTGAGGGCACAGAATTTATTTTATACGCATTGGACCTTACTGATTATAATCCTTCCCACAAAATCCCTGTCAGCAAAAAGATTCACACTGTAGACTCCAAAGAAGTTAAAAGTGTAGTACTCCCACAGTCTGTATGTTCTGTCTGTCTGCAACATTGCAATTCTACTGCAGTTACCTCCTGAGTCCCATAAAACTGCAGGATTTCTAATGATGAATGACAACTCCATGAAAATAAATTCATGTTGATGCAAAAATAAGAGTCTTGGCATTACATATGCAGTCTCGTTATTCCGTAATATATATTTAGAAATATGTGTTTTAGTCAAAGCAAATTCAGTGAGGTTTCTGTCTTAAAACCTAAAGTGTTAGCATCATCATAGCTTACCATCTGATTTTTTGCAGACAGGAAAATGGTTTTCATTACAGGATGCTGTTTTCCAGGCTCCATGGAGATTTAGATAGACACAGGCTATTTTCCGTTTTGGTTCACTATAGTCCCATTTAGAATAATTGATTTTCCTATTATCCATCCATCTGTAGTACCCATTCTAAAATTGAAACAGACATTCAATACAATTTTTCTACACTCCCATCTTCTGTTTCAGGTAAGAGGATTTATACAAATGCGCATTTTCCCAGTGATATGTAAAGCTCAGTTTGTATATCTGTGCTAGTACTGTTAAAATACTGATCAAATCAGGACTCAGCAATGTGAAAGTAATGGACAATAGTATGCTTCCCATGCTGTAACAGCCCATGAAGGTTTTTTGAAGGCCAAGTGATGCTGCCCAAGTGCTGGTGGTGCCCAGTCACCTATGAGACAGTGTGGTGAGAAGCAATCCCTGTGCTGGAGGAGTCAGGTCACCCCCAAGAGCAATGTGACTACGAGGAACATGAGAACTGCAGAGAGCTCGGGTAGAGCAGAGCAGAGGGTGGCTGTCACACAAGGACTCAGCCACAGTTGAATGTGCATTTCCATTCCCTAAGTTGGAGTTTAATGCTTTTAAAATAGATAAAGTTAAAGGAAGTGAATGCTATCTTCCCATCCTAGTTTCCTAAGTCTATTCATGCTACAGTTCTACCTTCCAACAGTAATCAAATCATAGCATTTAACCACATCTCACGTCAATGTATTTATCTTACCACTTTGCTGTTCAGACCAATCCATAGGGGCTCTCCATACTGTGCTGCCTGCAGCAGCAGGAATATATTACTGCAATAATCTAAAATGCTGGTGAGCTCTAAAGATTTCTCCTTGCAGGCTTTCCTTGCTTCTTCCCAATTAATTTTAGAAGGAATGACTAAATAGCTACTGTTATATTAATGGATGAACTCGGACTCTGGAGCAGGTGTGGAATGAAATAATTCAGGCTCTATAGGAAAGAGATAAGGAGGAAAGAGGAGGAGGAGAAAACAGTGATAACTATTAGCTGCCCAAGTAGCAGTATTACTTTTGAATAACAGATGAATACAGTGTGGCAACAAAAGCATCAAGTAAAACCATTTTTTATTTCAAACACAGAAGACATATTTTAAAGATAACTTAGAACTGTTTTTAACTACAATGTAAATAATGTGCTCAAGAAATAGGGAGAGGCAGAGAATTTGGTATTTATATCTATAAATATAAACTATCGCCAGCTGAAAATTATGTGAATACTGGTCATGCAGTAATCCTCTCTCCAGTTCTCTCTAGGTTCCCCTCCCGCAATGTGGGTGAAATTTCCCCCAAGCAGAAGCACAGTACAGGTTCTCTGCATGTCACTTCAAGATCACTTCAGCCTCAGAATCAGGATGAATTTCATTCTAAGAAAAATATGTGCCTACATATATAGTCACATATATATGTGCTCCTTCCTCTTTCACATTTAAGATAAAGTAAAAAATGAAACTATAATTCTGCCTTAAATGGTGTGTATGCAAGTAGAAAGCATAAAGACCTAGAGCTGCAGACTAGGACAGAAAAAGAACAAAAACTGCCTTCTTGCTCATACAGTCTCAAGAACATCCTGGCAACTGTTTTTGTCAGTGACTCCCTCATGCAGCTTTCTGCACTTGCATGGAACAGAGCCTTGAAACATCTGGCCCAGATATGTCTTCTTCCTATATTCCTAGCTGCAGTACATAACTCGCTGCTCAGCAGTTCCCCTTTTCTCTTCCTGTGGACTGCGCAGTGTAAATATTTTCTGGATGTGTCTCCCACCCTGAGGATATAAGAAGAAACCTAGCAGTTTTGTCCTTCTGATTATTGCTGGTATTGCTATAACAAGCATTGCCAGAAACCGTACAACAAAATAACCACCTTAACTCACCTTACCCAGCCGTGCCAGGGGAGGATGTGTGGGGGCTTTTTGGTGGGTGGAAAAGGGCTTAGGTCTGGGGGGGGTGGAGGTTGCAGCTAAGATACCTATGGTGGAGGTTGGTGATGGATTTGTCTTTATGCTTTACGATTACAAAATAACCTAATTCAGATACCTACATCTGTGCTAGTTGGCTAAACTTCTTTTGCTGTCAATAAAAAACAAAAAAGGCACTTTGAAGGCCTCTTCTGACCTGCTTCGGACATTCACCTCAGGTGAGGTGAATCTTGCCTTCAAAGTTTCTACTCATTGCGTGCAGGCAGCTGGTTCAAGGGTAGATGTCTACAGTTAAGGTAAATTCAGCCTCTGTGAATGCTGGTAGGGGAGAGGCCATAAAACAAGAACTTTTCTATAATCCTTATCCCAGAACTGTTTTCATATCTGGATTGAGCTGGGAAAATAGCTGAACTTCCTTAACCCCAGTTGCTAACTCCGGTTAAAACTGAGGACTTCCAAATTCAGATTGGTCAGTAAATGTCCTCTAACAAAGAAGGGGAAAAACAGAACTCACTGCTGTCCACCTGGCAAATAAAGCTTTTGTTATGTTGGCAGTCAGTGTTTCCCCAGTAGCCTGCTTCATGTTCAGATCTTTTCATCATTGCAATACAGTCAGTCAAAGAAAAAATTAAAAAGAAAATTATAGCTGGTAAAGTGCAAAATACTTGGCAAAATAATAGAGAGACATCTTAGGAGGCCAAGTTAATAGTTTTCTCTAATTTTGGGTGGGATTTTTTTAAGGATCTTTTTTAAAGACTTTTTTTGGCTCTTATTTCGTTTATCATTTTTTAGAACAGAAATGTTTTGCGTTTTATATCTCAGGCAAATGAAATCACCTTGGCAGATTAGTGCAAGAACTTTTGTCAGTTTATTAAAATTTCTTACAGTGCACCACAGCTACTTTTACTATATAGTGTATGGTAATCCATATTGAATTGTTGAGCTTTCATTTGTATTCATGCTGCATAAGGAGAGGCAATGAAACAAAATAAAAACCCAACTCATTTATGAATAATGAATATTTTCAGTAAATTCTAATAATTCTGATAATAATTCCAGTTAATACCAACAGTAATTATAATACAGCCCTCCTGCAGTTCTAGACTTCTACAAAAAAATTAAAATAAATATAGACTTTAAACAAACCTATTAATGTGTTGGCACAGCTTTAAAAAGTTGATTCCTGCAATATTATTCTGTTGCCTTCTACTTTAAGCCATTGAAATAAAAGGAACCTAGCTGAGACAGAGGTCAAGCTGGTTACACTAAGCCTGAATATGTTAACTTATGAAATTTCTGCTATTGTTCTGTTTACCTGTATCATAAAAAAATTCCAGTTAATTTCAATGTAATTATTTCTAAATGGGAATTGTCTTCCCCACTTTGAATAGTCAAATAAGCTTCCATCTGTCCAAAGGTATGTACCCTCATTGTTAATATCATTCAGTCCAATCCAGGTTTCATCTGACATATCTTTTAGGAGGAGGGTGAAGAAGGCTATCCCCCCCAAAAAAAAAAAAATCAGAGAAAGAGTAAGTAGCAGAAGAGTTGCCATTCTTCAAATTCAGAGTAAACCAAAACCCAAACAAAACAACCAATCAACTTTCAAAAATATTGCAAATATCATTTTAGTATCTTTAGATTATAGGCTACTGGTAAAAGTGAAAAGAAACAATGCAATGTCTAATTTAACTGAAGGAGTTTGATTTCATTAAAAATATAAAAGGAGAAGTTTTCAGTGTAAAAATGCTACTCATAGACTTCTGGGAAATTAGGCCTAGAAGGGACCTCAAAAGGTCTTGACCTATCTTCCCCAAGATAGGATCAACAATGCAGAGGTTATTTCTGATGGATGTTTGTTTACTGTCTAACCTGAATTTCTGTGGGCAGGTTAAGTCCATCACTGTTTATCCTATCTTCCATGGCCATGGGGAACAGATTATTCTGCTCCTCCCACATTACTCTTTTGCTGAGAGCTGAGAAGTGTCATAATATCACTTCAGTTTTTTCTTCTCTGCATGAAGCAGCTCCAGGTCATCCTTCATAGGTTATGCTATTTAGGTCTGGAGGCTATTTTGCCTTCATCTTTAGGTGAGGCAAAATTCCTTTTAGTGGCAACAAAGAACAAGTTCCAGAGGAAAAGGAAAGGTGCTGCAAAAGTCAGTAGTGCTCCGGAGAGGTGAAGGCGGGCAAGGGAGGTTGAACGGAGATGCTAAGATTTCTGAGGGCTATGGATGGCAGGTTTCTTTTTCTGCTGCCTCCTCCTCCTCCTCCCTCTGCCCAGACAACCCATGTCTACTCCATGTGTGCCTGGCAGGCAGTGTGAGGCTGGACTGGGCACCTGGGGGCTCTGCTAGCAGGATGGCAACAGGAATAGGTGGACAAGGGCCCAGGTGACCCTGAGCTGTCAGCCCCATGCTCTGACTGCAGCTCCAGCAGTCCAATGCGTAGCAGAGCAGAAGGGCTACTTCATGTGTAACGCAGACTATCCGCCCATTTCTAGATAACTGTATGATGTTTGCCTTTTTTTGCAACAGCCTAACAGTGCTGAATCACGTTCAGCTTGCAGTCCAGTTCCAGATCTTTTTTTGGTTACTTCTCATCCTGTTTTTGTGCAGATAATTATTCCTGGGCAGGTACAGAACTTTGTGCGTAACGTTATTCAATTACATCTCTCTTCTTCCCCCAAAAGATTTCTCCGATTTGTCAAGAATATTTCATATTCTAATCCTGCCCTCCATCATGTCGTGTCATTATGTCATCCACAAATGTAATGCTTATATGACTGGCTGGAGTGTTTAAAAAGATATTGAATATTACTGCAGCCAAGACAGACCTTTGTGTAATCCCATTCTGTATATCCTTTCCCTGGATAACTATTAGTGACCAGTGACAGCATGGTTCTGTAGATACTCCCAACATCAGAAATGGAGGAATAGAAGAAGAAAGGTGATGGTGGGGAAATAAGTTTATCTTGCAATGTGGTCTTTACAGTCACTACCTTGACTGATTCTACAATTATTTCCCCAGGATGGTCTATGCACTGTAATCAACACGTATGGTGGCCGGATGCTGAGATCCAGCACAAAGGAGGTAGTGGAGCTATATCATTTTCAGAGGAATTTTGATGTGTTCCTATGTCTAAACTGTGAAGCACAGAGAGGAATATACCTGATAACAGCAGCCACAGTTGTAATTTTAAATAATAATGATGATCTTTTTGGTGAAATTATCTGGCTTCTCACCTGGCACCAAAAGTTTCAGATGTCATACCTTGCACTTGGTCATTGTGTATAGAGGACAAGTTTCCCCCTAATTCTACGCACGTGCTTCTTGCAGCATACCAGGTCAGTCTTTCTTCTTCGCTGTATCCAAATATTTTATAACACTGTGGGGACAGTGAAGGATTAGACAACATTTCAGGTGTCAAGAGAATTCAAGCTGCTGGATTTTGTTAGTTCAGTTCCAGTCCCTGTATGTAAAGAGCAGCAGATGGGGAAGCTCCTGAAATGCCAGTACTTTCAGCCAGCCAGAAAGAGATACAGCTAATCACAGCGCTCGTGTGTGCAGCGCTTACAAACACATGGGCCACCCACGGTCAGAGCTGGCAGCTTCCAAAAGCTATTGATGAATTAAGCAGATTTCCAAGATGTACGGATGGAAATTTTGGGTCACATTGATAAAAAAGAATTTTTGAGGGATGGAAACTATTTCTAGATTGGGAACAAAATTTTGGGCACATTTTTTGTATGCACTTTATATTCTGAAGAATCTGTGCTCTGATTGAGGTAGATGTACTTAAACATTTCCTTCATATGTAATAGAGAAGAGACATGCTGTGCTTCCTTACAAAATACTGTTTTTTCATTTCTATTTTTGATTTTAGTTAAAATAAGTCACCTAGATTCAAAAGACAAAAGCGCTCATGCTGTCATAAACCTGTTATAATTAGGTACACAAATAGAAAGTCTGCCAGAGATGAACTGAGAATTTTGTTATTTTTAGTTGGGATGTACAAGGAATTAAAAAATTGATGTGAACAAGCGAAACTGTTATGTAGTGCACTTTTGGTATTGCTGCCATAGCAGATATCTCTCAGGTCAAATTCTTTCAATTATATGCCAGACACTTAGTGTTAAAATCTGAGCATGTGAAAGCATTCAGGATGACTAGAACAATATAGAGAAAAACTGCTCTTTTGCACAGGATATTAGAATCCCCCCCCCTTTTTTTTTTTTCCTGAATAGTGGTGTAAAAATTGTCTCTGTTGTTGTGTAAGTTCTGAGGGACTGGAGACATTTATTTTTAACTGGCATATGCTGCTTCTCCCTTTTTTTTCCCCTTTTAAAGAATAAAAAATTTTCCTATCCATTGCATCAGGGGGTTGTTCTCTGTTTTTCTTTTTTTTTTTTTTGTGGCCAGGTGTACTTCTGCTTAACTTAGCAAAAAAAAATGTTTGTTTTTCACATTTGATCTGACATTTATTGCTGTTTGTTTTACTCAACTTAAGATGAATTGTTATGATATCTGATTACGTATGAAAAGTGTGACCTTTCATTTTTTTCTACTCAGAGTTACTCAGAAAAAGGGGGTTACACTTACAGATCAGGATAACAGAACAGTATTTCCCTGCAGTAAATAAGTCTAAAATAAACATAAAATTATAGAAAATGACAAAGTAACTGTGGCTAAAGGCATGCTGCAATTCACAAAAATTATAATAATTTAAAATACTCAAGTTCACTCCTTTGAGATTTAAACACAGACTTGACACCACGAAAATAGGCCACACTGCTAATTAGAATAGCACTAGTAAATTGGGGTAAAAGATGAGCGAACTCATACAGTGATGTAGAAGTTGTTTTTTTCTACATATAGCAGATCTGCTAAATACTGTTGAGATTTGTTACTGCACCTTATTATTAAAGAAAAGTCAAGTTTCAGGACATCCTCCCAAAAGTGGAAGTACTGTAGGAGCAAACCCTGAGTAAGTAGAATTGTGCCTTTTGCAGATGAAGGCATTTTTCACAGCACAGCTTATATCTTTCCAAAAGCCTGTAAAAAAATGAAATACAGAGAATCACTGTCTGACTGAAACTCTCAAATCTCTGTCACAGTGTTGAGCCCCAGACAATATTCATAAAACACAAATGAAACTTCTTGAAGGCAGATAAAACAGTTGCTATGCACACTACTTGCCCAAATTAAGTCTTCCTTCCCTTGCAGGGAGTTTGCCTCCTAATAATGATGGTGCAAGTAGTTTTAAACTGCGACATACTTGTTATGAAAAGCTTTCACTATTGTTTAACAACCTATTTATGGGGTAGCCTCAAATTTAAATATGTGGTGAACACTTTAGCTTCTGATGCCCTATTCTTAAAATTCTCAACCAAATATTTCCTGGTGCTATTTTACTCACCAAAATCTTTTGACATTATCACACAGTTTTCATCATTGTTTGCCAAATTGGGTTCATTTGGAGCCCAGACAACATAGTTCACAGGGGTCTCATCCAGCCAGCTGAAAGAAACAAAGGGACAGTGGTTGCCAGACAGGTGTCTCCAGCTGTTTAGAGTTACTAGGACTGTTTAGCAAAAGAGCTAAGAAAAGTATCAATAATCACTAGAGGACAAAAGCTCTACATATACTGGAGAGCATATATTCTCAATGTTACTACTGCTTCTCATCTGCTTCCTCCTAGCCCAGTTAAATCCCCATCAATGACCCATTTTGCCAGAGGCTGTATAAACAATGTCATACTCAAAGAGAGCCTTCCTGCACTCTGCAAAAGACTGGAACCCCAAGTTCTCACCGGTACACGGACTTCCCTTTCATCCAGAAAGGTGTCCTCCTGAAAGCCTTCTACAAACAGATTTCTAAAACAGGTTCCCTAATAGGGATCTCAGAAAGCTGTTGGGTGAGATGTTGCTCGTGCTTCTTGCCTCCAGCTCTCAGAACTTGAACTAGGGGGTTAGTCTGATTACATGCTTGCATCTACATTTTATCTAAACATCCTGGACTCTCTCCACAGACATTGGAGATCCAGTCAAGAGAGTTAATCTTGTCCTAAGAATGATGTCTAACATGGATCAGGTGAATAACATCCTAAAATTATCCATTGTCTCACTTCCTATGAAGGATTGCTTGGGTGATTAACTCAGGTCTCAGATCACTGTAAGACACTGAGATGAGTCTTACACATGAACTTCTATTGCTTTTGCTCTCTCAGATTTGGAAGGAAAACACATTACTTTGCTCAAATATAGAAAAACTTAGTACTTCTGATCCGAGGCTTCTCCTGAAATCTGTCCAGAGGTCACTTGCACAAGTTATTAACTTGCAAAATGAAAGCATGCACAAATGCTCCCATAGAGCAGGATAAAATTATCATCATTTGTTGTCCATTATCAGTTCTAATATTCTTCTTTTTCTCACCTGAATTTCTGATCAAAGCTGACAACTAAGCTAATGAAATATTTCTTCTCACCTTTCCTGTAAATCTAAAACAAACGAGATTATGTTAATAAAAACAGTTCCTTAATATCAAGCAAAAAAACTTGGAAGGCTCTTAGCCATGTCTGTGATGCTTTTTTTCCAGGATTTGAGCCTCAAGCAAGAATATTATAGGTTTAGACCCAGGTTGTAAGCAGACAAACAGAGATACTGGGAACATTCTGGACAGAGGAATCCTCTGGAGAGGACAGGAATTGTGACTGTGCTGAAGTCTACAGATCTTAGAAGAGAGAACCTGGACCTCCACTGGCCTTCCCTACATCTTAAACATTCACATGCATTTTTTCTCTACCTGAAAAAAATAATTTCTTTAGAAGTCCCAAACTAATATATCACTATTTAAATAAATAAAGTAGGACAATAGCTCAGGAGTATAGTCTAAGTAGTTAGACTGTTCTCTTTTTTTTATCAGCTGCTCTGCTTCAGAATTCAGAAATGTCTCATCAGCATTGGTGGCTGCTGATCTTGATCACATGGGCCAACCCAACAGGAAGGTTTTGGTCAAAGTTCCACTGCCCTTGGATTGCTGGAGCAGACAAGGCGGAAATCATTGTTTTGTACTGGCTGCTGAGAAGAAATCTTAAGCACAAACACAAAAGCAATGAAATAATCTACCTTATTGAATAGTGAACAGATGTAAAACAGAGTGAAATTCTTCATGGGTTCAAAAGTACCTATACTCATTGTGTTGAACTCAGCCAATAATTAATAGACTGAGTGCTTACATATTTCCAAAGAAATTTTCTTTCACTTTCATTCTCAATGACAACAAGATCTGCAAAGTTTTTCTTGCAGATTCCCTGGGCTTTTTCCATTTGGGCATGTTCACTGCTGAAATAGTATTGCTTATCTCCATATATAATCCATCCATCATCAGTGGCTTCATATTCTGAAACAAAGGAGCATGTACATTACATACATAACTAGTCTGTACAAGGTCTGAGAACTATACAGTGAACTTTCCTTTGAAAGATGAAGAAACCTACCAAATCTGTTGTTTGGCTCAGGTTTTAGCAATATACCTGTAACACAAAATATCACCATGAGCAATATTGCAAGTACACAAATGCAGATAGATTTGCTTTGTGCACTTGTGAATGCTTCATAAAACAGAGAAAAAGGAACTAAGGATTAACTAATGAATTTTTAAGATTTTGGAGGATACATCACAGGATTAAAGTAAAAAATATTTATGATTTAGAAACAACTATCTACTGAAAAATGTACATTCTTAAAACTTGCATACCTATCTCCAAAAGCATTGGACTACAATGATTCAGGATATGCAGTAAAACTCTTTGCAGATGAAACCCACATCAGTTTCAAAAGTATTTCATATTCTTACTTAGCATGCTATTAATAATTTCTTTCATACTCTTTGGACTAGAGCTAGGCAGCATAATCCATTCAATATATACAGTTCTCAAGCTCACCTACATAATGGTAAACTGTTCACAAATACCGAAAGCTTAATGCTGATATTTCATTAATATCACACATTGGTTCCAGTGTCTGGACTGATTCCTACTATTCTGACAGCTTGGCTTGTGCTAGAAAATTTTGTTTTTAAGAGAGTCCTGGAGAGAGCCAGGAAACACGTGGAGAGTCAGTAGATAACAAACCTCAGTTATGATATTACAAGATGGACCAGGAGGAAATTAACCTGTTGCTAGACCCAGAACCAGCTATAGCCCCTCGAAAGTAGCTCTGCTTTCATTCCGTTATTTTGTTTTTCACAAAGACCACTGATTCTGATGTTATCTTTCTCCATTTCTTCTGCGCTTTGGTGGAGAGGAACATATTATTAAAGAAATGACAGGAACAGGATGAGAGATAAGCAAACAAATGAAAAAGAATTTAAATTTTTCTGTGGGGAGCTTTTCAATATTTTCTCCTTAAGCAGTCAATGAAGAATAGAATTAAAATTATTCAGATATCTTCATGAGGAATTTACATACTTCATCTTGTTTGGATTTTATTTTTTTAATCCCAACTTAATCATAATATTCCTCATTTTTTGCACAAAATTGAATATCTTTTAATTGAATATGTACCCATATTGTCATCTCAACAAAAATTTGATTTAAGACTTCAATACGAATGTTAATTAAGATACCTTAATAAAATTGTCACAAAATGATAGTTTGAAAAGTTTTTCTTTCTTTTTAATTCTTCAAGAAGCCCAAAGCAGGCAGCTAACCTGAGGTTACAGGTGATTAGCACTGCTGGCGGGTTTGGTGGTGATGCTGATTTGGACATTTGTTACCCTGTGAAACGAACAGGAAGCGCCTGCCCTTGCTGGTCTCCCATTCTAGCTGTGCTGCCATTCACCTGTTAGAATTTGCAATCCAGTGGTGGTGACTAGCAGTGGAGATTTTGTCAAAAACGCACCCAACACAACTCCTCCTTTTGGGAGCAGCATGTGAAGACTTTCAGCGAGCAATGTTATGCACAGACCTCCAGGCACACCAGGCCGGATAATGGTGTTACATACTAAAAATGAGGGCATTAACAGCTGAGCATTTGTGATCATCGTCTAATCCATACTCAGAATAACAAGGTCTAATTCTATTCTTTTTTAACTTCTGAAAGGTCATCTAGGATCAAGATAAACTGATCAGAGTCTGTATCTCAGAGTTTCTGAACTTCTTCAAGAGCCAAGAGCCACATCTATGCAAACTGGCATGCTCAGCGTGCTGAAAAGGGCAGCACAGGATGTACCGCTTCAAGCTTGTCTGCTGGTGTCGGTGTTTTGGTGGCACATCTGTATGACTAATCCACCCACAAAGGAAAAGTGATTCCTCCCTTTTGGGTAAGAAATTTTTCAATGATAATGTAGTGCCTTGCTCACTGTTTAAGGATGGTTGGTTGTTAGCACAAGTGTCAAATATTGGATTGTTTCAGTGCTGTTTATGTAACTGATTCTCCCTTCCCCTCCCTATTGTGACTTCTTCTAGTCTCGTGCATGGATCCAACTTTGCCTTAATTTCAGGTAGCTTTTCAGATACATCATTAGTTATTGCTCCATGGAGGTGGATACAAGAATCCAACTTACAACGAGGAAGCAGGGATACAAAAGTAGGACCAAGTAAGCAAAACAAGTTATTTGATTATCATTTGTCACTTGGGTTCCTTAGCCCCAAAGTCCTCGATTCTCCCCACTGCCAGGCCCCCCAGGGCACATAGCCAGGTCCCTTTTGTGCCCTGATGGGGCTTCCTTGCAGCCGCCCAGCTGCCCCCACTGCCCCAGCCCTGAGGTGCCGGGGACCTGGCGTTAGGGCCCTGCTACCTCCCCAGAGCTCGAGTCATTCAGGGCTGCACCAGCCTCTCTACTTTTGATCTTCTTTGTGGACTTGCTGGTTCCTACAGCAACTGATCAACTCTTTGGTTCCTTTTATTTGTTTCTCAGCAGGAACCAAAGCTTTTTTCTCCTTTGTACAGGGAACTCTTTTCTCCTGCCTCTTTGGCTCTCCTGGGTAAGCCCAAAGCAGGTAGAAATACAGGGAAGAGATTAAAAGGAAAGAGATTCTTGCTAATGGGATGAGTATCTTCGCCTTGCAAATTTATTCAGCACATGGCAGAATGAGATAAAGGCAGAGATAACATAACAGGGATATCTTTAACCTCCTGCATCTCTGAGTAGAATTAAAATATCTGAGTTCATTCCTCTTGTTTTATGTGTTGCCTTCCACTGCTCTGGTTTTAAAACAAAGAACAATTCTCAGTATCCTTCTTCTTTTCAATTTGTTTAAATCCATACAATTTGTTTATGAACTTGTCTTTATTACTCAAATTCAATGGGGAAGTAATTGTACCTTTTTTCGCTTCACAAATCCAATTAAGTAAATGTTCACAGCTCAAGTCATTCCAGCGCATTTGGGGTGATTTATTAAACATCACACAATGTTCAATTTCTTGATGGTTCTTGGTTTCATCTTCATTCCAGTTCTCATAAATTACCTGTGTTGGAAATACATCTCTATTACTACACGCTTTGAGCTGAGTGGGAGTAATTGAGATTGCTGTTGTCACACAATTTCAGGGTCTCATCCTCCAAGAACCTCATTTGTTGGATCAGTGGGAGTTCAGAAGGCTGATCGGCGCACCTTCTCCATCACTCCCAGAAGAAGGTGAAAAGATCATATTATATAGAAAAGCACGTGTCTGATGGAGGAAAAACTGATGGGCTGAAGAAGTCATTTTTAGTTCTCTGTTACAGAGCTGGCAGCCTGACTTCTCTTAACTGACACAAAGCAGCGCCCCATTCTGGGGTGCTATGAAGAACATAAGAGCACTGACAGTGGAAGATGGGATATGGCATTGTCCCAGGGACGAGAGGCAGAGGCAATTTTGTGCTTCCATTAGAGCATTAAGACAGTGCCATCATTTAGCACTGCAGCTGTTCAGCTGATGGATAAAGTGCTGCCATGGACCTGGCAAAAGTTTAGAAGAGACTGGAAAAAAGCCATAAAAAGATGAAAATCTATGTATTATAAAAGCCAGAAAGGCAATTACTATCCAACAAATAAGTACTCACAGGAGAACCATCAATCCAGGTAAATCCCTCATCAGGATTTAAGTGAAATAAACATATCCAGAAAGCCTGAGTGTTTGGTCCTTTATCCCTAAAATAAAACACACAATATAGATGCCTGAGTGTAGAAAGAGAGACTCTGATATAAATGCTGGAAAGCATGCAAACATGCTGCTTTCTGTCTCATCTGAATTGGGAGCTGGTCTTCCACCCCATTAAAAGTTCACTATTGTCCCATAGCCAGGGCCACTGCCTGCACCCTTTGTCAAGGGGTTGCATCTGAGGTCTGCAGTTGGGACAAGACTTGTTGTATTGAATGTAATTTAAAGGACAGGTGAAGTGGTATGGAACTATCTCGGGCTGGCACCCCTCTGCATGGCTGCAGCATAGCTCTTGGCTACAAGCAGTAGTTCCTGGAAAGAGGTTTTAGCAAAAGTAAAACATAAATAGTGTGCTATAACCTCATGAAGTTCAACAAAGGGAAGTGCCGAGTCCTTCACCTAGTGAGGAATAACTCCATACACAAGTACAGGCTGGGGGCTGACCTGCTGGAAAGCAGCTCTGTGGAGAAGGACCTGGGGGTCCTGGTGGACTGTAGGCTGATCATGAGCCAGCAATGTGCTGTTGTGGCCAAGAAGGCCAATGGTATCCAGGGGTGCATGAGAAAGAGTGTTGCCAGCAGGTCGAGGGAGGCGATCCTTCCCCTCTACTCAGCCCTGGTGAGGCCACATCTGCAGTACTGTGTCCAGTTCTGGGCTCCCCAGTACAAGAGAGACACGGAGCTCCTGGAATGAGTCCAGAAGAGGGTTACTGAGATGATTAAGGGACTGAAGCATCTCTCATATGAGGAAAGGCTGAGAGAGCTGGGACTGTTCAGCCTGGAGAAGAGAAGACTGAGGGGGGACCTTATCAATGAGTACAAGTATCTGAAGGAAGGGTGTAGAGAGGATGGGGCCAAACTCTTTTCAGTGGTGCCGAGCAACAGGACGTGAGGCAATGGGCACAAACTGAAACACAGGAAGTTTTGTCTGAACCTGAGGAAAACCTCTTTACTGAGAGGGTGACCGAGCACTGGAACAGGTTGCCCAGAGAGGTTGTGGAGTCTCCGTCCTTGGAGATATTCAAAACACGCCTGGACGCAATCCTGTGCAATGTGCTCTAGGTGACTCTGCTTGAGCAGGGGGGTTGGACTAGATGATCTCCAGAGGTCCCTTCCAACCTCAACCATTCTGTGATTCTGTGATATAATTTAGCTAAGGAAAAATAGTGACAATTGTTTCTCAGCTGCTTTGGTTTGTTTCTTGGCACTTCTTATGAAGTATATTTAAAAGTTCTCGCTATTTATCTCCTCCTATCTATGGACCAGGTAAAATAGAGTCCTATTTCACTCACTGCCTAGCAGAAAGATTTCTTTCCCCAGAGACTTAACATACAAACAAAGCTTATTCAACTTTTCACAATAATAAATAATAGCATGAAGAAGGGAGAGATGGCAAAGACTTTTCTATATCACAGTTTTAAATCTGTCCGAGAAATTAATCCTGGATTCACCACTATCTGAAGCACAACTTTTGTTAACTATCTGTATATTACATGTCTTTGAGATGTCTTCATACTGTATCAAGGGGGAGATGACAGGCATATTGGAGATGGAAGCACATGGCAGACAGCAGCCACTGGCACTTTGGGATACTCTCTTAAAGAATGCAACCAAAACATAGTGGTCTAATTTGTGGGGGGAAATGCTGTAATTGCTACATTGTGGGTAGAATATAGCATCTATAATGCTAGCATAAATAAATGGAAATGAATTCTGATTAAATTTCAGGAGTCTTCAGTCAATAGTTAGAAAATCTGTACATTAAGTTATTGTATTTTTTGCATTTTGATTTACATTATACTATAGCTGAAGGGTTTTTTGAATGCATCTGTTAAAATACAAATTGCATGGAAAACATACTCAACAATTTTAAACTGGAATATAACAGTTTTTAAAAAGACATAATTAGAGCTGAACATTTTTAGTGTCACTCTTTTGGAAGAGGGACAAACTATTATAAAGTTGATCAAATCTGGAGAACAACTTTGATAAAACACTGTGATGAAAAATTCAAAAATGTCAAAAATACTTTGAAATATTCAAGATTAAATATTTTTTGAAAAATTCAGCATTTCAGTTTGATATTTCCAAATGAAAATTTTCAGTTATCACTTACAAAGTGAATTTTTTATTCAGTCTTTTGGCCAGTTCCACATATATTTTGAAGGAATTTTTATTTGACTTCATATTAACATGAAAAAGAACTGTTGTGCAAGTACTCACAATGCTAATTGCCATATTAGAACTTGATCTTCTCTTGTTTTGATTGTAACCAGATTTCCTCCTATTTCTCTACAGAACTCTTCCGCTTCAAACCAAGACTTCTTTTGGTTTCCCTCCCTAACAAAAAACTAACAAGAGAATATTTAATAACAAATTACTACATATAACATGTAAAGTATAACATATAACAAGATATAATTGCATATGTAATTAAAATCAATGTCACACTAGCACCCATTTTATATTGAGGCAACATAACACTCATCAAGCCCTACAATATTAAGCATTAGTAATGTAGATTATATGTATTTTTCTGTTAGTATCCTCTCTTATAAAATAATAAGGGAAGAGTAGCATGGGAGTCTGGGAGAACCAATAGATATCACAAGGTACAGAGAAGAAAAAAATAATTCATAACTGAATTGGAAGTTTGACCACTGAAAAGCTTAAAGGAAAAATAAAATAGCCAAGTCTCAGTATCATGCAGTAGAAAGCAGATTTTTGAGAAATGGATGGTGGGGGAAATCAATATATCGGAATAGAAAAAATAGTGTGGACAGAAAAAGCCATTTGGCAGGGTAGTGACCCTGACTGAGGAGGAGATTTTTGTCCGGTGGTACAAGCTCAGAAATAGCAATTTGGTAAATGGCAGAACAAATAATGTTAGTAACAATAATTAACTGAGCGTGACATGTAAGGGAACTGTCGAGACCTTTATAAATACAGGGCTAAAAACATCTCTGTCCATCCAACAGGCAGAGTCTCAGGAGACAAAGCAAGAGGATACTTAAGTAAAGATCTGGAATAGAAATGTTTGGTATGTACTTTTTCTAGATTTATTTTGCTTTTCCTTAACTTTTTTCCTTTCAAAAAGGAGACATTTCTAGGCTTTTTTAGCTAAATCAAGAGAATACACAACGTTTTTTCTACTTGCTGAAGTGTCACCAATGTCAAACTTAATCTAGATCTAAAAGTATCACTGAAAATATCATGTGCTCCGTGCGGAAAGGTTGGCATAGGGCCAGGTTCCCATAAGTTTTCTCTTAGAAAACTTTGTCCTATGCAAGTGAACCTGCCAGCTCTTGAGAAACAACACCATGTTCTTGTGAAGTCCCAAACTCCTGGGTGAGAATCTCACCTGGCATTTAAATAAAGGAAGGCATATGCCCAGCTCTCTCTTTTCTCACTGTGTTAAGCTTTTTCATTGCTGAGCTTCATTATATTTGGTGTGTTTGTCTCATTTTTTTTTTGTACTTAAATACCACAGATGAGATCATTCGCAAGCAATGACCCAGCACCCAGGAGTGGGAGCCCGCTGCAGGCAGGGGGTGACCAAGGGGCAGGTGGCCAGGGCTTCCCGGTGCCCAGCTGCGCACTCACCTTGAGGCACGCGTCCGCCCGGGGGGCCGCGTCCCAGCCGGCGGCGCAAGTGGCTTTGGGCGCCCACGCTGGAGCAGCAGGCGCTGGCTTTCCTGCAGCCTGCTGTTTGCAAAGAAAATTTGCTGTCTTCTTGCAGCTGACAACATCCCATAGTCCAGCGGCACCTCCAGTTTCCATGGCAACGCAGCCTTGCTCTTTTCCTTTGTGATATATAAAAGAAACGAGTAAAACCAAAATGCATTTGCTCCCTAAGAAATCAGACCTTTGCTTCCATTCAATTTCAATTACAATTGTGAAATGGGAAGTGCAGGTTGTGCAGACTAAAAACCATTATGGATATATAATTATTTTGAATACCTACCACCACAGCCCAGATGTGGGCCAATAAATCTCACAGACACAGCTTTGCCAAAAATGGAGATTCACAGAATTAGAACATAAATCTTCCTTACCTTGCCGCCTGGGGAGATGACAAGGCAAAGAGCATTTGATTTTATTTACATATGTAGCAGATATCCTGGCAACTACTTTACAGTTCTCAATATTTAGGTGATTCAGTTTCAGAGAAACTAATATCAAACCTAACAAGCTTGTTTAAAGACATAACTAGTTAGTGTCAAGGCAGGAGTTTTCAGTCAGACACTTCTGTTTTGTTGCAATACAAAACAGCTGGAAGTTTTCTGCACCTTTCTCACATACACGCGTTGCAGGCCCAGTATTCTGTCCATAATTGTTTTTCCTCAGGCTGATGAACTGTTATTAACTGGCATTAAAAAGCTGAAAAAATGAGACCCTAGATCTTGTTAGACCCTGCCTTCAGTCTTGTCCATTTAAAATCTGCTTTTGTACAACTTGCTGGGTGACTGAATTACACAACATCTGATACTCAGCTGTGACTGCATTTGTTGCACTCGAGCCAAACACAAGGTCTGATGATGTTAGTCATCTACATCTGTAAGCACAGAAGAAAGTTCCTACTCTTATTTCTAATCTACCACAGGATGAAAAGTAGAAATGCACTCAAATTTCAGCAGGACTCCAATCACAGGCAATAGCCCTCTGTGGTACATACCCGGCATGGCTGTATTCCAGTGTGTGAAGAGAGGAGTTTCACCACTGGTCCACCTGAAAGTCCCTTGCTCTTCTATGTCCGAGAGACCGATCCAGAAATATTTTTCATGCCTCACTCCAGTCAGACTAATCAGAAAGGCTTGCTCATTTCTGAAGAGGAAAATAATGTTCAAAACCAAAACATTACCCTGCAATGTCAATCTGACTGATGCAAGTGAAGGTATCCCTGCCATGCCAGAATGACTCCAGAGAAACACCTCCTGAATGAAGTTCAAGCAAAACCTCAGCAAGTTTTTAAATGAGGTCAGAAGAATTTGGCGAAGGACAACTTTCTCCTTTCAGCTGAAGGCATCATCCTTTCTTCCTTTCCTCCCTATTCTGTGAAATACCACAGGTCACTGCTCAACTCACACAAGCTTCTGGTGGTAGTCTACTACTGGTGATGGATTTGAGGCAGCATAAAGTCTTACAAGGACAAGCTGGTCCTTGCAAGACTTTATGCTGCCTCAAACCCACCACCAGTCAGGACCAAATTACTGATAGCTTTGTCACCTCTCACCTGTGAAGGCAGCTGTGCTCCTCAGAGGCCATGAAGCCAGACTGAAATACAAGCAAGCTGGAGATGATGCAGCTCCAGCTGTGGTGGGGCAGGTCACAGGGAAGAATTCCTACCCTTGTACAGCATCTGCTTTAGAAGGTCGCTTAGCAAAATGTTTTGTTAAAGCTTTCCTACCATAATACTCTAGGCCTAACAGCAATCAGTAAATAAATGAAAGTAGAACTAACCACTTTCCAAAACCAATAACAGAAAAACGGAAATAAAACAGAGGCTGCTATAATTAGGAACTGGAGGATGAGAGAGAACTCTGACTCAAGTGACCTTCTTCAATCTAATTTAGGCTTACCTGAAAAAAAAATGGAAACTGTTATAATAAGTTGAGTAAAAAGCCTTAAATCATTTAGTCTTTTTTTCCTTGCATGGATCATTTTACTTGGCTTACTATACCGAACACTTCTGAAAAGCCCTAGTAAAACACTTTGACAAAAGTTAAAAAGTTTTGCAAGATTCTGCATCAGAAGCATAGATTTGGAAGTAAAAAAAAGATACTTTTCCTACCTGTTTTCCACTGTAGTTAGATATGCTTTGCTCTGTTTACATGTCTTATTTGCGTCTGAGAACGTTACAAACGCAGAGCCCACCAAATAGCAGTGAAAACTGTGTCTTTTCCAACCCTGTTGAAAACATAAGGTTCTTAATGTGAAATTGTAAGAGACTACAGTATAGAATTTAGCTCTGCTCTTTTGTATATAAATATTTGGTGTTAAATTTGTTGCCGCAACTAAGTTTAGAAACAAGATGAGACTAGGCAGATCCGTTAATAAACAAACAAAAGTTGCTGGGTTATGTTGCTGTTTGCTCCCACAGAAGGCCTTTTTTCATTTAACGGGTGCCATTAAGATCTTACTCTTGACTTCCCTCTTTTATTTGTATGTGACTTCAAAGAAAATTTTGACTGTGCTATTTGCTATAGCTTTCCAGTGCCCTGTAAAGCTGGGAGTATGCAAACTTCCCCATGCTCCTGTGATCCACTCAGGAGGAAGTCGCAGTTCCAGCCTTCCAGAGTTGCAGGGTCTAATGCAATGTAAAAACAAAAATATTTCAGTACTGAAGTGGGTTCACATATAAGCATAGCTCCCCAAAGCCGCCATGGCCAACTCGAGGGAACAGGTGAGGAGACTTTCAGAGCCCAGAGGAATCCAGTCAGTGCTTGGTTATGGGGAGGATAGAATAGGGATATCACTAAAACAACCTTTTTTCTTTCTGCTATTAGAGAGGTTTATGCTGACCAGTGCAAATGTAATGATCTTTTGATAAGGTGATTTTTTTGCAAAACTTGCTAGTTTTGCAAATAGCAAAACTGATAGCAATCAAAGGCCAACTAAACAGTCCATTGGTAGGAACATGGTACAGAAAAAAATGGTCTTTTCTGCTTTGAAAGCATTTTCTTTCTTTTATAGCTGCTACAATAGTTGCTATAGTTTTATAGTAAAGACTTCAAATAAACAGCAGATCTGAGATAGGAAGTAAAGTGGCTTTTGGTAATTCTGTATGTACTGTTTGGCTAAGAGGCTAAACAGAGAAAATATTAATGAAATTGTTATTCAAAAGAAATGTGTGATTTTGTACAGGGTGGATCTCCTGGGAATGGAGGGAAAGGGGGCATTCGTATACCTGTGAATGAATCTTGACTGTGTTTCTTAAGTATTTGCAGAATAAAAATAAAAATTATATTAAATATATTAGTAATGTGTTCGTAGGAAAAGACTGGGTTTCCTCGGGAGTAGAGTCTCTAGAAGATACAGACAAACAGAAAGACTTTAAAAAAGCAAGAAACAGTAAACCCCTGAAGGCTTCCCAACATAATTTATTTATGAGAGAGCATTTACTCTCTGGCAGCCTGCGTCCTTGATCTTCTCTTCCTCAGGGGATTGGGATGAAGGCTTCTTTTTACAGATGTAGCCAAGTTTCTTATCACAAATATCAGTTGCCCAGTATCCATCCTAGAATAATACAGAGAAGAAAGGAATGTAAAAAGAGCGACATTCATAAACCTAAGAAAACTTGTATTTTCTTCTGCCCTCACTATAAGCACACAGAAATATGTTACCTGGGAAGGCTGTAGGATCATTGCTGGAGATATACAAAAAAAGATAGACACATCTGTCAGGAATGATTTAAGATACATTGGATGCTGTTTTGAGATAAAAGAGTGAAATAAATGAAGTCTTAAAGTCTCAGCTAGTTGCTACCATAACTATCTATTTCATGAGAGAGTTTATAAAGATACCCTCATCTGGAACTAATGAAACCACATTTACTACAGTATTATTTCACTACTCTTATGACAGAGATCAATGAAACAGAGATAATACAGGTCTGAGTGTATCACAGTAAATGTGGCTATTTCATCAATCAAGGAGAAGTTTCTGTGAAAATGATTAACTTTTTTTAAGAAACGAAGTGTGTAAAAAGTACAATTGAAATAGGGTCTTTGTTTTGTTTTTTCCAGAAAATCTGATTTAGGGTCAATTCTACTGATGCCTAATACTAGAAAAATATCAATATTATTTTATGTTATAACATTTCTGCATTTTAAATTTGTTTCTTTTCAAATTCATGACTCCATGTGTGTTTGTGTGTGTATATATAAATGTGTCTAAAACCCAAACACCTATATACTGCAAGACAATAAAAGTTGTGAATCAATCATTGCTGCAGCCATTAGAATAAAGCTAATGTAAAATTTTTGGATCAGACTTTTCAGCAGATAAGAAATTTTGAAAGGTAGCACTAGGGAAATGTTACCTCACTATTTCTGAGCTCTACTGTCCTCTGAAAGCCTCATCTGGTTGATGCCCATTTACAAGAAAAGCTATATTAAGCTGAAATATGAAATGGCTCCTAGACAAGTTGGTAACGGAAAGTAACTTTAGCCTGAGGTAGTTATTCCTTTGCCTTACTATAAAATGCCCACATGGTTATACCTGCCCCTTCATGACAATGCAGTTCTCTGGACCATTTGGGTAGGTGGGATGTCCGCGTTGCCATGTGGTGAATGTCACAGGAGTCCCATCACTCCACTCAAAATAGAAGTGAACCTTGAGATCATTCAGACCAAGCCATAGCTCTTCTGTTGGCTCTGAAGCATAAAAAGAAATATGCAAGATGCTATGCAATACAGTGAGCATTTTCAAATCTGGAGCAAACAGGGACAGGCTAAAAGTTGGGATGTGCTATGCAAGAAGATAAGTCTTTGTGCTTTATCAAAAATATTGGTTCCCTCTAGGATCTGCAGTAAGAGTTGACTTGACCTGCAGTTTAAAAAGGCCACAGATTCCTTCCAGAAATCCTGAATTTAGTAAATATATGTCTCTTTATGGCTGGCAGAATTTTTTTGCAAACTTTTTGAGCATCTGTGACTTAGAACAATGAAATAACCCCTAATACCAAGGTTAGTATAGTCCATGGCTAAGTGTCTTCCTCCTATCAGGTGAGGCAAGCCATGAAGATGTTTGCCAATACATCCCCTTACCTGGGGGACTAACAGTTAGTGAGAGTTCCTGCTGTGCAATACTCTTTACCTGTTCTTTACCTAACCTGATCCTTGCGAGCACTTAGCTCAGTTTCCACTGTTTTCAGTGGGGATATTGCAGAGCTAAAAGTTGAGCAAAGGTTAAATTTCTTGTTGGTTTGGAGCACAATTCTGAGGATACTGAACATAGAATAAAGACACAAAAGATGCAATTATTAAAGATCTTTATGTGCTTCTGTTAGGAATATATGTTTTTTCTTTTATTTTAACACTTTCAATGTTTCAGAATATAGATTATATCTTGATAAATATCTTCCATGTATATGCAACAGCAGCAACATAAAAGAACACCATAAATTAGATCCAGCCTTGGGCTTGTGACATTTCAGAGGACGCTTTAATAGTTAATACTAAGCCCAGCTTTTATGCTACAGATGGTGCAAACAAAAAGCAGACGTTCATATATACTTACTGTAACCAAGCTGTGACACTAGAAAGCTGTATTCAGCAATATTGTGGACACTTGCCAGATCTCCATCTTGCCTCTTACATGAAGTCAGAGCATCTTTCCATACTTTGGGTTCTCTTTGAATGGTACAACAGTGGCCTGCATATGGCCACCAACCATCAGTGCATTTAATCGGTCTCGATTTCTCTAAAATGAAAACACAACTGTTTCAGAGCAATTTTATAAAGAGGAAAGTAAGGAACCTAGAATGAGATCTCTCTAGCATTCTTTACAAAAGTAGGACTATATGAATAAACATAAGATAAGGTTAGAAATGCAAATACATTCAAATGAAAACCAAATATGATTAAGGCACAGTATGTTAAATATGCAAATAAAATGATAAATCTTTTAAGCAGAGAAACATTGAAAATTGTCCAAATTGTGTCAGAGACACAATTTTAAATGATACTTTGTGAGGAAAGAGGGATCGGTGCAGACTTCAGTCTCTTCCCACTTTTCCCCCCGGAGCAGTAAGGCCAGTGTGTCACGGTCTCCCATATTGCGTGATGTGGTTAACATTAGGCCCTGCCTCCTGTTAAATGTCTGTTATTGCAAACGCATATGATTTTCAGATATGGCAAATTGAGATGTAATTCTTTGGTAACTGCATGTCAGTAATCAACGTAAACTAGTGCAATAGTTTTCATATATATGAACTCAGCAGCTTTTTATTACTTAGATTCCTAAATATATTTAAAAGCTTGGCATAAGCTTGCTTTAAAAATAGAGAGTCCCACATTTCTTTTTAAGGTTAATACTGGAGTAAAGTTTCTCTGAAATAATCTCTTTACTTTCTTTAATATAACTCCTCTTTTAAAAGCAACATTTATAACATTCCCAGATGACAGTCACTAGCAGATCCCTTCTGCATGTTACATGTTCACAACCACATTGTTGTGTCGGTTGGGGCCTTAGGTTGGGTGGCTCATGGATGAAACGTAGCTGGTGTGAATGCGGCTGCTGCTCCTGCTCTGCTCATATGAACCCAATATGTTGCATACATTAATATTAGAGTAACTGTAATTGCTCATTTGGAGCAAGTGAGAAGCATAAAATTTCTACAATACTTACGCAAATTTGGTTGTTGGCCCTGGTAACCGTCACAGAGCAGCTTCTATCTGTCTTGCTAGAATGAACGATAGAATGATGGAAAAAAAAAAATCTCCTATGGATGATTAATATACAGTGAGAGGACATTTTGTGACAAGCAATATATAAAAGTGTGTGTGCATGTATATACATAAATATAAATAGATGCATAGCTGTGTTTTTCAAAGTTTTTTTAACATCTTTGTTGAAAACTGATGTTGCACCATATGTATCCTTTGCAGATTTTTACAATTTGCTCTTTCTAAAGTTAGACAAAAAACTTTCTTTTTATTTGATCAACCTACCCTTGGGTATACTGTCATACTTTGAACTGAAGTTTCTCTTTTTACAGATGTAGCTGAGTCTCTGATTGCATGCTTGGTTTTTCCATTTAGCATTCTTTCTGGGATTCATCACTCCACAGATTTTCCCAGGGACTAAGAAAGGACTTCCTTTGAGTAAGAGAGAAAATAGAATCTCTATAAAAGCACAGCAAAAATAAATAAAAAGAATTACCAAAAGATCACATTATCAGTGAGAAGATCAACTTATTGTGATTTCTTTAATGCTTGTTATGAAGAATGCCTTCCTCCGTAGGATAACTGCTGTTGTAGCTTGGAAGATGCTGCTTTCAGTCTCTGCTTTGGGGTGGAGGGATTATTTAAGCTAGGTGAGATGGATGATCCTCCATTACTTTGGTTCCAGGACAGTATTAGGAACTCCTAAGTTCTTTGCCTGATATCCTGGCACACACAGACAGAACAGCTGAAGCTAGATGTTTTTCCTGTGTCAAAAACTTGTTAACTTTAAAAATATTCCATTTTAAACAATTGCATCCATTTAGTCTGTATCAACAATTTCACAATCGTACTTTCCTATAAAACATTTTTTTTTTCTCCTTTCTGTTGGGGTGTGAAAGAACCTGTTTAAGCAGCAGAGGAAATTGCCTGATACAGAATTTTTGAAAACTTAGAGCAGACTTGCATTATTTCTTTACTACCTTGTAACTTTTTCAAAACTGGGGGCATCTGGGAAGGCTGGTAGCACAAAGAAAACATGGAATTGAAAAACCAACAAGCAAACAGGGGAACCAAAAAGCTGTAGACAGTGCAATCACTGAACTCCAAAAGAAGAAAAGATGAAAAGAAATGCCAGGATGATTTTATTTGCACTGGTGCTGACGTCGAGTGCAGTAAATGCAGTGCCCAAACGCATCGCCCCGTTCTCTCCCAGCAAACACGAGGGAGGGTTTGGCTGTAACACCACTTATTCGAGCAGACGGGCGCTGGAGATGTAGGCAAGGGCAGCAGGGGGTAAGGTGCTTGCGCTCGGCCGATGGAGCTGTGGCTGCCGAGTGGCGCGGGAGCCGGGCGGGCGAGCCAGGGGCACCTCTGCTTGCGGGGGGGCCACGGCCGGAGGCCAGGCTGCTGCCTCGCTGCCCTGGCGCCAGCAGATGCCTGTGCCACCCGTGGCCACCGGCCCCGGGGCCAGGCTTCCTCCTCACCACGCAGTTGCTCTCCCCACGGGAGGAGTGCCACAGGCTGGCCCTGTCTCTCTGCCTTGAGGTGGCCCAGGGCAGTTTTGCATACACTGCCGAGGAATTATGAGCTGCTCTGCAAGGCTCTCAATAATATTCAGAATATTTCCAGAAGACGTAGTGCCATTATTTTCTAAATATTTTGCTACTTTTGAAAGATTTGATTTATATTTGTACTTTTGGATAATATGTTATGGAAAAATTCTGATCTCTGATCTCTAGGGTAATATTTCACTCCAAATAATACTTTCCTTTCATAAACAAGCTCTTTGCTTATATGAGGAAAAAAAAAAAGAACCTGCTACAGCTGATATCCACAGTGAACTTGGATATTTGAAAAGTGTACCTTTAAAAATAAAGGGCTAGATCTTCAGCTATTGCAAAACAGCATGGGCCCCCTGAACTAAAAGTACCTAGGGTAGTTTTTATCAGTCGGCATCTTATCAGAATCCATTCAAAGATTGTAAAATAGATTTACAATTTATTTAGAGAAATAGATTTAGTTCTTACCTGGAGACCAGTTTAAATATCTGAAAGGACTGCCCCCAGCCCATTGCCGTCCACTGTTGAAATTCAAACCGTTCAATCCAATCCAGAAAGCAAAACTGAATTTTTTAATTAGCTCTAAATTAGAAAAGAAAGTCAATGGTAGCTTACTATCCTCATTATTACCAAGGTAGAATGCCAGAAATAAGGAATTTACATTTCTTAGTCTAAACCAGTCCAAAAATATTCCTTCCACGCTACTGAAGTGCACAGACTGAACATGTAAAACATGTAAATGAATAAATGTAAAGGTGGCAGAGATCTCTTCTGGCTCATGGAAAGGGCAAATCAACATTTTATTTCACCACCTGAATAACAGTTCACTTCTCTCACTTTGCCAGCAAGTCCCATTTCATTAAAACATGAGATATAAAAAACCTCCACTCTTTTCATTAAGGAATTGTGCTAAAATGTTGCTGTAATAGATTTCATGGAGTAAACTCATCAAAAAGATTACGAAGACAGTGCCCTAATTATCTGTTTCCTGGCTTTTTTCTATGTTAGTGTTTTCAAAGCCTCCTTCTTGCCATTTGTAACCAAACTGATATCATGATCCTTGCATCATGAAACCCGCTGGAGTTGTTTGGAGCCTATGCATGCACTGTGCTCTTGTTAGGACAAAGCTAGCCATCATCATATGTTCTCCTAGAAAGATTAATAATCCTTGAAATGCAGAGGAAAAAGGTTAATTTGAGGAACAGAGCGCACTGAATGTGAACACTCAGCAGGGGAAGCGAGAGAAGGATGCCTTTGCCCAGGATGGGCCGTGGAAGATGCCCTAGGTTCCACCTGCAGCACACGGGTGGGATGAAGTCATTTCCCTCCCTGAATAGGTTCATGACCAATCCTTCACTTAAAAAAAAAATCAACAAAAAACAACAACAAAAAAACAGCTAAAGGAAGGGCAGTTTGGGGCACCTCGCTTTGGCTTCTGCCGAATGACCCGCTGACTGCTTGTCTTTCTTCAGTGAGTAGGAAGACAAGGCAGCTAACCGAGTTGTCTAAAGCTCTGTGGTAGGAAAACTCCCCAGCATATTTTCAGGTGTTGTTGCTCTGTCATTTACCTCCCATATATGTTTGCTCAGGTATCTCTGTGATGCTTAATAGTTCTGCATTTTGCTGCTGACAGCTCTTCCTTGCTTGGTGCCAAGTTAGAGCTGATTCTGAGTTTATCTGATAGTGAATGCCAGTTGAAACATCTTCTGTCCAAAATCTTTCTTTGTCATCTGGAAGGGGAAGTAAAATTGAACACTGTTATTAGGCAACTGACATTGCACCAACTAAAAATATAACAAGTATGTGATATTCTGTAATGCAAAATCTCTAACAATGCACAGCATTAACTGCATGGTATCATGAGCACCTAGAAAATTGTAATCAGATTAGGAATAATTTTTTTAAATGTATAATTTTTACACTTAAAAACATTATTTTAAATTTCTAAGTTTGTAGGGGGAGTGGATGGGTATCTAAAATTTGCTTTTATCCACCAAAAGTAGTACTAGGTAAACTAGGTATACGTGATTATTAAAAAAAAGAGATTCCTGGTTGAAGTCAAAGAAAGAAAGCAAGCATGTAGATGAACTATGACCCTGGAGGCTGTTCATACTCACAGGGAACTGCCTGTTAGCTCATCTTCAAGAGAAGTAACTTGTCCAAAAACTTCAGAACCTGGCCCTTGACAGCCTGAGGAGCTATAGAAACAGTTCGTGTAGCACTGATATTCAGACCAGTTGGAATCTTTGCTTGCAGAACAACTCTTAAAACTTGTGAAACCATTGTGTTATTGGGAAAGCAGTCTGTGAGGAAAGTGAAATCATCTGTGTCCCAAGGTGGTGGAATTCCAGACATAGAAGCAGCATGGAAGATAGTACAGAGATGAAAGGGGAGGATAATTTTATCAACAGTGTTTTTGCTTAGACAAAATAGAAGCAATAGGAGACAAGAACACAATAGGAAATGTATGTTAAGGGAAAAAAAAACCAGTATATCACAATTTAAGTGTGAATTGACCTACAGGACAGGCCTGAGGAATAAAGAGCAATGGGAATTTTTGGAAAGGAAGGTAGCCTTGATGCATGCTGTTCTTACCATGCACTTTAGTCACATAAATGAGATGTCTAATAGCGTCTTCACCTCTCTGGTCTGTGAAGAGAAACAGCCACCTCCGGTAGGTGAATCAGAACTTGGGTGGACTAAATCACACTCTGAAGGTGCTTATTTCTCCACTCACTAAAGAGGGAGCACTTGGGTTCTGGGGTTAGTTTTCAATGAGATGATTTTCATTTGGGCTACTCTGACAAGGTTTGTCATGAGGGTGAGTAGCTGGAACCTTATAATGGATCTGATAGCTCAATAGATGGTTTTCTCAACAATGTTTCATGACAAGTTAATAAATAAAATGCGGGACTTACTTTTTAGTGGGCAAAATCCATACAATTTATCAGCATCAAAGTCTGCAGTTGTTGCACACCACAGCCAGCCATCTGACCTACCAGCATCAGTGCACTCAGTGTACTGTTTACCTTCATATTTGAAAGGGAATACACAAGGTTGTCCATTGGCATTTCCTTGTAATGTAAAGGTATCTAGGGAGAAGAAAGAGTTAAGAAGACATATGAAAATGATCATAAAATGATAAATCTGATTTTCTAATAATAGATCTATCTATCTATTTATCCCTGAATCCATCTAGCTATCTGAAATTGAGAGGTTGCACCATCTTTTTTAATCCACTTTTATAATTTTTTCCCTTATGTAGCTAGAGATATTCAATAAAATGTTATATTAGTAAGATTTGGATTTTAAATGCCATATTTAGAGTTCAGAGAGATGGTCTAAACACTGAAGGGTGTACACACCTTTTAGGAAAGTCTAATCCTCACCTGTGATGATAAACGGCTGATAAATCACAGTTCCTGGTGCCAGAGCTCCCACAAGTAGCTCTCAGACATAAACGAGTTCACTGCATTGTAGTTCAATAGGTTCATTCTATCATTCTATTTTTAAATTTACTGTTTGAAAAAAACAATGGCTGAAAAGGATAGCTGACCAAAGAGAATACGGATCAGGTTGTGATAGACATCATTAGACAGCAAAAACGTTAGTCTTCAGTTACGCATTTCTGCACTTGTTGAGGTTTGGCAGTCTTGCAGCTTTGCACTCAACTCATTCTTCAAGGTTAGCAATGCTTCATCTTTTTCAGTTATCACTGCATTGCAGGAGAGTCATTTTATCCTGAAATTTCAGATATATGCTCTCAATCCCACATTCATGCAAACACACTGGTCCATTTGGTTCTACATGCATTATTGCTTTAACATTTCTCTCTCTGCAGCTATACACAATGAGTGGTATCTGTCTTTAAAATAGAACTCTTCTGTTTCGGTCAGACTGGAGGGGAGGAGCCAATTCTTTCTTCTCATACCTTACAACTTGCGGTAGAAAGGGAAGCTTGTACAGTTAACATGAAAAAATGACTTTAAAACCTTGAGACTGATAACTGCACCTCTGGTGTGCTGGGGAGGGTAAATGGAGAGAGCTCCGTGTTTCCTCTTCTCCCATCGCTCTCCCATACAGTGCCATCAATAATCTGATTTAGTATCTCCAAAGAAAGAAATTTCAATGTGAAGATCCTCTTCTTCTTACCTCATTTTTTTCCCCCAGCAAGCTTATATCTCCCCTCTTTATTTCTGTGTATCCAGAACTGCCAGAATAATACCCAACATATTCTCTATATCCTATATCAAATCTTGTAACATATACAGAATAGGCAATCTGTGCATTAAAACTGTCAAGCTGCCCAAGGCAAAACATTTTCATATCTAGTTTAACACAAAATCAACAGCAGGAAACTTACCCAGTGACTGCAAAGTACAATGCACGAGGGAAAAAAAAACCAGGAACCTGGAGGGAGTCATTGCCAGTGTTACTTTCCTTTCATTCCTTTATCAGACTATAAGATTTGCAATGCATAAAATTCTTCTGAGTGAGGATAGTGACAGGTTCTTCTCTGTGTCAAGAGGGTTGATAGATAAAGCTCTGTACTCTAAATAAGGAAGTATCCTGTCACATGTGGCATTTTGAAATAAGTAGAATGCACATTGCAAACACTACTGTCTCTGAAGCGCTAGTCACTTCCAAAACTCAAGTCTCCATCCTTATTACTAGAGGTGATAAGTGGAAAGGTGACACTCATCTTTTCTTGGGACTTAGCTAACACTTCATAGGGGGTCAGCTGCTGGGGTGTCACACAGGCCAAACCTCTAAAAAAGTGGCTTGAGAAGTGGTGACAAGAAACCTGCAGTGAAATATAAAAGATTAGAAACTCAACCTCAGCTTTAATATCTTGAAGAAAGAGGGAGACAAACCCCAGTGGTCCAGTACATTGCTTCAGCCTCGCAGCTCCACACCAGAAGAGAGTATTTAACAGAACCTGCAGTATTCGGTCCATTATGCATTATTGTTTGCTCTGAGGGCTAAAATTGCCTCTGTTCTGCGCTAATTACTCTGCTTGCTTTGATCACAGTTTCAGGCTGGGCTGTTTATAACTACTGGTCAAAAATCTGAAAGTGAAGAAGTTTGATGCTACTGGCTAAGCCCCTCTGTAACAGAGTAAGAACTAAACTTTTGCCTGGAATAGTTTGTCAAGCAAAATTATGTATCATCTGCCTTCCTGAGAAATTCCTAACAAAGGTGTTCTAAGATAAAGCCAAAAGTAAGCTAAATTGGAGAAGGTCCTCTTAATCTGTGACCAAAGTGCTTGCCTGAAGACTTCCACTGGCAAGGGATTTTGGTGCAACTGTCCTGATATAGCTCTATTGACAAATTTTCATATGCAGGCAAATCCTACCATTTCTTCTGTTTATTTTTATGAGTGCAGTTAAAAGAAGTTGTGATACAAATGGAAAAAAGCATGAAGTGTAATAATCAGTCTATGCATGGCGAGATATTATGTACAGAAGCTGAACTGCAGATGTCAGAGGAAGAACAACTGTGTCTGCTTCTGTTTATAAGGCTGTAAAGAAAATTACTGAAAGAACTAGCCAAACCTGTTGACTTGGCTGTTAGCAAAGTACTCAAAGAGAAAGAAAAAAAGTTTGCTTCCCTCTCAACTTTTTCTAATGAGGTGATCAATTTCACTCATTAATTATAGCTAGTTATTATACAATATTTACATTATCATAATTCCTAAAGGCCTCAGCCAGCTTCAGGTGAGATTTTACAGTGCTATAAATTGTAAAATTCAAAATTCCCCCAGAAGTAGCTTTAAAAAAGAAAGAAGAAAAGACCTTCCTATCAATTATGCAAATGAAAGCACTCTCAGAATTGCATTTTTAGTAAATTTTGAAATACAAAATGTGATATGACTCTTGTTGTAGTAAGCCCATGAATTCTTCTGCGCAACTATTTAAAATATGCTAACAAATTTTTCTCATTCTTTGTGGATGGCTGCTATATGGAAAAAGCAAAGCTGGGTCAGGAAAGCATAAAGCTATGCAAGAATAACTAGAGCTAACTGGAGATCTCTCTGCAGATGACATTTTGGGACAGCTGGGTGTCAGCAAGGTGTGCAAGGTTGACCCAAAGTCTTAAACAAAACTGAGTGATGCCACAAAAAATGATGAGGTAGGAGAGAAATAGAAGCGGAGTCTAAAGAGCAAAACCGTAGTTCAAATATATCTGAAATCACAAAGTGCAACAGCTCTGATGGAGGGAATCCCTGTGGAAAATTCCTGGAGGACACAATTCCTGCCCAGTGCCTGCCTGTACCTAATGAAGGGTAAGCGCCATCCGCACTCCAGTCCGAACCGAGCTTTAGATCCCCTCGTATAAGTGGACATTTGTGGGGTTTCACCTCCCCAGGGCTGCAGAGCGATGGGTGTGTGTGTGGGGGGGGAATTAGTGCTGGCAGGGGTAGACTAAAGCAGGACTGAAAATTCAGCATTTTGCAGCTGCGCATTTCACACAACTGGAGAGCTCAGTGCTGGTGACTGACCTTGGATGGTCACTGTCCTGCACGTTGAATTTTCACTGGTGCAAGAGGCCGGTCTCACCAGTGTGTTAGATTCTTGGTATGATTTATGGAAAAAACCCTGGGGTCCAGTACCTAAAATGAAACCTTTATTCCTTTTTTTATTTTTATTTCATTAACTTTCCAGCTTGCACAGGAGCCCTTGTGCAGCTTAAACAAAGCAGGCTGCGTGCTGCGGCAATCATCTAAACGCTATTCCCCCCAAATGATTAGTGCCTAAATTGTATTTGCATCTCACCGAAATTCTAGTTTGCATTGCTTTTCACTCTGTTTTTCTAATGTGTTAAACATTGCCTTTGGGCAGATTCCTAGTACAGTGTCTGCTTGCATTCCTGAGTTTTCAGTTCCTCTTTTTGCATTTAAAAATGGAAAGCTGAATTTGGAGTCGTGGGGAGAGAAGCCCTCCTTGTTATTTGCAAACAGATGCTGCACAGACAGGAGCACCCTCCCTTCCTCTTTTCACAAATGGCCTTCCAGGTGCGTTGCAGGAACTTTTCTCAGGCACAACAGTTTTTTGGCAGCTTAGCTGCTCCCTTGGGCTGTGGTTTTCTGCTGAGTCTGCATGACTAATAAAAAGTAATAGTAACTGTTCTGGTGCTTTTGCCTGTAGGTAAGTTTCTGCAACATACAGCTGAGCCTATATTTAAAGTGTTGCCACATTTTCATACACACTTTTGTTTGTTTTCATTTTCTATTTAATATTGCAACACTTTTCAGGGGAAGTCTTTGGCCACCAGTGCCTGACATGATTAGTGGGGACAAAAGTTGTCTCTATCCTGCACAATGAACTGATGTTCAAAATGAAAATAGAGGCATGGCTGTCACACACGCATGGAAAGCTGCAAGGCAAGGCCTATGGGAAAGGAAAATACTGGGACATTGTGGGGTGTTATGCTTGGGAAACGACCCATCTACTTCCAGGGACGCGAAGCTGTATGTCACTCGGTAACTACTAACAGTACGTAAAACAGAAAGGACTGTCACTTTTGCAAGGATGACAATATTTTAATTCACATACATTGAACATATTACAAAGTTAATCGTATTATCAGACTGAAAAAAAAACATGCCTGAACTTAATATCCTTTGCTGCTGTGAACTGCATTTTCTGTAACAGAAAATGAGAATGGCAAGGTTTTATCTGCCAAAGTTATCTGAGATTAGTATACGAAGCCACATTTTTAAAATAAAGTTAGTAGGATTCAGCTGTAAAAAATCAATAAAACAGGTGGATTGTTGGAGTGAAGCTTGTGGGGCAAAAGGAGTTCAGGATGGCAACGGAGTTAGGCAGAATTTTTTGAGTTCTTTGCAATGTTCACAAGGACATGGGAATCCAGTTCTATATAAGAATCACACTTTACTGAGTATTTTTTCTCACTAGTTGACTGTTATAGTTCTTTTTCACTATGTTCATTTGTTCTTGACGAGTAATTTACACTAGTATGTTTGCTAAGACATGTAAGAACAACCTGGCTGTTACAAAACTATAACATAAGTCAATAATTCTGATTTTGTAAAATGTGATACAAAAGAGGCTGCTATTGCCAAAAAAGAAATGGCATTTGATTTAAGATTACAGGTATCCTCACTGGAAACTTTTAACAGGTACATCCTTTAATTTCAGCAAGCAGCTTGTTCCTCTGAATTGATATGTGCCACAGGACCCATTCTCACCAATTCCTTAATCACTGACACTGCAATTTAAAAGTGTTTCGTTGTCACTCTCTCTTCATAGTTGGTTTTGTCTTTTTTTCTTGTAGTAGTAGATTGACATGCCAGCTCCAAGAAGAGTGAGAATGGCCAAGAAAACCAGTAGCCAAACAGATAGATGAACAGATGGATGAGTCTCTTCATTCCTTTCCTTGTCTGAAAATGAAGGCATATTACTGTAAGAAACCTTACTAATTTTTTATTCCACAGAAGACATGAGAAACAAGATGGAGATGTTCTCTGCAGTCTGAACTTGGAGTCTGTTTGGTGTAGACCTGAACTCTGAATGGCTGCTGGTTAGTAGCCAGGTGTCTTTTGCTAAAGCTAATATATTTGGTCTCAATGAACCTGGATTATGGTGATATACAAAGCTATCTATGAATGCACTGGATGTTCATAAGAATTCAATTAATAATGTACCCATCTATGACTTGTTCATTGTTCAACAGTTGTGCTCCATGACTGGTCACCTCCATGGCATGGCATTACTTCTGCTTCTGACTAGGTGAAAAATAGAGGTGATTAGGAAATCAAAGTAAGGGCAATATTCTGCTTATGTAAAGAGTCACACCGAGCTTTCCTGTCCATTGGCCCACACTGGCTAAAGAGCATCCTCAGTCCATACACTCTTTTATACCCTGTTTGTTTCTACTGCCAGTCTCGTGATATACAGTCCTTTATAAGACAGTGAAACAATGTGAGAACAAGAATCTTGCATCATCTTAGTAGCTTTCAAAATATTGAGGAGCTTGGATAAGAAAATTTCCCATGTTCTCCTAGTTTGGTGGCTATCGCTGTTCTTGGCCAGCATGTAATGCATGGAAAACAAGGAAGAAAGTTTGCAGTATCTCCTGCTGCCTTATTGAAGAAACAGGGCAAATTCCAACCTCAAGTAAGACCTTTGGTCCGTATAGAGCAGATCTTACGAGAGCCATCTTTTCAACAGTCGTTCTTTAGACATGGATATGGGATGCTAATTATTTGGAAGAGAGTTTTACAATATTTTCATGTCAGAATGTTTACAATAATAATAATACCTATGGAACAAATTTGCAGAGACGCCTCCATCTAGATCTACATGGGTTTTAACAGTGAAGTTAAAGCTCTCTGTGCCTGTTCTTGAAGTCAGTCACAAATTAGGTCATTGCTGAGCTCATCAGCTCAGGTTTAGCCCTGAGGCAACCCAGCTGACCAAATATGTGGAAGAGGGAGCGCTCATGCATGTGTAAAACAGTGTGGGCTTACCCTGAGTGATTAATAACCATGCATCCCAGTAACTGTCAGCAGGGCTTGTTCTCTAAGAGGGAATGGTTTAGGAAAATTCATTTTAAGCTTTTTTTGTATTTAGATTTTCATTAGCTTTCTTATGAAAACTCTTACCTTTCGTATGTAGAGGACTCCCACTTGGCTCAACTTCAATGAATATCAGAGAGAAATAATATGACACTTCATCAGAATCCATAAAAGTTTGACTATTTCACTAAAATTATACATGAACAAAAAACCCTGAAGGATTACTGTGGCATTAATTACAAATGAGGCAAAAATCAAGTTAAAAAGACTCTACCTTCCTACTTAATATCACTGGACTATAATATTCATATTATTTTTATATCAACCAACATTCAAATACTGAATCTTTCTTATGTTCATTTACAAATACCTTTTCCCAATTTTCCCTCAAATATTAATTTACTAAGAATGTGATATACAACACTGGAGATTAATTTCACATAGCATGTTTTAGGAAGTTCTGCATGTCCAGCTGGATCCTGCTGTTACTGTCAACATAACAGAGAGACAGAGAGAAACCAGACTTTTATAAAATCTTCTGCAAGAGGTGCAAAAAATGTTTCACATTTTGAAAAGAGGTATAATTAAACATGCAGGATGTTCTTATTAAGTAAGAAAAAATTACCCTGAATCAGGACTTCCAAAGTTATCAGGAAAATAGTTCTCCTCCTGGTTCTTATACATTACAGTTTGGAAACGTAGCTACTCAGATCATAACTTAACAAAACAAAATATAAAATGAAAAGAAGAAATCAGAACAGAATGTAAAATAAAAGCACAAAGCAACAGCAATCCCTACAGAGGCAGGAAATAGATATATATTAGACCATCTGATGGCTCAATAGATGGATTTTAGTGCTTCCTTATTGCTTCAGTACTATTTAGGCAAAATATGCAGTTAATATTTATTTGCTGATAATATTTATTTTACATTTCTTCACAAAAACTAGGAGGCTAACTATTCATATCATTAATTTTTTGGCCATTTATATACAGAACCAACTTACATATAAAAAAAGTATATTTCAAAACTAAGAAGGGTATAGCTTAATTTCTGGAATATAGTTCAGATGTTCTTAGTAAATACCTTATGGAGATAAATTGATTTAATACCAAGGGCAAGTGCTTATTTAAATATGGAAATTAAGAACATATGGGGGGTGGCTGTTTCATTGTTTACATTTCAGTCTGTTTTTTTTATTAAAGACTATACTTGCAAAATGATTTTAAAAATTTCCTCAAATTTCCAACTGTTTATCTGAGAACTACTATGTCTTGCTATGTCTTCAGTATTGAAATTGTGTGCTTTCAACTTCTCAGCTGAACAAAATAATTTGAAAATTTATTTTATGCAGAAGAAGAGGTTTTCAGCATAGAAGACTACAGATATGTTCCCCTTGTTTCACTGGGACTGACACAACCGACCCTGCAGCATTATGTACCATGCCCATAGCAGAGTAGAATACAAAAGCTGGAAAATTAAACCTGATCTCATAGGTACTACAAAGGAAATGGTTCAACCTACCATTTTTTAGAAAAGATTCATTCTAGCCCCTAACTTCAGAGACTGGAATGATAGTGCTTTCTTTAAGGCAATTATATTTTATGTATCTCCACTTGGGAATATCAAAGAAGTGGCACTACATGTGTTAGTTTTCTCTGAAAAAATAGTCTGGCATATTCAGAATTTCATGAAAATTTCTAGAAATGCTGATGGGTCAGGTTCTGTAGAGACTTTCATGAACTTTTCACTTAATAGGGAAGTACTCCTGATAGTATCATTGCAAATCAAACAGCTGACCTTTTGGTATCCCTGATGCACTACTGACTTTCAAGGTCTTTGAATCAGGCCCAATATGAAGCCAGTTATTGATACTGGGCAGTAATATAATTTCTGAATATTTCTAGCTGGAAAAGGAAGCTTGATTATTCAGACTAATTCTTCCTTGCAAGGATATAATAATTTTGACAATATTTAGGTCCTGGAAAAGTCATAATTTGCACAAGTGTTTGATGGGTGCCATACTATGCCTGTGTTAGGTATTCAAAAGTTTTCTGAAAGCTTCAGTCTCAAGCGAGAGTGAGTACAGCATGCTATTGTGTTCACATACAAGTGAAGACAGTGCTGTGAAGAGCTCAGAGCCTACAAACACAGGCACTACAAATGTTTAGAAAAATGGGATAAGCCAAACTAAACTGTCAGGAAACACTTCCAGACACAGTTTATAAAAATATCTTCTAAACTAATCAATATTTGTTACAAAATCTTAGGTGTCACAACAGAAAGGGGACTAAAGGGACATCACAGAAACAACTTTTCACAGTGAGGGTTGACGAGACTCCATTAACTTAGAAGATAAATTGAGTCACAAACTGAATGAACCGGAACTGAGGGCTGCAAGGTGGCAAAAGAGGGAAATTATATTCAGTAGTAACCCATGAGCCAAATTTGGAAATCCTCCTGAACAAGGGGAATGTAAAAATGATATAAGCCATCACTTGTTTTAGAGAAGACAAAGCTTGAAAACAGAATTAGTTAAGAGTATCAGGTCCATGCTCTGTTTTTTGGGTGTTTTTTGTTTTTTGTTTTTTTTCAAAATACAAAATATCTGTGGCTTTAGCTCAATCTGAGGCTCTGGAGCGAATGCAAAGACCACCATGAAGGCCAATTAAAGTCATAAAGCAAGTTATTTCCCACTTCTCTGTGGCTACCTCAAAATACAGTTACTGTTTTCTTAAGTTTTACTCTTCAATAGAACAAGCTCATCTTACTTTTACCTTAAAGTTTGTTTAGTATCTAGAATGATTTCAGGGGTCTCACAATCCCCTTGCTCCTCCACTGCTCTTCCCAGATTAAGATTAAGGAGGGAGATCTCCCTTTTCCAATGTTGGTCAGTGCAGAGAGGAGTAATTTTGAGATTCATGGGTCCCCTTGACGTTTAAGTAAATATACAGACATGGAAAGTTCTGGAAAAGCACAACATGGTATATACTTGTCATAAGACAGAAGTCAGAAAAAGGTTTTAAACCATCAGAGCAAAGGTGTAATCATAGGTAGGGGGAGTAAGAACAAATAGAATAGTATTTTAAGATAGAAATTGGTAAGATGATGAAAGGGATTGTATAGGGCAATTGGAGAAGATTTGAGACAACCCTTTGAGTCCTAGTGATTCCTGTGTGTCCATACATACAAATGCATGTTGCATTATTCATGCACATACTACATGCTACACAGCACACATGGTAACAAAAGGGCTATAACAGCTATTAATAAACAGATCTGCTCAGTCACTATTCACAGAACTTACCTTTGGGTTTTTTGCAAATAAATCCCTTTTCAGAAGAACATTCAGTGTTATCCCAATAACCGGATGGTGCAGTCATTTCAACACAGCGATGCTCCACAATGGACTCTTTCTCCGCCCAGTTGACAAAGTTCATTGCAGCGCTGTCTAGCCACAACCACTGGTCTGAAGTTAAGAGCAACATATTGAACAACAAATTTTAAAATTTATCTCATGGATAGATACTTTAACTCCTTAGTTCAGCATGTGGCTTCAAAACATGCAATAGTAATCCATTTCCAGTAGGAGACCACATAATTTTTCTTCCTAGAAGACTGTTGATAGGAAGGTGCTTCAGGAAATGCTACACCAAAATTGTACAGAATTACTATAGGTATAACTATCATTCATTAAATTGCATCCAAGAAAGCTATAGACAGAGTGAGAAATCCCAGAGCACAAGAGACTTTGTTAAAGTTACAACTGAAAAAAGTTTTTTAGCATTTGAGTTCTGGAAAGTGTTTAGGTAGCACATATTACAAAAGTAATGCCACAGCATGGGATATTGAAAATGCTACTCTGTTAGAATTCTAGCAGCTCTCATTGTGAGTTCAGATTTGTGAAAACAGATTTCATAAAACCACAGTGGATTATTGTAGAAGAAAGAATTTATCACTATGAAAGAAGAATCGGCTTAATTATTTTCACAGCTAAATTATTCAGTAAAAAACTGCATAACAGTAAAATAAATATTTTTCCCCATATACTCCTTCTAGAAATCTGTTTGAAGTTTATTATGTAATTGTATCTGGATAAAATTTGCTTGGGAATATTTGTTTGCTATTGATCAGGTCCTTGATGTTTGTAATAGCACTTACTAATTAACCAAGTCCAGGATTCCCTCCACTCAGAGCGTCTATCTGGCTATCACTAGTTCACCAAAAACACTCTAAATCCTTACCACATGCCCTGAAGGGTTCATATACATTGAAGAGGAGTTGTGACATGAGTATATGCAGCACCCTGTATAAGAGTGATACTGGGCTAAATGAGAAATGTTCCAGCACAGCCAGACAGAAAATTATGAATACACAGGCAGGCTCTGTTTGGTGCTTTAAAAAATCCACACTCATGCCCCATGCTGCTGGATCCAGGATCTACGCAGACACTTGACTACTGGCCACCACTAGAAGGAGATCGTAGATCAACACAGCGTATGATTACGTATATATCTAGAGAGGCAGAGAGAGAGAGAGAGGGAGAAGGAGAGAGAGAGGGATATTTTATAGGTATTTATGCAGATATTAACCGAATTTACAAGAGGACCCTTGAATCATCTCAATTTGGATAGCTATTTCACTTGTTCAGTTATCTCAGGAAAGACAGGCCGCTGCTGTTCAAGGACATATAAAATTGCCATGTCAAGTAACAGTGTTGTTACAGGAAGGTACACATAGGCATTTTTTGAGTCTTGTAACATCTTAGCTTTCTTCATGGAGACAGAGACAGCTTCCAACAATTAATGTGACAATTTTGCACTCTTAGGCTTTATTGGGTTGAGTTTAACTCACATTCTGCGTCTGAAGTTCTAGCATTTCCAGGGTGATTGATTGTGAGAAACTTTATCTGGGGCTCGGCCAGAGGATTCAGCCCAATTATGAGAAACTGTCTTCTTAAACTATCTACATTTTTCATGATGGAAGGACTGGAATTAGCAACCTGGCAGAGACATCCTGGGCTGGGCACAACTCAGAACTAGTCTGGTGACTAATACTTGAAGATTGTGCCAAAGAGACAAAATGTTTCTTTTCCTTCTGAATCATAGCTGAATCATAAAGTCATTACTTTGTCCCAAAGTATTCAATGAAGTTCACTTGAAGACAAAAGCATCTCCATAGTGTTCACTTCATATCATTAGCGTAAATTATCTGCCAACTAAGGTGACTTCTAACATAGGGTTTTTGTAATGGATACCGAGGGCCATCCTATTGTCTATATATATTACTGTTATGCATTAAAATAAAGTAAAAATAGGTGCTGTCACTATCTTTTTGTAAAAAGAGATAAGGTTATCCTTAATTTTCTTTTCTTCTGAAAGTATTTTAAAGTAAATATTGAAGGTAAGACATTACCAGCAACATTTCTGTAAAATCCTATCCAGAAACCCCCTACTTTGTTTCCAAGCGGCTGTATTGTGTGCGTTAGAAAGTCAGATTCTTCCACGTTTTCTACTGAAACCCAGGTAGCACCTGAAAGGCATTAAGAAGCAAATAACAGTATTGTGCATGAGCCACTACTGGAACAACCTGTCCTTTACAGTCTTTCAAAACAACTGCTTTGGAAAGTTTTATGCACACTTCTCTGCTCATTTCACCAGTTTCGTCATTGCTTCTCACCAAGAAAAGAGCCCTGCAGGCACTAGGCAAGGATGGCTCCCAGCCCGCTGCCCCAGGTTGCCCTGCCCCAGCAGCAGGCAGCTGATGTGGAGCCGCTGCTCTTTCTGTGGTCACAGCCCTTCTCCTCATCCGGTCGTCCCTCCTTCTTGACGAGGAGAGAGTGCTGCAGAAAGCCACCCATGTCAGTTTATTTTCATTGCATCTGATTTTAAAATAGCTTTTTAGGTAATTGAAGTATTCCTAATGATTTTTTTATTAACTTTTCTACATTTTTATATGTGATTTTATATAAAACTTTCTTATAAATCTTGTCAGTCAATAAAAAAGCCTCTCACCTAAGTGGGCACATTCCAGGGAAGCCAGGGCCCAACTTGTCCTAGCTGACGATTCAGTGTAGTAGCAGTGGCCGTGGTAAGAAATCCAAGCTCGGAGTTCCTCTGCTTCAGGGCAGTCTCCAGGCATCTGAGCAGAGTCAATAGGGGCTATAACTTAAGAAGCCATGTGGTTTGAAATTGTTACTTTTTAATGATTAGCCCGAGCTAGAATATACATATATATGTATATGTACACACAAACACACACATAGAGACGGATTTCTTTCACCCAGCTTTAACTATCTAGACCTCTACCCCTGACTAATCATACAAGCCCTCAGTTGAGACTGTAGGGAGAGACAGACAATCAGGCCGTGCAACATCTCATTTCTCCAACCACATTTCTCAGGGCAGGGAGACAAATCACATCCTGCAACACCTAACTGATTTGACAATAATGTGAGGAAAGCAAATCCTGAACATGATATACAGCTAGAATTTTTTATTCTCATACCACAGAAGACTTCTGTAGGTTAATGAACTGTTGATACTGCATCCATATTGTATGGCTGCCTGTACTCTATATGCGGTCACATTATTCAGAGGAGCCATCACCATAGCATCCAAGTGCCAAATCAGAGATTCTTATCATGTGTGCAACTCCTATTTGCTTTTATTGTTTCACACTTCTTACACTGCACATGCAGACCAAATATATGGTTGGAAAATCTGACTCAGAAGTCATCTTCAAGTGATAAAATCTATTTTGAATCCCACATTAAGAACAGAACATATTCTGTAGCCTTAAAACCTCAAGGAGGGAAAACAACACACTTCTACAAAATCTACAGATAAATGTACCTCTGGCATACCTCTGTAAAGAGTTAAAGTAGCACTCACATTCCCAAGGCTCTTGCACCTACATCAGAACTGCTTTATCTCTTAATACTCTTGGTAACAATGAATGGAAGTGAAACTTGTGCCTGTATTTTGGCTGTTAGTGACACCTGCGTGTGAACTTAGGAAGCTGTTGCTGTCCAGATAGTCAGCGCATGTTCCCAGCACTTACTTGTACTACACACGGTCTCAAGTGTGATTTATGCTCACATCTCAGAAAGAAGAAAATACCTTGAAGACAGAGACTCATCTAATGCACACGATTATGGCTACCACGAAGTCAGTGTAACTGTGTCCATTTGTACTACAAGAGGCTTTCGTGTGCCATAGCCTTGACATTCATATATCATCCCATAGCAAAATACCAAATTTTGCAGGGAAGTAGACAGTATCTTGAAGCATACTCTTCTGAGAGTTTTAGCCCAATCCATAGCAAAGTCCCCAGGATTAAGCAGACTAAAGGAATTAAAGTGTGTCATTAAAATGGTTAAATTCTTTTGCTTACCATCTGATATTTTACAAACTGAAAAGTAACTTTCGTTGCAAGATGCTGTTTTCCAGGTACCATCAAGATCTAGATAGACACAAGTATTTTTCTCCTTTGGCTCTCCCGCTGCCCATTTAGTGTACCTAGTTTTCCAGTTGTCAGTCCATTTGTAATAGCTCCCAGTCTGAAAATAAATATGTTCTGGTAATATTGTTACAGAAAAAGCATTGATACATAAATGTCCTGTAAATGTCCTATTTTTATTTGAGTTTTTCACCAAAAAGGCTTGTACTGCCGTGTTTTTTTAAGCACCATTCACTGTACTAAGCAATGTCACTGTATGCTGAATGTATGAGTTACATAAGAATTATGTATGAATAGTGTTCAACAGTGCATTAGGTGGGAGTAAGGGGGGAGCTGGAAGTAGCACAGCCTTATATTGTGCCAGAACATTGCAAGACCCTCAGACAAGTCCGTCTTAGATCATTTAGCAAATCCTGAATCAAGAGAAGCAGTTATACAGAATTCATCCTCTCTGCTCTGCTTTATTAAGTCAGTGACCAATTTGGTGAGTAAAGACTACTTGACATTAAAAACTCAAAATCATCTATAAAATATCTCTTCTATACTCATAATATTTTTATTAATATAATATTAGCTTTAAGTAGCCATAGATATGGCAGAGAGTTAAACTTTCAGGTTGGCTGACAATTGCGACACACTAACAGCTGCACATGCTTCACCTTTATTTCTTTTACCATTTCTGTAGCTTTCTGTTTGCATGTATTGCTTCCCAGCATGAGCTGTTCTGTCTCTCTTTCCACTCCATTTGCTGCATGTAGTCTTTGAGCAATTCTAGCAGGACCGCTAGAAACCCACGCATGTGCACAACGAATCCATCCAGAGGACAGTTCTTACATCACTGCTATGACTGTGACAACCAACACACCACTAAAGAGCAGGAGAGCTCACCAAGCACCCAAACCTCCCGTCTATCCAGCACTCATACCACATTGCTGTTAAGACCAATCCATACAGGTTTTCCATATTTCAATATCTGGATCCACAGGAATGAATGGATGTAGGCATCTAAAATGCTGGCAAGTTCTGCAGATTTGTCTTGGCAGTTTTTTCTGGCCTCTTCCCATTGCATTTCAGATGAGATGATTGAATAGCTACTGTCACCATAATGGGCAAAATCAGGGGATGGATTTGTTGTTGATACTTTAGATTGTGTAGTAACTACGGAGAGAAAATTGAACACAGGAATTTACAACACACCACTGATCTCTAACATAGAGGCTCTTAAAAAATACAAAAGGTACAGTATTAACAGTGAGTAAAAATCTTATTTAAGTTCATGAACAACTTTTTAATGAACAAAATCTTGTTACAAAGCATGAACAAAATTTGTTAATATAGAAAGCAGACTGAAATCCTAGCTACCCTGAAATGTAGCTGCTAGAGACCTGACTAGTACAATTTTTTTATTCCTAATTTGGAGATTTGATCTCCTGTTCTTTAATATATTTAGCCTAAATCTGGATATCTGAGTATACACATATTTCAGATCACTGGTGGAAAGGACAGTGGGCTAGGCTTTTAGCGTATTTACTCATGTACTATATTATCACAACCTGAGCCTTTGATACTTGATGTTAACTGATTACCAATCGCTGCTTGACTCAAAGTCATTAGCCTGTCTGCAAAGGCGGTGTGAATGTTCTTCCCACATTTGAGCATCTGTTTTTATTCTTGGGATCAGTCATATGTTAAAAACAGCAGTAGCTGGGACTAAAGAAAATACAACTGCCCTCCTAAACCCCTATGTTTGCTGTGCAGTGGGTTTCTTAAAAGCAAGTTAACTACGTTGAAAGTAAGCAGGCTGCACAAGCTGATTAAAGGGAGGAGACAGGTTATCTTTACTAATGGTACAAGAAAGGCAAAGAAACACTGTTTCATTATCTGCGCTTTGCCTTCTTCACTTCCATCCTACTGCTGGGCTGCAGGGATTTGCGTAATGAGAATTTTACAGCAGGAGAGTCAACATTTATTACTCATTTTGGTGTAAAAAACCTCAATATTCTTCAACAGTGAGGAAATAGCCCAGAGACTGTACGTTTTAATAGACATTATAAGATACTCAGGATGAGGGTTAAGAAAGGATTATCTGCTATGCTCTGAGATAGCCAGGGAAGATCACTTTAAGAGCATGGTTTTACAATGCACTTAAAGAGAATGCAAAAAGCCTCATATTCCACTGAAAATAAATCTGTTTCCACTTATTATTGTCTAGTATTATTCATGATTTAGACACAAAATCCCAATTAAGATAATGATTCCTCTCTAGTAAACTCTGTGGGACAAACTGTACTTTTAAAATAGTCTTGCCCTAAGATTGGTGGATTTCTGAAAGCCTGAGACACTCAGAATGAGGCTCAAACAAAGCTAAAAAAAATCACATCTGTTCACAATGTGTTTTATATTCATCTTATTTAACTGAGGTGCTCATCTGATTTAGGAGACTGGTTAAACGGAACTCAAGTGAATTTTTTTGGCATATATAGCCTCTCTTGTTGTCGCAACTATCGTCCCTCCGCTTCCCGTCTGTCCTTATTGCAAAGACACAGTCTGTCTGCAGGAAAGCGGACATACACTGTCACTAGAAGAGGCAATGAGGAGGTGGTGAGGCGGGCAACTTGCACGTGCATAGAGGAAGCATTTCTATCTCCCATATTTCTAGCACAAGCCTGGCGGCCGGACCAGTGGCTGCGGGATGCCCAGCTGAGCCAGGCCATGCCATGCCGCTGCGGGGCAGGCAGCTGTGGGACACCCAGCCGAGCTGGGCCATGCACTCTGTACCAATGGTTTGTAGTCATTATCAAGTTATCATGATCAGATAGCTTTGGTAAAAAACAAGATTTCCCTTTAGCTCCTTATTTTTAATTGCTTCAAGATTTCCTTCCAATAGCTTTCCTGATTTCAAGACTGGCCCTGCCAGGCTTTCAGCATTTCATCCAAGTTTCTCTTTTATACTGATTGAAACAAGTTTTAGTCATAAGCAAGGTGATTGATCGTAGATGTTAAAAATCTCTAGTGACTAAATTCTATTATCATTTCTTCAGAAACTGCAAGTGTCTTTCCTTTGGAAAAGAGATTGAATTTCAGCAGAGTGACAGCCCTTATGTTGGTGATATCCTTTTATACCATCAGGAACTAGTATAACAGTATGGGAACATGTTGTCCAGGAATGGAACATATAAATAGAGAGACAAATTGATGTTGCAACAGCAACCTTAATTTTGATTTATGGTAACTTTTCTAAGTTCAGCTTTGCAGCTTTAATTTTGGCAGTAATGTAGTTCCTGTAGTTCTTGTACATCATCTAACTGATGTAATATATGCCTCTTTGGATTTTAAAGAATTCATATTTTGTAATGGCTCAGACAGAAAGCACAAAGTCCCTCTTCTTCAGAATCTCTGCCAAATATATTGGTATATTTGGAATAGCTATCAGGTGATTTGCTAAGTCCCATGCTGCTTATGAAAGGACCTGTTTCAGCACTTTGCTATCCTATTAAAAAAATCTAGCTGCCTAAGATATTTAGGTTACTTAAATTTTCAATACCTCCACAGTGTTGTCCATCAACGTGAGGAAGTCATAAAAGTCAAAGAAATTTTGTTTCTCTTCTGGTGCACCATTAACCCAATTGGTGTAGGAAACAGTGCTTCCATCTGTCCAAAGAAAGGTCGACTCTACGTTGATATCATTCATTCCAATCCAAACATCAGTTGTGGCTTCCTTTAAATGATAAAAGAGGAAGGCTGGAGGGAAGCAAAGATTTCTTGTTAAGGAAACCCCATCATGCCTTACCCAAAACAGAAAAATTGTACACATGCCCAGAACTGGAGCCATATTAAAGACATAACATTTCCCACAACAGAGCCCATCTGCCTTCTAACAAATGTTTAGATTAGCACCTACAGGAACATATCTTATGCAAGCATTAAGGCTGAAAAAGTAGTCAGAGTAAGCTCTGGAGCAAATGAGAAAATGTCCCCTTCCCCAACATGTATGCACACATAATATTTTAAATAACCATATCACCATAAGAGTGAGAAAGAATACAGATATCTGCTAGACTGAGGGAATCACTCAAGACAGACTGCAAGTTTCATAGTTTCATGCAAATTGAGCAATGCTGAAAGAACTAGCAACACTTTTTATTTCTTGTGTGTAACAATTTAGCTAACCTTTCATACTTTGGAGTTAAAACCAAGCATGAACTAATCTGACTAATAAACAATTTTTAGCAGATAATCCTATAATCTACACTGGACAGGATAGTACTTTCCTTAGCAGGAGATTGCCATTTGACTTTATGAGAGGTAACCAATATCCCATCTGTTTCAATAGAGCCCATACCTTGCACTTGTTCATTTGGTATGGTAGTCAGGTTTCCTCCCAGATCTATACAAATGTCTCACGCAGCGTGCCACGTGGAGACTAATATGCATTCTCTCAGCTTTTGGACCACCATTTCTGAAGTATCAAAACTGACATTTTTCCTTATATTTACTTCCTTTTATTTAAATAAATTGCTATTGTAGGATGAAGACATTGGCATTGCATTTTAATCAATAGCTCAGAGTTGAGGTCACTCATCTGGAAGTGGGAAATCAAGTTCAGCTTCCTCCTCTGTCTCTTGCTGATGTGTTGCACCTGATCTAAATAAATGAGATGTTCACTGTAACCAAGCAATGGCCCATCTCCCTAATTAGTGTCCTAAATCAGGAGGTCAGAATCATGCACTGGCTCAGTCACTAGCAGTAACACCATTTAAAATAGAAAAATTCTGGCACTGGTGACTGAAGACTTGTTGTCGTCCCCCCCCCCCCGCCCCTCCTGCCTCCTCTTCTGCTCTTTCCAAGGCTAGTAATTTACTGAGACTAAATAGTGGCTGAAAAATGCAAAGGTTAAATTCAAAAGTCCTCTAAACCTGTTTCAGGTCAGGATTAGAAGTATGGTCTTTCACCTCCCAGATGTGTCCTAACTATCAGATGGGAAGGTAGAAAGTTTCAGTATCCTGCTGTTTCATAGCTTTTACTCCAGGTTTGAGATTATTTGCATGTGGGATTTTGTTTGTTTGTTTGTTTTGGTGGTTTCTTTCTTTTTTTCATATTTTTCATATTTTTTCATATTTTTTCATATTTTTCATCTTTTTTCTTTTTTCTTTTTTTCTTTTTTGCAATACTTGTTAATTTAACTGTAGTGTAAGCTTCTGCTGATATTTTTCCTGAAATGGAAGTATGCAGGGGCTACCTTAAAAATCTCCATCAGAAACAGCTTTTGCATTCATTGTCACCATATGCCTAACTGTGGAAGGCCTATCTGAAACTGTTACATGTTGATAAAAAGCATATGAAAGATAGGCTGTATAGTATGGAACATATTTTGTACATGTGTGTTTATAGTTTTTATAGGTATAAAATCCAGTGTAGTAAGGTATTCCTCCAGCTTATGAGGCAAAGCTTTGAAAGAGATTTGAGAAAGCGAGTACTCGAAGAAATACAGCTGCCAAGCCTTTCTTTAGATAAGTGATTATTCAAGAAAAAAATGCTCTTTTTTGCTTGCTTTTTTTCCTTTTGGAGAAGACTGTTGGACTTTGGACTATTTCAGGACTATTCCATACTGCTTTGTACTCAGTACATACAACTGCTTTTAGTCCTTGAAAATTATACTTTTTATTACCTCCAGCTACATAAAATGCAGTATTTGTTTCTATGTGTTAAAAGCTGCAGTGTTCATGTTAACTTACCTAAATTTTTTATCAAGACTCACTTTTAAACCAATGAAGTATGGTGTAGACTTACTCCAATATTCATCCTAGAACAGAAAGACACCATTTTAATTAAAAAAAAATCTTTGAAGTAGAACAAACAGAAATGTGCTGGCTGTTGATTAGGTGCATGGAGCAGACAGTCACTAAAGGGGTAACACTAAAGCATATGCTTATAATTAAGTACAGTCATGTGTTTAGATATTCAGGAGCAGAAGTCAGCTTTCCATAGCTGTGGAGCACTGTCTGCAGCATCAGAGCTGAGTCCTGCAGCTCTAAGGGCCCATGGGATGGGGTAAGAGAGAAGTAGAGCTTGAGGAAGAAACTGGTAGATGTCTTTTTTCCTCTCTCCAGGACTGTGCCACTGTCTGTCTCCAGCCTCGAGTCACTCTTTCACACTGAGTGCTTCCCAGACCAGCATGACATCCTCCCACTTTGCTCTTCTGGCTGGCCTGCCCTACAACCTCAGCACGCCTCGTGCAGGAGAACGACAGAACAAACCCGGAGGGACCAAAAGGGCTGTGTGGACAAACACTCCGGTTTGACATATCAGAGGACAAGGCACTTTGGGAGGAATTTCGTAGATCTCATCTCAGGCAGATTTCATTAGTGAAAATGCTCACAGCTTTACCCTTGAGGCAATTCAATTTTGGGGAGCAGACTGTCAAAAGCATTTCTATTTTAGGCTGTCAGTTTATATTGATTCTTACATTTTCTTTTAGAGTTGTCCTTAGGAACATCCTCTCACTATTACTGTTAACAACTGCCAGATCTGCAAAATTCTTCCTGCAAAACTCTTGGGCTTTTTCCATGGACACACAGTCTTTGCTGATGTAGTATAGCTTATCTTCATATTTGACTCATCCATCTGCAGTGGTTTTATATTCTGGAAGATAAATAAGATAGCCTTAAATTCTTCATCTGTAGAACATAAAAATTTGTTTTAGAAAAACAATTTTAATAAAAAATAATGAACAAGATGAATATGCAAAAACCTACCGTATGTGTCACTTGGTTCAGACTTTAGAGGCATTCCTGCAAAACAGAAGAGAACAGAATTTGTGATGTGCTTCTGAAATGTATTACATAACTTATGATTGCCTGCAAAAAACTGATTGAGAAACAGCTAGAGTAGAATTCTGCACTCTTTGCTATTGCTTAGAAAAGAAGTGCATTTTTCCATGTACTTCAGCTACACATGAAATATGCATGCTCATTTATATTTGTATCATAAGCTGTATTTCATGCCAGCAAAGTCATGGCTTTGCCTGGATTACATTCCTGCACAGAGCAATGTAAAGGAAAATTGCTCTGAGATTCTGCAAGCAACAGTAGAGTTAATTAAAACATTTTTAGCTTTGGTTTTACAGCTCTTTCACTGATGCAGCTGTAAACAGATCATAACCCTCCAAAGGGGTAGATCATGATCTTATCAAGAAAGATAAAGTTTCCATTAAGTTTACTTCAACTCCATCAAAAAAACCTCTCAGTTCCAAATATTCATAAGCAAAATGAGATATGTTCTTAACCATACCACCATAGCTGTGACGAGCCTAGGCAACAACTGCCTAACATATGAAAACAGCAGTGAGCCTGGAAACTTTTCTTGTATGAAATGATTTCCTGATCAGACCATTATAACAATGTCTAGAGGCAGTAGAAAATTTTCTATTAGAACTATTTTCCTTTGGAAAAACATCTGATCTGGTAGAACCAAAATATCCCACACAAATGTTTTAATACTCTCCAAAGCTTTGGTGGATTTCAGGCAGAAAAGGTGGTGTCCCATGGCTGTGCAGCTCTCCATGCCTCCTGTTAGTGGCTGTCTGGGCTGCTTAACAAGAGACATACCCAAGCTAGCTGACTCCTCAGTACCTTTCCAGGGGGGCCGACAGGGCTATGGTGCATCAATAAGTGGGCTGGAAGGCAAAGCAAAACCTTCTGCTTCTCTCCATCTCCCACCACCTCCTCTAACTCCTTTTGACTGCTGATAATTTATAGTAAATCCAGTCAAATCTCAAGGCGAAAATATATTTGGTGTACACTTTTTCTGAAACTTTTTTTCTTTTTATTCTTTTTTTTTTTTTAGCCCTATCCATGTAGGTATAAATACTAGTATTGTAAGGAATACACAGCTTGTGCTTCCTATGACAAAAGCACACAAAGTAAAGCTTCTTACTATACAAAAGTTTACAATCTGTGAGGCCCTGGAAAACACACAGATTATTTATAAACCTAATTTACATGAAAAAATACATTTATTTAATTTCATCATCTAACACTGAAAAATCCTGGCCCACATTATGTTCTCTAGTTCTTTTTGCCTGCACTTGCAAAAAGTATAGCTTTCAAAATTTTGTATCTTTTTCCTGTTACTCATTAGAAAACAACTACTTAAAATTCTATTTTATTTAAGCTTCCTACTTCAAAGGAATGAATTATCTTTTTTTATTTGACAAATCCAGTCATGCTGTGCTTCACAATGCCAAATAAACCATTTACCAGAAAGATATCCGCCACCGAATAAGCCACAGGATTTGTCTCCTCCTGAATCTCTTGGACTATTGTCCCATTTTGTGTACCAAACCTATGGAAGAAATCATCTTTGTTTCTCTTTTCATCTCAATGACAGTTTCAGCAGTTACATTCACCACTGGCAAACAAGAACAAACTGGATTTGCTTGAGAAATTCTCACTAAAAAGAGGTGAAAATACAGGGAAAACCAAAAGCGTAAGAAATTTTATAGTGGAGCAATGATGTCAATGGTCAGGGAATCAGGCTCACTTGCCATGGAGGGCTTTTGCTCTTGTTCACGCCTTAGACCCCAGTGGCAGTCAGAATAGGAACAGGCAAACGGACTGTTTCTAATGGACTTCTTCATGTCGCTAAGAATTTCACCCCTCATGCTGCTCCTGCATCAACAAGGTAAGGTTCATTTAATTGACTGTGACCTGGTTCAAAATGATACCGTCAAGAAGCCATCCGGTGGCTGTGACCATATGGCGCATCCATTCCACATTCACAGCTTCCATTCCCTAAGCTTCAAAAAGGGGAACTACGTCAAATGAAAAAGTCAGCATGGCTTTTGCAAGGGAAGTCATGTCTTATAAATCTAATGGGGTTACCTCTGAAGGAACTAGCATGCATGTGATAAGGGAGATCTATTTGATATAATCCACTAGGATTTTCAAAAAGATAAGATCTCCCTCCAGAAAGTTTTAAGGAAACTAATGTACTACAGGATAAGAGGAAAAGGCCTTTCATGGCTTAAGAAATAGGAAACAGAGCGTGGGAGTAAATGCAGGGTAATAAATTGCAGGAACATTTCACACATTTGTGGATATTTACATGGGTTCAAGACGTGACTGGATACATTCATAGAAAAAATACATTAAGTATAAAGATCAGACCTCTGGTTCTGTAAGAATCTGAGCCATCATTTACTGGGGTGGGGGGGCCACAGGGCTATACTAGGAAAGTATCTTATAGACTTGCTGTATGCTTACTTCTTAAGATGTTTCTGGCCACTGTCAAAGACAGCATACAAGATCTGATATGACCAAGTTTTATATTCTTGTGTGTTCATATTATATTCTTGGAAAAGAAAATATGCTGGAGCGGTGTGCAGAAAGCTACAGATACAGATCCAAACTAAGTGATGGTGAGCTGCAGATGATTTCCATGAGTTCAAATGTATTGATGTTGTTTTACTCATGATAGTAAAGGTTAACAGCCATGTAAATGCTTGCAGGACTAGTGTTGTCTTTGAAGAGGAGAACAGTAAAAGAAATCAAAAAGCACATGTACAAGCCCCAAAACATCTTGAGCAAACAAACTTGATTTAAAAATTAAAATACTCACTGGAAAACCATCACTCCAGGCAAATCCTTCATCTGGATTCAAGGAAAACATACCAAGCCAAATCTTTTCAAAGGTACAGCAAGTGCCACTAACATGAATTACAAGACAGAGCAGTGTGTAAACATCAATGCAAATGACATCTAGAAATATATCATTAAATGTGGTAGAGCACATTCTAAAGCACAGTGAAGCTGTAATAATTATCCCGTTTGACTCGAGTTAGCTTTGGGTGAAGTCTGTGCAGATGTAAAAGCTCTTCATAGAAATATCTAATGCTTATCTCCCTCTTACCCACCTCACCTGCCTGTTTGATGTAGTCTGGCAGCTTTCACTGGACTTTGCAAGTGCTTACACCTGCTAGGATCCCCAGTTTGAATGTGCAGATGCAACACATCATTGGCAGTGCACCCAATTGCAAAGCTTTGGCTCTGGATCATGAACTGTGGAAAGACTATTGTACTAACTTAGAAATGTAACAGATGTCTTTAAAAATGTATTAGTAATTGGGGGTTAAGGAAGCAAGATTATATAAGATAATCAACGCCATAAAGGAGCTGTAAGAACAACTGACATTGTGCCATTGCTGACTGTGCACTGGCAATGTTCTGTTTTCTTAGGAAAGGAAATGCCTTCACAGATTAAGAGAGGCTCTTGCCTTTGAAAATGGTTCAAGCATTGACTACTTAAAGGTGAGTCAAAAGTAAATACATTGGCCATATTTTCTACCCTACTAAAAATACCACTGCAGCAATTTCATGTCTTCCTAAATGATATCGATTAATCATGACACTGGCATATGAAGCTCCTGGATATAATCAATCCTTTTTTTGTGAAACAGTTAAAAATATTTATCATTAGATAAAATTTCAAAGTAACCCAGAGTATTTCTGCCTTTAAGGAATCCATATGTTTCAGAAATCATCTAAGAGCATTTATAATACTTCATATTAAATATCTCTTAAATCTACTAAGATAAACACAGAACAGATACTTACCGTATTGCTTTTTTCACTAGCTGTTTCTCCTCATGACTATTAATGGTAGCCAAATCCCCTCCTATTTTTCTACAAAAATGTCGAGCTTCAAACCATGATTTCTTTTTAATATTTGCTCTGTGAAAACACTAGAGAGAAAATACTTGAAAATATATTCTGCATGTTTTCATAAAATAAAGAAACATAATCTCTCTTATGTATAAATGAGGTTTCATAAAATCCAAGTAATAGTCCATAGGAGAAATAACATGGATTACCATTAACTGCTCATAACATTTTTACACTTACAGAATGGTCTAGCTAGTTACCATAGGGGTGACAAAGCAGAGGAATTGTTATGTGGGAATACAACCAGCTTTAACTTGTTTTATCTGGAGGAGGACCCAGGACAGCCCTCCAAAGGGAGGGAAAGGATAATGGTTATGGGTGAGAGACAAGATGTCATAAGAGGAGTCTGAAGATACAGGCAAAAGAATGATCTCATGGTGATTCACATGCCTCTCTTCACATTTGCAATGGATTGTCTTAACAGTTTGGTAATTTAACAGAGAATGAGCACAAGTTTGATCAAGGCTGGAAAGAAATAAAAAGATGGGGGAAGGAATAAAAAGATGGGGAAGACAGAGCCCAAATAAATATTGTTCCAGGTGAGTTTGAAAGAAATGAAAAAATTAACATAATAAAAAGACAAGAACTCCGTAATGCAAATAACATGATGGAAAATATTAACATCTCACATTTATTTAGCACCTTTTTATTCTGTATGATCCCAAATCAATCTTTGCACATTACCTGCACTTCTTGTTCAAAGTCCCTTCATATGCCCTCATAACTGAGTGTGCTTCATGTGCTTCATAAACATTGGTTTAATTAACCTTTAATTTGAGGTGTTATCTGTTATTTTGTGGGAATGTAGAAAGGTCCGACCTGAAACCTGAAACTGAAACACAGACAGTTCCATCTGAACATGAGGAAAAACTTCTTCACTGTGAGGGTGACAGAGCACTGGAACAGGTTGCCCAGAGAGGTTGTGGAGTCTCCTTCTCTGGAGATATTCAAAACCTGCCTGGACGTGATCCTGTGCAACGTGCTCTAGGTGACCCTGCTTGAGCAGGGGTGTTGGACTAGATGATCTCCAGAGGTCCTTTCCAACCTCAACCATTCTGTGTGTGATTCTGTGTGTAACCTTAGGCTTTGTCCTGCTTGTGGCAGACTTCACTGTTCCTCTACTTCATTCCCTGAACTTTCACACAGCATCTCAGCTAAATATGGGATCTTTGCACAACCTAGTGATCACATCTGATATAAAGAACCATGCTAACAGCCAAGCTTTGATGCTTCTGCTATTTAATGCAGCATTTTGACATCACTCTCTTTGAAAATATTGTTTCATCTTTGTTTTTTTTTTTCTTCATGTCATTCCAGGGACTGCATATTTATATTCTTCTTTTTCCATTTTCTGCTCCAATTTATTTTATCCCCTCACACAAACTTCTTAATTTTCCTTTCTGTCTCCTTCTCCCATCCACTGTGTCAAGTCCTTCAATCTCATCTTTCTTCTTTAGATTCTCACCTCTCACAAATAATTCCTGGCAATTTCTTTTCTTTTCTTTTCTTTTTTTTTACTATATTTCAATCTCAGATATTGCAAAATGAACAAGTCCCTTCCTTTTTCTCTCTTTTTTTTAATTTCAAATGAAGCACTACAAAGCCTTCCCCCCCCTTTAACTGTTTATGTACTTACTTTAAAGCAGGAACTACTGTGGGTGTTTGATATCCAGCCTTCAGGACGTGTGGGGACGAGAGCTGTAGTTGGCATAGGTGGGGATGTTGCACCCTTTGCCCACTGTTTACAGATAAATTTTTGCTTTGTCTCACAGTCAAGAACATCCCATAATCCAGCTGCAGGTCCAGTTCTCATGGCAACACATCCTGGCTTCCTTCCTGTATAAGAAAAAAAAGCAGGCTGGGTATTTTATAGAGTCTAAATTACTTACAAACTTTGGACAGTGCCCCTTCCCTTCTTGCAGTACAATGACACTTCAATAGTAGAATTATATTTTAGATGTTTTTCACACAGCTGAAGACTAGTAGTTTCTGTTTGAGGAGGTCACAAGCTGTTTGGGATCCTTCTTTTTTATTTTTGGTTTCCTTCGTAACAAATTTTATGGATATAAAGTAGATCTTATTTTGTTATAGTGAAAACCTGTGTTTACAAGTGAGAACTTCATTCCCACTTACATTAAGTCTGCTTTACACCACTTGAGGCAACATTTCCTCAGTCACTAGTGCTTTTCATATAAATCATAATCAAACCTTCAGTGCATATGCAGGGCAGGTATACAAGCATCAACACAGATGTGATAAAGCACATCCTGTGATGTTGCTTTAACAAGGAAACACTAAAGAATTTGAATAAGTATGAATTTCCCCAGGAGAATGAACAGAAAATTCTACCCACATATGAAACTGAAAGCAACAGATTTTCAAATGATATTCTCATGAACTCATACGCTGTCTTCTTCTGAGTATTTCCTAGTCTTCAACCATTCGTGGTTCAGCAGCCTCCTGACTAGAACTGGTTTCTAAGTGTTTAAGGACCCTCGGTAGGTTTCCCTTTTTTGAGCTAGTCCATTCTTTCCCTGAATATGTGTAAACTTTAAATACGCACACTATGCTATGGCAAGGAACTCCATACTTTAACTACATGTTGTATGAAGATGCGTGAAATCTGCTTTTATATATTGCGAATCTTGCTACCTTCACTCAGTCACCTGTGTTTCTTTTGCACAATGAGATTGTGAACAATCAGCTCATACTTATCTTTTCCATGCTGTTCATGATTTTGCAGACCTCCCTCGCCTAAAACTGTTGTCTCTTTTCCAAGTCAAAAAATCTTAGCGTACTTAACCTTTCCTTTTATAGAAGCTGTACCATACATTTGATTACTCTTTTTCTCCTTCTCCGAATCTCTTCAATTCTTCTTTATTCTTTCAGAGGGAACCAGAGCTGCATACCCCACACAAGATGCAGTCACACACACACACACGCACACACACACTTATCCAATGGCACAGTTATGTTCTTTCTTCATTTCCTAATTAGTTTAACATTTGATTTACTTTTTAACTCCTGTTGAGCACTGACACAATGTTTACATGGAACTGTCCACTGTAGTGCCAAGAATTCACTCCTGAAATGAAATGATCAGCTATGAGCCCATTATTTTATATGTCAATTCAATGTTGTTTGTTCCTATGAGCAACACTTCATCTGCATCAAATTTCCCCTGCCATTTACTGAACATTCTCAGTCAATCATTCTCCCAAGATCCTCCTGCAATTTCTCACAGACACATCTTCACTACCAGAAATAATTTAGTATCACTGGAAAATTTTTGTCACCTCACTGTTCACAGCCTTTTCCAGATTGTCTATAAATATGTTGAACAGCATGGCTTTTGGCCCAGATCATTATGGGACTCGAATGGTGAGTACTCTTCCCCCATAAAAACTAGCCATTAATTCCTAACTTGCATTCCCTATCTTTAACCAAATTTTATATTCTTGTTAAGAGCTTTCTTGTGTCAAAGCAGATTAGTTTCTTTAAAGCCTGATGGAACTTGTTGAAAGGCTTTTGATAATTAAGATAGACCACACTAACTAGATTTTACTTATCCATATGCTTGTTGGCTCCTGCAGGGAACTCCAAGAGATTTGTGGGCATGACCTCCCTTTACAAAAACAATTTTATATATCTTCCCCAATATATCTTCTTTATCTATTCTTTATTACAGTTTCAACCAATCTAGCCATGACTTAATTTTCTGTATTTCCCCACATCTCCCTGGATGGCACCAAATTAAATGTTGACACCAAATTTGCCTTCTTTCAGCTCTTAGCTGTCAAGACAGTTTTCAACAGGTAGTTACACATTAAGGCTAATAGGTTACTTAATGAAACCTTTATAGCTCTTGGATTCCTTCACAGCTTTGCTTAGTCCTGACAACTTGTTGCTCTTCAACTCCTCTATTTTTTCCACAATCTATTCTCCTGGTATTTCTGCTTGAAACAAACTCTGTGATCAGACCCCTGCAAAGAAGGTTTCCAGCATAAAAAGCCCAGTTCCTTCCTCAGTCAACACAGCTGAAAAAATTAATTTTCCTTCACTGTTACAGACTGATCTCCAAGTGTGCCCTTTGCACTCTGGTCATCCTCTAGCACTGCAGACTCCCTGGCAGACTTTCTTTTCTTGATGTGTTTAGAAAAGTTTTATTGCTCATATTCTTATTATGATTCTCTTTGTGAAGACAAGCCAAAAGGTTAATCTGATGGGGTAAGTATATCGAAGTCCTAATATAAAACCGAAATTCAAGTTGTCCCTTTGAAATTCAAAGATGAGTTCTGAGAACTGTCAGTTCCTGAAAAAAATATGTTGAAAGGCTAAAAAATGAAATTCAGGGAACATCACTTATACAAACCAAATAAGGACAGCAGGCTCGGAGCACCCACCGCGCACTGTCCTGGTACTTACCAGGCATTGCTGCATCCCAGTGTGCGAAGGAGGTGGCTTCACCATTGGCCCACCTTGGTGCCTTGGTCCTCCACTTCAGAAAGACCGAGCCAGAAATACTTCTCAGGCCTCAGCCCAACAAGACTAGTCAAATAAGCTTGTTCATATCTGTAAAAAGGGTCATAATAAGCATAAGTGAAAACAGAATCATTTATCCAGATTGTATTTATCTAATCTGATGAGGAATCTCTTTCTCCTTTTCCATGGCAGAATGGATGACGGAGGCTTTTTTGTGTTTTTGTTTCAGATCAGGGGAAAGGACCTTGCAATGGAATTCTGACTCTATACAAATCATCAAACAAAAAGGATACTTTTTTTGTTCAACTTATCTGTAATTTAGATAATTTGCTATTTGACACTGTGTTAGAATGTAGAAGTAATTCAAGAGTATTTTAGAACATGCAACCTTTACCTATTTAAAAGCCAAGGAAAATTCATTGTCATATCTACTTTCAACTGTGGCTAAGTAACCTTCTTCCCCTTCACAGGTTTTGTTTGCTTCTAAAAATGTTGCTCATACATGTCCAATAAAATAGCAGTAGGATCCATATCTTCTCCAACCCTGTAACATGATTGTAAGATCTCCACATGAGTTTTAAATAATTGTGATACCATGTGTTAAGTGAGCTATACAATTTAGAAATGAATGAGGTACAATCATCATGAATATTCATGAATTAGCAAGTCTTTGCAGTAAAATTACAGATTTGTTCTAAGCAGTTTCTGTAAATGTCATAATAAATGTCTTAATAAAGCTTAAAATAACTGAGAGAAGGAGAAATTTGATGATAAAATTTAATAACTTGACCTCCAAATAATTCTAGATGATTCTCAGAAAAAGTCTCTATTTGATCTGGAAAATTAATGTTCCATTCTTGAATACTTACTTTTTTGCAACCTGCATCAGTGCCTTCCTTTTCTCCAGCTGTTTGTGATATAGGTTTTCTTTTACAAATATAACCAACTTTTTTCTCACAGGCATAGTCTGCCCAGTAGCCATCCTATGTGGCAGGAAAAAGAAAGAAATAGCAATGAGATAAGAGGGATAGTTTTAAGAAAACTTCATTTTCTTTCTCCTTCAATTTTTGAAACAGAATTTTTTTTTCCTTATACAATCCCCCTAGCTGATAATAAAAATACGTCTCCTCACATTCAGTGAAATGACAGGGTGGCTGACGGTAGTACAGCTACTCCTAGGAGTGTTGAGAGGAGATGAGGGTGCAGAGTTTCCAGGCTTCTTTACAGCTGAAGCTGGTCCCAGCTGGGTTTTACAGGGCCATCACAGCACCAGTTGTGCCATGCAGTGAAGGGGCAGAGCAGGAGTGTCAATGAGCAGGCGCAAAAGGGATAGCAGGGATCCCTATGTGCCACCATTGCCACCAGAAGAAAATGGTTGTTAAATTAGGAGTTTATACCCAAAGTACATTCAGAGACCTTCTTCGTAGTCCCAGAAAGTTCAGTGGTAACTTTTAGCTGAATTTAAAGAGAAAATTTCACCAGTAATGCAGTAATGCATTCTTTTTAGAAAAAAAAAAAAGAAAGAAAGCTGATAATTGAGTCTCATTCTGTGTCTTCATATCCCCTTTTCAGGCCCTAACTAGCTGCTGAAATAGTGGGCTTTTATTTTATTTTTTTAAGAAGTTAATTTCAACATTAAAGTCAAACATATATTGAATAATTTTACCTGCCCCTTGATAAGTACACAATCCTCTGGCCTGTTGTTTGTGCTGGATGGCTCTCCCAGCTGCCATTTTGTGTACGTCACAGGAGTACTGTCACTCCATTCAAAATACATTTGAACCTTATGATCATTCAGTCCAATCCATAACTTATCTGTTGGCTCTAAAACATGGAAACATAGAACTAAAAAAGACCTCTCATGTCATTGAATCCTTTTCCCAGCAACCTCAAGCTCTAGAACATATAATCCTATTCATAAATTTATGAGCATAGACTTATTTAGTGGGCTACATGGTTCTTTTATAAGATAAAATTTTCACCCACATATTAGAATAAAGACAGTATGTGTTGGAAACTTAGGTTGTAGTATAGTCCTTGTACTGAATCAAAAAATTTTACTTCTCTTCCTCATAGCAGTGGGAAAATTACCAGCCTAATGGTAATACACAATGGTGATACGATAGAAGTGTGTGAAGAGTATGCTTTTAGGTTCTGTGGTCAGATTTTAAAATACTGTTTTATCTAACCTGGGATGTGAATGTTTTAAATTTCTTTCAGCAAAATGAGAAAAGCTAAGAAACACCCTAAGCCCAACTTTCAAGCCCTAGATCATTTCCGTAGGTAAAGAGTTAAAACAGAAATTCCAATACTATCCAAAACTCAGTGGCAGAAGGTCCTCATCAACCTGATCTAACTTTGAAGCTGGCCCTGCTTTGAGCAGGGGCTGGACTAGATGAACACTGGGGTCCCTTCCAGCCTAAATCATGGTATGATTCTCTGATTTTAGGTATTCTTACTGAAAAGAAATCAACCAAAATGAAAAAGACAGACAGACAGACAGACAGACAAGAAAGACAAGAAAGACAAGAAGACAAAACAGGCAAACAGAAAGACAGAAAAAGACAGAAAGACAGACAGACAGACAGAAAGAGATATGTAATAGAGAGATAAGAGATAAAAATTAAAAAACTGGAAGGATATTCACAATTTCCTCAGCAAACACTGAACTAGGATATGAGACCAGAACCAAAAATTATAAGAAACAAAAAGTATCTCCTGGTGGGAACTGCTTGTGAGGATGGTTGGACACTAATTAGATAAATTACTCTTGCTGAAGAAAGAAATTTTTTCTGTCTTGACCATCTTTCACTTTTTTGTATTTAATTACTGCTTTTACTACCTCTAACCATAAAAAATGTAGAACAGTTAAGAGGGCCAAAAAAGTAGCAACGTGTCTGCAGACTCCTCACATTTCTGTCAGGGATATTAGAAAGGATACAGTCAGATCAAGGTAACAGCTAAGATCCAGTAACCTGAGTACGGCTCTTCAGAAAGCCCAAGCAATTTCAGAGCTGGCTGCCTGTAAATCACCTTGGCTAGCTTTGCTGATCGCACCCATTTGGTGATTTGCCAGAGTAAAGAGCTAAACTTTTCTTTAATAGGTTTCTTCCATCACTTTTGCAGAGATCCATGAACTTGCTGATCTGGGTGCTGGGTGACAGAAAGACACAGGGAATGATTTAGAGCCACACAGTAAGTTCCCAGTGTGCACAGAAAGCCATCCAACTGTGTTATTTTCCATAAAAAGCGCTCTTTCAAAGCAGAGGCAATATTTCAAAATCCTTTTGCTGAGATAGTTTCTTACCGGGATGACTGACATTCTCCTGCACTCATACAAGGCAAAGTACATCTCAAAACTGCAGAGTAAGTCTGCAAGTTGCAGCCCACGAGGAGGTGTCAGCTTTGAAACAGAAAGTGCTGCACCATCCTAACACTGACGAACCTTTGGGTCCTTGTGTTTCTTTAGCTGCAATCTTTCATATTCATAGAATTGTTATATCTAAATTTATCTAAATTCTACCAGCTAACTGGTACTTCATGCATGTGGACATGTAGGCAGAAGGCCCTCTGGAAATACTCACTGTACCAAAGCCAAGACACTATGAAGCTGTGCTCTTCAAGGTTATGGATACTGGCCAAGTGACTCTCTTCCTTTTGACAGGAGGTCAAAGCTTCTTTCCATGCTTTGGTTTCCCTGAAGATCTTGTAACAGTGATCTACGTATGGTACCCATCCATCTGGGCAACTGATAGGCCCAAAGTCACCTAGAAATAAATGTCAGTGTTTCAGAGGATTTCAAATGCAATGCTAAGGAAATGACGCTGATGATATTCTCACTCATTCTGTGCAAAAGCTCTAAGACTAAGAATTTTCTTTGGAAATTCTCATTACAATGAGACAATGGATACAAAATGCATTAAACATAAACACGATTCCAAAGCTGGTGTTTCTAATTTGTAAAATGAAGACCTTCAAATAGAGATATTATTTAATACAACTTGTAAGGTTTTTATACGTTCAAGCTGCTTTAATAAATACATTAACGTATTAATCTCAACAGCTTCTGTATTACTTTAGTGCCTATTTGTCATTTGACTGAACATCAGAAGTTATCTGCAGCTAACACGGAATGCTTAAGAAGTCTTAAAATAAAAAAGTATATTAATAGAGCAAGAAACATCCAGGTCTATTTAGAACTAGATCTACAGACAGGGAAACATCAACAGGGAAATAGTTACTCACTTAAAATGTCCTTATCTTTGCAATATGTCAATCTTTCTTTCTTTACTTTTTGTTATTTTTACTTCCTTCCCTCTTCTGAAAATAATTTCCTAGTTTGTTCTCCCTTTTTATGCTTAGTACTGCAACGGAGAGCCTTGGCTATCAGGAACACTGACGGACAGGACACGTTTTCTGTTCTTTTCCTTTTACCTGTTTCATTCTGTGTGTTGTGGGACTGAAGAGCCAGTCTACAAAGGGTGCAATAGTTGTAAAAAGCAAACCAGATAAAAAGAAGTGCATGTGCTCTATGAAAATCCTGACTGAAAATAGTTTTTAGTTCTAATGAAGTTATCTTTCTCATCTTTGTCAACTGGAATGCCATACAATTCAGATAGCAGGTTTATTTTTAAATACCAGCATGTATGAACACACCTGAGGGAACCAAGGTGAAGTTTCTTCTTTTACAAATGTAGCCAAGTTTCTGATCACATTCCCAGTTTTGCCATTTAGCTTTTGTTTCAGGATTCAAAACTGCACAAATTTTTCCAGGTTCTGGAGAGGGACTTCCTTTGGGAAAGGTACAAAAGGTACAAAAAAACAGTGAACTCTCCTGAACACCAAATAGCGCTCTGAACTCTGAAACGGGCAGGAGAAATCATTCCTGGCTGAATTGACAACCCCAAAGACCATGTCTTTCCCAGCTTCTGCAAGAACTGAGATCTCCAGTAGTGGGCATATCTGCATGTAAATATAGTGTCATTTAAGTGGACATGAAAGTGTAACCCATTCATTCTTCTGACTTTTAATATTGCTTATGTTGCTATAGGCCAGAAATAGAAGACAGTATATCTATGTGAAGGATAATTTTGCTTTCAAAGATAAAATATTTTTGCAATACAGAGAGTTTCTGGTTTATATTAATACAGCTCCCAAGAATAGCTAAAATACGTACTGTTTTGGTGGCTTAATGCTAAAGTCCTACTTCCAGTCATATCCAGATAATCTGATAATAGAATTCAAACCTGTATTTAAGGTATGTATACTTTGTCTTCAGAAACAGAGAATCAAAGAAAGTCATAGCTACCTGGAGCCCAGTTTAAATATCGGAAAGGACTGCCTCCAATCCATTCCCATCCACTCCTCAAATCTAGTCTGTTAAATCCAATCCACAGTGCAGAATCTGTACTTTCTGTTAACGCTAAGTAACCAAAAGAAAATAAGTAATTCTATGAATCACTTTTTTATAAGCAATAGTCACTATTAATGTCTCTAGGAAGTTTGCTGTAATTCTTCTTAAATAAAATACTACAAATATCTTTAGACACTGAGATAGCTGATAAATTGATATATGCCAAAGCTTTGATTAATGTAGAACACAAACAGAAAAATCCCTCTTAGTCTTCATGTCATCTATTGCAAAATGAGCACAGGTGAGATATCACAGAGCAAATTCAGGATGGAAGTAATGTTGTAGAATAGCCTAAATTCTTTAGCAGCACTGGAATTATTCTAGGGGAAATATCTGCACAGTGTAAGCACAAATGCTCATACTAAAGCTCTTAGAAGTCAGATTCATCATTAAAATAACAAGGACCTGCTTTCCTCCAAATATACATGGATAGGTAAAGCCATAATTTGGGAATCTAAGAATAACTGGTATTTTTCAGTTCATCAAATAACTGAAAAAATCAGATGTCAAATTGCATTTGACAGAAAACATATCTTTATTTTGTCACAAAATATCTCTTTTGTCTTATTTTCAATTTGTTTTAAAGGTTGTTTTTAGCCAATAGTGAAATTTTCATTTAATTTTCAGAAAATATTTTTCTCTTTAAAAAAGCTACTGAACTTCAAAATAAAATAATTTTTCTAAACACAAAGTTAGAATGTTACACTTAGAGAATGTTGCAGTACTTTCACTGAATTTTTGTTTAAACTTGTCAGTGATTTTGATATGAATTTTCAACATCTTAATAGATTTTGCTTCTTCATATTTAGGCACATAGACTTTAGCCAAAATCGTATCAGCTAGTCCTAGCTGTGATGATACACTGAAAAGATCCTGGATGTTAGTCAGGATTTGGCTTACTTCCTCACCTTTAAGGTATATTTGTTCATGAATGTCAGTGATACTTAGTAATTCTGCATTTTGTTGCCGTCAGCTTTTCCTTGCTTGATGCCATGTGAGACCTGATTCCAAGTTTATCTGATAATGGACATTTATTAAAAGATCTGTAGTCCAAGTGGTGTCTTCATCTGTGGGGAAAATAATTATTTTTGTGGTAACAGTAACTAGGTCAGAGAAAAATGAGTTACAGGTTCTCGTTATACATGACATTCTCATTAAATGTCACTGTGCTGCTCTTTCCAGAGCAGCTGAACTGAACTGAACTGAAAATGTTATGAGCAGCATGGGAAAGTATAAAGTTAAAGCCCATAAATTCACAAGTATATGTGGCAAATATTGCTTCCTGTTGAGTGAAGATATGAAGATACATAATTCAGGAATTACTACAGCTCTACAAGGCAAGTGATTGCATAGAAAAATATATTGAATGGAGTGCTTCAGCAGAAATCCTAGGTGAAATCTATGAAAACATACACAACATCTCCTCTTTCTGGACAGCAGTTCCCACTGAGGGCTGTGAGAATCATTTCTAGAATGGAATTTAGCATCAAACAGTTCTTAGATAAATCCCCGCTGCAAAGTGTTTCTGAATGTGTCTGTCATGCAGCTTCAGAGTCTGGGCACTGCAATGTTACTAGGTCACATTTCACTCCTTTAGATTATCTTTTTTTTCCTTTGATCTGCTGTAGATCTATGTATGTTCAATAAAACGTGATACAAAACTGAATCAGGTATTTGATTATTCACAAAAGCCAGTATGAAGCTGAATTAAAAGAAGAGCTGAGAGCTGGGACTGGCTTTCAGAAGCTTTGAAAATTGTTCACTGATCTTATTTCACATGCTATGCAGGCTCAGTGTCCTAGGTATCTTTGTAAGAACCTGGAAAGCTTTTGACTATGGATTTGAATCATGCCAAAAACACATTATGAATCAACTGGAGTAACAAAGCATTTCAATAATAAAAGATGTAATGTTGAACTAGAGCGATGAGAAGGAAGATGGGGGAGAACTGAGAAATGTCAGGAAGAGTCTTCAACACCTTGAAAGCAAAGCTCACCTGCCAGGAATAAGGCCATCAAGGGACATGGAGAGGGAAATGACCACAGGAAAGGAAGACAATTTCCAGAAAGTGTTTGAAGTAGTAGAGAAATGCTGGGGTGGGAGGCAGTCGTCTGGAGGGATGGAAAGGCTGCTTTCCAAATGATGTCAAGAGGGCTTAATAGGACAGATGAAAGAACACATTCCATTTTAAGCAAAAAAAAAAAAAAAAAGATCCACATGGGATTCATGCAGTCTGAAATGTTAACCTCATCATTAAGCTGCCTATAGCACTCATTTTTGTGCCCACATACATCCCAATGGGAGTCTCTCAGAAAAGGGTTGTACAATGGTGACAGCACACATCCTTTTTGGGAAACAGTGAACAACTCAAAATTATTGTGCTGCTCAGCAACACCACCACGATTAGTGGGAATTGCATGCTATTTTATTCTAATCACGTTTTTCTCCACATCCTTCTGAAACATGTTGCATTACTGCCTTGTGTAGAACACTGCCAGATGTGGCAATACATCAGATAGCAAAATTGCACCTTGTAAATGATGCTTTGTTATAATGATACTGATAGTCTACTAGTGCTGGTTTGCCAATAGCACATTGAGGGAATCTGTGTGAGAACAGAGAACTTACCCTTTAGTGGGCAAAATCTATATCGCTGGTCTGTGTCATAGTCTGCAGTTGTTCCACACCAGAGCCAGTCATCTGACCTGCCAGCGTCTGTGCACTCAGAGTACCACTGCTTATTGTACATGAAAGGGAATACACGAGGTGCCCCAAAAGCATTTCCTAGCAATGTAAAGGTCTCTAAGAAGAGAAAATTATAAAGACAGCATGGAAAATAATAATAATTCATGTAAACTGTGAAAAATGTGAAGTCTGTGTTAATGAGTGAATTGCACTTCAAAGTGCCTTCCACGTTACCTCTCTCATTACCCTAGCAAAACTCATTTCAATGGCTTTTCAAACTTAAGTTGCTGTAGTATTTTGTAGAGCAGTGTTATTATGATGTAAAGTAATATTTCATAGCTGAGGTCTACAACCAGATTTTTGTTCTAACCAAGATGATTTCAGAAACTGTTAATAAAGCCCCACAGCTCTACCTTAAGATACTACTATTTAAAACAATTTTACAATTTATGTAATATGTGCAATAGAAGGAACTAATATTTAGATGTCCTGCTTGTTGAAAAAAAGTAAACATCAGGTTGGACAACCCTTCTCTGCATCTTTATTGCAGTGACCATTTAAGTATTTCACATATAGTGGAGCAGCTTCCATAGGTAAGGCTGAAGGATTAATACTGCAAATATCCTGAAGGATAGTTTTCAGAACATTTGTTTTGGATGTGAGAAAGCCTTTTGAAACAATCAGACTTCAGCTAATCACAAAGGGTAGCTGCACCTCTAATAATAATTATGCTGTGGTCATCCTCAACTGCTGAATAGAAAAACCACACTTCCTCCACCTATGGTGTTACTTCCAGCCCTCTCCCAGCTCACCCACATTGTTCCTCTTACCTGAGGATGTAATTTTGTCCCTATGTTGCTGTATACAATAGTTCTCGTTATTTATACTATTAACAATGTACTGACATAGCATGGCAAGCAACAGTTACTTTAGCGAGTACTTATGACAGCTATAAATATGAAAGCAAATTCAAGACTAACTCCCTCAGCATCCCAATTTTCAAAAGTCTGATGGTCACTGAAAGAATTAGAATATTCAAAGACTTAAAACACTGTAACCCTCACAAAAAAATAGTGCAACAGATGAAAGAATCAGTTTTCATAATTGTACCTTCATATCCATGGGAACATAAAACATCCGTAGTTCCATAGATTTTCCAATTATTCTTTGTTCTCAACCCCTTCTTTAGCATAACATTATATTCTCTATTGCCCGGACTGAAAAACAAATCTTCTCCTTGGATTGCAAGAAGGCTTTCATTTCTGCAGTCCCACCACTGGAGCTCACTTGTCTGGTTACATGGATACAGGGTGATCGCAGCCTGATCTTCCTTTGAAAGCACGCCCAAGCATAGGTTCAGTTTCACACTCATAAGTTGGTGATCGGTGACCCACCTGAATTTTTGTGATTCATTGTCTTGATGGCAAGTAGCAGTTCTGACTGTGCAACAGAAGCCTGAAGGCAGAGCTTCTTTGCTTTATTGTAAATTAGAAATATTTCATTGTCTGTGGAACAAAATAATGCAAAGTATATTGTTGATATGTAATATATGTATAGTGGACATCAGAGACATGATTCTACTTCCCTTTTACATAAATGAATAGGAGTCAGATACAAACATGATGTTTTTGAATAGAGTCAAGTACAATTTCAATTTTATCAATTAAAAAACAATCAGGTAGGCAATAGGATATGTGCATTATTATGTGTCACCATACTGTAGATTAGTGGCAGTCAGCAGCATCAACAGAGCTAAGCACAGCTTGCTGGATTGATTTATATTAGTCATGTGAACTCCCTCAACCTCACTGTTATGATCATTACCCCATTTCCTATGTGTCCTCAGATGCATGACCTTGTAGACCTCTGAACTCTGCAAATTTTTCTGACCCTGCAAGATCTTACAGGTCTCCTGGTGGGTCACAGTCATCTTTGCTAAGCCACTTGCCTTCCCCCTCCAAAATCCAGATTTCCCTTCCTTTTCACTATATAAATCTGGGAGAAGAATGCTGAACCTCATAGAGGGTACCCTGGGCTCCTTGGCCTTGCTGACCTACAAGGCCTGCAGCATCTACTAAGAACCATAGTGATGTAAAACTAGGTATGACACTGGGAAACAAAATGCAGAGTCTGAGAAAGAAACAAGTACTGGATAATAGCGACATTTGACCACCGCTTGGAAAGGCCTATGGAAGTCAGAAGGTCCACCTGTAACAGCAACTGAGTCCCTAGAACTCCACTTAGTTTCTTTGATTAGGTTTGCAAAATTGATTGCAATGTAAAATAGAAGCAGCTGAGCTAATTTCAGTCCTAAAAGTTTATGAGTGGCAAAAGTGAGCCATGCATACGAATTTGCTCTGCCACTTTATAGTGTTCTTTGTGACCCACCTGGTTCTATTTCCCTCTAAAGCTTGTGGGATTCCTAATCTATTTTGGTCCCCCACACGTTTTTATGGATGTCAGCACTGGATGTCATATATAATACAAATGTAGAAAAAAAAAACCCAAGAAGTTTCATAGAGAGCCTGAAAAAAAGTTGAAATCAATTTAGTCAGTAATACACAGTACACAGAAATTAACTATTCTGTCCCTGCAGTGATACCATGAGCAGCTAAAAAAAGCAGAAGCACTGAGACAATCCATAATAAACAGTTCTACTCAGTAATTACAAAGCTGAAAGGATTTACCCTTAAACATACAGGTCTTCAAAGGACATCTATTTTACATCTACAGCAGAAGTGCAGCTAAAGAGATAGCAATAATATTGTCAGTGCAATTCTACAATAACTTTTCCATACTTAATCCAACTTTATTTCACACAAAGTTTACTTCATCCACCTGATCAGCACCAATGAATTCAGCATCTGTTCAAAACAATATGAACAGAATGAAAATAATCCGTTTTGTAAGCACTGAGCCTCTCTGGATTGCACAACCATCATCTGTGAACATCTTAACATCCTTCAAATAATTCGGTATTTTACCACCCCTGAGATTTTCCTGCCTGATTTTGCTAACCATAACCCAGACACCAACAGCTCAAAAATCAGAACACAGAAGTAAAAAAAAAAAAAAAAAATTTAAATGTATCTTATGATTTTGTTAGTTCTGATGTTCTGGGGTTTTTTGAAATAATAACGCCACTATAAATCTATATGAATAAAATCATTAAGAATTCAGTCTTTGCTTCCTTCTCTATCCATTTCTCTCTTCTGCTAGATCCTGCTCCTGCCTGTTGCCTTCCTTTAGGAGATTCCCCATCTCTATGTCCCAAACTAATAATATATAGTCAGGCATCGCCACAGAATCATAAAGCCATGTCAAATGTCATGAGATACAGAAGTGGTTTCATGCACAGCTTTACAGGAGAGAAGCAGGAGGCACTTACCTGCCAGCTGCAAAGCACCACGAACAAGAGAAAGGACAAGCAAGAGCCTGGAAGGTGTCATTGTAAATGCTTCATTCTTTGCTTCCTTTTGCCAAAAGGTGAGTGGTGAGAGTTGCTGTCAAAAAAGACCCTCAGAAGAGAGGACAGTGACTCGTCCTCCTCATTTTCAAACACTGGATGGTTGGATAGAAAACTCTGAGTGTTAAATAAGGAAATATTCTGTCACATGTCATGTTTTGAAATAACAGGACCACACAGCACAAATTTTGCCTTTGGAAATGAATGACTTAACTGAGGGCAAACTGTGCTGCCTGAAAAAGGCAGGTGACACAGGTTATATTTCAATACTTTGCTGCTATCACCCCTGAAGAAGCATCAGGGGAACTCATAGGATTGGGTTAGAGATCATTTAAGCAAACTTGACACTCACAAATCCATGGGCCCTGATGGGATGCACCCACGAGTGCTGAGGGAGCTGGCAGATGTCATTGCTAAGCCACTCTCCATCATCTTTGAAAGGTCATGGAGAACAGGAGAGGTGCCTGAGGACTGGAAGAAAGCCAATGTCACCCCAGTCTTCAAAAAGGGCAAGAAGGAGGACCCAGGGAACTACAGGCCAGTCAGCCTCACCTCCATCCCTGGAAAGGTGATGGAGCAGCTCATCCTGGAGGCCATCTCCAAGCATGTGGAGGAAAAGAAGGTGATCAGGAGTAGTCAGCATGGCTTCACCAAGGGGAAATCATGCCTAACCAATCTGATAGCCTTCTGTGATGGAAGGACTGGCTGGGTAGATGAGGGGAGAGCAGTGGATGTTGTCTACCTTGACTTCAGCAAGGCTTTTGACACTGTCTCCCATAACATCCTCATAGACAAGCTCAGGAAGTGTGGGCTGGATGAGTGGACAGTGAGGTGGATTGAGAACTGGCTGAATGGCAGAGCTCAGAGAGTTGTGATCAGCGGCACAGAGTCTAGTTGGAGGCCTGTAGCTAGTGGTGTCCCCCAGGGGTCAGTAGTGGGTCCAGTCTTGTTCAACTTCATCAATGACCTGGATGAAGGGACAGAGTGCACCCTCAGCAAGTCTGTCGACGATACCAAACTGGGAGGAGTGGCTGATACACCAGAGGGCTGTGCTGCCATTCAGAGAGACCTGGACAGGCTGGAGAGGTGGGCAGAGAGGAACCTCATGAAGTTCAACAAAGGCAAGTGCAGGGTCCTGCACCTAGGGAGGAATAACCCCATGCACCAGTACAGGTTGGGGGTTGACCTGCTGGAGAGCAGCTCTGCAGAGAAGGACCTGGGAGTGCTGGTGGACACCAAGTTAAGCATGAGGCAGCAATGTGCCCTTGTGGCCAAGAAGGCCAATGGTCTCCTGGGGTGCATCAGGAAGAGTGTTGCCAGCAGGTCGAGGGAGGTGATTGTCCCCCTCTGCTCAGCCCTGGTGAGGCCCCATCTGGAGTACTGTGTCCAGTTCTGGGCTCCCCAGTACAAGAGGGATGTGGCACTACTGGAGCAAGTCCAGCGAAGGGCTACAAAGATGATTAGGGGGCTGGAGCGTCTCTCTTAGGAGGAAAGGCTGAGAGAGCTGGGCCCGTTTAGCCTGGAGAAGAGAAGGCTGAGAGGAGATCTTATCAACGTGTACAAGTATCTGAAGGGAGGGTGTCAAGAGGATGGAGCCAGGCTCTTTTCAGTGGTGCCCAGCGACAGGACGCGAGGCAACGGGCACAAACTGAAACACAGACAATTCCATCTGAACATGAGGAAAAACTTTTTCACTGTGAGGGTGACAGAGCACTGGAACAGGTTGCCCAGGGAGGTTGTGGAGTCTCCTTTCTTGGAGATGTTCAAAACCCTCCTGGATGCAATCCTGTGCAACGTGTTCTAGGTGACCCTGCTTGAGGAGGGGGGGTGGACTAGATGATCTCCAGAGGTCCCTTCCAACCTCAACCATTCTGTGATTCTGTGATTCTGTGATTCTGTGATTCTGTGATTCTGTGAAACCAGCACCAAAGCATCAAAGATAGAAACTCAGCCTCAGCTTTCAAATCTTACACCTTAATTACGCAGTGAGACAACATCATCAGGAAAGCATGTAAGCCTCATGTTTTCACGCGTGAGATGAGAGAAGAGTCAATTTTAGAGGAGCTGCATTTCAGTGGAATTCACTCTGCAGGACACTACAAATGTTCCTTTCCTCCTAAATGAGCTTCCTGTTGTCCTACTGACCTTCATCTCTGTATAAATGCAACTAGAAGACTAACACCCCAAACTACCTGGAAAATGGCTCATTTTAAAATCAATACCATTTATCTTGTGAAGTAGGTAAATCCTGTCAGACAGTGGTCCCAAGTGCCAGCCACAATTTCACAAAAAGCCGTGTGTCTCTTCTTACACAGATTACAGAGCAAGCACTCACAAGTTTTGTGTATTTGCAAACATATAGGTGGAAATCTGACAGAAACAGCAGTTATCTCCAGACCACTATAGACTGTCCCTATAACTGCATAAAGACCTGACTTTATTACAGAATATTTTTATCATATAAATATTTAGTGTTGTTTAGAAAAACTGTTAAATGGAATAACGAATTTGTGGTGTGAAAATATTATTTGAAGTGCAATAACAGATTTGTTCAGAACCTGTAGTGAAAATGTGATAGCAAGGACATTTGGCATCACCTCCTGTTTAATGCCATGATGACAGTATTTCCAACATACAGGATTTGTTCCTACTTGGCTACTCAGCAGAAAGAGAAGGCAAAAAGAGAATTAGCTCCTCGAGAATGTTTACAAGAATAAAATAAAAGGGAGAAATGGAATTGTGAAATGAGAAATTACAAGGAACTGCTAGGTACAGGAAGTTAACGACAAAATTAGTGCAATTTTCTTTTCAGATGGTGATAAAATATGCTAACGAAGACTATAAAGTCAACAGCTTTTTCTTGAACGGACATTTCTAGAACACCTTTTTGCTGAGACCTTTTAATCAGCAGCCAAACATCTTACCTGAAAAGAGCAAAAATTTTCTTCAGCCTGAGGTAAGCCTGAGGCATTTCTCAGACTGACAGCATTTCCATATTGGCATGTGGCCTATGTATGTGTAAGATACATTGTCATTTATAATATCAGGAGTTTTAAAAATCTTGTTTTATTTTGGAATTGGTACAACAAGATGCCAAAACGGATTCCACTTTCTTCTTGCTTGGACATTGTGCAATATTAAGATGTCAGCAGGGAACGGTCCTTTTATTTTGCCCTCCTCCTTGAACCACCTCAGAGCCAGGCACAGTCTAGCAGTAAAACAAGTGTTGGTTCTTGAAGAAAAAACAAATATTTCACAGAAATCCCTTTGTCCAAGTTGCAGGCTGATTTTAGAGCTAAAAAGCTTCCCCTGGCCAGGTGCTTGGGCACCCAGCAGCCGCGGGACTGGTTGCGCTACAGGGCATGCAGTGCCCCAGCACAGGAGCAGCGCACGGGCTCCTGGGGAGCTGCCTCCCATGGAGAGGTGCGGGTGGCCAGTCCTGATCTAGAGGGTTAGGAGCTGAGCTGAAGTCTTAGTCCCTGGCACTAATTTAGTCTCTGTTACTGCATTTTCAGGGTGGCTGCAGCATTAGTTTCTAAACCTACACCCTAGACACTAATCCCATGCAGAGATTACTCTTAATGGCGTAAAAGCTGACTTGCTAAGGGTTCCCTTGGAAATCCCACTGTGTTCATTACACTTTTACTCACTCAAAGATTACCAGAAAAAGAGTAGCTCAATATGAATAGCGCCCTGTACATCAGGATACCTGGTAAGTCTCAGTGAATAACAGGAGGGGGGAAACGCAACAGCAGCTTTGTAGCAGATTATCTACCGTATGCTGTGGCCTCTGAGGGGTTCATGGAGAGCTACAGCGACATAAATGGACATATACGCTGAGTCCATAAAGCACGTGGGGATCCTTCAAGAGCAAAGATCCTTTGGGGTCTATGTGCCAGGAAGAGCAATTGGCAGTGGGGTAATGCTCGCCACCCGCTTGGCCACAGTGGTGGAGAGCAGCTGCAGCACTTCTGCACCAACAGCCCACCCAAACCCTCTCATGGATTCCAGGATTAACTTGTCCCTCTGTGCCAAATCCTGAACAGTTAGCTCAAAAAGTTGTATATTTCGATATAGAGCCTGGTCAGGTCCTAGCAAGGGGGCAGGTACTGGCTGACATCCATCCTAACACTTTTCATTCAGGTTGATAAAGGCATCAGTTTAAAGCTGCTCTATTTAGCAGCAGTTCAAACAATATCAGCCACCAAGGCCACTAAACATACAGGTCAAAATAAGAACTAACTTCAGGGAAACATTTCCATGGACTGAAAATACTGTGGCTATGGCATTTGTTTGCTCAACTTTTGTACATTTCTGGTGAAAGCAATCATGAAGCAAGGAGAAGTCGAGCAGAAAGGCAACACCATCATGAACTTCACCATAAAAGGGAGAACAGAAAGATTTCCTTGGGAAATACAGGTTTGGACATTTCTGAGGAAGGAAATTCTTTGCTTATGGTTTCTAAAGAATTTATGAAATTCTTTATGAAATTTATATGAAATAGGATTTATATGCATTCCTTGTAAATAAGCGGTATTGAATAAATAAGTAGTTACCAAAGAGTCCCAAAAGAGCATAATTATAATATTTTCACATCTTAAGGCCATTTTGCACTGCCAGAGACTACGTGTGTGGGTACTACATGGACAGCAGTGTCTTAAAAAGTCCTTTCAGCAACAAACAAATGTAAATGAAACTTTAAGTGAAAAAACATCTCCCAAATTCTGCACTTTATTATTATCCATAGTAGGAAGCATTAAATTAACTAAATAAAAAAATTGTGAATGTCAACAAGATCTTTTTGGTAATGAAAAGCCAATTATCATACAATTGGCCTATACTGTCTACAAAAATGATATAAATATTTCTGATGGGAGAAGTAATTTGCTCCATATGTTCTGGCATCTAGAATGTGTTATAAATTATGAAAAAGCCATGAGTTCTATAAATATACTAGAACAAAAAGGAAAACAACCCAAAGAAAGTATAGCTCCATAATTTAATGGGAAATGATTAGTGAGAATGAATGGCGTAAAGAAGGCAGAAATACATTAAGTTTTTATTGTTTTAATCTTCACAAAAAAAGTTAATTGTGATAGACAGTTAGCAGTGTTAATTACATTGAGAAAGAACAGAAATTAGAACAAGGAAAGGATACATACTGAAATTAAATCAGCTTTGCCTTATGTGTTTATATTCACAATGGAGGGCTGAAATTTTTCATATACTAGCTCTAAATCATTAATAATAATCTGCAAAAAATGATGCAAGGTGTATAAGGTCTTAGAGTACTAGAGAAGAGTTACTGTGGGATCAGGAGAGAATTCAGGGAGAAAGATAAGGGGGCACCAAGGAGAAACAGTCCGTGGCAGCCAAAGCACACCACCCTTTCACAACAGGAGTAACGAACTAGCTGGTGAAGGCCAGACAGTTTGTTGCAGCTGCACGGCGGAGGAGGGAGCGATACGGAGGTATCACGGTCCGCCCCGACCGCAAAGGGTTGCATCCCAAAAAATAATTGCTGCTCACAGACTAACTGTTGACCTATAGTACCCCCAGCCTCATTATCCCTGCTTACCATATTAAAAATCACTCCCTTGCTGCATAACGATATGTAAATAAGGGGGGCATACCCCCAACAACCGCGCAAATGGCAATCTGGCCAATGAAGTATGTCTGCCGCACTTCCACATCCCACCTTCAGCAGCTATAAAAGAGAGGACAGCTCACTAAAGTTTTTGGAAGGGAAGAAAATTGAACCACCGACCTGTTCACTGGAGATTGCTGACGAGCGAGCCTCCTTCTCCCTCCCCGAAACAGGGACGCCTCTTTGGTAAGACTTGTGCCTCCGACAAACGTCGGACGTTACCCGGGAAAACATATCATTATTGAAAGAGCTTAATTGTGAGTTTGAGCTCATAGAAAGAAAATTTGTAGCAGCAAGTGCATTTATCAACGGCAATTCCAAACCTGTTGTGTCTGTCGCTTTAATAAAATCTTATTCTTTTTACTTTGTGAAACTGTCTCAGGGAAAGTCCTCAAACAGGGGGGATCTGGCAGGCAAATGTAAATTACAAAGATAAGGAAGGGCCTTCCGTCCCTCCCTTTCACACAGCAGTTACATGTATCTAAATCAAATTTAACGACAAATTAAATATGTTTTAAGAGGGTAAAATGAGGATCGGCCTAACTTCAATAAAAAGATCGTGAGAAATATCATGGAATTTTGGCTGATATGATTAGAAGTTCATTAATTACCTACTTAGCTAATAGGCTTATTTTGTTAGCAGTCACCGGAAAGTTATCAGACTTAACATACAGTTTATGCTTGCACAACAAGAACAAACAAGGCATAAATGTGAAACTCTTTATTGCTCAGTTCAAGAAAATATTTTACTAAAGCAAGAATTTTAACAATTCTTATAACTTAGGTTTGGCAGTTAAATAGCAAATATCAATGAGCTCATTTGTGGGGGAGTGGAGGAAATGTTTCAGAGCAAAAAGTTCCTTTATCTCATAGAATTAGCTAATTTATATATTCCCTTTGAAACAGTGTAGGGTGGCATACCCTATAATACGCCTTGAGTAACATATTCTATTGATTGAGATGCACATTTACACATTCAGCAGTAACATTAGTATAAAGGTAGCTGCTGGACCGTTATCAGAGCCTCACTTCTTGAAATATCAGTTCAGCCTGATTTCATAAACAATTTGTAAGGACACCTGAGGCTAGAACACCATTATGCCTTGCCTATACTTACTCCAAACTAACGTATCAAAGCATGGCATTACCACTTTATTATTCCAATAATAAAACCATATGTGGTCTTCTGTGTCAGAGGTCCCATGCTTATCTCTGCTGTGCAAACTAAAAACACTCTTTACTATCTGCACCTCTTAGCAATCTAACTGTTTTATTCTTCTAACAAAAAGCTTTCAATAGAGGGAGAAGATTTTTCAAGTACCAGTAATGTCAAATCTGTTTATTTTTCTCCTTCAAAGGGGTACCATAATTCCAGAAAGATGCAAAAGAATTACACGAGCTCTGAGGAGATGCTGGTAGAATTTATTCCAAAGGAGGGAAGACTGGAGCAGGACACGGTAACAATCTGCAAAGATTTAAAATGTTGCTAAGTGGAGGAAGCTCATAAATTATTTTACATATCCACTAAGGAAAGGACAAGAAATACGGGAAGAGAAACAATGGAAACATTTTAGCAAGGGAGAATTAGGTTAGATGCCAGGAAAAAAACTTCTTGATAACAGAATTAAGTAGTTGGACAGATTATTTAGTGAGAGAGTTTTTTAAAAGCAAAATAGGAAAGCAGTTGTCAGAAATCAACCAGACTCACTTGTCTCTCTTCACCAGTGGGCAGTCTTCAGAGTTTTCCAGTTTACTTTCCTATCACTACTTGTAGTTGTTCTGTCCCTTACACAGCACATGTCACTACAGCTGCTTTCTTTGTCACAATTTATAAAAAATACTTTGACTTAAAAATATCTGACTGCACTTCCCCTTGAGTCCTCCTGCAGTATTCCCACCTTCCCATCGGTGCCCTCTACCCAATATTCCTTACCTGCCTGCTTGCCTCTTCCACCTTCCAACCACAATACTAGAAACTGAGAAATATTTTCCAGGTTTCAGTTCAACGCTCAGATAGGCTCATTTATCCTTATAAAAAGAAAAATAATTGCGACATGGATTTGCAATCTTAATCTGGTACAACCGTTAACATTCATGCTAACTTCGATTTGTGATTCCTCATTTGAACCAGTCTTGTCACCCATTTTGGGTGTCCATGACAGACCAAGATTTTCATCTCGCCTGTTCTGTTTGCTGCTCTGGGAGGTCCCTGGGTATCGATGTGCGTTTCAGTACAGGTTGCCTGGGGTGCCTGCGCAGCATGGGGATGAGCATGATAACCGGATGAGTGACCGTGGCTGAGAAGCTGCCGGTGGCCAGCGGAGGACCATCCACTGTGGTTGCCTTGCAGCTGCTTTTACAGCCCCCTGAGGCACCAAGATTACTTCAGCTTGGAGAAAAGTTTGGGGCTGTAGTTCCTCAGCCCAGTCACTTAACTAAAGGGGCACAGGCTCAATTTAAAAAGCAGGTGAATTTGGTGAAAAATAAAACTCAACCACCCTTTGTGACATGAGAGAGAAAAAGTGAAGGGTTTTCTTCCAGGAGAGGAGAGACTCTAGGCTGGGTTCGCCGACAGCCCAAGTCAGCCTACCGGCGCCTGCAACGGCCTCTGTGCTGCCCCACACCTGGCTGTGCCGTCCTGCCAGTCCCCTGGGATCCCTGAATCTACCTGCTTCCATACTGAGCTGTTTCCACACACTAAACCACTAGAAGTGGTCCTTTTTTCCTCAATATGTTGAGGTGCCTCATAAAAAGGAGGGGGGGGGGGTCAGGGCCAAAAAGCTTTGGTGGGATCTGTAGGTCAACCCCACAATATCTGTCGCAGGCTCACAAGGAGGGGTGAGACCTAGCCAAGCTTTTCTTGGAGAGATGAAGCAGCAGACTGCTTGAAAACTTTCCTTATTTTCCACAGTTTTAATGTGTTAAAATGAAAGTAACATGCTAAAATGAGAGAGCAAACTCTTTCTTTAACGTGATCACCATCCTGACAGAAGTCAGAGGGAGCAGCAGGAGCTCAGGAGGTCCTAGCGCTAGTTCCCACAGATGCTGCATCCCAGGAAGGGCCATGTCTGGGAGGACTGCACACATGTCACAGCTGCAGACATCATTAGCCCAGATGATCTGGGAGCATTTGAACCTCTGATGATTCTGGCTGATGTGCAAGATGGAAATTCCCTGACTGCTGGCTTAGAGATACACTCATCAACCTTTTGTACTACCCTATAACTGCTTCTCATTACCAGAACCTCAGTAATCATTGTAACTAATCAGCATACACCTTTGGACTGTTGTTTAAATATATGGTTTCTGTAAGAAAAAAAAAGCTGGTCCAGATGTACTTCCTGGATATCAGTGTGTAGTTATAAAAATAACTGGAAAAATTCCTGTTCTTTATATTATCTCTATGATGAGTCATTGTTTTCTTCCTTTGCTTTATCAGTGTTTCCTTCCTTATAAAAAATATTTATCACTTTCCAGAAAGAAATGCTTCAGAATATTTACCATGGGGTAATACTTCAATATTCTACTCATTTCTAATCCTTTTCTTTATGCTAATTGTCTTCAATATCTAAGTGCAGCATTTGAGTTGAATATTTAAGAGAAACTTACTGAAACAGGAAGGTTGGCAGAGAAGATACATTTAAGGTTATTTCCTTTCTCCACTCCCTGTGGATCAGTGGGGTTCAGAACATTATTTTAAACACGGGTAACAAGGATATATGACACTTCTGAAAAAGTCATAATGCTGGCTCCACAAAACTAGAATGATGCCAGGCAGACCAGCAGGATGAGCAACATCAGCTGGCGATGAGGAGGAGGAGGATGAACCCAGCTGGTTCATGGCCTGACCTATCTGTCAGTCTTCTATGGGGATGAGAGATTTGTAGTTACTGAATTTTCTTTACACTGACCTACATGAATGATGGTGAAGTTCTTCCCCTACTCACACACCTGCCAATTACAATTGCATTAAACTTATTTTTTGAAAGACGAAGGAAATTTCATAATTAACAGCACAGAGGGAGATAGAGAGAGCAGATATTCACAAGGATGGTTACCAAAGGAATCTTTTAACTACAAAACTGTAATAAGATCTGTGCAGCTGAGTTTCTTTTTTCTGAGTAGTTGCACACAGGAGTTCCTATAGAGTAAAAGGACCTCTCTGAGTTGCTCTAAGGACTGCTTTTAATCTCAAATAGTTTCCAGATTTCTGTGTTATGAAGGTCATCTAAATCTATCGCAGCTCTTCCAGGCATAGTCTGAGCATCACAATCTCATTGCAATACAATTTATTCTTCTTTTATTTCTTTTTTTTTTTGGGGGGGGGGGTTGAATTTATAACTCTATAGGAGCAGGAATTGGTTTGCCTAAGACTCAGTCACTAGTCCAATATTCCTGCTTCTCAGAACTACCTAATCCTGAAGCTACTGCCTTGCTTTGCCTGAGTATTCCCTGGGCATGCAGCTTGGGTCATCCCCAATTGTGCAGAATTACCTGTTTTGGAGGGACAGGCATCTAACTCTTGCCTAAAACAATCCATGTTTAGGCAGCCAAGCACCTGAGCTCCACTAAAGAGCCTGAAAAGAGCCACTGAGGTGATGGTTACTGTTGGGATTTATGGCTCTGATCCCTGCTTGTGGGACAAGTTTTGTTGTTTAGCTGGTACAGTGCTCGCTTAATGCAAACCACATGAGCTGCAGTGAGCTGGGGACCTGGCCATGCTTTATGCCACCCACAGGCCATGAGCGCTCAGACAGACCAGCTTCCCTCTTGCCTCTTCTCTTTCTGTCTCATGTACTTCTTGTTGCACAGACACTAAAAGAGGGGTGGAGAGTGTCCTTACTCAAGGCAAGCCAGGCACAGCATTTAGGGAACTCCTGGAAGAGGTGTAGGTTCAACTCCTTTTAACTGCTGCTGGTCTTCACAAACACCTCAATCGTTACAAACAAGACAGGCAGCAATCTTCAACAGTCTTAAAGAGGAAATCAGCAGACCAGATCCCAGAACACTGAAGACATCTAATGCTTTTCATAGTGTCCCTGCTTTCTCATGGAGGAGGCAAACACCTAGCAAAAAGGGACTGAGCTATTCTCGAGAGAGCTGAGCAAAATGGGAGGAGAGGGAGAAGCACCCAGGTATACCATCAGCTCTCTGAGCCTACTGCTGCCACTCACCTTTCTTCACAATCTCTATCAGGAATTCTACAACAGACTACTTATGCTAAACCTGTCCCAGGCATCTAAAACTCTGAGAAAAAAGTGCTTAATCTGGACATTTAAAATAGGGAGATTGGATTTCACCTGCTGATGTCAATAGCCTGGGGAATTATCTACTGCAGAAAAAAAATCACTAGTTCCTTTGCCCTAGTAACCAAAACCTAGCAATTTCTTCACTAAAGCACAGATTGAGAAAGAGGAAGCCTAAGAACTTGCAAAGCTGAATCTTGCCATTCCTACCTCTGCAACTAATGAATGTTAGGAGGATGGAAGAGGAAGTGAAAAATAATTAAGAATGCAGGAACAAATTATATGTAGAAACATCCTTTTGACTGGCAGCTGTGAAATGAGCTGGTAGTCTCCAGCCAGATTTCAATGAACAAAATCAGATTCTCTACGATGAGTAAGAAAATTTTGCAGTGCACAAAGCTGCCCTGATTTCTACATATTCATACACAGGAAAAGTTAAAGGTTAGTGTTTCTGTTCCAGGCTCTACCCTGATGCAACATATCAGGTCCTCCTTCCTCCTGAGCAAGTCATACATCCCATTTACACGCTTACACAAAAGTAGGGTGTTGTAACGTCTAACTGATGTCTATAAAAATGGTTTCAGCTCCTCACACATAAGGCCTTGTTTCACAACACATAGCATTAAAAACTGCTTAAGTTCAGAAATGAGAAAAAAAATAAAAATTCTCTGTAAAAAGCTGGTAAACCTTGGTCAAAACTTCAGACTCAAGTCACAGCCAGTCCCCAGCTACAAGTCAATCAAAGGCTGCATCCTCTGCAGCAAATGTCATAATTTCTTCAGTTGACACCTATCTCTAAACATTCATCTAAGCAGGCACATCATCTGTTGTATATCTCTCCTTACCAGTAATTCAAAATATACAGTTGTGGATGCTGTTCATATCACTGCACATACAGAGTGCTCAGTTTCTGTATTTGTGAAGCCAATATGCATTTAAAATGAGTTTGGCTCATGCCCACATTTGTAGTAATCTTTTCTTTTCTTTTTTTTTTTTAATAGCAACACAGTCTATCAAACTTAAATCTGTTCTGAAAACCTTGACTGCAGAATACATTTTCTTTGTTACTTTACATAGGGTAGTGTCACTGCATTCATGAACATAATTCTTCATATCAAAGTGTATACATACATTGTTTAAAGTATGTTTTTCATTTCAGTAACATTTTGTCAGCCTCTTCACTAGGAGGCATAAAAACAACTGAAGATGAGCAAATATTTACAAGATGAGTTCCTACACCATGAACATTGATTACTTAGTTCTGCACAACATTGCATAAAGCAACAGTATGAATTAAAGATCAAAACTGAATATGATATTTGGGTTGCAGGACAATCCCATACATTAGCTTCATCTACTATACACATCTTTTTTAAGAAAAAAAAGGTTAACCTTACTAGTCTTAATACTTAGGAAACTTACTGGAGCACTCTAAGAGATTTACAATTTTCATTGAGCACTGATAAAAGACAAAGTCTCAGCCTGTTGGAAAAGAACAAACAGTATGAGAAAAAGGAGCCAAGGAATTACAAACCAGGCAGACTGAGCTGAATTACTAGGAAAATGGCACTATTCATCAGTAAATAGAAGATAACAAGATAGTAAGGACCATAGTCAAGCCCTAAGAAAAGAGCAGTCACTAGCAGTGTATGCTGAACTGGAAGGTGTACTGAGTGGGGTTTTACAGAAAGGTTTGATGCTATTGTGTGTCTTAATTGCTTAAATAATGGCAAAAAGAGTACTTAATAAACTATTAAAACTCAGCAAATTAATTAAAATTAAACTGAGCCCAGGAAGAGGCATAATTAAGCAGTAGTCTATCCTGTTAACGGATGCAGGCATATACTAAAAAATCCAATAGGATTTTTAGGCACTGCTTGGCACATAGAGCATTCAAGAGTTTCTTCTCCCCACTCCCTGCCCAAGCTGCAAGGGAGACTATTTTTTACATAGCAGGATGGTCCACAGTCCTGCGGAATAGGCAGAAAAATCCCTTGTCTGGAGCAGCAGATCTGACATTAAATCAGAAAAGCAAACTGCTCCATTACTCCCTTTCTGTTTAAGATTTTCCTCTGATTTCCAGATGGCTTTTTTTCTACAAATTTCCCACCTATGGCTCCCATCCTTCTTCCCCAGAAACTTAATAACTCTCCACTGCTGCCACTTTATTTGTGGCCCCCTCCTGCCCCTCAGCACCAGCTTTGTCACTCTGCATCCTCCCAACTTCACTGCAGATGGAGACTGCTAAGACTTTTGCTGCTTATCGCAGAGAGACTGCACAGAGCACGCGAGAGCCATTGTGATTCAGAGGGAGGTGCAGAGCCCCAGGGCTGGGGCAGCTCTGCTGAACTCCGTGGGCAGGAGGGACTGTGAAGTAGGGTTTGGTGCCTGTGGCAGCAATGGCAAAGCCCCTGGCTGGGCAGAAGAAATCAGTCCTGCACCTGGGAGCTTATAAAGAGTGGCAGGACAGCAGAGAGAAGGAGACAACCAAGAAGGTCCTGAGCTAGCATCATCGAGGTAGGGTGCTGGCACCCAAGAAACACCACCAGATCTGGGCTCCACACAGGAACATGCAGGAGCTGATCAAAACCCACTTCAGGACAGCTTTGCTCATCCTGACAGTAAATTCCCAGCTGACACCCAGACACAGTGCATGGCTCTATTTGTGTTTGAAGTGGTGGGTAAGCCAGAAGAGCTGTATGCCTCACTGCAGGGAGCCCCTTGTCCTCACCCCCGCCTTTAGGATCCAGTTGGTAAGCGGTTGGATGTATCCCCTCGCTTTGCTCCTGGCTTGGTACACGGAGGCATGATTCGTGAGAGCTCACTGAGGGTGTCTGCACACCAGTCGCATTCGGGATCTCACGTCAAGCTATCGAGGAGATCAGAGTATTGGCTAGAAATGTAGAGGGGTGAAGGTACTAAGGAGAAACAGAGGACCGAGAAGTAGATAGGAGCGAAGGGAAGGAAGATGGTAGTGGGAGAAAAAAGATAAGTGAAGGCAGGATGACAAACAGCTGGTATCCACAGTCACTTTGAAATACAAAGAAGAGGGAAATGTTCCTTTCAACTCCTACCTCCCTACTTTCCTCTCACAATCACTTTTTTTTTACATTGAAACACTAATCTATCACCTGAAGGCATTGCTTGGAGCCTCACAACTGATTTGAACCTTGATTTTGAATACCAGCCACAACTTTTGCATCCTAATAAATTCACTCATCTAACTGACCATTGAAACTGAATATATGGGAGTGTCAGCCCAGCCTTCCAAGTGGATTAATATAGGAATCATGACCATGAAGAAAATGTCAGTACACTATAATGGGTAAAGACACATTTATTTTGAAATCAATATTTTCTTATAAGCAAGCCTCTCAGTTGCTAAATAAAAACGTGGCTGTACTAAATCACTGTCATGGATTTGACAACGGTGTCCAAAAAAGGAGGCCTGTATTCACAATAAAAACTGGTGCCCCTGGGCTGCCCGCTGCGATGCTATGCACTGGGTTTGCAGCCAGGCTGCTCGGAGCTGACGGCTGTGTGGCCGGTCGGGGAGGCAAGCCTCACACGTCTGCTGTCCGGATAAGGACACCCCTCAGTGGTAAGAGGAAATGCTGCAACCCTTCAGGGTGGCAGCTCTACCGGGAGCATTGCTACCCTGTGTCCTTGTACGGTCCGAGCCGCTCGGCATCAGCTCGGTCCTGTCCGAAAGCCAATGCCTTGTGCCTGAGCTAGTCTGTTTTAAAAGCAAGAAGGATGCTGGTGAGCGATGCCTTGGCTCTGGCTGTGCATCTGTGGGCAGAAGGGGCTGGTATATCCATGCTTGCTCTTGCAGGCAGACCCAAAGTTATACCAAAGTGGCACTGACTTCCTTGATCACAAAATCAAGAGCAGACAATGACTTAAATGGACAGACAGCTTTCCTGGAAACTCAGGAAAAATCATAAGAATATTTTAAAACATAGGTTAAAGAATTAATTTCTTTCACTACTATCTCTGGCACTTTATAGTATTGCAGAATTCACTGAACTGCACAGGACTTTTCCAAGGCTTTACCAGTGCTACCAGATCATTAGCTCATGTTATCTACAGACAAATACATAAGATTTCTGGCATCTTATTCTTTATCAGTAACTGTATTTGTTCCTCACATTGGCATGGATGTGGCTGTTTCATTTCCACTGTTATTAAATATAAAAACATACAATAGCTATATTCACAAATATTTAGAAGAGGCCTAATTTTGCACTTTCTGAGCAGTTATTTTTCCTCCTGAAACACAAACACAAGGGCACAGAGGGACTGCAGGAAGCATCCACTCTTTACAAATTGAAATGCTGAATAAACTTCATGAAGAATATGCACTAGCTGGCTTGTGAAATGAAATGCAAAAATCTTTGGAAGATTTTTGTGCAAGGAAAGACTGGTCAGAGAAAGTTTCCCTTAATGAAAGTAATAGTAAAGCATAATACTTATGCATAACTACCAACCTTCTTCATGGAAAGGTGTAAATCAAGGTTTTAGTTCTTTAAACTGAAGTTAAACTCTGAACTAAATGAAAATAGTCTACCATCAGACTACTTACAAAAACATGTTTTCTTGAAAGATGCTTTCACCCAGAAATCACCAGTGGAAAAAAACATGAGTCAAGCTATGTTGGCATGCAAACAGGAACTAAGCAGGTTTATGGAATGTCTTTAACTGTGAGGGGGAAAACAATATTTCTATTCAAGGACACCAGATCTCTGCCATCTTATTTACAGAAAGTTAGAGAATCTTTCCATATTTTGATACTCTGTAAGTTATGCTACACTGCCCTAAGCTGTTCATCCTGTGGGGCATTTAAGCGGATGAGGTCATCTGAAAAGAAATGAAAAATCTGAAATGGTAAGTAAACCATAATGAGGAGGACTGTTGTCAGAAACTGGCTTGATACATGTGAAGTATCAGAACTTCAGTATCAAAAGGGTTCAAAAGGAAGAAGTAAAAAAGAAATACAAATACTGAAGAAATACTAAATAGAAGTACAAAAAGTATTGCAATACTATATTTTTTCTCTGCTGGCTTTCTGAGGGCTTATTTATATAGGAAAGTTTTGGAACAAAATATACTGAATACAGTGTATTATCTAGCCTGTATTAACTGTCTATGTGGATTTTTTTTTTCTTATGTTGCACAAAGCAGTCACCTCACTTTTACTGCACATTAAAAATGGCTATTGGAGCATTTACTGTAGGGTTGTTAGAGTACTGTAAAATTCAAACCCAAGTTAATTGTAAACTAATTTCTATATACAGGCGAATACAATATACCACCTCTGGCATAGGAAATGCTTGAGCCGCAAATGGTAAGAGGTCAGGAGACACATCTAAGGAGCTGCCAATCGATGTGTGCCAAACACACTCTTTGTTAGGCGCCTTCTTTTGGGCATCATCAGAGATAGGACACCGGGCTAGAAGGACCTTTGATCTGACCCAGTATAGTTGCTCTTAAACTGTGGTACAACCTAAATTTACTGGCTTAATTCAAGTAGACAGCTCTGTCCATACTTTTGTGTAGACCAGTCAGGACTCTACATTGCCAGCATGGGAGAGAATGGCTCACAGAAGACAGGTCCAACATATGCTTTCCATCACCTCTTCTGCTGTTCCTTGCCACTGTGCAGATGACAGTCTGTGCACATCTTCAATAGACTTGGATAAAATTTAGACATCTACTTTGGATAATGGAATGATTTGCTTCTGTGGATTCTTTCAAGTGTGTTTAAAACAAAATAGCATAACTGGTTTTGACAATAACAGGACTCTACACCTAAGTTTCAACTGTATAAAAATGTGCTGTGTTAAAGCTAATTTCATCATATACTGTTTTCTAAGAAACAGTCATCTCCCAGCTTCTCTAATTACTTATTAAATAAGTGCTTTAAAGAATGCTGGCAGGTACCAAGAAATTATAAAAGTGTGCAACAAGTAACGGAAAATATTCAGTTAACGGAAGACAATTCACAGATTATGCTTGCCTCTTGTGATTCTTTAGCTGAATACAAATAACTTTCATACAATATCTAAGGATTTCCTTCCTTTTTATATCATTTCTAGCTTCCTCATTCTTTTACAATTCCTTCCTTATTTTGTGTCACTATGCTAAGTTTTGATATCACTAAATATCACATCTTAATAAAGTAATTATAATGTAGCCAGATTTTAGTGGCAAAATCAATTCCCTTTCATTTCGAATACAACTCAGTATGAACAGTTTCACTGTTATGTGCTCTAGAGGTAGCTGCTTTGACAAATAATCGGTCAAGAAGCAAGACATTTGTTCTTTTCAGAACATTTGTTATCTTTGCAATGTGTAAAGATTGCACGTTTCTATTTTCCCATTTCCTGTTAAAAATTTTCAGATTTTACTCTGAATAGTTCCTAAACTTTGTTTGTTTTCAAATGCATCAGTAGGCCAGAGTACACAGCAAACCGTGCCTTTAACAGAATCTTATTTTGAGATAGCAACCTAAGAACCACCACCACCCCATGAAGTAGCACACTAAAAGTACCATCACCAGGAGACAAGGCTGCTGTTCCCACTGCCTGGTAACAAAGAGCAATTTTCTTGCAATATGGGGTGCAAGAGATAACTCTGAGGGGATGAAAGACATCTAATTAATCCTTATTATTATTCCCCCTTCCTCTTCACAGCTGATTCACCCCCTCTTTCCCTTCACTGATCAAAGGCCTGGTATACCCAATACACCAGTGCACCCCTTTTCTCCTACGCTGTTTTTCTTGCTTTCTCCTTAGTAAGTAGACCTCAAGATGGCCAAATCCAGCAACTGGAATTATCTTCACATTTTCCTCAAACTGAGTACATCCCAGAACACCAAAAGGGTTTTCATTCTCTAACAGGATGTTTTCTCCGAACACAAACAAAGACACACTTGTGCAATGCAGAAAATTCAGATCTGCTGAGAAAAGCTAGATCAAAAAACAGGATTAAAAGCAAATCTCTCCCCTTTCCATGGTCTCTTTTCATGGAAAGTCCTTGCCTGTAAGCTTGCCCTCAGTGGTTTCTTGAGTTGCAAAACACTCCATATAGTTCCTGTATACTTCTCTAGCAGAAACTGCCTCCTTTCCATCACTCCTGAGGCTTTTCCCTGAGTCCATTTTTTGTTCCTCTTAGGAATACCCCAGTTTCCACTCAAATTGCAGATTCCCTCCCATCCTCTTTGCTCCTCCTCAGTGCTCCAAAGTGCCCCTGCAAACTAGTACACGCTCACTGCCCTCAATGAAGAAGCCGTCTCCTCTAGAAGGTGCTGTCCAGAAGGTGCTGCCCTGTGCAGGACATTAGGAGCCAGGGCAAGGCAAAGAGATAGCCTGGCTTCTTCCCTGAGGTCACAGCCTTCCAAAAGGCCACAGAGTACCCACACAAATCAGGAACGAGCATACAAATATTTTCTATCTTCTGCCACTCCCCCTTCCACAGATGTATGCACACTTTCCTCAGGTTGAATTGTGTTGCTGGGCTCCTGGGACTCCAGTTTCTCTCAGCTGGTTTGTTCTCTTGTCTCTGCCCTGTGGCACTTCTGAGTTCCCTTTGTGCAACACACAACAGGAGGAACTACATCCCATTTATAAGATATCTAAGCAAGGCCAGGTGAATTGCACCCTCACATGCATATTCCTAACTACTATAAAGGAGAATTATGTCAACTAGTTCTAAATGTAGCTGAGATGAATTTCATCTAGCTGTCTAAATCAACAGTGTGGACAAGAATGCAATATTGACAATAATACTTGCACTGTGTGCGTTCTCCTGAGATAAGAGATATATTTCTTGCCAGAAGAATGGCAAAACATATTCTTAAAATGCTTTAGCTATCATTATTTAACAAATAGTAAATTAAAGGTTGTGCTTTGCAGAATGTCACAAAAGGGAGAAAGCTGGATATGTCAAATAAGAACACAGCTGAGAAGAGAGAAAATTGAACCCTAACTTTTCTTGTGTCCGGATACAGTGACATCAGGACAATTTTATGCTTACAGAGCAGTTCAATCTTTTCCTATTGACACCAGAAAATCTGGCTCTTGCCCACTGGAATCTGGCCTGAGGGCACCAGTTCATTTCACAACTATCTGTCTATCTATTCTACTTCTATTTATAGGTCTTCTTACATTTGGTTCCAAATTACTCTTCACATCCTATTTTAATCTTCTATCTTCAGAAATAGAAATGGCAAAATTAAATACTTTCCATTCATAAACTTCTTTTCAGATAGACAAGGTTCCTGCTTTAGACAAGGAACTGCAGCTAATATTTTCTTTGCTGTTCCAGGTTACTGATATCAATATTACCATCTAATTTCTCTGTAAATTAGTATTCTTTGAGAAGAAGGGAATGTTCCCTTCTTCTTTGTACATCTCTCTGCCACAACTGTGTCATCTTCCGACAGTACAGAAAGCTGCTATGGTGAATTCTTCCACAGAGAAGAACTTCCCTAAAGGAAGTTACTGCTTTACACTCAGTGAGAAGTTCAAGTTGAGAATTTACTATTCTTTCAGTCATGTTGCAGTTGTAGGTTACAGGTATGAAGCAGTGAAATTTTGAGAAAAGTCAGGACATTCTCTCTCAAATACTACCCTAATATAAAGAAAGAAAGGGTAAGCAGCTGAGAAAGTAGGTCTCCACATCCTATCTATATGGAGAAGCATTTTACAAATGCTATTATGTTGCACCTAAGCCCAAATCCAGAATCTATGTGAAAGCTGGACAGCAAATTGTGCTATTGTCCCTATTTTACTGCAGTCTAAACTTGAAGGTGCCTAGATACTGTTAAAAGCTTGCTTTCTGACATTAAAGTTCCCCTATTTCTGTTTTTGGGTATGTGCCCAAGCACTTTAATGTGGCAAATCATGGCAGTCCAGCATTTATTTCATACCTTAAGTATAAGCAGTGTCTTTAAAGTAGGCAGTCCTGCATCTGTCTTGTCTGAGGAGCACTCTCAGAGCAGGTCTATTAGCTACGGTCCAGTATGAAATACAGCCGCAGCCACTGTTTTCCTTTAGAAATGTAGCTGCAGGACAGGGAGCAGTACCATTCAGCAGTGAGAGCAATTACCCTGCTGCAGGCTCCCATGACTTAGGAACAAGGCTAGACGTTTTCTTATCTTACTGCAGTGAGTATTTTGATTAAGTCAAAAGGAATACAGATTGTTCCCCCGGGTCAGAAGGCTGTGGGTACAGAAAGACAGGGTTACCACTAAAAATAATTTTCATTAGCTGCAGAAAAGTTCTGAAATACTTAGGGCTTACTTCAGTAAGGATAACTGCAATGCACTACACTTATGAGGGCATCATCCACTGCAGGAGCACAAAGTGGAGGCAGCTGCCTAAGCAGGCAGTTCTGCAGGAAGAGATGAGGAATCAAAAGCTTAACATTGAACAAAAACTTTAAGAATAAAAAGCATCATAGCAGGATGCACAAACCGAGTTTGTTGTAAATTCACTTTTCACAGATAGGAGATCAAGGTGGGAGGGAAATGCAGATCACAAGTATTGCTCAGAACAAGTTTCCCCCCCCCAACTAAGCTATTGTTACTAACAGAATCAAGCTGTTTTTATAAATAGCAGATAACTATTCGCAACACACATCCCCCTTTTCACTCACACAGTTCACTCTCACTCACATTCAACCATAGTTACCTGGTTGGAGCAACGTTTGGAGCCAATCCCAACTATACACTCAGGCCCAGAGGGCTGTGCTGACACTCCAGTGGCTTCTAGGTAGGTGTTTGGAAGGTCCCTCAGAGGGTCATGGTTTTCATTATCAGATAGAAACCACCACTGTTTTGGATGTGGTCGGAATTATACAACCCACTGCTCATGCTTGTGTGCACTAGCAGCATACATTATGACAAATCCATACTTGTGGATTAATCCACACTGCTGGATTAATCTTTTTGTGTGTTCACTGTTGTTAGGCTCTCACCTGGAATACCATGTCCACATTAGTGCATTGTGCTATCGCAAGGACCTAGATAACATACAAAAAGGTCTAGAAGGGAACAGCAAAACAGATTAGAGATCTAGAAGACATTGCTAGTGAAGTAAAAAGGGAAGAATTGGTGCTACTTTCAGAAAATATGGAGGGAAGACATGACAATAGCTATCAAATATGTAAGAGTCTGCCTCAGAAAGTATTAGACCAGTACAGTACATGAATTGTCTTAAATTATAGCAGGAGGCATTTTCATTAGAAATGTATTAGGATGAATTTTCAAATGTTAGGGAGGAAGAAGTACTGAGACACCCTGCTTCGTGGGGTGGTTAACTGTTAATTTAAGAATACATACAAAATTTTACTTAGAACCAATCTTTTAATGAAACCAAAGTAGAACAAGAAAGAACTTATTTATATATATTTCAGCCACTCATAACTATGTAAAATATTTTAATTTAAACATGATTAAAATTTGACAAAAGATTAAGATATCCAATTATATAAGGACCTTCATGAAACTAAAAATTTTGAGTCATTTCATTGTTTACATTTGGCATAAAATACACTGGAAAAGTAAAAATGACCTATATGTTAATACACTGTATATTTTAAGGCTTTCTGAACCCAGAAGATACAACAGTGCGCTGATATGAAACACAGTACTATCAGCTAGATCATGATGGAAATCTGGAATGACTGGATATTCGCAGGATTAAAACAAACTCGAACAGGGAGAATTTGATTAGAAATTAGAAAAGCCTTTATCACTATAAGATTCTTTAGGCTTTGAATTAATGGCCTAAAAAGGTATGAAATGCTTCACTGATATTGGAGATTTCAAGAGTAAGTTTTACATGGTTTAGTCAGCTATGAATTAAGTATAATTCATTCTGCTTGATCCTGTCTTTGGCAGAATCCTTTGAGGTCCCTATTCTATTATTTAAATGATAAAATATTTCTATTCACAATACATTCAAATCTCATAATATACCTGATCTTTCATTGCTTATATTCACTGCTTATATAGCAGAAGAAAAGCAATTAACACTTCCCTTTCTATCAGCCATAAGTAGAGGAGGAAAATGTGTTAATTCAGATATGACTGAAACTTTACTTTAGATTTAGACTGAAACTTTAGAAAGATCTAAAAATAAGATTAAATAATATTTTTGAGGTGAAAAACTCTGAATATTGTATTTTTCATACATTACAGTTATGTGTTGTAGAATTAAAGAAAATCCCAGTATGAGAACACATGCTCTCTGGATTTTGAAGCTTTCTGACCTGAATTTATACAGCAGAAATCCAAAACGAAATCAGTGACAATGTGCTGATTAAGAGGCCAAGGAGCCTGGGATAGTTTGCTAATCTTCAGGGAAAGCGTCCTTAAAGCATAAGAAAGATCTACCCCGATGTGCAAGAAAAGAAGTAGGCAAGGCAGTAGGCCAGCCTGGCCACACAGGGAACTTTTGAGTGAGCTCAGACTCAAACAGAAGTGTATGGAAGGTAAGAAAGGCAACAAACTACTCAGCAGTTATATAGTGGTATCTCCTGGGCGTACCAGGACAGAATGAGGACAGCCAAAGCTCAGCTGGAGTTGACACTAGCAAGGGATGTGGAAAGCAGCAAGAAGGGCTTCTAGGAGTACCTCAGTAGCAAGAGGAAGATGTAGGCCCACAGCTGATTGGGGCAGGCTACCTACTTCTACACAAGGTTGAGGTATTCAAAGCCCTCAACCACCTCTCAAACCTCCCAAGCCTCTGTATCTAGCAGCAGAGTTTAGGGGAGAAGGAGTACCCATGGTAGAGGAGGACTGAGTTAGGGACTAAAGTAAACTGGATACACAGAAGTCCATGGGACCAGATGGGATGAGTTTGAGAGGATGCTCAGGGAGTTGGCTGAGGTCATTGTGAGTCTGCTCTCTATCATCTTTGACAAGTCACAGTGAACGGGGGAGACACCCAAAGATTGGAAAAGTCAAATATCACACTCATCTTTAAAATACGAATGAAGGAACTATAGGTCAGTCAGCCTCACCTCAGCCAACCTGGGAAGGTTATGGAACAAGTTTTCCTGGAAGCCATTTCCAGGCACAGAAAGATCAAAAAGGTGATTGGGAAGAGTCAGAATAGATTTACCATAAGCCAATCGATCCTGGACAAACTGATTACTTTCTGTGACAAAATGAATTGCTTGGCAGACAAGAGGAGAGCAGTGGATGTCAGTTACCTTGACTTTAGCAAGACCTTACCTTGACTTAGCAAGACTTTCAGCATCATCTCCCTGCAGCTAAACTCAAGAGGTATGGACTGGATGAATGGACTGCAAGGCAGGCAAAAAACTGGCTGGACCACTAGGCTCAAAGGGTCAATGGTTCAAAGTTTCGTGAAGTGAAATAATTCCATGAAGTTCACGTGCATTTGAAGTGGTCACCTGCACCTGAGGTGGAATAACTCTATGAAGCAGTATGTTCTGGGAACAGCTAGCTGGGGGGGCTTCACAGAAAAGGAACTGGAAGTCCCAGTGGACTGAAAGTCAAACATAGGTGAGCATTGTGCCCATGAGGTGATGAAGGCCAGCTGCACTGAGGGCTGCATTACCAGGAGCACAGATAACAGGTCAAGATTATTATTGCCCTCTACACAGCACTTGTGAGGCCACATCTGGCATACTCTGTCCAGTTTTGGGCCTCCAGGTAAAGAGAGATATTGGCAAACTGGAGTGAATCTAGCCAAGGGCCACTGAGAGGGGTAGGGGCCTCAATGTATATGTATATGACATATGAAGAGAGGCTGAGAGATCTGGGAGAATTTTAGGTCAACAGGAAACCTAATCGCTATCTTCAACTACCTAAAGGAGGATTATAGAGACGACAGAGCCAAACATTTCTCAGAGGTGCACAACAAAGGACAAGAGGCAAGAGTCATAAGTTGGGAAGGCAAGGGAAATTCCAATGGGATATAAGGAGAAAAAATTCACCAAGAATGTGGCTAAGGACTGAAACAGGTTGCCCAGAGAGGTTGACTGGATGAGGCCCTGAGCAGCCTGCTCCTGCTTTGAGCAGGGGCCTGGACCAGGTGAGCTCCAGAGATCCTGTCCAGCCTGCACAGCTCTGACAGTCTGTGCTAGAGCTCGGGGCATGACATTTTCAGGATTCCTACATACAGGGATGTGGTTTTTTGGAGCAGACTAAGGAGCTTATTCTCACGGTTACCTGTAATGAGCACAGTTCTCCTTGGCCAAAAGGTGATGCTGTTCCCATGTAGAGGCTGGAATTGTCTGAATGTTCACTTATGCAGTGTAGTTCCAGGTTTAAGTATACACTCAACAGTCCTTCCAGGTACTACTGTCTGTGAGCAGATTCAGAGCTTGCAAGATTACTTCTTCCTGCTAGTACATAAAACAAGAAGCACCCCTTGCAAAACAGACTAGAATTTCCATAGGAGAAAACCACTTTGCCTTAAAAATTCTTGTATTCCTGTGCTTTAATTTCTTTCAAAATCAGGCACAAGTTTACTTTGCTCATTAAACTGTTGCATGCTCATTTTGTTCAATGTTGGTCACAAGACAGTTTGACTCATGAGTTCCAGGTTCAGCATCACCACAATACACGGTATTGTTAAAACTGGCTGTGATTGTTTGCTGATCACGTCTTTTTTTATAGAAAAAATAGACTGTAAGGCCACTTCCTGTTAGAAGAAGAAAAATCAGTACAACAATCATCCCACCGAATCCATGCGCAGATGCAGAAGTAGCTTCATTTTCTGATACTGTGAAAATTAAAAAGAAAAAAAAAGTTACCACAAATGGCCAAAGAGTGCTATTGTATACAATAAACATTTCCCTAAGTAAACTAACTGGTTTGACTGTAAAAATACTGAACAATGATAACAGCAATTAAAATTGGTGCGAGTTCTGGATGGATGATGCAAAATTGGACTTGGTCTCTTCAATGTTCCTCTTAAAAGGAGCATTATATTCACCACAGTTCATTCAGAAAACAACAAAAATATCTTAATTCAGTAAGGCAACCAGTTTGAGAGAGGAGTTCTCCATTTAAAGAAATTTAAAATAAAAGCTTGAGTTAAATTTAACTGAAACTTACCTGGAGACAATTTTATTAGTAAATAATAAATACCTATAAGTTATAGAAATTTCTATTTAATGTGCTTATAAGAAGCAAACCTACCTTTATGGATTGATGAATCATGGGTTGGTTCAACTGCAGTAACTTTAAAATAAAAAATATATATATTATATAGAGTTTGTGAGCAACCAATCAAAGAGTAAATAATATTGCATACATAACTTTTATTTTGTGTTCCTATGGTATTTTAAATAATGGAGATGAAAAATATGTGAAAATACTTTTCCTGACAATTCAGGCTAAATCAATCAAATATGCTTGCTAAAATGTTTCTTAAAAAAAAAAAAAAGTTTTTGTCTCATTGTTAATTGCTTTGGGCACTTCTTTTTTTGGTAGCGGAAGACAGACATTAGAAGTTTTCACACTTCCATGGTATCTAGCCTTCACACTGAGAAATTCAATTTTTTACACTTGCAAAAGTGAAAAGCACTTTTGTACTTGAAAGCATTTAAGTGCTATTTTTAGGCAACTTCCTTTTCCTCCCTCCATTGCTCGGGGAGTGCAATCTAGTTAATTGCTCACAGGACTGGCAGGGCAGCCCTACAGAGCACGTGGACGACTTGTTTGCCAACCTTCCAACCTCTGGAGATCCAAAAGCAGGAGTTTTAATTGCTTCCGCATTTCATCTATTATAGTTGTGCAGTGGATCTGTTTGCCCAGGGCGGATGTTACAAATCTCAAGCTGTGTCCCAGTTGATCTGTGCAAACACTGGAGACTCCATGTGCGCATGGTGACTCACGCTAGCTATATGTGTGCAGAGTTACATACCTCACATCTTACACAGCACTGCTGTGTGCCCACAGTGGACTTTACCCCAGTCTGTAACATATTCGGATTTCTCATGGATCAACACAAAAAAAATACAGGGCCATAAATAAACATTAAAAATCAAATGTACTAGGCTGTTTGCTAGTCCTTGCAGGTCTCCCTATGTGCCTATGTCAGTAAGACTGTGAGAAACAAACTGGGCCCACCTTCATCTTGTACTTTCTGCTTGGCCATCCAGCAGGTCCCAGGCATGTGACACTCCTCCTGATCCCACCAACAGCACCTGTATTCCTTTCCAGGAGCTCAATAACTTTCCACTGCTCCCTTTTGGTTCAGCTATCAGGAGTGTGCCTTTCCTCTCAGCACTGGTTCGGTCATCTGCTCATCACCTGCTGCCACTTGCAGCCTAACCGTAATGCCTCTCAGGTTTCCCCTACACCCTCACCAAGCGATATGTTCTCTGCTGCCCCAGGGGTACAGGCAGGTGCCAAGAAATAAATGTTTTTGCACTGAGAAGAGGAAGCAGTGACCTTCAGGTTCTTCTCCAACATTATTTTTCATTGTCCTTAGGAAGAGTTACTCTTGGCTTTGATGCAAGTAGGGAACACATGCATAAGCATTAATATGTAAAGAGTACCCAGTGCATAAGCATAAGCACTGGGTATATTAACCATTACTTCTAAAATAACCCAGTGCACAGAATGCAGAACTTACCCTTTGGGATTTTGCAAATAAAATTGTGATCAACAGAGCAGTAATAGTTCCTCCAAACTCCATTTGAAACATCCATATCAACACAGTGTTCCTCATAAAATGCTGTAGGTTCTCCTTTCTCCCAGTTGACAAAATCTACTGCACTGCTGTCTGTCCATGTCCATTCCCCTAAAATCAAAAGTATTAACTACTGAGTGGATGAAGTGGGGAATCATTTTCTGTCTACCAGACACTACTATATCTGGGCTTGGAATTTATTATTTGATTAAATTAGCACATTAGCATAACAGAGGACTCAGTTCTCACTCTTTAACAGTCAGAGATGTTCAGATGGGAATGTGTCAAATGTAATATCAATATGTAATAAGTAATATCAATAAGTAACATCAATATTTTTCACTGGAAATTTTGAACCACAAGTACAAGTAAAAAGCTGACATAATTTGGATAAAATATTCCACCAATAGATGAATGAAATTCATGGAAAATTTAGGGAAGAAAACTGAAAAATGAGATTAAGAAATGTTGCTAGGCCATTAATATAAATTGCTATTCTTCTGTGTTGTTTAGAAATAAATTTCAGTTTAAGGCTTCCTGAGCTTTTAATTGCAAGACAATATTTTTCTTAAAAGGCTAACAGCAGTTAAATATCCAACAATTGGCATAAAAATGTGACAGGAAACATTTAATCAACTATTGCAGATCTAAGGTGGAACCTTTTTCAGATTGAAATATATTCTAATTACAGTAAAGATACAAAAAATGTAGACCTCTTGATGGCTTATGTTTTTAAGTATTTTAGCAGAAAAATCTATTAATTATTTAATATATAAACGGTTGATTTCCCTCTGTTTACTTCTGGGTATTTTTATCTCAAGATGCAATGTGAAATAATTACCATCAATATTTTTGAACAATCCTATCCAAAACTTTCTGAAGTCACTTGCAATTGAAGACAAGTAAAGTAAGAGGAAGTTCATTTCAGCTGAATCTTCTATGGAAACCAGAGAAGCACCTAAAATATCAATTAAATATTAAATATAATTTCAGAAAGATTTTCCATTAGAAATTATTTATCTCACTCAGCAATCATGCCATGTTTCATGATGATCAGCTTTATCATATTATTAAAAAGCTTGATAATAATTTTAAATTAGTTGTAGCTTATAATTGATACACATACACACATCTATATATTATTTCTTAGTTCTGGATTTAAAAAAAGAAAAAAATGATAAAAGAAGTTTACAGACTTCAGCACCAAATTCACAGGATTTGATTGATCCCTAGGTTCAGCATGTATTTATATACTTCTACTTTGTATGACCTGACTTTAACCTGATAAAGACTCCACCAAACTGACACTAAGAACACAGACCCTCTATGGACAGAGCTAAGAATTTCTGGTGAGGAAGAAAAGACAAAAAGCAGAAGAGCCATCAAAGTGATGGGATAAAGTGAACAGGAAAAGCAAAAGAACGGTGGAGTGAGTGGAGAGACATAAATTGTAACAGGAGGAGATTCAGAGAGGCAAGCAGGGGCTTTCAGGCCACCTAAAGTGTTAATGGGCAATCCACAAAGAATTAATCCCTTGGCCTATGTATCTCTGACATTCTTAAGTTTTTACTAGAAATGGTGGAAAGACAGAAAAGTAAAACAACAATGAGATTTAGATTGCAACCCGGATCTTTATTTTGGACATGAACAGTTTTTGAAATCTCTTAATAAAAACTGACACTCACCCATCTGAAGACACGTCATGGAAGCATCAGGCCAGCTTTCTTCAGAAGTGGTGTGAACATAGTAGCAATGACCACGGAAAGGAATCCAAGCTCTACCACGCTTTGGTTCAGGACATTTTCCAGGAAGTTGCGGTGGTTCACTAGGGATTAACTCTGTTAGAGAGACACAGATTTCAATGGGGTCTTAAAGGTCAAGGGAAGCATGTGCCAGAAGTAGCCCCTACCAATGTGACAATGATTCCAATAGAAAGAACATCCCATAGACCTGAGATAATAATGTAATGTAATATAAAATAGATAAATAAATGTAATGTAATGTAATAGTGTAAATAATGATAAAACATTAAATTAATGTTGGTAAACTAATGATAAACTACCCTGGTGGAGGTTGAATCTCCAATCTGCTAAAGGAGATTTACAGCAGTTTAACTGCAACTGTCTTTAGCTAGGCTAAAGAGGACCAGTTCTGCAATTTCTGACAAACAAGTACAAATAAAGATCAATTGCTTGTAGCATGAAATGTTGCAGTTAACTTTATGACATGCATATATTGACTGGCCTGTGAAATGAAATGTAATGTACAAAACTTTGGAAATCACTCAGGTAAAACAGACTGGATCTGGGAATTCTTCCTGAACTAAAGCAATAGTTTATCACAAGACCCACACTGTCTATCACAATCTTTACATATGTGCAATGGCTAAATTGAAATAAAGCCACAAATATAAATTCCAGGCTCCCTAATGACACTTGTTCCATTCACAACCTACCATCAGATTGTTTACAGAGAGAGAAAAACGTTTCATTGCAAGATGCTGTCTTCCAGAAACCATCCAGATCTAAATAGACACAGGCTGTGTTCTTATTTGGTTCTCCACGGGCCCAATTTTGATACCTGCTTCTCCTTCTATCTGACCATAGGTAATGGCCATGACTCTAAAAGCAAATGACAATAAAGATTATTTCACATACAAGAACTGGATTAAAAGAAAGAAATGGCAGAACCACAGCTTCTTGGGCAAGATTAACTAGTTTTCTGTCATGAATACCTAGCAGTCTGGTCCGACTTTCAGTCTCTATACAGCAGATGAGGCAGTGATCCTACAGACGTTCATTCAGTATGCAACCATCATTATTAAATTCACATCATCAATCTTTGCAGTAAATGGGGAGAAGGCCTTGTGGTACAAATGTGGATATGGAACTGAAGATTTTATGACAGGGGTCCACACATATGCACAAAGGGATCAAATAAAGATTGCAGAGAAACTAATGTTAGTGTTCCCTTTACAGAGGCTTCTCTATGTATTTAGAAAGCAAAAAAAAAAAAAAAAAGTAGAAGTTCCACTAAAGAGGAATATTGACCATAATTTTCAGGGCTAGAACCCTTAGGCACATACTACGGACCTCTGCCACTCACTCATGCGAACACAGCACTTGTAATAGGTTTCTATCCCTTATAAGGACGTGACTCTTACAAGAGACAGGCTGAGCATACATAATTTTTCAGTGTATTTCACCATGATTTGCAGAGGATGATCAACAACAGACACAGACACAGCTTCCTCTTCTCACCCTGTCTGTCCTGTGCAACCTGACCCCTTCTTCTTTCAATCTTTGGATGTAGGCTCCCATTCAGTTCTTTGTACCAGTTTAACAATCATTTTTCCTTTGAAGTCCTTCAGCAGGTTTATTCCCAGCTTCCATCTAATCCAGGTTTCCTTGTGCCGCCTCTCACTTCAGCTCCAGTTCCTCTCTCCTCAGCATCCGTGCCCTCTCTCATTCCCACTTCCCACCAGGCTCCAGCGCTACCTCTGCTTTTTGGTTTTCTCTCAGGTCTATTTCCACAGATATCCAACTGCATCATCTTCTTTCATGTCTTTTTCATATGCCTTTTATATATGCTTCCCCATGTGCCCATTTAAGGGCTTTCCACTCTTCACTAACTGAGGCTGTCTACAATTTTTACCAATTTTTCTACCAGTCTAAGATATTCCCATTCCCAGATGCCTCTTCCTGCCTCTGTGCTGCACCTTGCCACTTCCCCAATTGTTCCAGTTCAAGCACTTGTAGGAAGTAAATAGAAACAATATGAGTAAAAATAATCTCAAGAAGAAACAGTTATTTCTGTGGCCTGTGTTCAGTGTGTCCTCTGAATTAACTGTACTAGCACATGAGTGTGTGGCAAACCACAGCGTAGGAACTGGAAACTTCTTAGCCGCTTTCACCACTGAAGCCACTATTTACTGCAGGTACATCCTTTGAAATAGGGGCTGTAGAGTTCTTTCTTATACTATGGCCAGATGTTTAGAAGTTTAAAACCCCTGAAGGCAAGGGTAGTTAGGTACCTCGGCAAGACTTTGATGCCTGTAGCTCATTCACAGATCTGATTCATAGCACTCATGTAGGAGCAAACAGTGCCCTCAGTACTGGATCCTGTTAACCTCTGACCAACAAATATGGAAGATCTATTCTGATCTAGAGTACAGGTATGACTGGCACAAGTATTTGATGGTCTTACCGTGTTGCTGTTAAGACCAATCCATACAGGCTCCCCATGGTGTAACATTTGCAACCACAGGTAAGAATCAACGTAAGGATCCAAAATGCTGGCAAGTTCTGCAAATTGGTCTTTGCAGTTCTTTTGTGCTTCTTCCCAGTTCATTTTGTTGTTGAAGATTGCATAGCGGTCATCACCATAATTATTAAAGCCAAAGACCGGAATTGTGGGTTGGGAATTATGCAATTTAGGGTCTGTAACAAACAAAGAAAAGCCACATGCTTTATACTGGATAGACATATCACCGAAAGAGGATCTACTGTACTAGTGTAGTCAAGTAATTGAGAGGCTGCAATAACAAATTAAGATGTGTCAGAACTATCACTACAGTGGTGAAAGTCATGGTTCCATATTCTGTGGAAAAAAATTTCTAATCTTTGTCAGAATGATCTTTGATAGCCTTTTACCATAAGTACCTACAGCGCCTCCAGGGACATGCCTGTACGCGCTAGGCATTCCCAAAGTATAACATAACTGTGTAGGGCATTAAAGGGAACAGTCCCCCACACTTCTTCACAGAATCACAGAATGGTTGAGGTTGGAAGGGACCTGTGGAGATTATCTAGTCCAACCTCCCTGCTCAAGCAGGGTCACCTAGAGCACGTTGCACAGGATCGCGTCCAGGCGGGTTTTGAATATCTCCAGAGAAGGAGACTCCACAACCTCTCTGGGCAACCTGTTCCAGTGCTCTGTCACCCTCACAGTGAAAAAGTTTTTCCTCATGTTCAGATGGAAGTGTCTGTGTTTCAGTTTGTGCCCATTGCCTCGCGTCCTGTTGCTGGGCACCACTGAAAAGAGCCTGGTCCCTAATATATCTTCCATGATATATTAGCATTAGTTGAATTACTAACAAGAAATGGGGTAAGATAAGTAGCTGAGGGTAAAAATGGCACACTGTGAACAAGGAGAGGGATATAACTGCTGCTGAAGAAATTGTCTAAGACTGTAATCGAAATCAAACAGGGCAGTTTTCCAAAGCAAAAGTTGCAACACTTTTAAGTATAACAGTAAAAGTTCTATTTTGAAGAATTTGTCCGTGTAAAGACAAAATATTTTCCTGATACATCTCTTTCCTTCCTAAACACCAAAAATAGTACAATACATGGTGATCCATAGATTTTGTTTTTTAATTTACTGGTCTGGTCCTTAAAATAGGAATGATTAAGAGCTTTTCTCCAGAAAATAAAGTGCATGTTCATCTTGTTAAAATGTTCCTTAGTGCACATGATACTATCAAATTAATTTCACTAAAAATAGGGTTGAATATGAGAAAGTCACTTTTAACACCAGTGTGACATAACCACAACAAATCATCAGCTGTACTAGAAGCTGGTGAAAGAGAACTCACCAGTATTTTTCTGGCATATATAGCTTTTGCTTGTTTTACATTCTTCATCTTTCCATTTCCCTGCCTGTTCAGTAGGGTTCTTCATCATAAAGACACAGTCATCCTAGAAGGGAAATGAGATTAACAAAAAAAGATGTAAATTAATAAGAAACATTCCTATTCCTGCTTGATATACGGACTCACCTATCACACACAGACATGCATAAATGAATAAATGAAGATCATATATATGAACTCATACAAGCAATGGTCACAAGCAGTAATATGACTATAACCATTTACAACTCAACCCTAGAAGAGTTTGTACTGGCACAGAGGAAGTTGCAAAGTACAGCACAAAACAAGCATCTGGGACCATGTACACATGCACATCTCTGCTTGTACGTGCATGTGTGCATGCGTGTATACATGCATGTGCTAGGTCTGACCCACAGCACATTGCAGTTTAGTTGCTGTTTTCCTGGAGGTCATGGGGAAGCATTCATCAGCACTGAAGATGATTGCCTAAAGAGCTAAAATCCTCTTCCTGCCCCAGTCCAGCATCAGGAACCAAAGTTGCCACCACAGTTAAGCAGCATAGGGGTAGAGATCAGAAATGACATCTGGTAGGCCCCCTCCCTTCACCCCCCACAACCACTTCCACCTTGATTTGGGTCCTTTACCCTCATGCTTTGCCTTCCCCAGCATGAGAAGCTGCTGCTGAGCTGTCTGTGGCTGGAGGCAGCAGCTCTCCATCCCTCATATCAACATAACCTAATCATATCTCCGAAATTTCTCAAAGGCAGTAGCCCAGGTCTTGGCTGTAAGTGAAGGAGGGTGTACATGAGCTCCTCATGTTAGGAAATGGGCACAGGCTCCTACAGAAAGCATGCATGAAATGGGGAAGTGTTGGAGATCCCCAAAACCAGGTCTAGCCTAGATGACAGTTGAGGTTGGACCTTACAGAATTATTTCCTGTTTCAGTAGGATGAAAGTATATTAAGGCATTTTCTAAATAGCAACAACATTTAAAACCAACTTATTATTCAGTATCAAGCTGTGAGTATGTCTCCCTTCAACACAACTTCTCCAGGATAGTTAAACAGATGTACAGGAGTGGTGCTATCAACCAGTATTCTACATTAGCCATTTTAAAACTATTGAACAACATTCAATTTTGTTTGGCAATTAAATATAAATTGGCATAATAGTGATAAAATTTTTAAAGCATGCAGAAGAGATATTTCACAAGGAAGATTTGATAGATGGCATAGAGGGAAAAGATAAAAATATGAAAGGAGGATCCAGATTCTCCTTCTTCTGGTGGTATAATTCAATTCATTTACCTTAATAAGTTCAGAGCCAAGAAATATAAATATACACAGTTCTACAAATATTTTCATCAATTCTAAATAACATTCACTGTGTCCCAAAATCATACAGTTACTGTCATATATGGTTTGAGTCTCTTGACTCTCTTGAGTCATGGTAAAGCGGAGGAAATTGCTCACTAGTCTGAGTTTTGCACAATGCTTCCAACCAACCATCTGTCTGGATTCATACTGAATCATGACAAAACACAGAATTTGAAAAAAAATGCTTGAAGGTAGATCTGCAACATGATTACTGTGCTTTCAAAAGCAACAAGATCAATAAAAAACTTCATAAAGGAAACCTTATAGAAAATACAGTTGTGGCTACATGCATTTTAATTCATCTACCAAAGCTATGATGATTAAATGATAACCAGAAATTAATGTTTACCTTACTATAATAACTTGGGGAGCCTTTTGCCCAATTTGTGTAGTGAACCGGGCTTCCATCGGTCCATAAGTATGAGTGCTCCCGATTTATGTCATTGAGTCCAATCCAGGCATCAGTTGCAGCATCTTTTAAGAGGGACATGAGGAAAGCTAAAGGAAAAAAGAAAATTTATACAAGGAGGAAAACTAAATGCATCTATCCCCAAACAGCAGATTCTAGGGTACCTGAAACAAGGACAGTACATTTTATTTTGCTCTTTTTTTTTTTTAATAAGGTGTTAATCTCATGATAAAATAAAAAGAATAGATATTCCTCAGATATTAAAATCAGAAAAAATATTTACTAATTCAAGCATGGGCAAGTTTTAAACTTAAAATTTTAACATAAAATGGCTCTCTAGATCTTTTTAAGGAATTTGTGTGCACACACTTCTGTGTTGTTGATCATCTAAGGAAGCACATAAAATGGTTTTGATGGTATTACACACATAGATTAACAGCCTCAGTACACTGCGACTTGGCACATAGAAAATGAGTTCTACAGACCGTGCATTTCATTTTCTTCTTTAGTAACTTCTTTGCTAAACAGAGTTAATAACTTCGTTTCTAAAGAGACATAATACAAATAAGACTATGTAAGAACCAAGTGTGTATGTTACTGAGACCTCAGCTTGGTGGAAGGCCAAATACTTTTTTTCTTCGCTCTTGCCTAGCTCGACTTTCCAGTAAAAGACTGTCTTTCCTCTGCTGTGGAGAAAAAGCAGAAAACTTAAGCTCTGATGGAACAAGCCAGATGATGGTCCACAGAGTCCTCAGGAGTCCTGAGGCGTTACATTTCCTGAGCAAGCATGAGGCCTCAGTAAAAAACTGTAACATGCTGAACAGCAAGACCAGCAGGCTCAAGTCTAGTAGAGTAAGGAAAAAAGGGGGAAGTTGGGACTTTGGAATTAGGACTATCTGCTGCCTGAGGGTACGTCCTCCACTGACACCCACAGCATTTGAATCAGCAGCGAGCTGTACAGTAATTTATTCTGTTTATTCTGTTCTACAGTAATTTACTCCTGTGGTGCGTTATTTTATTTGTGCGCTTAAACTTAAAAAATAATATAGGGACATTTATTAGAGGATAAGGCCCAGTATAAAATCTTAATATCTGAAGAGCAACAATTCTTATGTCAGTCCTAATATTAGCCCCAAAGCTATGATCTTAAAAAATAATCAAGACACTAATATCTCTGCAAATATTTTTTTCAAACTTAAAATTTGCTCATTCAACATAACTTGATATTACTATGGCATAAATAATTACATATACTGCAGAAGCATTTGTTTTAACCTGTTTCACAGGAATTACTTGATGCCTCATCTAGTAGGAAAAAATTTGTACATTATACCTTGTGTTTCCTTTTTTGATATAGTAGCCAGGTTTCCTCTGAAATGTCTACAATTGTTCCGGGCGGCGTGCCATGTCAGTGTATCATTTTCATTAAGGCCAAACATTCTGAAACACTGAAGAACAGAAGTGTGCCAAGGCTGTAATTAGACAGCTTTTCAGAGGTTCTGGTGATAACTTTTCAGTTCGTAACAACCAAGATAAACTGGAGATTTTAAACAAAAGGGGAGATCAGCTGATCTAACAGTCTTTTCTGGCTTGAAAATGTCTTTATGAAAGAAAAGATATATCCTAGGAAACTAGTATAAACCCTCACATTTTAGCATACACTTAAAAGAAGGAACATGTCAGTCTAACAGCTTCAGTGGAAATGAATCTAAAGCAATGGTTCCTCAGCATTTCTGTGGGAGAAATGCACAAGACCTCAGAAAACAAACGAGGTGCAACAAGGATAAGACATGTTATTGCAGCTAAACATCTCAGTTTCCAGTTGCCCTGTTTGTGATACCATGCTTGGTTTTCATAGGATAACCACAGAAAGAGAATGATTCTGACACTAGTAAGAAAACTGAATTTACCATTTCTCGTAATATGATTTATGAGGTTTAATCAAGGTGTTGTTAGACAGCACTGTCAGAGTCAAGCAACATAAAAACAGGAATTTGCTGTTGAAATTATACAACAGAAAAGTTAATTTGGCAACCTGGGGAAAAAAGGTCAGCAAAGGAAAGGTATCTTCATGACAGTCAGAAGTGGTGTCTAAATACTCAGAGAGGAGTCAAGGAAGGAGACTCCAGGAGCTCCTCTTTCAGGAGAAGGAAGAGAGAGACATTTTAGCTTTAGAGAGCACCATAAAAGGGAACAAACTCTGAGTTTGTGCCTCTTTTCCCCATAACTGAGAGAGAGGGGAAGAAAGAGAAGATAGCAGCCAGGCACCTTAAACAAAGGAGCTCTGTCAAACTGAAATCATATTTAGACTTAGCCAAAAGAAAGAGAGATGGAGCTAGATGAGACAAATGAAGTAGATAAGGATTATCTTTATTGCTAGCTGTATTCTTAGCACTGCACACTTGTTTTATAACTTTATTTTATTGAGGAAAATCTATGCTTTTCAAATACATATACTCTCTTATCCTGAAATGTTGTCTTTTGAGAAGGCTGACTAAGAGTGATCTTATACAATAAAGTGTGGCAATGCTTATAACTGGATTACTCAAAAACCTTAACAAGTGTTTGGTTATGTAGAGAAACTAAAAGTTTGCTCAACAGAAGGTGCCTCAGTGGCTTAAGAGCCAGTAGCATAGCAACCACGGGATGAAGAAGTGTCCAAGGGACCTGTGACAGCCAGATGAGCTCAGCACAGTAACAGAAAACATACTACAGCTCTCAAGCTGTGTCTCAAGTTGCTCAACCATTTTGGGCAACACCAAATAATAGCATAAATATAAGATGAAGCTTAACTCTTGTGTGGCTCATAACCTCTCCTATAACTGCTGTGGTCCCAATAGAGGTTAACATTTCTATTTCAGGGAGGTTTATTTTCAGATTCTTTAATATACCCAGTCAGAACATATTTTGTGATAATCTAAATCCCTGCTACAACTGTGAAAAACTGAACCAACAATGTTTTTTATTCTGTTCTTTTTAAAATATAATATACTGGCCTTTCATACTGCACCTTGTTATTAAACAGGACCCAATCTTCTGGACAACCACCCTCTGGTGATGGTGAAGTGGGAACAATGGTTGGACGAACAGTATTGTTGAGCCTTTCACAGATGAATGACTCAACACTGCTGCAGCTGAGATCATTCCATGTACCTGAAGGGAAATCAGAATAAAAGAAAAACAAAAATCAAACTGAGATTAGGATGCAAATGTCCTTTCCTATAAGAAAAATCTATTATAGGAAGTAGAACTGATTGCAGTATTTGTATTTCTCTCCCTTCTCCCCCAGAAATAATGAGTTATTTTTATGTATATGCTCCTAATAAACATTCAGGTTTCCAGCAACATTCAAAATATGAAATATTTTGTCTGAGAAGAGAAATATTTCAATATTGAAAAGCCTTGGCATTGCCAATGGGGAGTTTTAGTTCAACTACTTAATTTACCCACTCTCTGTAAATTCAGTCTCTCTATATAAGGTACTTGCTCTTTGTTACCATACTACCTGAGCTTCTCCCAGTTTTAAATCTTCCATGTACCTATTCTCCACATGGGAGTGTGATGTAAGAATATAACATTACCATCTCCAGCCCCATTTTACAGATCAGGAATGGAGAGAAAAAAGGCATTCACCTTATTAATTGTAGATATTTCCTATGTAGATATCTACAGCAGAGATAATCACACCTGATGTTCAATGGAGATCTTGTCATTACAGTTCAATGAAGTTACGGACATAATTCTTCTTGTCTTAAAGAAGATATCTAAAACAGGACATAGCATCTACTCTGCAAAAGGTGTCTATGTCCTTCCACTGACCATTAAGAGAGCCTGGGAAGATTATCCCAGCTATAGATGTGGAGACTACAAATGATTAAAAGTAGGAAAGGTGAATTGCACCAAAGGAGAGTAAGTGCTTGGTGAGAATTAGCATAATTATCCTTCCCATCTGCCTGTATTAAAAAATACTTGCATACTTGCACTCTTTTTTTTTTTCATTAAAATACTGTATAGGATTGCATAGTAATAATCACAGTCATGTCCAAACCCTATATTGTTAGGAACTGCACAAATGATAACAGATAGTGGATGTCTTAGAGAAATAGTAATAAAATGGAGTTAGAGCAGAAAATAATATTGACTCTACCCGCAGATGGTTTGACACTTAACTGATTTGTTCATGTTGAAAATTTTTGACAAAGCTAGGAATCAAATTGCAGATGTAATCCATCATGTGTAATTACACAGAGTCAAATTTTTTAAAAGGGCATAAATGAAAGAAGACAACATGATTTATTGCCTAAGCTTTTTAAACCCTCTATCTGTCATCACTTTGCTCATTATTACCCAGTAGTGCACACACGGCCTCCCAAGCCTATATCACACCATGTAGATAGAATGTTGTTATAGTACCCACCTGTTTGGGCATACATGACCACACAGTTTTCATCATCATTTGCAAAATTGGGTTCATTTGGTGCCCAAGCAACATAGTTCACAGGGCTTCCATCCATCCATCTGAAAGAAATCATGTTGTGAAATAGTAGTTGTTAGTAAATAAGTTAATATTTCTTTTTAAAGGACACATTAGAGCTTTTTATTTTAAATACAATTTTAAAATTAGCTAACAAACACTTTTTGTTCTCTAGTAAAAGAAAAACAAGGTCACCCACTTAGAATCAATAAAAAATATCTTTATGTCAACTGCCTAGTCTGTTGACCTGGACCAGGTCTACACTAATAATCTCAACTGGTGGCTCCAAACTTTCTTGGTCCCTGAGCATTGATAACTAAAAAAAACAAAAACAAAAAAAACCACCAGTGCAATACTGGACTTGCCTTTCCCTGGAGCACAGCAACAGAAACCTGAGGTTAGCTTAGTAACTTTCTGGAACCACCAGCAGTAGTTTAAGACCTTTTATGGTAGGCAAGATCCTTGAACCACATGCAGGGGATCACTGGGAGCCATTTTGTTAAACAAAGATAATCTTTAATATTGTGTAACTGTTGCTTTCAGTTCTGCAACAAATACTTCCTACTTTAATGATTCATACATTTATTCTCAAAAAATAGCAAGAACAAAGTGAAAAAAAAGCCTCAGTGTGCTGCAGGGGAGGATAACCATGTGGGGAATCTGCTGAGGGTAAGGGCTTTCAGACAATTTCAGCTCAATGGGTTTCCAGTTTTGGAGACTAAGCAACTGTATGCGTATTTCTACAAGTAAAATACAAATAAGGAATACAACAGGTGGGGCCCAACTGTTTCCACTTGCAAATCTTCCTACTGAGCCAAATAGGAATAAACAGTGTGTAATAAACTGGGAATAATACAAAGACAATTAGTGGCACCATCATCCAGCAGAGATAAGGGAGAAATTAAGGAGGAAGCAGAGAAAACTGGACAAAACAGATTTTCTGAGCAGTGGATGTGGTGTAGGAAGCAGTAGTTCCAGGAGATGAGGCTATCCATTCTCTGTGGCTTGCAGCCAGGACAGACACCCTGAAAGGACAGGAGAAAGGTTGAGACGAAGAGGCTGAGAATCATCTGACCAAGCTTGAAATCCCAGGAGGCAGCACTAAAGAAAGGGAGAAAAGTGGGGGTGACCATTGCAGATGCAAGGGAAGCATGTCTGTAATTCACCTACGGCTCCATGGATATTTGGGGTGTTCCCAGAACACTTTATTTCTGAAGACATTTATAGAAGAGCAATGACTCCGCTTAGCCTGAAGCTGTCTTGCCCTGGAATCTGACATTACAGCCATCTGGAAATTACCTTCCACGTAAGGGCTATGAGCTCTCCCATACTGATGTTTAGCTTCTAAAAAAACACCATGATACCTCACTGCAGGCTTGGGGGGGTTGTTTTGTTTGTTTGGTTTGGTTTGGTTTTTGACCATTTCAATACTTGATAATGTCTGCAAGTGAGGTGATACTGCCATCTGGAACATCCCTAGAGACCATGAACCTATTTTTTCTCTCATCTAACATGGAAAAGTGGATGACACTGCAATGAGTGCCAGCAAGCATCTCAGCCCCACCAATACAAAAGCAGAGCCTAGAACCAAAGAGAAGGGGAAACAGAGAGTGCAAATATCATGGGAGGAGTGTTACCCTAAGGATCACAATCTTATTTTAAAGCTTTATGCCAAGATACAGCTATAGACAAGTTTTGTCAGTCATTGAACTTCAATGGTCTCTTACAGACAGCCATACTGAATATTTGCATTTAATATATGATTTTATTTTTATTTTTTTTACTTACCGGAATGTTTTATCAAGGCTCACGCTTAAGCCAATATAAAAGTTATTGCCCCAGTCTTTATAGAAACTCTAAAACACAAAAAAAAAGATTTTAAGGAAATGTAAGAAAAAAGTTTTTGAATAAAATAAGGAAGCTCTCAAAACTGGTTTAGTTTCAGTTGTACAATTTGCATAGTATGTAACGTTGCTGGGATTATGTGCCTGATCTGCAAAATGCAAAACTTTCATCTGATTTCCAGTATTTAAGTAAAAAGAAAAGCAGACTGGAGGGAAAATCTATGTTCAGAAAATAAAAACACCTCTTAGGCAGGCTATGAAATAAAGGAATATTTTTAAGAGTTTTGGGAAAACGTAGTGAGAATTTCTGAAGAACTACTAGTAAATGTTGTTTTTTAGTACTTATTCATGTGGGAGGAAGGAAGGAGTCATATTTGTTTTGAATAATATAAAAACTTTTTCCAAAGGAATGTATAATTATCAGGCTATTCACCTCCTCTTAGAAAGTACTCTGACTTAAACTTTTTACTGAAAACCTGAAAAATACCAGCAGTTTATAAAAGAGGGAAAGAGCTTTCCTTGAATTTTGTAAAAAGAATGAGGTGGAAAACAAAAAAAGTATACTCAGTGACTGTAATTTGCATCTAAGTAGGAAAGAGGTTTTGAAAGTTGCACTCAGAGTGTTCTAGCAAAGAAGCTCAGGATTTGCCTACACGTGGCAAATAATCAAAATAATAATTATGGTAAAGTTCTTAATAGATAAGTCCATTAAAGGTGGCACTGATTTTTTTAATGACAGGGAGCACCTTCTAACATATCAGAAGCCAGCTGACAAAGGTGCCTCAGTGCTGCACAGAACAATGCATTTTTGATGTAAAACATTTTTCTTACATATTTCCAAAGAAAGTTTTTTTCACTTTCACCCTCAATGACAGCAAGATCACCACCATTCTTCCTGCAAAAATCCCTGGCTTTTTCCATAGGCATTGGTTCCTTGCTGAAGTAGTATTCCTTATGACGATATATTATCCAATCATCTTCACTAACTTCATATTCATAATCTGCAAAGTAAAACATTAAGCAGAGTATCCGTAAAAGAAATTAGCATCATTATATGATAATTTCTTTCTGGTATTGAAAGAACAAGACTTACTGAATGTGGAAGTAGGTTCTGGTTTCAACGATGCTCCTGCAATATAAATCAATATCTGACTTTATTATGTCTCTCAGATGTCCTCTCTCAGTTAAATATACTTTTATAATTATTAGCATTTTAACTCCCAAGAATAAAATGAATTGTAGGAATAATTCAGTAGGTTTATTTTTGTCATAGAGTTTTTCAGAATATATTAAAAAATATGTTACACTCAGCAAAATACCACGTCATAGGTGATCACAAGTTAAGCCCACAGAAACTATGCATAACTTCAGATTACTCAGTTTGACTTCTTCATCATGCACCATATAGCTCCTAAACTCACATACATATCCCACGGACAAAATTCATAGTTTTTGACTACTTTTATTTAAACTGAAAAGTGTCAAGCGCTTCAGTGTGCTTGGTGATACAGCTGGCTTTCATACATGCAGATGGTGTGATTTGACCTGAAAAGGATGTTCTTATTTGTCTCTACAAGTTTTTTAAGGAAGAAAGTCACCTTACCTTTCTTTATGTGACAAACATAGTCATTCATATGTTCACAAAATAAATCATTCCATTTCATATTATTGTAGCTGTTAAACACTCCACATTTTTCATTCCCATCATAATTGTTTGGTTCTCCACCTGCCCATTTTTCAAAATTTACCTATAGTGGAAACATAGCTCTGTTACTAATTTTTTTAAATCAAAACTATTGTCTTATACTGTCCTGTTAGAGGAGAATGCATTTCACTTGATTTCAAGGTCAGTCTTATGTTTTGGTGCCAGACCTTGTAAGGAGAAAGACATGGCCCTTGTATAGAGTAATGATTCTTCTATGTATTTATAAGACATTAACAAGCTAAGAAATTGTGGCCCTCCTTGTTATCAGGAGAGATGAAGTTGTCCTGTCAAGCTTTGAGAAGAAGCATCCAAGTACCATCCTCTGACTGCTGGGTTGATTATCCTGCTCTAATGTTTCAACTTGAGACAATCCATATGTGCTGCTAGACTAACTTGGGCCTTGCAGACCTTGATATATTAAAGAGGGTGAGGGCAACAGAGCTTAGCTTAACTAGACATATACAATTATTTCCAACAGTAAATGAAATATGGGGATATAGAGATTGGTATGAACAAGACTTGCTTAAGTAAGAGAGACGAGTATTTAATCACCTTTGATGATATTGCGTATATTCAAAATGTCATACTGTTACATATAATTATGAACAATCAAAAAATAAAAACTAATTCCTAGAGTGGGATTGAGAAGTAAAGACTTAAAGGCATTTGTGGCTGATATAGGAGAGGTTGTGTGACAAGATATATATGGAGAATTAGACAAACTGCTAGAACAAGAAATTATTTACTCACTGGTGAGCCATCACTCCATATAAATCCTCTGTCAGAGTCCAGGGCATTTAAACCCATCCAGTAAGAAGAGCGAAGATAACTTCTGTCTCTGAATGATTACACACAAATATAGACAATCAGACACAGTGGAAAATAGAGAAGAAGGCTATATATCATTACATTCTCAGTGTTGTGGCACTTGAAGTATCACTTAACAGAGTCATAGAAAGTAATAGGAAGCAGTGAAACAGTGCTTCATGGGAAGGATCACAAGTATCATGATACCACAAATATTAAATCAAATGAAAATATATTTTTAAGTCCTTGGTCCCATGAGGGAGCTTAGGCATCTGAATGCAGACCTGCCTGTACTCATATGCTTGAGCTAAACGTATGTTTAAGTGCATCAATAAGTCAGGCTTTGCTTAGTCTCCAAATTTTTCCTGTTAATTACGGAAGGAAAGGAACCTTTTACAACGGAAAGTATTCCTTTAATCAAGAGTGTTTCATCCACTGATCAACTACAAGTGAGCTAAAAAGATAAAGTTTATCTTTTTGAAATAAACTCCATTGAAACCAGTTTTGATGTTCCTTCTTTTCTCTTTATACATGTCCCTGATGCTTCAACACAGAGTACCCCTTCCCCAAAGACCTGCTAAGAAACCCTTTTGCTCGCCTCTTTCTACCTGTTTACTTCTTTGCAAAGATATACATTACCTTTGCAGAGTAGAAACTGATCATCTGAAATCTTTTATGTCTTTTAGAAAGGTAGCTTTTTTAATGTTTTATCTCCTATATTTAAACAACGGGTTTTGTGGATACTCACAAGCCAGATATTAGACTTTGTTCATCTTCACTATGAATACTGGCCAGATCTCCTCCAATGGCTCTGCAAAAATCTCTTGCACCAAACCATGTTTGCATTTTCTCCCTTCCCCTCTGGAAAAGCTGCAAAAAGTGGACAGTTAATTCCTATGTCAGGTATTACAGAAATTCAGAAACATTCAGAAATTCAGAAAGCTTCTCTTTCTCCTGGTCCCCTGCTCTGTGGTTTCATCACTTACCATTTAACTGTGCCACCAAAGCCAGTGGTCATCTATCAAATTTGGTCATTGCAACTTTGTATTGCCTGTCATCTCTGTGTCCCTGTGACTCCATTCTGCAATTTCATCTACATATGGCACTCTCCTTTAGGTCTTGCCACACCACCCTGGGGTTGGCTGGAAACATGCTACCGCAGAATAACTATTAGGTAAATAGGGTAAAATCTATCTTTCATACATTTATGGTTTTTATTCACATTTTAAATCTCAAGCATTTGCATTCAGAAGATAAATACTTACTTTGAAGCATGAGCTACTCTGAGGAACTGATTTCCACCCCTCTGGGCACGACGGAAGAGGAGTCGTTGTTGGAGGAGGGGGGGGGGTCACTCCCTGAACCAGTTGCTTGCAGAGAAACATGTTTTTCTCCTCACAGTTCAAAATATTCCATAATCCAGCTGAAGTTCCTGTTCTCATGGCCACACAGCCTGACTCTCTTCCTTCATGAAACATAAGATTTACAAACCTAATTGATAAAGATCTGCATCTTCTCAAAGCATTTTCTATCTACTTGAAATTTGCTTGACCCCACTGTGTCTGGACACCAATAGCTCGTATGCATTTCAATTAAGTCATAAAGAAGCTTTATCACATTCCTCTTATATTACACTATGAAGCACCAAAATATCAAATGAGCAAATAACAAAGAGAAAATGATACCAACAAACACACTCAATCCCAGGCGGCCAATCGGGAATTGGGGATGGCCTGTTCCACCATCCCCTTTCTCTTTAGTGCAAATGGAGAGATGTACTTTCATTTCTACAGCTTTATGCCAGAATAGTTTCAAAACAGCACTTTAGTTTTGAAAACCTAACTTCTTGGGCCCCAGACTAGAAATTCTTCAGTCCCATTTCCACAGCGTGTACCTGGCATTCCTGAGTTCCAGTTAGTGAATGTAACAGCTTCGCCATCAGCCCATTTGAAAGTCCCTTGCTCCTCCACATCTGAGAGAGCAATCCAGAAATATTTTGCTGGATTGAATCCAATTACAGAAGTCAAAAACGCTTGTTCATATCTGTGAAGAATAAGTTCCAAAATTATGTTGTACTAAAATTTTATCATAATTTGTCCATTTCTTCAAACAATTCATAATACCAAATTTGGTAAAGTTAAAGTGATTTCTTAATATGTGAAAAAAATAGCATAGATAGAAACAAGAGCAATTATCTTACCCTTAAAATTCTATTTATTGTGTAAATTTTTTTATTATAATTTTATAATGTAAGTTATGTTTATAATTTAGAGAGATTCTGTTCTCCTTTTGTACTCTACAATGAACAGCATAAGCCAGAGAATACTTGAGTTAATGCATTTGTGTTATTTACTCTATAAAAATAAGTGATTCAGTGTTTTACTGAGGTTTGTGATAAGATCTAGATATTTGAATCTTGTTACTCTAGGAAAAATTCTACTTTTATTCCAAAAAAGGGTAAGTTTCCAGATCTCCCTGTTGCAAAGAAAAAGCCAAAAAGCTCAACACCAGAAGAAATAAATAGTTTCACATTTATTTGTTTATTTTTAATTCCATGAGTTTTAAAACAATCTAGCAATTCTGAGCGGGAGAGGAGGTTGACTCCATTTTTTAATTCCTGGGGTCAGCAATAGTATAGATGTGTAGTAGCAGGGTGTTGAACATTTGTATTGATGACAAAAAGCCCCTGCTTCAGTTCTACCATATATATTCCTGCGAAAGGAATAGTGTCACATTAGACACTGTTACTAACTGCAGACTGGGAGGTGATGATGGTTTTTGGCCCTTCCATCCTGGTTGCACATGTGAAAGGACAAGAATTATGTTTCCTTACCTGTCTTTCACAGTAGCCAGATAGCCTTTGTTTACTTCACAGACTTGTTTTGCTTCTGAAAATGTTGCTGGTACCTGTCCCATGGAATAACAGTAAAAACCATGCTTTGTCCAGCCCTGTCAATGTAAACAGCAGAAACGCACAGGAAGTTTTGTAAAATTGCACAGTGCTATGCACTTCTAAAAGCTACATTAATGCTACATCCTAAGTCAAAATTAATCTCAGAAGCCATGAGAAAAAATGAAGAGGATAATCAAATGGCCTTTGTAACCATAAAACTGTTTCTTCCTACTTGATAAAGGACACACAAGACCAAAAATCGTTGGTCTTCATGAGCGATGGGCCTTGGTTATGATTTGGAGCTGGAATGCATGTTCAGGAGCGCTTTGCAGATCCTCGTGTAAAACCTGGTCTGCTTTTGCATTGTGTAACTCTAGTGGCACTATCATTTTTCTCCCTACCTTTTGCAACAAGCTGTATTACAAACAACCTACAAAATAATTTGTGCAAATATCCCTGGCCTTCTGTGGTAGATAGACTGAACTGAGAAGTGTACTGTGCAACCTGCAACCTGTGGGATACAGCACGAAAAAATAATGACATGCTCTGCAGAGAGTAGTTTTTATGGGACCTGAAGTGACCAGCTCTGTTTAGGGAAGAGAACTGGATGAAGTGAGCACATGAGGGAATGAAGAAAAGAAGTCATCCTAAATTTTATTTAAATAATAAAATTTTCCCCTTTAGTCTGAAAAGTGTCAGTACATACAAATTAACAATTTTCTAGGACTCTACCAAGTGCAGTCAAAGTAAATGACTTCTGAGATACAGCTTAACCTTCATGGGAGTGAAAGTGAGATGCAATACCTGAATAAATCACTGCTTTTGTTTTACACTTACTTTCTGGCAGCCTGGGTAAGTAACCTCAGCTTCCTCTGATTCTTCTGCCAAAGGTTTCCTTTTACAGATGTAACCAAGTTTCTTTTCACATGCACTGTCAGCCCAGAAGCCATCCTGAGCATGGTAAGAAGAGAGCACAAAGAGAAGTCTGAAGAAAATCCAGATCCAATATGAACATTTACCAAACCCAGAGAGAACCCAAATCTCTCTACATTTGGCTGAGGTCATTTCAGCTCTTTTCTTTGCCTTGCTACTGTCTCCAATGCCCCCAAGTAGGGAATACAATACAGTGGGGGTAACATTTCCTCAGAGATCTCAGAATTAGTGTAGCATGCAATAAAGGTTCAGTGGCTGATGAGAACAGTAAGGAAATACTCTGCTCCATTCTTTCTCACTAGTGTAGTGAGACACTAGAAAGGAAATGTTGGATAAATTAAACATAAAATACGAAGCATACATTATTTAAGCCTTTCTCCATAGTATTATGATACGTCATTTTAAACTGTGCATAAAACAAGATAGATTTTTTTGTACCTAATTTTTTGTGCCTCCAGTAATATCAGCTTCCAAATTGGCTCTAATAAACGTATGTGTTAGGTGGTTTGGGGAAACATATGAATGTCCTTGCACCAAGAATCATATTATGCAACTATGATCAGCCATGTTGTGTGGGGGTGATGAGTTACTTCAATCAGTTTCAGATGGGAGATTTGTTATAATTTTTACAGAGCAGAGCAAGTCTCAGTGCAGTGCATTGCTTCTTGTGCTCTACCATACATCTTCCTGTATCTAGTCTCCAGGTTCCCTCCACACTAAGATATTCTGAATCAAATCAAGTTCTTAAAAACCTAAAAATAGAGTCTGGAATCTTTTCTTGATTTTTTTTCACTGACTATTCCCTTTTTGAGGGCCCAATGGACAAAAACATGAAAGAGTGCGACAAAATTTTACCTCTCCCTTCATAATGATGCAGTCTGCCTTATTGTGTGTGTGGTTTGGCTCCCCTTGATGCCACTTGGTGTATGTCACAGGTGTCCCATCACTCCATTCAAAATACATTTGAACCCTGAAATCATTTAGACCAATCCACAGCTCATCATCAGGCTCTGGGAACACAAACGTAATTGTAGGTGTGGTTATGTCTTAAAAGGGAACATCCACATCTCACACCCATGAGAACTGAATGAGCGAGAAAGCTGATTCCCATCATATTTTTTAAAGATCCTTAAGATCATGGTTACAATTAAATCAATAATAGTGACATTGTAATTTCAGGTGAAAGAATGGCCTGCAGGAATACTCACTGTACCCAAGCTGAGACACTGCAAAACTGTACTCCTCGATATTATGAATACTCGCCAGCTCTCCACCTTCTTTTCTACAGGAAGACTGGGCTTCTTTCCATATTTTCGGTGTTCTGTAAATTATATAGCAATGACCTGCGTAGGCCACCCATTCCCTGGGGCATTTAATAGACTTTAAGTCACCTAAAAAGAGTTATTTCAAACAATTAATGAGCAATCCTGCTCAGTGTTTTGTGATAATCAAAAAGAAAATGACTGGTATTGACAAGTATTTGAAATATTGGAGCACATACCGGTAGAGAAGAAAAACAAATGTGTGAGTATCATGAAGAATACAAAACAGATTTTCCTTTCAGCACAGTATTGTCACACTTATTTTTCACTACCAGCTACCCAAGAACTCTTTCACAGAAGGAAATAAATACAAAGTAATTTGGCATGCAGCATAGCAGGGCACCACTTTGTGCTCAATCCTTTTCAGCGAGGGGTACAGCCATGTTTTTCAGAATGGGGCCTCTATTCCTACCAGGAACTTTATCTCTGAATTTTGAAGATTTTCAGTGTTTTTCTCTGGAAACACCAGCTGTTGACAGCCAACTGGAGCTCCTGCGCTGCCTAGATCATACATCCAGAGAGCCCAGGCACATTCATGTTGTATCAGAAGTGTAAGAAATACCAGCTGCACACGTCCTTCTGTGGCTATTTCTCAGTGTGAATTTAGTATGGTCAGCCATCTTGCACTTTGATGAATGCTCATATGATCTACACCTGTACTAGCAAACTGAAGAGGGCAGGAGGTGGGCCCAAGCATTGGCATGTGACCGTCTACATTGTTCAGTCATTATCACGCTCCCTAGACATAGTTTTGACCTTCTCAAACTTGCATTCCCCTAGAAAATGTCCAGGCATGGTTTGGAGGTTAATATGGGTCAGAAACCATTCCCAGTAAGCAGTTTTGGATGCAGCCAATCTGTGAGGGCAAGAGTATAGGGATTCTTGCTATGACATACCATTCATCCTAGGAGCCAGAGAATAATCTTATTTATTAGTATAGATGTGGCTGAGGGAGTTACTGCAGAGTTGCTAGCATGCTGGGAATTCCCATGTGAACTAACTGCACACTATTTTCTTCATGTAGATGTGATGTGAGTCTGCCTCAGGTCCAAAGGGAACTCAAATGGGAAAAGGTGCCCATATTCTGGAACTGTCCTTCCAGAACAGAGCAGAAGGGGCTGGGGAGAGCAGGTGGAGCAGGAACTCTGGATTGCACCTTTTTGCAGGGCACAGCTCTAGAGTGTTTTGCAGACCACAGAATATTCATCAGTATTTCATGATCTGGTTCATATGACTAAACAAATAATCCTGCCTTCTTCAGTACCCTGGAATCTTTTCAAAATGGCCCTTAGTTGAACGATATCTAGATATCATCTTTAAAATGAACAAGATAATGAAAGTCTTCTGAATGTTGACCAAGGTCAACAAGTGTAACGCTTTTGACAACACACAAGACAGAAGGCTATATGTAGTGTCATTTCAAATATGCAATAATGGCATCTTCCCATTATTTCTCACTCACTGCAAAACCAGTCTTATTTTTGATCAACTTACTTGAGGCAATAGTGGAGGAATCTAAAGAGGCGTTTCTCTTTTGGCAGATATATCCCAGTTTCCGATTACACTCTTGGTTTTCCCATTTGCCATTCCTACCTTGGAAGGTCCCACATATTCTTCCAGATTCCACAGAGGGATTTCCTTTAGGAAAAAGGCACAAAATACAGACAATCCCTATGTTAATGTTGTTAATTTTTATGTCACCACAGGAACAAATGTGCAAGTCTCTTGTACCCACAAAGCCCTTGTCGCATTATTTCTCAGAATGAGAATTCCTAAGAGAGGGGATGAGGGAGAATCCCTGAGTCAGCCCACAGAGCTGACAGCTCAGACATTTCCCCCTCTTCTCCCATGCACTTCTTGAGGAGAAATTCAGTGTGTCTGGAACACTGCAGCATACAGAAAAACACTTCATAAAAGATCAGCTAAGACACAATTCCTATGGGGTGGTAGTATTGCAAGCAACTAAACCTGCTTTACTGAGACATTGAAACTGAGATAAAAATGTAACTCCATGGGAATGTTTGTGCTTTGGATTTTCCCTGTAGTCACAACAGCTACTATGAAAATATGTAAGATGGTGAGTAAGATGCTAAGAAAATAGCAGAAACCTATTAAGATATCAAAGTTCATCAAGTAAACATCATAAATAATAACTGAGGAGAAAATTTGAAAATGTATTTTATGAGATGTTTCTCTTCAGAACATATTTCATTGTTCCTGAGTTTTTTCTTTGAATTGAATAATATGCCTGATGATAAAATTGTGGGTGGAAAATCAAACACTGAAGGAGGTGCAAATGCATATGTTGAAATGTTTTCTTGGATGAGCTATCTGCTTTTTACGGGAAATTCAGAATTAATGACAATCCATCTCTGGTGCAATCTGTATTACTGTAATACCCTAGTTTTCCCTCTTCTCCCAGCACCTATGACAATTCTATGAAACTGAAGAAATTAGGTAACAGAAATTTGGACAACAGAAGAGAATTTTGGCCCAGATACAGATCATCATTTCAGAAAAGTGCACTTACCTGGAGCCCAGTTTAGATATCTGAAAGGATTACCCCCAGTCCACTGCCAGCCACTGTCAAGTGCACCAAAAAGACCAATCCACAGCTTAGCATTAACACCCAGGTCAGTAGTGAGTCCTAAGTGTTCAAAAGAAATGAGCAGGCAAATTATTAAATGCATCTGATTCTGTAAGTTACTGAAGAAGACTTGAAATGAAATTTTAAAATGTGGAAAAGGTCAGTGTCATAATAGATATCTGTTTTATATATTTTTCTGCTATTTTAATACATTTTGTAAGAAAGTGGCAAGCTTTTTAAGAATGCCGCTAAGACCTATTTTCACAAGGTATTTACCTTTATAAATATTTATAAGTATCCATGTGAATGCTCTTGGGTTGGACCTACATTTTAACCAAACACAGTTTTGTTTTATTTTTTACTTTACCTAATAAATACATTTCTTCATGAAGGTCTGTGACACTTAGTAATTCTGCGTTCTGCTGCTGGCAGCTTTTCCTCGCTTGGTGCCATGTCAAAAGTGACTCTGAGTTTATCTGATAATAGGTTTCTGTCAAAGGATTTGTTTTCCAAACATCATTGTGGATGGTGTCTATAAAATATGGTAACAGCAATTTGACAAGATAGTCATACTTGCATGGAAACAAGGAAAACAAAATCTTCAATGCAGACTAAAACTATGTAGCTGTATGATTTTCTAAACTTTCACACACAGTTTAACCCATTTATATATACTCTATTTGTTCAATATTATTATTAATAATCTAAGGAACTATTTCTCCTTACAAACCTGATTATTCTACATTCACTCTGTTCCAGGTCTTTTCATTTACATAACTCATCTACTTCTCTCACACTTCAGTCCACATTAACCCATTCACTGATATATTCTACCCGTACACACACATTTCCCTAGTTCCCATATAGAAAATCTCAGTCTGCACATTTGATACCTTACCTCAGGCCCCCCTCTTATACTCTCCCTGTCTGCCAACATCACAGAAACAACCATTTCCAGTCAACTGGGAAGCAGGGGGAAGGGTTTGGGTCTTTCTGCTGGGGTTGCTCTTTTCTCACTGAAAAGCTCTCTTCAGTGGTTTGCAGGTATCCCCAAGCACTGGGGTCCCCAAGGCTGTGTCCTGTGCCCTGTCATTCATGCCAGCCCTCCCATTTGCTGCTCCATACTATGATATATTACTGTCCTCTGACTCCCCTACATCATATCTTCCTTATCCAGTGCACTTCCTTCTGCCTCTCATTTGCCCTGCTTTTCTTCACCCCTGCTCCTAAGGATTTTCTCTTCCTTGTCCTATTGGTTTCAATACCATCCCATCTGATGGTGATGGCTCTTCCCATGCTCCCCATATCTATTGGTCTCTGTCTGGAGTACTGCAGGAGTACTCCTCATCTCAGTTGCAGAGAGAAAGAGTGAAAGTCAATAGCAGATACCCCCTTTTCTCACTACACAGCTCACCAGTAAACTAGACTAGCCTGAATCCAGCTTGCTGTCCAATACTACTTCCATGTCCTGAGCAGATTTTGACAATGAAAAGGGATGAAACTTTTGCTTAATGCCTTTCCTGAAATTTTTATGACTAAATTACCTTTTAATGGACAATTTCCAAAAAGTTTGTCTTTATCAAAATCTGAAGATGTTGCACACCAGAGAGAGCCTGCATCATCACTCCGAGGTATGCATTCAGCATGCCATTTACCATTGAGCTTGAACGGGAATACACAAGGTGCGCCAAAGGCATTTCCTCCCAGAGTAAACATATCTAAGGACAGAAATGAGGAGCGACAGCAGTCAGTTGGTATCAAATGTTGATCACAGTGTCTGCTTATAGACAGCGCTTCCTAGTGCTCCCTAGATCTCCAGCTACACGGAGCTGAGTTATGAAAGAGCTTATGTGGAAAAAACATGTCATTACCTAATTACTATAAAGTCTTCCAAGGCTGTTGCACCAATCAAATATGACTAGGGCAAGATATTCAGAATAAAGGCCCAGAATTAAACAACCTTCACTTGGCCCTCAGAATAATTTCTGTCCAGTTAATTTTGCTATGATGCTATCTGAAGCAGTGTTCCAGAAGTGCTCATGACTCAGCTTCTCCCATTGCATACATAATCTTGTTTTTGGATGATGTTTGGGTCTTTTTTTTTCTTGTATATTTGAGGAGGCTTGGAGAGGATGTAACAGAATATTTTTGTTAGTCTTCTTGAGGAGTTACATCTTAAATTTGGAAGTGACTCTGCTGGGAATTGACTCTCCCATCCCTAGGCAGTGTAATTTGTTGTTATCTGAAGCAAATTATGACAAACTTAATTCCAGCTAGAACTGTTGTAGGGCAGGCCCAACATTTCATCCCTTGTTATTTAACTTCCCACCTTACCAGAGTCACTGTAGAAAGAAAATTAAATGCTTGAGCTTAGATGCCAAGTCTACATAACCCAAGAAGGACAGCAATGTAGGAAAAGAGAGATCTGACTCTCTAGTGCTCCTCTGTCTGCATGTTAGGCTTTATCGCACTCTAAACCATTAAAGCACTATTCTTCGATTATTATCAGAGGGTAGTTAAGGACAGCACATATTAAAAGTTATGTTTTTAGGTGTAACCTCAGTTTTGACCTGCATAGCTGTGAATATCTATCTCATTGCTAATACTAAAGAGATTTTTGAAATAATTTCAACTTTTAAATTAATGACAAGAACTATAACAATATTTTTCACAGATAATCCAGGCTTAACCAAAATTTGTACCTGGAAAACAGAGGAAGGAGCACAACAAAAGTCTCTTGCTGGTTTTAGCAGCCTATTACATGAACAGGAGTATGCTTTCTGAGACAGCATTCACATTTACCGAATCCACTCGGGGACAAGTTTCTGGACAGTAAAGTTTGCATCTTTTCTCAAGGTTTAAATGATATTCTTTCCACTGTAGTTTTGATAAAATTAATTTCCTTTTATCTTTGAACGTAGTTTTCTCATCTAAAGGCCAAATGATGACTAAATAATGATCATATGCTGAATTACTTTTTTTTCTTGCTGGGCCTGAGGAACTCCAGGTAAACACTGTTAGAACTGGATCACATTTATATTAACTAGAACATAACTTTTTAGAAACAGTGCATGGTCAAAGCAAGTCATTCAACAATCAATATTTAAATATAACAGAATTCCCCACTCCTTCCACAAACAGATCAGATAGATAGATAGATTTTGAAAGAGTCATAGATCTCCTCCTGGTGTTGCTGTACCAACAGAATTCCCATTCCCCAATCAGATTACAACAGAGGCCTCTGTCTTTTTATACTTTTATTTGACAGAACTGCACTCTTTATGTTAGGCACAAATTTATTAAGTCATATTTGCTTTGCATTTCTACTTTCTTATTTGTAGTCATCTCTGCTACTGAGGTCACTGTCAAAGAGGGACTGCTGGATGACAAGCAGGTAGTAGAATGTTTTAAAATTAGAGGCAGCTAAATTACTTTGAAATGTAGAGATTGATTTTCAGAACTCACCTTCATAGCGCTGAGAGCACACACTGTCTGTGGTTCCATAGATTTTCCACTTGCTCCCTTTGCCTGATCCTTCAGACAGCCTAATTTTCTTTCCCTTTCCTTTGCCATAGTTGAAAAATAAATCCTTGCCTTGGGTTGCAAGTGTGTCATTTCTACATTCCCACCACTGAAATGGATCTGTCTTGTTACAGGCTTCCAAAGTGATTGCAGCGTTGTCATCCTGGGAGAGCACTCCCAAGCACAGCTTCAGCGCCATGCTCAGCAGCTGAGTGGCAGAAATCCACCTGAACTTCTGGAACTCATTGTGCTGCTCACACGTGGCAGTTATGACTGAGCTAGAGTTTTGAGCTTGGGCACAGAGCTTGCTATCTTCATTATATATTGAAAATATTCCGCTATCTATAAAATAAAATGAAAATTCAAATATTTGAGGAGAAATCAAATAGGAGATAGGTTGGTTACTAGCTATTTGACAGTTTTCTACATCAAAAAGTGAATATTTAGAGTCTATAAAGAAAGAAATCAAGGGAGATTTATCACCACTATTACAAATATTGATCAAAATGTTCTTAAGATGCATACATGCACAAACTGAAAATATAGCTAATTCAAGGGAAATTGTTCTTCTTCAGATTCCTCTTTAAAGCACACTGTTCTCAAAATGTCATTCAAAAATGACCTCTACTAAATTTCATGAGTTCTTCAAATTTTCACCATCACACAGCACATTAAACAGGCTTTAATTTTGCAAGTAAAAGTGCTTTTTGCTTTTGAGTTATTAAAAAATATTTTACATGCTCAAAATGCAATCACTGTTATACTTGACCAAAATCACATTGTGTTTTTCAGCTCTTTGAACAAGTGCAGCATTTTTCATTTTTAATTAATTAGTTTGGAAGTTTTCAGCAACTGTGAATAAACTGTTCACAGAGTTCAACTTGTGATTTTCTTAGGAGGGAAACCACAACTTCCAGTACCATCAGTTCAGTTCTGAGCAGTTAAGCTCACTAAGTATCCAAAGTGCCATTTATAGCAACACTTTTAAATAGAAATGTGAGGCATTGCACAAAAGAGTTAAGACGATTGTTTCTTATGACCAACTTCAAAAAAAGGAGGACTACATTAACTACAGCCTGTTCTAATCCTTGACCATTTTTGCAGATGGCCTTGTATTCCTTAGGTCCCACTCTAAATGACAGTAACATCTTACAGCTCGCTTTTATCTCCCATTGAGCTGTATTGCTGCCAAGGTTTCTTGCCAAGGGCAAGTGAAACAGTTAAATGTGGCTGCATAACCCCTTAGATCTCAGGGGTGCCAGGAGTGTTAGAACGTCCTTGGTGTCATCTCACTGAAAGGCTGCAGAGCCACCACCCAAGCTAGATCACATCCCCCCAGCACAGCTCTCCTGCTGTAGCAGTGCTTCACAAGGTTGGCAGAGGATGAGTTAAAGCCAGCTTGGTCTTGCCCGGAAATGTGCCCAGAAGAAATTCTTCTTCGCTGGATTAGATCAGCAGTGTTGGTGAGCTCCTGATCAAGTGATAGCACCAGACTCCCACTGGTTCTCTAGCTGGGAGTTTCCTGAGGGAGAGAGTTGCAGCAGACATGGTAGCATTTCTTTCCTCTCAGCAGTAGGAGCATATGAAATCTAGCAGACAGCAACTTTTAACGTCCTTCTTAAAGCCTTCAGCTTGGAAAAGGATTACAACATGCAACTATCAGTATGCCATAGTTTACATGTGCTGTCTGAGAAATTCAATGCACCACATCAACCAGTGGTTCTGTGCATCATGAGAGGACACTGCCTTGTACATCTGAGTTGTTTTAACTTCCAATAGAGTAATTTTAGACCAGTTTTTGTCCACATTCAGCTAGCTGATTTTCAAGAATCAATATTTTATAGGTTACGCCTCTATCTGCACATTTCTTTCACTCATATCCTTCCTTGAAAACTAGCTTTTGGGATTAAGGATATACAATGCCTATACAGGTATTACCAAATTTAAGAGTTGAATGAAACTGTTTCAAATTACATGCCACAAACAGATCAAAACTATATTCATTCTCCACCAAAAAGAACGTCAGGAAGGCAGAAGAAAGAGCACTTGCAAATCTCCATAGTCAGCAGAAGACAAAGACTTACCAGACGCTTGAAGACATGTACTAAAGGGAAAGAGAAAAATCAGGAGCAGGTAGACAGCCATTACCGCATGTTTCACTTCCTTCTCTCCTTCACCTCAAACTGATGCTGAAGACTAAATTTGTGCCTTGCAGGAAAACCTTTCTGCACTGAAGCAGATTAGCAAATCCTTTTCGGTTTTTAAGGCTTGAAAGATACAGGGAAGTTCTGGGCTGTAAATAAGGAAGTGTATCTTGTCACATGAGTAATTTTGAAATAATACCTTAATGAATAAGCTTTGCTTTCTAAGCTGGTTTCTCAACTGTATATACGTGTCTTTTCTTCCTTGGAAATACTAGATCCAAGAGGTCACATTTCAGTGTGGATTTCTGGAAATATGCCTTACAATTCAGGATCATTACTTTTAGGAAGAATTTGACATGAATGTCTCTTTATTGGAAATAAAGGAAAAGGTGAAAAGAAGGGGAAGCTTTGCATGTCAATAAGAAAAAAGGCAGAGTGCAATGCAGTACTGTGAAATACTGGCTGGGACAAAATTGCAAATCAAGTAGCTCTGACCTTGGAATTAGAAAGAATGAAAATTTCGCACATCTGCAATTCCATAGAGAAGAGAAAAGCTGTAGAAAAAGGGCCTGCCTTCTTAAGGAGGCATCTGTCCCTTCTTTGGATCTATCTCTGGCTATATGCAACAGCTACGTACCCAGATTGAAAGCAGCAATTGGCAAAACCCTGCAAAGAAGCCACATAGTTCTATGACAAAAATAAATTATAACTGGAAAACTGAGAGATTTTCAACTATTGCTACAGTGGAAAACAAGACTGATAAACATTAGTGCCTACATTTATAATCTCTGCTCTATGAAAGTTAGCATCCCCTAAAGTGCACATTCTTCAGCCATACATGACAAAATTCTGATATTTTCTTTGACAAAACTCTCACCTTTATGATATGTAGAAAAATCAGAAACATGGAGAGGGTGGGGGTGGAGAAGAAGTACTCCTACAGTAGGTTTTTGTATTCTTGAGTATGGTCAAATGAAAGGCCTTCGAAAAATCTCAGTTTCTACAGATTCAGGAGAGGCTGGTTTGGACTAATTTTCCCAATATGCAGTTTGCAGTGAGCACCCTTTAAGGTCCTTTATAAGCTAGGGAAGCCAAACAGGACTTTCCCTGAAAATTGCTGCTGTTGTAGGCAACAGGAACACTGGACACCTACATAAAGATCAGGGATCCCACCTCTACTACTGCTCTGACTCAGATGCAGATGGATAACTTACAGGGTATAAAAAGGTACACAAGGAACTAGAGTAGAATAAGAATTAGAGCAGTAGGAGGAAAAAAATTGAAAGCCAGCAGGTAGAGCTGGACCAAAAACTAGGAAAGAGAAGGAGCCTAGGAAAGACACTGAGAGCTGAGGAAACTGAAAGAAAAGCTAGGACTGTCTTGACAAAGAAACAGATGGACAATTACTGAGTGTATTGTTACACATATGCAAAGATGACTACATCCAGTCTGGAGTAAAAAGTTCTGGTATTCAGCAGCATGGGAATGCTTGACTATGCAACTTCAACTTTCCATTAACGCAATTCTTGCTATCCTTTTTGGGGGACCTTCGGATGTGAGGATGGAGAAAATACTTTTATTTATTAATTTGTCAGGAGAAACATAATGTCTAGTGTTTCTGCTATGCAGACAGGATACACAATGTCCCAGCATCTTGAAAGCTGCAGGGAGGGAACAAATACAATTACAACAGGGAAAGAGAATCTAGTCCTGTTCTGAAGAAAGGCTGGTATTTGGTGAAGGACTGCTATCAATGACCTGCTGAGAGAGGTTGAAAAGAGCAAAACATACTATGGTCAGCTTCACCTTAGTGTTTGTACATTTGTCTGAGCAGATCCCATCACAGACTAGAAAATGGGAAAGGAAACCTGAGGACTGCAGAGATGTACTCTAGCATCTTCCACTTAGCAAGGCACAGCCTGCAAGCCCAGAAGTGGTGAGGAAGAAAGGCTGCAGGGTCTAATGCTGATTCAGCATTGTTCCTTTGCCAATCTCTGCTTCTCAGGCAGGAAATTACACTCACAGTGTGCCAATTCACCACCTTTTCTCTGAAGTCTGAACTCTTCTGGAGAAAAGGGGAAATGAAAATTAAGCTTGATTTTATCAAGAGGCATAGCAATGCGCAAACAGACAAATCTTCACATGCTGTAGCCCATCACCATCATGGCATTCTCCAGCTGCCCACAGAAATAAATTGGTAGTTCCAGTCCAGGTTCTAGTAGATGCTTCCCTACAGAAGTTAAACAATTCATTTTCACAAAACACTGATATTAAATCCAGAAAGGACTATTATGATTATTTATCCTGATATAACTTGACACAAAATTTCAACCCAGAATCCCCATATATAGCACAATCACAAAGTTGCCAACTGAACACAAAATTCTTTTCAAAAGACACTGCTGGAAAACTGAGTAATAATGTTCCTGGCTAAATAAACAAAGTGAGCAAACTATCTTTTTTTATTCTTCTAGATAGGCTCCAAACAGATTGAAAGAGCATCGTAAGGCAGCTTGCACTTTCATGCTGTATTTTCATACTACACCATCAACTTTTTTTTCTTCTTTTCTTTTATTTAAGCTGCCAAGAACAAATACAAGAAATCTTGGCAGAATCAGGGGATTATGGATATGAATTATAGTGGTCAGTCAAAAGTTTCCTTTGCTTTTCTACCCAGCCCTTCCATTTCATCTTGTTCATCAAGAATTATTTTTGTTTCTTTTTACAGCAAGAAAATTTCAAAAAAGCAAGATCCAAATTCCTTTGTGAATGTTTATTTATACAACATACAGGTTTAAACCTTCCATAAGTGGCGGCATCCATTGAGGAAACAAAATAAGAGACCATGAGAGCAACACGATAGTTCTAAGATGATTGACCGATCCAAGCAAGAATAGCAGCTGGTAGGAAAAAACAGCTGAAAGAATTGGTGATGGATCAAAATACATTAAGTAACAAATTATATGGCATCCATATGAGTATGAAACATTGCCAATATTCAATCAAATAGAGCAACAAGGATAATGTCCTCATCCCAATCTTAGAAACATTTTTTTATGTAGCAATTACTTCTCAGGAACATTATAATTTAACAGCAGGAGAACAGGACATAATGCCAGATCACCAAGTGATGTTAGGTAAAACCATTTCATTACAACTGTGTCCAGGGAAGATGGAAATAACATTAGGCTATGGAAAGAGAACAGTAGTTTTGGAACTACTCTATCAACCGTTCTTGAAAATGTATGACCAGTTTTGTTACAAGTTTGACCAAAGGAATAACGTTGTTAAAAACTTTGGATTCTTGTATTCAGATGCCTAATGAATGAGTCTCTATCACTGCAAGATACTAGCTGAAAAAAAAAAAGGAAGAAGAAGAAATTCCATAATGTCCATTTTTACGATTACAAGCCCTCATGGAGAAGTCTTCTATTTAATCCCACGTTAATTAGATACCGGTTACAGTGTTCAAGTCTGCTGGTTTCTCTACCTTCCATTTGAAATCTGCTGTTAGAGTCTGTACTGGTGCTTAAGTATTGGAATTTATCTTAAGCTTAGTAAATGGAAACTTACTGATTTCCTGTGCCATACATGCTACTGCTTCCATGTTTGCTCTTTTTAAATGAGAAATTTGCTTCAATTCCATTGCATTGCAATTAGAGGGATAGTAAATCATGCAGCTTAAATTTCCTCTTCTGAATCTCTTTCATATCTTTATTTACACTCTTTCTAAAAAGAGCAGGCAAAGGATTTAAATCCATATTTAGACTAAGAACATAGTTTCAGACTTGGAACTTTCTCTACTTTTGCTGTATCCATTTGGCCAGGAGAGCAGAACAGATGGAATATTTCACAGAAGCAGCTACACCTACTACTAGCTATTGATGGCATGGAATTTTTAATGCTCTTCAACTTGAAGATGATGCTGGATTTTAGACAGTGTAAAATGAGTAAATGAGTTCAGGACAATCCAAGGTCCAGGAGGTGGGTTTTCTCACTGACCCACATTAGCGGTAGAGTTGTACCTGCTAATTTTGGCAAAGCACCAGGAAATAAGACATCTCCTCATCCTTTATTTTCTTTCCAACAATACTTTGCACATATACATGTGATGAAATGTTGTCTGGAAGAATCACTCAGTATGCACAGCCTTAAAGCTGTGCAGGGCCTCCAAACAGGACTGAATTTCTTTTGCGCAGAAACTGCACCTAACCGCACCTCTTTGTGGTTTGCACACCAGCCAGCACAATGAGGCTGGGACTCCAGTCAGGGCCTCTTGACATCGCTGATTTCCCTATCCCTTTCACCTTCTAGCCAGCACCACTTCCTACAGAAGATTTTCTCCATACTTTTGAAACCAGTGACGACATCTCTTTAGTAAACACGATTAGTCAGACTCAGTCAGGAGGTTTTCTGATCTGTGCTGCCTACTGCTCTCATTTTACAGGCCTTCTTCACTTCATGAATCTTGACACTGCCTGGAAAAGATTTTTTCTAAGAACTCAATGGCCTCTTTGTAATAGAAGACAAAAGTAGAAGCAAATGGTAGCAGCATATCCATTTTCCTCTGCTTTGTGAATTTGATGCTGCCTATAAGCCACGTGAGGTGAGGTGAATCACCATTAAAAGTACTACACCTTGAAAAGAATGCTCAAACAACTGTAAAGATGTCACTAAAAAAGGAAAGAGCAGCAGGAACAGAGTCAAGGACTGGGAGAAAGGGAGCAGAGCCAGAGGAGGAATGGGATTCCAGAATAAATTTCCCCTTATCTGAGAGAATGAATAACTCAGATTGTTGCTAAATCACTTAGCTGGCATTTTTCTCTCAGTTTTAAGCAGATAATGCATGGACAGACACAAGAAAATATGGTCAATATATATTATTTCATCACAGTTCAAGATGGAATATGGCTATATAATCTCCTTTTTAACTTTGACTTATTACAGACCCTTACATAGACAAGACTATACAAATGCAAAACTATTTTAAAAAATCAAAACTAGTTATTGTTTATTTCACAGAACAAAATCTGAAACTACAAACCAAACCTTGCACACCTTTATGTAAGGAATCGAACTCACACATGATTTACATTTTACAAGATTTACAAAAATTAGGATTATAAATTCTGCATTTGGGAATTTAAGATTTCCAGAAATGGTAACTGACCTAGTGTGACGGTGTGCTCCTTTCCCCCCCACTGATGTTTTCTCTCCCCCTCAACATGACCTCCCTGTAAACAGCACATATGTAGGGGCTAGTTGAGCATGCACCAACTAAAGCCTGTCTAGTATGCAAATATGAGTCAATCATCTCCCCCCCATAAATAGGGGGCAGCCCAGAGCCCATTGAGCTCTCCTGCACAGCAGCGGGCTGCACTGCAGAACCTCCTCTTGAGCAGGGACGCCTCTCAAGGTTACTCCTTGAGGCTGAGAGATTCCTTACCTGCGACAGATCCTCGATAAGTGATTAATAGCATGCTGAACTTCTGCGAACTTCTCGAAACTTTGCTGAGTTATATCTCTGATTAATTGCGCACATAATTCCTTAGACATAAACCGTTGACCAAGTCTGGGACTAGGACTGGATTCAGCCGCACCTAGGCTCCTCTCCAAAGGAGTTTATAAGCAAGGGGGTCCAGTCTGAACCTCGTGACTCAACAGGAGGGTCTCCTTTGCACACACCCCTTTAGACATAAACTGTTGACCAAGTCTGGGACTAGGACTGGATTCAGCCACACCTAGGTTCCTCTCCAAAGGAATTTAGAAAGCAAGGGGGTCCAGTCTGAACCTCGTGACTCAATGGGAGGGTCTCCGTTGCGCACGCATCTGACCCTGTCCTTCAGGCAGTAAATAACTGAGTGAACCTTGCCAATTGAACCTTGTTAAATCATTCTTATTCATGATTGAGCTCTGTTAAGTCGCTGTCTTACTGCAATAAACGTAGAGCTGCTTCCCTCTTAGGAGTGAAGTACATTACTCCTTTCACGACACCTAGCCATTGTAGAAAGGAAATAAAATCAGCAGTAACTGATATAACTGATCAAGCCTTCTTGACTTCCAGCACACACTGCACAAGCTATGATACTTATTGAAAGGGTACAGGTGAGCAGTTACAACATGTGATCACCATCAGAGCCATCCAGTGCTCCCACAAACCTTCAGGATATGCATAGGTAATGTTCCTCCCCCTCCTCAGTCACTGTTGTCCTGCTACAGCAGGAGGTTTTGCCTTGCGCTCATCCGTACCACCTCTCCCAGACAAGCCCACTTGTGGCCAGTCAGAATACCGGGAGGGAACGCCAACTACACCTTTCCATTCCAGAGGCCTGCCCCCACATTTTACCTAATTAAATCCTAGAATAGATATGCTACAAGAACTGAATACTTACTTTTCTATGTGCGTGAAATTATGGGAACTGAAACTATAAAATAAAGGGATTTATTTTTCCACATGGTTCAAAAAGGATGTGCTTTAAATACAAGCTTGTCATCTAGCAACTACAACACTGCTGTAGCTAAGAAGGAATACTCGAAAGCTGATAGAATTACAGAGATGTTTGTCAAATAGCTGGAGAATCTGTGCATTAGCATGGTTTAAAATAAATCTGGGGCAGAAACTTCAAATCTTGGAAGCATTTCTCTTTGTAAGATCTATCTTACATTTTATTTCCTATTTTGTATCCATTTCCATTGTTCTATTTAATAATCAGTCAGTATTATCTCTTTTCTTAAGACCCACACTCATCAGTGTGGGCCTTCAGATCATAAGATCTGAAATCTTACATAATATGGAATGCTTATGAAATAAAGTAACTGCTGTATGTAATACTATGCACACACTGAAAAATGGCTACTACAGTACTTGCACATGAGAAAATAGCTTTGGCTTAATTCTAGTTGCATAATTTTATTAAAACAAGGCACATTTTACTACATTTTACATTACATATTACATTAAATTTTATTTTATTAGAGTGTTGCATGTTCATTCGGTTCTATGTTGGTCACAAGATCCTTTGTGTCACTAGTTCCAGGAACTGCATCACTATTAAAATACAAATTGTTCTCAAAGTTGTCATTTGTCAACAAGCGATTCTTTCTTCTTTTGTAGAAGAGATAGCCTGCAAGGCCAGTTCCTACTAGGATGAGGATCACAACAATAACTACAACTCCTGTTTTACCATGGTTTAGATTAGGCGCCTTCTCGTCCTTTGTCATTGCTGAAAACAAACACAAAGAAATCAAGACAATGATACATACTTCTTATCTGATTACTGGAAGCAATTTCTTTAGAAAGCACTGTTTTTAAGTAAACATGTTCCATTTGCTTCAGATAATGAGTGACAAAGGTAGTAACATAAAATTAATTGATTTTTAAAGGTTAACACTACGTGTCATGTCACAAAACTTTTTCTAAAACACCTGCATTTGAACACTGAATGGAGTATATTATATTCTACTAGGAAATAATATGCTTGTAGGAAACAGATGTTCAGGTATATCTGAAAATTTAAGATACATAATACAGAATATGATGCATTGTGTTTATGATCTTACATGGGATTATTTTCATCCACTTGAAAGAAAATATTCTTACCCTTTGTAGGCATTTCAGCTGGTGGCATTTCAGCTGCTGGTGGTGTTTCAGCTGCTGGCATTCAAACACATTGAAAAAGAATTATGTTATTATTATATTTCTGCTATTTATATATTATAATAATAATGTTTTTTGGGCATAATAAAAATTATATTCCAAGAAATGTACAGTTATACATACCGCTAAATACTTAAAACACCTTGGTTTAGTCCATACAAAGCTTTATACACCTATCAAATGGCACAGCACAATGGTCCTTATACTAGTAGATATGTACATATGCTAGCAGATGCAAAAACTCCAAGAGAGAAAAAGGACCATCAACAAGCTCCATGGAGACAGACCCCACACCAGTGTAAAGCCACAAGAAAGTCTACAGAGCATCTTGCAGGACAGAGATCTTCAAACATAATCCTGACTATAATTACAAATTCTTGCAGTAGCTGGTATTCTATATAATCACAGTGAGTGTAAACACATTGGGTTTGCTAAGGGGCCTTAATAGCCCTCCCTACACAGATAATTGAACCCAGTCCTGAACATCAAAGTTCCTTAGTAGAGACCACATCCAAACTAAGATGTTTGCAGCTCATTTAAGATTTAAGATCTGGACCATGAAGTCAGGCTTGTTGGGGCTATCATTTAAGATGAAAATCCACATTTTGCTGTGTGGACATAAATCAGTTGATAGTAAATCCTGAACCATCATCTTTTATTTTGATGAAAGTGAGCTCAGAAAATGAAATAATTTTACCAACTCCTCCAACTTATGCTGCCTGACTTCATTAATGATCCAATAATCCTTGCTTCTGTCAGTCCTGCTAGTTTTACATTTAGAGACAAATATTATTCAATTTCTAGCTCTTCAAAGTAAAACGAAACATGTTTATTTGGATGCTTCCAAGAGCTTTTATCAAGATAAGCATCCATTAATACTGCTGACAATAAAAAGCAGCTTGTTACTTGTTTGCATTACACCAGTACGTAAATCCATGGGAAACAGGGAAACTGGGAGCCTTCTCTGTTTACAAGCTTCCGAAGTGCCTGCTAGAGGCACTCCACATTCTCTAACAATGCTATTTTATGTCCAAAAGCACCCCGTAAAAACAATCTCACAAATGTAACAAACAATACAAGGAAATAATTTATATTATGCAAATTCTGAAAACAATCTTCTGGCTGCATTGCTTAATTTGATAGGAAAATTTTTGGAATACGGAGGCATTTCCTTGCTTCTCACAGAAAGTGTTGACTGCCAGGGCTTAGTATAGCACTGATCATGGTTACCATGTACTGTTGTTTTTTACTGAAAGATGACTATATGCTAAGACCACCTACATTTTAGACAAGTACTATATTTACAGATACCATTCCTGAAAACTGAGAGTGAGAACCCTTGACCATGATATTCCTGGCCAGTATTTGTAGCACAATCAACAAGCACCTATTGAACTGCTGAACATTTCTTTTGAGTACCTTTGTTTATGGAAAAAAGTCAGATTTTTTATGGAATAGACCTGTTATAGAATTTCAAATCGCTAAGGTGAAAATTACGTGAACAAGTGGAGTGGAAAGTAAGGTATATTTTACAGGAAGACTTCACTCCCAGCTTTGAGTTTTGCAGCTTCTTCAGAAAGGAGCAAACTGGTGCAGTTGCACAAGTGCAACTAAATAGGATGGCCATTGATTGTAATACTTCTTACGTATATCTACGACTATTTCCGATGATAGAAAATGGAAAATAAAGGGCATTTTCATTTGTCAAGCACAGTGTAAAAGGACAGAGAAATAGACTCTGAATGGATAGTTATATCTGACAGTTCTGCAATATTTCCTGTACAATGTACAGTCATCATTACAAGCATCTGAGTGAGTCAGGATAATTTTGCATTTGAGAGCAGATTTTTAGAAAGGATAGCAGAATTTCTCCCATTTCCAATCTTCTGGAGGAAGTAGGCATAATTCAGCTATTAAATGTATTTCACTCTTCTCGTAAATGTTAGTAATACAAGCTAGAAGAAACGCTTAGGATGACGTTTAGAAACATGTATGCACTAGATGTACTTGCTGCCAAATTTGCACATTCAGTTATTTCAGGACACTTTCTCTTTAGTACATTCAAATTCTGTTATTTGCTTTGCTTTTCATTTATTCATCCTCTCAAAACAGACAACACAGAGACAAAAGGTCCGAAAGGGTTCATTAATTCACAATCCATAAATATTTCATTCACAGAAGTGCTACTGCATACTCAGAAAGTGCACACACGTGAGCCTGCCAGAGGGAAATATGCAAAGAGGATTCCCTGGATTTAGCAGAGGAGATTCCCTGAGTAACACATTTTCAAAGAGATGAGACTAACTCACGTGTGCAAAATGCAGCACTACCAGTGTGATTACTGGACAATTATTGATACAGGACAGGCAAATTTATCAAGTGTATACACTAGGTACAGTTACAGATACTTTTCAAAACAGCTCTGAGGGACATCCATTTCTGGAGCACAGGTCAGAACTACTACTTTCTGACAGAGTTATTCTCTCTTTTTGTTGGCATGCAAACGTGCATCCCCTCCCATTTATAAAACCACAAAATACCCATCTCAAACGCACTGTGTATGGCTGCTATCTATTAATACTAAGCAAAAAAGAAGCACTTTCTCTCCACACATAAAATAAATTAATAAACATAGCACTTACTTTTTGGTTTTTTACAAACATAGCCTTTATAGGAACTGCAAAAAATATTATTCCAGTACCCGGAGTTTGCATACATTTCAACACAGTGCTCATTTTGTTGAGGTGAAGGTTCTCCTACATTCCAGTTGACAAAATTCACTGCAGTGTTGTCTAGCCACAACCATTCTCCTAATTGGAAAAACATTGAATATGGTAAAACAAGATAGTGTTCATTTTCCTGTTGACAGCTGCTCTGCATTTATTGCCTTCCCAAGGAATTTACCTGTGGCCACTTCTGTGGCCATTAGACTGTTTGGACTTTTGGTCTGACACGTTATGGCTGCCCTTAAGTTTTTATGTCAATGAGATAACATCAAATTTTGGAAAATGGCGGGCCAGTCTGACTTGTAAAGTTATTAAGGAGAGAAAGTTTAAAGAATTATTGCCCATACAACTTGCTGCATTGATATGATGTCAATTACTTAGTCAGTTATAGAAACGATTGATGTCAACACATAATTTATCTTCAACAGAATGCTCTTTATCTAAGTAATTTGTAGGGGGTTAGGGGTTACTACTCTTTTAAAATCCCCCCTTAAGTCTTTCTAATTCCCTTTATTTTTCAGTTTCTGCTCCTTCCCACTGACCTTACATACTTTGATTTTCATTTCTGAAGATCTGCTTCAAAAATCTTGTGATCATTGTTGTTTAACAATGCTGGGACTTTCTGTCTCTTTCTTCCTGTTCCTTTTTTTTTCTTTCTTTTAATAGTGTTATTTATTTAGAATAAATGTGCCCCTTGTGACTCTTAAGTTGTACTCAGACAAGAAAATTCTTATACTCAGCTTGAAAGTTAATGTTTTATTACAAGATGCCTCATATTTTAACTTGTTATTTTTTTAATACCTGTCCCTATTCGTGTCAGTGCATGACATTTTGATACCACTTTTCCAAAAGTACAAAATTTAGTTATGCTGAAATCATGATAATCATTATCTAATGATACAATGGCATCTACTTGCTGAATCAGCTTCATGTTGATGATTACTGTAAAAATTGTATTGTTCTTCAACTGCCCTAGAACTAATTTTAGAAACCATTTTTGCGTGTCAATTAACCATATGGGTAAACCTCAGCTTTTCTTGATATGTATTATGTTTATAAATCATTAATCTATTCAAATTCTTTTCTCCTATATGGAAGACCTTTCCTTTTCTTTCTTTTTTTTCCCAAGATTCAAGTAAAATAATCGAGTATTTGTCTTCTCCTCAACTGGCAGGCAGTGATAGGAAAAATCTTCGAAAACTCCAGAAAATTGACCTAAGTCCCCTGAACTATTCTGCAGCCCTGCCTCTGACATTATTAAACTGGAGTTTTTAGTTTGAGCAGCACAAACCTGAAGTAGCCGTTAGGTCTATTAAGACAGAAATAACTATTTAACTGAATATTAATTTTATTAATGAATAAGCAATAATCAGCAAAGTGAGATTTAATTAAATAAGCCTATTGCCTGTTTCTCTTTCTTTTCCTTCCTCACAATGAGGCAGAAAATAGAAAAAGTTATGATGCATTATTCCAAAGACATGAATTCCAACTTCAAAGTGAATTTGTTCTGAGGGGCAGCTGAAGCTAAAGATAGGTCATTCAGGATGGTGAGACTAGATGTAATGTTAATCACATTATTCTCTAGCATAAAAATTAGAGTATCTCAGTGAAAAGCACATCAACCCAGTGGCCTCTCCAGATCTGAGAAGAACCATTTGACTTTGGCTCTTCTCAACTACCAACATGATCCAGTTTGTATTCTGCTATATGCACCCTATGCCTTACTGCATCCTGAATTCCTTTTCTTGCTTCAAGATGAACTTGCTGGGCCTGGTCTTTCTTTTATATATTATCAGTTATTGCTTGATTACCATTGAATTACATCTTCCCCCATGATGAGACTATATTACCTTTCCAAATTTCACTTTTATGTATTACCAGGTACCACATAAAATTTTCAACACCCATATCAAACACCCTGTGACAATTCTTCACCAGAAAAAATGTTTTACAAAAAGTAAAGAATTTACCATCTACATTTCTGTACATTCCTGTCCAAAAAGTTGATATTTTCCTTTCAAGTGGTTCAATGGTGTATGCCAGGAAGTTGGCTTCAGCTGAGTCTTCAACTGACACCAAAGAGGCCCCTGAAAAACATAAGGAAAAGAAAATGTCTTAGAGACACAAGTTTCACAGCAAACATGAAAAACAAAAACTCTGGATAATTTCTTATGAAGGGCTCTTGCATTGTTGTTGATATATTTCTCAGCATTTCCATCACAGTGCACTAGCATTTTGTTTCCTCATCCACTAGAAAATAGCAACACAACTGAACAATGACTCAAGGCAAAATATAACAGGTAAATATGTGATCCGATATAAACTTCTACTGATATGTTATTAATAAAAAACAAGTAACAAAAACACCTACAAGTTTTTAATAAAAAATGCCATAACTTCAATCTATGCACAATGTAACTTCATACATTAATGATTAAATGTTTTCTGAGCCTTTGTATAACTCGCCTATAGCACAGTCTTTGCTGATTTTCTGGGGTACAGTCATAAGCATGCTCTTTAACCAGGTTTACTTCCACACATTTTCTTTGTAGTCAACAGAGAAAGATTTTCCACAGCATGATTCATAGCACCTAAATTAGGTTCTTGCTCTGAATTACCTTCTAAAAGAATCTCTTTCTCCCCTGGTGATGGAAGAAGTGCAGGGAATTTAGCTCCACTCAGAGAAAATTGGAAAAAGATTTTCATGAAGCCTGAGTTTTTACTGTGGGGTGACAATATTTGCACTGTTCTTCCCTGTCTTCTGTATTTATCATCTTGGTCATCTGTTGCCCAGTTAGTGTATCATCCAACTGCAACACTAGGCATTCTGCCATAATGATTCATTCTAGCAAGGTCAAGAAGTTGTGGCACGGGGCCTGTAATGCACCAGCAGAGCAAATGAGACTTTGTATGGAGTGTTATTAAACAATTGATAAAGTGCATCTTCTGTTCTCTTTCTGTGCGGGGTTGGAATCCAGTCAACAGATATGTAGCAATAGCTATGCCTGGCATTTCACTGTTTTGATTAGGCTGCTGAATTTTTGAAGGTGTTTTTCCTCAGGTAAGGAAGACAGTTACAGAGAATGAAAATATAGAAGTCATTTGGATTACTACTGAGCTAGTGCTAAATTCTACTATGGTTCAGAATTCCACTATGGGTGAGATATAATTAGAAAATGCCTAACTGCAAACAGAAAACTCAGAGTGCAAGTAGGGACAGCAGAGCATGGAAAGTTCCTCTTTTTTGCAGTAGTCTTTATGTTTTTCTAATTGTTCCTCTTTTGCTGAATGGTGTCAGATGTTTGGTTGCATCAAAGATTAAGGGTAACATTGAAGGGGAAGTCAGTGCTGTGAAGTCTGTGTATAATCCCCTGCAACTTTTAAACTGCACTTAATGACAGTCTTTTACCACACAGGCTGAAATGGTCAGTCCCTTTATTCAGGAATCTTAGTCTAACACAAAAAAGCAATTTTGATGTAACTGCAGATTCCAACAACAAAGATGTAGGGCAGCTGGGGACTAAACTGAGCCACCTGCTATCACAGGCAACATCATCACTCAATTCCTTTCAAACTTCACCTTAAGACTCTTTCATTTCTTTGCCCCACTCTTCTTAATCAAAGGCTGTTTCAGAAACTTAGACCTCTGAAGACAAAAAAGTGTTCTTTAATTTCTAGAATAAGCCGTTCAAAATCGTAATCCTAACACTTAAAGCAAAGAACAAATTTTCCTGATATTTGCACAGCTGCCAAGATCTTTTTGAGTATGCAGAAGAACAAACATTGCAGCTTCCAAAGACTAAGCATCTGCCATGCCAACAAAAGAACTCAGAAGACCCATGGAATTGGGTCACACTGTGACAACTCTCACAGTCTTAAAGATTGAGCTATAGCAAGAGAGTTGTATTTCTGAGACATTTCTGTATTTAAAAGTAAACAATCGAGAATCTCTATCTAAATATTATGCAAACCTTAATGAATATAGTAAGATTTAAAGAACATATAGCAAAACTTGAACATTCCCTCAGAAATCCTAAAAGCTCTCTTAGCTGTCAATGTACTAGCTCTTGAGAACCCAAGAACAAACCTGACTGCTGGCAGAAAGGGTGAGATTCATCTCACTCAGCTCTAGGTGTCTACATGTGACATGGGTTTCAGTGGTAGGTTTATAGTCAGTGGAGTTGAGGCTGCAATTCACCTGACCAAATGTCAGTGTATATTTCTGGTGAAGTCAAATCAGTAGTCAGCTCCACTGACTGCATGAACAAGGTCTCTGTGCACTCTAATGGGAACTTAAATACCTAGGTTGCATATAGCCACCAACACTGTAGATACAAAGTTTGGCAAGATGAATCTTACTTTACTTGCCCAGAGAAGTAAGCTGCAAGAATGAAACAACAGCCCTAGTTTACTAATATATTATCCATCCTAGACAGCTGTAACTTCTTCATTTCAGTGGCATAAAACTGGAATAACCAAGAAGTAAATCAGATCAGGAATGCAAATGATATGGAAAGCCATTAAAACTGCTGTGGATGAGGTTGACTACCTCCTATCAGAGTCAAAGGACAAAGGTTCCACTTCTGTCATCTCCATTCCATACTACACAGCTCTTCCAATGCCTGGCCCCACACTCATGAAAGAGTTAGTGTGTGCCATTGGTAGACAGCTATTCTCCATCTCCTCCAAAATTAAGGCAGCATTTGGATGCAACTGTCCTAGAGAACACCCCTTGTACCACCCTTGAAATTACAAAAATATATAGCACATGCTCAGTTTTTCACAGATAGAAAAAACAAGTCAGGAAGATGTGATCTTTGATTAAGGAGGATACTCACCTAGTCGGAGACATTCTAAAGATGCTTGGGCCCAGTTTCTTGTAGATGAAGATTCAATGTAGTAGCAATGACCTCGGAAAGGGATCCAAGACTTGTGATCTTCTGATTCAGGGCACTTTCCTGGAAGTTGGGGGGGCTCAGTGGGAGCTTGAACTGGTTTAAAAAATAGAAAGGGCACAGTTTAAAGACACAACTCCTTATACATTCTTTTATCATGAATAGGTTATTCTCACTGAACATCGGAAAATTCACTTGAAATAAGTCTTAAACAAAATGTAATCTTGGTAATCTGCACTGCTTACTATAACACAATAATAGAAAAAAGTCTGAAACCGGTGAACAAAACATACTGCAGCTGTGCATCACACTCAAGAAATCTAATTCAGCAAAGAACCCAAGCATTTTTTTTTCTTCAAACACATTATTAAGTTCAGATCAACTCTCTACTTCAATCCAATTGAATTTTAAATATTTTATCTATTTAGTTCTTGATATAAAAAGCAGCATTTAAGTACATATCAGCAGACCATTCAGGACAATGAACTATAAAAGGAAAATCATCATAATTGCAACAGTTTGATTCAAGTTCTTACCATCAGGCTTTTTGCAAACAGAGAAGTAACTTTCATTACAGGATCCTGTCTTCCAGGCTCCAGCAATGTCTAGATAGACACAACCTATTTTCTGCTTTGGTTCCCCTTCAGCCCACTTAGTGTACTTCATTCTCCAGTTATCAATCCACTCATAACGCCCATTGGTCTAAGCACAGAATAAACAGGAATGATTAAACCCTAAGCATTAACCATTGCTTTGTGAGTCAAATGTCTGTCTGTCTAGCAGCTTATGCCAGAAGTTTTCATTAGAAATCAATAACAAATGCAAATGGGCCAATCTTTTAAATTTATGTTGTGACCAGCAGCCGTTCATTGAGAAGTACAGTGGGGCAACAAATACTTTTCATCAAAAGGAAATGCAAAGTAAGTGACATTGAATACATTTTGGACTTGACAAAACTGTTAAATAAAACTCGGAAATAAAAATTTCACTAAATATAGTTTGTAGGAGTGAATATCTGATGCTTAATTTTTGTACTAATTTTCTTCAAGTTTCAAGAAGTGCAGATTATTTTAACTTAAAGTGTACTTAAAACTGAATATTCTCCCACCACAGTTTATGAACTCAATGGATCATCCTGTTGGTTAGGTTTGAGGAAAAATTTTTTTTTTGGAAGATGTGTTTTACATTCATTCGTTTGTATTTCTTTCGTGTGCTTAGTCAAATGAAGGGAATTCAGGATAAGTGCCTATGCCAAGAAGAAAGAGTGGTATACTTTAATATTTGGAAAGTATTAAAATATCAGAGAGTGGGGAGAGGGGAAACAAATAATACATTAAAAAAATGAAGTAAACAAACTAATTGCTCGGCCAACTATCCTCAGAATGTTCCAAAAGTCATTTCAACAGCACTTTATTCTATTTCTGAAAATCAGGTATTGCTTAAGAATTTTATCCCAAAGCAAACACTGTCTACATGAAGAGATATTTCAAAATGCTAGCCTAAAATGTCTTCTTTGGAAGTGCACAGAGTAGAATGTCACAGAGAATAAGTGTAAAAGATATACAATTTAATCCGAGTAATGGAAGAGTATATACCCCTACCTGTAAAAACTGACGGTATATACAAGCACTTAGAACCAAGATGTAAACTAATAAGCTAACAATAAAGAGATAGTAAGGCTTTCTAGTTCCTGTTTTGTCCATAAAAGAAGCAATATCATTTTCAACTGGTTTGATGTTCTTACCACATTACTGTTAAGACCAATCCATATCGGCACCCCATATTTTAATATCTTTAGCCACAGGAACGAATGACTGTAGGGGTCTAAGACGCTGGAAAGGTCAAATTGATCACGTCTGCAGTTTTTTCGTGCATCCTCCCATTTCATTTTGGTATGGATGAACAAATAACTACTGTTACCATAGCGGATAATGCTGGATGGGACTGTACTTGTAGAAGGGAGAAACTCAGATTCTATAAAATAAAGGAGGAAGAAAGGCTTATGTCATATAGTTATTCAAAAGGGTTTATGATTTGACTGCAGTAGCAAACAGGATAAAACAACCTGCCTCCTTTCTTCATCTCATATTCCCTGACTTTTGACCAGCATAGGTTAGGTATGTTATTCTTTAAGAGAGCATCAGTAGCAGAAATCAATTACAGAGCGGTGGAAAGGAAAAGAGCTGCGTAAAGCAGCCTTTGACAAGGCGAAAAGGAACATTCTGCGTAATCCTCCAGGCTAGTATTACTGAAATGAACTGGGATTAGAGTAGGTTGCGACTGCTTTAATGAAACACTTTTCCACCAAAACAAATGTGTGGTATAGACCATGTTGTTTTCAAAGAATTTTTCTGTCAAATGTATTTCTCAGAGATAGAGAAAAGGACCTCTGTAGTAGACCACTCCTTAGAAATCAATCTGATATTTAATTGCAGGTTTTCACTGATTTTAAATTTTGTTTTCTAGGTGAATTAGCTCAAGTTCAGTGCAGATGAGCTACATTTGCCCTCCAGATAGTTTATGCTACATGTATAAACCCAGTGTTTTCCAGAATATGTTTTGAAAGCCAATGTGTTCAGAAAATGATTAGAAAAAAATGAGTAGACAAAATGACAGAGCAAGTATCAGAGCAAGAGTCCTACTAAAGACAAAGATATAGATACAAATTCCGGCCCAGGAAGTTAGTAACATGACAGTTACTGGGAAAGGTCAGCTGAGGATAGTCTCTCTAGCTGGACCTTTGGTTTGACACATATGATCCTTGTGTTCCTGCCTGAAAAACAATTTGTGGATATATCTTTATTGGAAGTGAAATGATGTTGAAATCCAGAACTTAACACCCAAGCAAAAACCTGAATATACATTAGGTTTGATTGTGTTTTAATTGAAAAGACAAGTACCTGCATTAATTTGGCATATATAACCTCTGTTGTTATCACAACTCTCATCAGCCCACTTCCCTGCTTCTTTAACAGGATTGTTTCTCATGACAACACAATCAGCCTAGGAGGAAAAAGACACAAGATCAGTTACATATTACCAGAAAAAGCAAAAAAGAAACTTTTGTCACCCTTTCACATCTTCAGACACAAGTAATACTGCAGTTTTACTCTCATATCCTTGTAAGATTTAGTAGCTCCAATTTTATGATGCTGAGGTTCTGTTCCTCTTGTGCTTTGCAAACTTCTTAATGTTGCTCTGTCTTGCACAACACCAGGGTGGATAGGAAGACCAAAGAAATGCTGGTATCCTCCCATCTCCAGGCATACAGAATAGAGAGAAGAAAAGCCACAGACACTTTAAAGAGAAGTAAAGCAGCTATTGCAGAAAACACCAATTAACTTTGCCCTAGAAAAAAACCTTCATGCCATGGCTTGACAATCAATGGGCAATGCAACAGTTCTGACATCTCACTCTCCTCTTCAAATTTATTCTTGCAAGCTATAATATTATACACAGCAAAATTAGATCTGCTCCTTCCCAAAGGCAGCCATTAATCTGCAGGTGCCACCCTTATGGTGACATTTCAACCTCTCTGAGACAGACACATTGGACAGAACCTATGTGAGCACACAGTAAACAAACATTGACTAATGCAAAATGCTGTATGTCTACAAATATCTTTTTGCAATGAAGCATCCATATTTAGCTTATTCTGCTTACATATTTATTTTGGCTGTCCAGGAGGAGATGCACAAAGAAACATTTCATTTGCCAGTGAAATGCATTAAGATTTAAATCTTTCTAACTGAACAGTTGCACAGTATTGTGCATTAACCCTGACAACTTATTTTTTGCTGAGGTTAAGTATATTTAAAAATAAATCTGAGATTTATAAATCAGAGACTTCTTAAGTTTTCAGAGAAGACTTTATAGAAACCTTATTACTTTTCATAAAGAGGGAAAAATATATATTATTCCTCCCAAAAGTAACATTTTAAGCATGCTGTTTCTGAATAACTTCAAATTTTCCCAAATTTTCTCTCTCAATAAGAGAAAAGAAGCTCAGCAATGCTACTTTCAAAAAGAGGAAAAATACCATTGTACACAAAAATAAGTGTTTTTTCAGTGGAAATTGTTTTCCGTGTAAACACAGTGAGTCCTATAATGTATTGTAGTTCCATAGCACAGTACCATCTATGCATGTGCCACTAGAGACCAGTTTGTATGACAGAGAAATAGGGGAAGTGATTTTTTTTTTTTCAGAAAAACTGAATGGCTGGCTTTTTATAGAAGCAACATGTTCTTTCTGCAAATCTGACTGACAACGTATCCATGTGCTTGCATGTAAGATATGGCTGTGTGAGGGTAATGTTTGTCTGCAAGTGCCCCTTGCAAGCTACATGCAAACTGAGAAACCCCTAAATTCAAGGATAACTGTGGTCACAAGAATAGGAAGATGTGCTCATTCAGTGCATTTTTGCAGCAAAAGCTGTAAGGTAGGAGTCCCCTGGTCATCTTCTTTACCAGAGCCTAAAAGAGAAGGCAGGATGAACACAGACACAGTGCAGCCTTCATGTACACAGAAAACTGAAATCTGAAACCAATGTTTGTATGAGTGCACTTCAGATGCTGTAGCTAGCTGGTACAGCAACTTCCAAAGGGCTGAAAGCCCTTCGCTCTACTTGGATTTATACTTGACATGCATAAAAAGGTTTGTAATTAACAATTTTCTCAGTGCAAGATGTAACCCCAGTCAAAGCTGTTATTAAATTCTGCAGATCTGAAAGCAGTAAATCCAATAGTACCATGTCTCAAAACCCAGCAAATGCCTAAATGCATTCTAAATGCAAATTGTAGTGAACATTGTGTGATTTCTATTCACCTGGCCATCATATGAGTATAAATCCATATGTCCTGATGGGAAGCCTTTGGCCCAGTTTGTAAAGTAAACTCCCTTTCCATCTGTCCAAAGGAACCTCAGTTCATGATTTATATCATTTAATCCAATCCATGTATCAGTCTCAAAATCCTTCATATGAAAGGTGAGGAAAGCTAGAGTGAAAAAAGAGAAAAAGAGAAATAGTTTTAATGAAGGACAACTGAACCCAGCTGTCTGGCCTCACTGAGCCTGCTGATAAATCCAGATCTGGACTAGGTTGAATTATACATTTCTCTGAAGGACAGAACACTTCACTGTTGACAACATAAGCAGAGACACCAGAGTTATTTATTTTACAATAACTAAAGGTAAGATAAAAAAGAGGTGAGTTTTGAGTTTAATGAACAGGGAACTAGATATACAACTTCTCCCTTGTTCAGAATACTTCACCTAAACATCTAACCTGGTGCTGGGACAAATCCCAAAAGCATGAGAGGAATGCAATCTCTCAAGATATTTTTCAAATCCTATTCTTACAAATGACTCATAAATATCCAGCTGTGTAATTTGCATAAATTTTTGATAATCTCACCAGACTGGTTACCTTACAGTGGCATCATACAGAAAACACAATGGAGCACCAACCTGTTCTTTTACAGAACTACAAGAGTGTTTCCTCTCTCCCTGGAATACCTTGGCAACTGCCTACACTCTCTCAGCAGGGAGCAGAATGCAGAAGAGACATACTTAAAATGATCCTCAGTAGAACTATTCATCACAGGCAAATCAGTTACCACAGTTTTGCACAGTAAAGGAAGGTGGTTTAGGCTAGCGTGTCTTAGCTCACAAGTAGAGCAGGCTAGGTCAGCTGGCAATCAACAATCCACTAAGCCACAGTATATCAAGCACTGTGATAAAATGAACATATCACAGCTTTTACCAACTGCTACAGTAATAGCTATGGCCTTACCCTTCTTCTCTACAAACAACAGCTGCTTTTTCTGTCTGTTCTATCACCTGTTCACCTTTCTTTGGTCTTTTAAAATGAATGCAACGTATCCTTCCAGGAACAAAACCTGTAGATTTCTTTATCAAATGTTAGCATTGTTCTTCCAGAAACTGTTACAGGAATTCAGGCCTTTCCTTACATACCTACATTGCCAGTAATAATAGTTGTGTGCTAATAGTTCTATATCCATTTCTCTCTCAACTGAAATTCAAGCCCTGTGCATGAACCACCTGAAATCTGTACTGTAGAAATTATGTTGGGCAAGAATTTAACTATGTTTGAAAAGTGAAGGTTTGATTCTTCATCTCCTCACATGCAGAAAACACAGGTAGTGCAAAGTTCATGTTAGCGGTCTGAATTTAAAGTAGTTAATTATCAGAGTACAACACTGATTTGTTTCATTATGGTTGATTTTTCTCTGTGCTCTTTTGAGTTCACAAACAGTACATGTGCAGTATTCGTTTCTCAACAACATAGTATAAAAGAGCATTTCTAAAAAGAGGGTGTTACTAACATCTATAAAAATCTTGCCCCAATTTTAATTTGAACATATCCCATATTTATTCAAACACAGGATAATTTCTGTCTGCCCATCTACCCCAGTCAGGGATGCAGCTCTTGTGATCATTATAATAAGCTCTCCTAGTGAAGAAAATGGTATATCTACATGCTGAGTTATAGCTAGGGGTATGAACCATAAAACCTCTGTCCCAAGGTGCCCAGACACAGCAAGTTCTGATCCCAAAGTTACTGTGCTTGGCTGAGATAATACAGAAAGTCATGCAGTGAGTTAATGCTACCTAGTGAAACTACATCACTTAATTGGAACTTGCTGTGTCCAGCTGGCATCATTCATAGGCAGAAAAAGCATTACACTGATTAACAAGACAATATACATGTACATACAATTTACATATATATACATGTATGTATACATATATATGTATACACAAACATGTGTGTGCATAACACATATACATACATGTGTGTGTATACATATGCATACATACACATATGTATACATACACACACACACATATACATACAGACATAAGTCTAAGCCTACGTTAGAGTTTGGTAGATTCAGGTGCAGACTTCATTAGAAATTTCTAAATATTATATGTCTGAGGACCAAAATCAGGTGTGCAGTCTTTATTCAAATGATGTCCTTATTCATGCAAATATAGCAGCCAGCCTGTTAAGATTAAATGTTGCTACAGAACCATACATAGTACCTTGCACTTGTTCATTAGGGACAGTAGCCAAGTTTCCCCCTAAATTCATGCAAGCTGTTCGTGCAGCATGCCAAGTGACACGTTCATCTTCTGTAGATCCAAATATTTTGTAACACTGAAACAAGAACAAATTTCCCAAATATTATCTTTACTCCAATACCTCTTACAGATCAGAAGGCACTGCTTTAAGCAAAGCAGGATGGAGAAAGCACAGTAAAACAGCACATTTATCTGAAAAAATGCATTCAGCTTAAAAGCGCTTTTTGTGCTCATTCATTTTCTATGTAAAATTAAAGCTCTCACGAAAATGTTTTCTTCAGCAAGACACATGCTAGCTTTGATGTGAAATCTCTAAAAAATAAGCAAAACCTGACTTTTTGTAGACAGTCAACTAACGCTGGTAAGTTACATACTACTGATACTAGTCTGCCTGTTTTTTTTATTTGACTCTATAAAGCATACCACATTTTTTAAAGTCAAGGAAGGCAAAATGCACTCAGTGCCGGACGAGCATATGGTTTGGTTAAAATACATCAAGATCAATACACCAATATTTCACAAACTCCAGCTAACCCTTTAGGAAATGCATATCAAAAGACCTGAAGACATGACTAGAAAACGACTTTCACAAACTGCAGCCAGATAGGCTCATATGCCACTTCATGAGAAGTGTAAAAAACAAAAAACACTTTTCCTGCAAAATAGTGAATGGACAAACAAACAAAAGCGTGCAGACCTCAACCAGCCCTCTGGAAAGGAAAAATCATTCTAATAAGAAACAATAAGTAAAATAATTCCTTTGCTTTCTGTCTAATACTTCACCAAGCATGCAACATGCCATGTATTTGTTATGGTACCTTATTCTGAAAGGAAAGCCAAGTTGGATGACATCCTCTTGGAGTTGAAAATGTTGTTGGAGGAACAGTTGAATTAATGGAACTGTTGTGCCTTTCACATATGTAGGGATTTGGATAACCACAGTTTATATCATTCCAAAATCCTGAATGCAAGATAAATGGGGAACTGTATGACACTATATCCAACGTTGGTTAGATAGAAATCAATTTCAATTATTGTTACACAATGATCAAATGAATATCAAATCCTCAGTGTCTGTTAGTTTATGGATCATTTTATATCAGCAACTATGAGAACTGTGCCACTTTATACCCAGTTTAATTATGGAATATTAAAAGCAGTGTACTATTTAAATCAGGTATTAGAAATTTCATTTTTATAGTAGCACATTAGACCAATTTTAATAAAAAAATATGAGAGTTGTATAGCAGTCACAAGCACAGGCCTCTACCAGACCTTCTCCATGCTACATTTAAGATAAACACAAGAGTACAAACTATGAAGTCCTGAATATAATATCAAGTTCCTCTTCTACAAGTTTGTAAAAGAACAAAAAAAAGGTGAAAAGAGGTGCCTTTCGGAAAAAAAGTTGTGACACAAACACACAAATAACAAAATTCAGAAACAAACATATAAAACTTACCTAAATTCTTATACATGACTACACAGTTTTCATCATTATTTGCAAAGTTGGGTTCATGTGGTGCCCATGCCAAATAATTCACTGGAGTCCCATCCATCCAGCTGAAGAGAAACAATCCAACAAAACCCATCTTTAACATACAAATAGAAGTGCTTTCATATCACAAGAAGTCATTTGGCAAGATGTTTAATATGCCCATTTGCAGGTTAAGGTGTACAAGGTTTTTGGACCAGTTCTAATTGAGAGGTATCCACAATACATGAGTTAATTGAGAAAATACTTTTTTCCTCTTTTTTTTTAAACTTTGATATTAATGGAATTAATGCATTACCCCATAAAACTGAGACATACGCAATATTTTCTATTGCAGATACAAGGAAACCAGTAATTTACCTGACAGTGTGATTATTGCCAGAAAATTTAGAATACCTCTGGTAACTACCCTTCCAAGAATGGGAAAAACAAAGAATATAGTATCCATGTAATCATGAATATTGGTGTGGAGTAACAGATGCTTAGCTCATTGCACTAAACTTACTCTCTTTGCAAAGACACAAGATAAGTGTTGAAGTTATGTTTACTCTGGATTTATGCAACATGCTGATGCTTTTGCAGCTGATAGGACAATATTCAAAATAATCTTTCAGGCCAACATGAAAGCCAGACACCATTTCAGCATGAGAGAACCGAGATGCTCATCATTTCCCCCAAGTCATATATTCCTTGTGGCTATTACAGAGATAAGAGATTTTAGTCGTAATACTGGCAAAATGCTTGATCATTCCCTCATGCACAGGGAAAATTGTGACAGCCTGACAAACCAACTAGAAGGCAATCACTCTGACAATGTGCTTTACCATAAGGTAAAATCTGAACACTGAAAAAGCTGTACATCTATGTAGATTAAACTACAGAGAACAAAATCATAGCCAAGCAACCAAACATTTATTAGGAGACACATTCCTCTTGGACTAGAAGTGACAGAGGGGCCTAGGCTCACCCTATATGACTTCCTGCACATATGCAAGGCACTTCACCTAAAAGCATATTCATCTTAGGGTCCCTACAAAAACAATGGAATGGGAGAGACACCTCTCTTCTTCTTCTTCAGAAGGTGATTTGGCCCAGCTAATATCTTAATCATCCTCTGAAGGGGCATCTTTTTCACCATGGACTATAAGAAGAACCAAGAACTACTAGGCATCTATCCAGGCACTTCAAGATCCAAATAGAAGTGAAATGAAGTCATGCCTAAATAAAAAACACATGCAAAAATTATGGTGCTGCATACTGACATTCAGAAAAGCTTGCAGAAAACCTGCTTATCCTCACCAAGCATCTTAAGTTATAAAATGGCAGCAGTTATCTTTGCTCTACAAAAAGAAAATAGGAGTTTTGTTGCTAACTTGCAGTTGCATTTTCCCTTTAAATACAGTCTGTTCCCAACAGATTGTAAGGAGGGAAAAGAAGAATGTTTTTATGTACCAAATATCTTACATATTTTGAGTGGGGGCATCTATTTGTATTTTAAATATAAATCAGAGAATAAAAGAAATTATAACTTTTTTATAAAAGCTCAAATACATTATCTCCATTGTAATTTTGCTGCCAGCTTTGGGTGAAAACTATTAAGGAAACATGCAGTATTCCTTTTGGATCATCTAGACATGGAGCTAAATCAGCACAGACTTAAACCACTTGAAAATATAACCATGTTTAAATCAAGATTCAAACCTGGCTATGTCCTGTGAAACTCCAGATCCTTTCAAGGTAACTTATTCTTTGCTACAAGCTACAAAATCTTACAACAGTAAAGCAGAACTTTCCAAGTCTAGCAGAGCTGATGTCAACTTCGGAAAAGTTTAAAAAAATAAAGCTAATGTTTTAATATTGCTAAAGAGTAAGTCCAATTTTAAGGTTTATCAGTCTACTCTAGCTTCCAGTGGTGTCAATGAGGAATGCCATTTACTTTAAAAGGAGTTGGTCTTCTATGAATAAAGAATTTCATCCAATATCAACAGGGAATGCTTTTTAACTCCTTATATTAGCTATACTTTGTTGGAATATGAACAAGGCAGACAACAGCTGAGGGCAAAATAGAAATCAAGCTTCTTTCCTGCTATAATAAAATACAGAATAACAGCATTATTAGTGGGGTGAGAATCCCTAGCAACAGATGTGATTCAAAAAAATTTGGATTAAATATTAGGATAAAGTGTGTAAAGTAGTAAAGATACTACAGAACACATTTTTACAACCTTACCTTCATAATCAAAAATTCTAAGCATGAAATTTTAGTTCCAGGAAGTTGGAGGAAAAACATTTTCATCTGCTTTGAGACACCACAATTTCACTCAAGTACTTCATTGTGCTTGCTCTGCTCAGTGGATTTGTTCTTGATTTTGAAGCACAATGTGAGCTTGATGACTCTAGGTGACCTACCTTGTCCGTTGATCAACACTCAGTTGTAAACCAATGAAATATGAATCCTCTTTGCCATTTTTCAGGATCTAGAATGTAAAAATTAAAATTTTACACATTTCCTCTTTTTATAACAGAAATGTATTCTGTAAATAGTGAGTAATCTACTACTGAGTCACATAGGTTGTGAAATGTTATATGCTTTAGCTACAAAGCTAAATTTTAAAGCAGCCCCAGTCAGTCCTCAGTTGAGCTTCACTGTCAGCCAAAAAGTGTGGTTACTACCTCACGATTTCTTACAGTCTTATTTGAAAGTCACTGCAATCAGCACCTCTTGCACAGTCTCTGCAGCTGACATCACCTGAGAAATGTCCTGCAAGGGCAAAGCCCTCCTACAATTTTGATGTCAATTAATGCAAGACTTTCGTGTTATCTCACTGCCACTCTTCAGCCAGCTCGGGGAAAGTTCTATGTAGCTCAAATCTGACCTTTAAACGCACTCCGGATTTTAAAAAAACTGGCCTCCAAGAGACTATAAACAGGGAACTAGGCCCAGTCACCTAGGAAATAATACTCTAAAAGCTCTTTCTGGTGGCATAATCCATGACTCACATTCTTCTTACCCTATGTTACAGGCCATAGGGAAAAGGAGGCAAAGGTGTGAACTTGGAAACTGTCAATCAGATCAAAAAAAGGCTGCTAGGTAGACCACATCTCAGACCACACTGACAAGATCAAAAGCCAAGGTTTGAGTGTTGCATGTAAGCCAATATCTGTTTTGATCCATATCTTAGGATATCTTGAGTTTATCTGTTATCTGTTGATGCTGTAGCATCTTTACTTGCAGTTAGCTCAGCCTACCTTACAGAAACAGAGTAGCTCAAGAGAATAATACTTATTGCTAAAGTGAAGCCACAGATTAATTAAAATTACACACTAGGTTTACGTTAACTGCATTAGCAGTTGCATACAGATGTAATGTGGTGTGACTGCCATGATGAGTTAGTTAAAAACAGATGTGGGTTTTTTTTAATTCTTACTGTGCTTGTTACTATAAAAAATACCAAACAAAAACTGTCCCTGTCTCAGCTTTGAAAAGATCCCAAAAAGACTTGATTTGACCTTCGTACTAATCTGGCTTACTGCTACTGCTGTTTCACTAACTTCACTGTCATAAAACTAGCAGGGAGAACATGAGGATGAAAAGGGTTTGTGCCCATGCTCACTTATTCTGGATGATTTATTCCATAGCATTAAAGATTTTTCTTACATATCGCCAGAGGAATTTTCTTTCACTTTCACTCTCAATGACAGCAAGGTCTCCAAAGTTCTTCTTGCAGAATTCCCGACCTTCTTCCATAGGAACACTTTCTGTGCTGAAGTAATAATGTCTGTCTTCATGTATAATCCATCCATCCTCGGTAGTCTTATACTCTGTAAGATAAAGGGTAAGCTAAATGTATTGTTCCTAAGAACAAGATACTCTCATTAGCAGAATTTAAAAGTGCATTTAAATGCACAAACACAAATAGTAATAGTAAATACACTTACTGGGTGCAGGAGATTCTGTTGGTTCAGGTTTTACACTCGCCCCTGTAAGAAAAAATATTTATTATGGTCAAATAATAAATTTCTGGAGCACTCTTCAATTTTAAATGCATATTCTTGTTCCCTTAGGGTCTAAAACCAAGCTATTCCTAATGAGCAAGGAGTTATAAAATACCTTGAAATCCGACTGAACTGAATAGTTACATTTGGCATTCACTGGATGCAGCATATCTTACATCCCAAAGCACTAACTCTGTTAAGCCAGGCCCTGTGTCTCCCTCCCGCTCCTTTCCCCAGGTCATTTATACATGAATTCTGGCTTAAACCAGAAATAGCATGGGTTATCTTCTTCCATGCTGCCCCAGCTACTACAGAGTGAGGTTCTTCCCATCTTTCTCCGGTTTTGAGAAGAACTACTATCCTGGATCTTAAAAATTTCCCTAGATAAAATCTCACTGGAACAGATATGCTCCCGAGAAATTAACTCCTCCTTTCTGACAAAAAGACTTCATGCTAAAGAATTCCCCTGTTTGTTTTGGCTACAGCATTATGGAGATACTTTGTCATTAGTATCTCAGGAAAACACTCCCTGAAGATCTCTCTGGAGATCTTTACAGGGTTACCAATTTATTTTGTGCTAAAAAATAATAATCTCACAGATATGGGCATGTTAGAAAAAATTCTCTGAGTGCCTGAAAAATCCTTTCATCAATATAAAGCAGATCTAGTAGTTTGTTGTCAATAAGCTGATAAAGCATCTTCATTTTGTTTCCCTCTAACCCAATAAGTGACTGTGGTAAAAAACTTAACAGAACACTTTCTAAAATACTCAAAGTTAGGAGATACGCTGCTTGTGGAACTCTATTTCCCTAAATTAGAAACTTTGGCTTGATGTCTTCAGAAAATACAAAGACCTCAAGAAGATATTGCAAGAAACCAACAAATGAATACAAAACCCAGCCAAAGCAATATAAAACATCCCCAAATCAGGCTTCATCTTGCAATTATAGATTCAACTAGTTGATCAAACAGTATCTGGCCAAGTAAAGGAGCGAGGAAAGAAAAGTTTTGACACTTAAAAACTCAAATATGTGAACTGATTTGCAAACTATTTGCTAAAAATGTGAAACTTGACTCAGAAAAATTTATTCCAAAACAGAATTCATTGGAAAAGGCATGAACTTCTCTAAATGAAAAGTCAGAACAGAATGTGAATATTCAAACTACCATTTCCTGTTTTTCAGGAATTACATTTCCTTTTCTGAAATCAGAGATAAAGATCAGTGAGAAGTCCCAGCAGGGCACCTTTGGCTCTGTTTCTCTGAATATATCAAAGGCAGGTAAATCCTTATACCATTTTGATATTTCACTATCCACAGGGTACCATTCTGATGAACAGCTTTGAAAATTGTTGTGCTCATAGCTAAGAAAAAAAAATCAAATGTGATTCTGTTCTTACTATACGTATGTATAGGAGGAAGCAATACTACCTTTTTTGATCTGACAAATCCATCCATACAGATAATCACAATGCCTGTCATTCCATAACATGCTGGAATCGCCACTAATCTCTGCACAAAGTTCAATTCCTTGATAATTATTGGGCTCTCCAAAGCCCCAGTTTTCGTACCTTACCTATGATAGAAAAAGTTTTGTGATGATTCCGTTGTATAGAAAGACAATAATAGAGAGAGGGAGGAGACAGCATTAGACCGCAGACCCACAGTCTATTTCTAATATCAGTTTAAAAACTGAAATGAGAGGAAACCAGAACTTCCCCCTGCAAATGCTGACATTTCAAATTTGTTTTCAGATTGCAACCCGACCACAGCTTATATCAGTTATTTCCAATCACAACTGGCAGAATACTGACATTTCTTATAGGATGTAAATTCTGTAAAATTCATCTGATGACAATAACAATGTATGCTATGTGTTGATGCTAAATTAAATAAACATCCTATATTAGCAAAATATTAGGATATTATTGAGACACAATAAAAATGTTGGCATTTTTCCTCACAAAAATATTACTGCAATCTTAATATTCTTGTACAAATTGCAAATTCAGTTTAAATCCATTTTCTGTATGGTAAACTGTTCCACCAAATAAATTTTGACCGACTTTACAGGAAAATACATCCACATCTCCAAAACCAATTTTGTTTCTACAGTTTTATATCTTAGTCTGAGGTACAGTCAAGTCATCCTGGCGTAAAACAATTGGAATGTAGGAATGTAGGCCATTTCAGATCAAGTTCTAAATAGCAAAGAAGATAAATACTAAAGACGGACTATTTTCCTCTAAAAACTTATATTTTATAAGAACAGCCAAGCAAAAAAATGACACGAAAAAATCTTTTTCCTCTTACTCAACATGAATTTAGTTTTCTTGTTGATTTAATGCACCTTTCATTATTAAAAATCAGTATGTTTTAGCCAAAAATCAACATGAGATTGTTATTCATAAGCTTTGCTAAAGAAAGCATGAAACAAGAGGGTTATGATTAAGTATAAAAAACACAAACACATACACTACACACACTTGAGAAACACAAGGAATGCAAATAACAGTTGTGAAAATTAAACCACTCACTGGAGATCCATCACTCCAAACAAAGCCATCACCAGGATTCAAGTAATATAAACCCATCCAGAAGTGTTGGTGGTAGTACCCATTGTTCCTAAACAAAAAAAATAAATATTCCATTTATAAGCAGTTAAAGCATAAAAACAAAGCTAAGAAGGACATTAAAATATTTTTATAACCTATCAGTTCACAACAGTTGATAAGCTTCTGTAAAGATAATCCTTAAAGTTATTAGAAAGAACTGCAAACACTGAGGAAATTTTGCAAGCTAATTAAGATGCAGTCATTTCTAGCTGTCAATAGTATCCATTAACTAACACAGATTGAAATACCGATCATTTTATAGAGAAAACATCCAGATCCAATCCTACTCCTGGAAATCCAGTCAGCTGGCTCAATACTTTTGTTCAATGGTCCCATAGTCGTCGTTCCTCCACTTGTCAGCTCTCCATTTTCTCTTTAAAGGCACTTATAGCTTCCAAATACATTAACCTTTGTTATCTACTGCAGTTGAATTGCATTTAAAAAAAAATTGTACCTTAAACTAGTTCTTGTCTGAGAGCAGACAGGCTTTATGGATTTATCAGAATGTACTCATATGTCAATATGTTGTAATTCAGCATCTGATACTTCCTCATGATAGGCATGTAGCTGGGATTCTAGTATGGCTGCAGCATTTTGCAAGGCTGCCATGTTACAGTCTGGCTTCCTAGTTAGACAGACATGTAATTGGTCACTGCATCCAGTCTACTCAGGTCATGTTGCAAGTGTTGCCTTTTTAAGAGCATTTGATCGCATTCAGAAATCTTTCACTTACTTTTTACAGTTCAGGGACCTACTAACCTTATTTAGATTCCCTGCGCAGAACAAATGAATCTGGAGGTGCTTCTGCTCTCTGATTAGTTCATAAAAGCGAGGAACAAACAATACACTGACTAGATTTATATCAAGATTGTTACCCTATTTGTACTTAAGTTGAACCAAATGACATCTGTGGCAGTTTTATAATATCCCCAAATCCACTGTAAAACTTTTTACACCAGATCATAAATGTAGTCTCAACAAGTTATCTCGCCAATCTCTCTGTAGCATTAGCTTCTTGCATAATTGCCACTAGTCACACGACTTCTGCTATCTCATCACCTCTGCTTTCTTGCTATGTGTTTGATACAGATGCTGATAATGAATCCAGACTGGCTTATGCAGAAGTAAAAACATACAACTGAAATCAAACACTTCAGAAAGATCAAAACACTAATTAAAGTGAACAGATGACCACACTATAGATACTCACGCAATAGAACGCCATATCACATACTGTTCTTCTTTACCATTAATGGAGGCCAGATCTCCTCCTATAGCTCGACAAAACTCTTGAGATTCAAGCCATGTTTTCTTTTGCTCTCCTCTTGAAAAAGGCTAACGAGAACATGTTTTACAATCAGATATAATAGACCATAAAGATCACAAGATCAAGAAACACCAGCTATTAAAAAGCCATTTACAATTCATTTATTCTGTGGGGATTACAGAAACTTTGTACACAGGGTTTTTAAGTGTTCACCTGTGTGAAACAGGTTTCATATGAGTGTATTTGAGCCAAGTTAGCAGACTGCAGTATTGGCTGCAAGCCAATACATAGGAGAACAGCACTTTTAATCTTAAAAGAATAGGGAGGGGAAATTAAGACCTGAAGATCAGAGTTTAGGGGAATAAAGACGATGTCAGAAACAAGAGTATTTTAACAAGAGGGGATAAGACCTCTACATAATCCATAAAGAAGCTTACAAAACAGTAAGAGACATTAGTAAACAAATTTTTATTATATTTATGTGCATCAAACAAGCAGAGACTACCTTCAGAACTAAGCAGCATACTTACTTTGAAACAGAAACTAATACGACTGTTTGAGTCCCAGCCTTCTGGACACCTGGGAACCGGAGTTGTTGTAGGAATAGGTGGAGGAGTCACTCCTTCTGCCCACACTTTGCATAGAAATTTTGCCTTTTCTTCACATTTTATTACATCCCATAATCCACCTGCAATGCCAGTTCTCATGGCAACACAGCCCAGCTTTCTTCCTGTTTGTAAACATGAATGCACAAAAGCAACATTTCAGGGGTCACTGAGAACTTAGGGAACTCCATATTCCAACCTGATGGAAATTAAATCTTTGTCTGTACAGAGTCAAAAATGTTTCTAATACATGAGAAAACAGTCCAAAAAACCAGTGGTTCATCCATATCTGAGATGCTGAACTGTACCTCACATCAAATCACCTCTAGTAGCTAACTCTGGCAACATCATTACCCGTGATCCAACAAACTCTCTAGAACTGAAGCTGTGGTTAGTGCTATGTTCTCAAATTTGTCTAATTTGACTAAGATTTTTGCTAATGAGCTTGCTATGTATGGACCTAGTGTTGGCTTCATGGTCTACATAACTTTACCACCTCACCTGACACTTTCTAATCAGCATCTAAAGCATGAAAGTTAAAGAGGATCAGAGGATCTCCTGAAAGGCAAATGCAACGTGCCAGAATCTTGGAAGCTGGGAGCATCCCCCTTGTGATGCGATTGTGTCAGAAATGGAAAGGCTTCCTACCCTGATAGGTATGTTTTATTAGAACACAAAAACATTAGAAAAGTTTTGATCAACAAAACTTAGCAATTAAGGAAACCACAAGTCTTCTGGGAAAGATATTAACTAAAAAAGATGAATAAAAACTCCCTTGCCCTCTTGTCCTTTCCTACAATCCCATTTTTCAGTCCAATAACTCTTAGGAGCTTCTCAGTATGAATGAATGCCCAGTGCTCTCTGAGTCCCTCTAGCTGTCTTCTCTCTTTGCCTTCAAGGCTTGACAAGGATATTCTATTCCAAAGATACTCCTGCTACTTCTGATCTAAAGTTGTGTTGAATGTTTCCCTGCTTGCCACCTCTCTTACTTTCTCATGTCTACCCTGCACTATGGAGACTCAGAGATGAGCCTGTTCTGTTCCACTCTATCTTCCTTCTATGAAAGTGTGACTCCTGTGCAGCAACTAACCTTCCTCCTTTCCATTCTTGCAGTTTGAAAAAAGTGAGGTTTTAAGTTTTTTCTGAGACCCTCTGAGAAAAATGACTTGCACCTAGCAGACAGAACCAAAACCACTGCAAGGCTGTTAAGTATTAAAGCAAATGAAATAAATCTGATATTTAACAAAACTTACAGACCTTAGGCAGACTGCTAGTAAGATTTTATATTTTCACATTGCAAAATAATAACAATTGGAGTGAACATTTAGGGTGCCCAAGATCATAACTTCAGGAATCATTCAATCTATTTTGGCCCTAGTGAACGACTGTTGAGTCATCTCCAGGTCCTCACCTACCACACACTGACACAATTTTTCTACATTACATTCTCCATAAATTGCTACCCACATCATTTTCACCTCAGATCTGTTCCTAATCACTCAGCAGCTATGTCAGCACTCCCTGCTGAAAGTGGCCCTGAGATCTTCTTTAAGACTGGAGACGCTTCATGCAGGCTTCATGCACATACCTCAAAACATTCAGTGAGCAAATGTACTATGAGACATGGCTGCACAGGCAGGACTTGCAAGCAGGGCATGGTATGCCTGCGGAGACTGCTCTTCTAAAGCAGTACAGACATAGTCAGACTTCCTCACAACAGCAGCAAATCAGAAACTTTTTTTCAGTTTAAAGTTTTTTTACAAGCTCACATTAAAAACTCACTTCAGGACCAAGCAGGAAGTCAGCAACAGCACTTACAGCATGCTTGAGAGAGCAGCCAGAAACTTTTGAGAACAGTTAGTCATTATACCACCAAGCAGGGGCTACAGAATGAGTTAAAAATATATAAGTAACGAGCAATGCATTTTGGGCTGTGCACTCATTACACAGTGTAGAGACATAGCTACCAGGCATTTCGGAATTCCAGTGCGTAAACAAGACAGATCTGCCATTAGTCCACTTGAAAGTTCCCTTTTCTTCTACATCTGAAAGTCCAATCCAAAAGTATTTTTCTGTTCTTAGCCCAACCAGGCTAGTCAGATAGGCTTGTTCATATCTGTTCAAAAGAACACAACTGTTAAATTATACTGGAAAAGAAAAAAAAGTTTAAATGGTTTGCTACTTTCCCAGAATTACCTTTTTACCTTCTTGAAAGAGTAGCTTAGATGGATTTACTTGAACAAAGCCAACAACAAAACATTATCCAATAGTTATTTAGTAAACTTGAATTCAAGATTATTCTATCTTCTCTTCTGCTGTCCAATAAAGGAGGTGACATAATGGTGGGCTGGCATGAAATTGGAAAAGTATGGGGAAGGAAGAAATCTGACATGACTTTAGTAGAATACCATTGCATTTTCTGAGAGTTTCTAGTACCCTTGTATTTTAATGACTTTTCGTTACAGACAAATCCAAAACTGGAAAAGGATTCTCTAGCACTACTGGAGAAATATAGAAAAGTAGAGGCCAGATTTGTACTGATACTGAATTATTAAACTAAAGTGCACTGCAAATCAGTCAATGATCATATGGAAAAAGTTATGCTTGAGAGCCAGACCCATGCAGAGAGGAAGCCTATCACAGTTCACTACAGTGTTTAAGAAGCAGTTCTTGCAAAATCAATGCAAATAAAAGAAGTCTCCCCTTAACAATGGTATAGTCTAAAGACCACATTAATGTTAAGCCATTTTTATCACATCTGCAGTACTAGAACATTTCTACTTAGACATTACAGAAACAAACAAGAGAAACTAAAGCACTGAGACAACCACAGGCAGGCTTTTTAACCCTAACTCTCATTTTCCCAACATGCCACATTCAATAATGTGCACCAGCTGCTCAGAAATTTACCATATATTGAACCATGGCTGAATTGTAATGGATTTTCAGGTACAAGGCATTTCTGTCTTCGCTTGATTTCTTACATAAAACTTTGAAAACGTAGCTCAATTCTAAGAGCTGTTACGTGAAACTACTTTTTGGGTGGAATTCAGAGCCATATCTCTTCATTTAATAATCAAATTGGATTCTTCATCCTTCACTCAAGCCAGCACAGTTAAGAAACAAAAAAAGTAAATCTATTTTCTTCCTCAGTGTAACAGTCTAGATCAATATTGATTTCACAGCCATCACCTATTTTTACTACAAATCGAATTCCTGGATTTGAACATATATTCAAAAACTCTGAGCAGTTTAGTATCTACAGACAGCTGTCCTCTCAAACCTATCTTCTCATTGATTTTGCTCTGGATCAGAATCTTTATTCTGATATTTAGATGATGTTAGACCCTCATGTGATCCCCTCAGGCAAGCAGACTTTTACATACCTGTCTTCAATAGTTGCTAAAAAAGCCTGATGCCTTTCACAGGTTTGATTTGCTTGAGAAAATGACACGAATGTATTTCCAATGAAGTAACAATAAAAACCATGTCTTTTCCAGCCCTGTCAAAATAAACATTAAGCAATCACATATGCTGCAGCTTTTCTAAACTTCTTTAAAAAAGAAAGAAAATAAATCCAAAACTGATTTATAATTCTATCACCTAGCTGTAAGACAAAGAAACAATTAAACTGAAAGAGCCAGAAGGGAAAATAATTTAACTAGGTAACACATAAAACATAACAGTATTTTGTATAATACTGAGGTGATGACTGATTTTCCTGTGGGTACCTCCATTTCAAAGTCAGTACCAGGCTTTGAATCTGTCTTTTCTCTATCTGCTTATCTAACAGTAAGTAACTCCAGCTATTTCATTCCCTGGATGGGAAAGCAAAGCAAAATATGGTCTGGGAAATTTGGATATGGTTCTCTAGAAAAGCACTGTAGGTCTTCAAAAGGTCTTAAAAGTGCAGAAGTTATAAATACTGTACATTCATTTATATATTACCTATGTACATTAAAACTGTACAGTAATGAAAGAACACAGACCCTTAAATGTTCGGTCACTTAACTGTGGTCACTTTAGGTCCTTGGATTGCAGTGCTTATGATAGCCTTATGTCCTTACTGTGGTTCAAAGTCAGAGATGACCAAGTGATACTGCTGATTACTCAGAGTGCCAGATCTTGGCTTTTTATAGGTTCCACAGAAAGAAGAATAAGCTTGTTGAAACCACTTACAAGAAGTAGTGACAACTACCTCTTTCACTATATACAGAGATGGGGAAAGAAGTCAGGTTGAATTGCTTGTCTCCTGAACTGAGATAACATTTGTGACAACAAAAATGGACTTCACTTCCTATTGTAGGCACTCAGAATGAATCTCCTGGCAAAGCTGGCAAATAATAAAGCACTTTACTTGAGCTCTCTGAGAATCATCTCTACATACCAGACAAATCGATAAACAGATTTTTACATCTTTGGGCTTAACATTATAAATATAGTTGTATATATTACATACATATAGGGAGGAACAAAACTTCTTTAAAACTTTGTTTCATGAAATGATTTCTGGCATATAATGACTTTTTAATCAGTGTCTCCCACTTACAAAGGCAGATGTGGCTTTGCTGTGAGCCTTCAGTGCTCAGTATGGGACTACACCTGACACACAGGCATTGCGCAATCATGAGAGCGCTCCTGAGACGCAAGTTTCAGCATGGCTTTTCAGAAAAGGATTGACAACTCAGACAAATTTGTTAATTATTAACTAACTTTAAGACTCTCTTCTAGTGTTTTGCTAATCAAATGCTATTAACTTGGAAATATGCTTACATATTTTGTAACTAGCCAAGTTTGCTGTAACTAGCCACAATTCACATACATTTCCTTCTGAGGGTCTTTAATTTCTCACCCATGAGAGACTTCTTTTTCTACCAGCATGCACTTAGTCCTCTAGGCAAAGATGAAGGAATCCTAGTGTTATGGGTGTTACCTGCTCCACCAATTGAATATTTGTAAGGCTCCCAGGTACTCTTTTTCAAACACAAGGAATAAATATCCAGGCAAGCTTTCCCTGCAGCTGTATAAAGCAGACTTTGGAGGAAAGGCAGTGACTTCATGGAAGAAAAAAACTCAGATTCCCTATAACCTAAAAAATTGTAGGAGGTTTTCTAGAATGATTGAACGTTATGTTACCAGAAGGTGAGCATTACAAAATCAGCAACAGATATTTGGCAGTTCAGAAGGAGTACAATCAGTTAATTTTGCTTAGGCACTCATAACAAATTCTTCAAAATAGGGAGCACTGCCAGAGGCCACAGCACAGCCTGCAGAACATTATGAAGACAAGCAGCCTCATTGCTGTGACTAACGTTGAAGAAAATGGTAGACAGCAGAAGAACAACTGCTGACACAGGCAAATTCCTCAAGAAGGCTTGATTGCAAAGCAAGGAAAATTGGCCTACTGCAGGAACTACAGGTTTGAATTTTGGTTTACGTTCTGGAAAAGGAAAGGGAGCATCAAGAGCCAAATGACAGTCAGAACCTAGAACTATTCACATGTATCACATCTGTCATGGAAATGAGAAGGCCAACTGTTCTGATGATGACAACAAAGACCCATTTTTCTGTTATTCTCTGTTCTTCCAGAGTCATCTAGGTGACATTTTCTTCTCTCAATCATTCTTAGCAGCCTATTCAGCTCAGACAACTTATACGTCACTTACTCTCTGGCAGCCCATGTCAATAGTTTCCTCTTCTGCAGGAGCTTCTGACATGGGTTTCCTTTTACAGATGTAGCCAATTTTCTTTTCACAAGAATGGTCTGCCCAAAATCCATCCTGAACATAAGAACAGAATATCAGTCAAGTGGAACTTAGTCTTCCAAAAATGTGCTCTACATTTTTAAGCAGTTAATGATTTTCTTCTATTTTTAAAAGACGCAAAGCCTACATCTAACTTCATTACTTAATTCCAACCTCATTCCAACCTCTTTTCTTGTACTGGGGCCAATTCACCACTGCTTTACACGTTCCCTGATTATTTACCCTGATGAAAAGTGAACCCGAGGAGGTGATAGCAAAATTCCACTATCTTTACACAGACTACTGATTTAATAACCGTGCAAGATGAAATGGAGGGGTCATCTGTCTCCATAGAATCCCAGCTGAAACAGGAAATGTAACAGAAGACTACATTACAACAAAAATAAGTTCAAATAAAAACACATCTCAGATCACCAAATTCAATGAAAAATAGATGGACAAAAATCATAACATAATGAACAGGCACATTATAAATATAAGTGCTTTTTAATGGCACTGTTGCATGCCTTACTGTTACAATTCATTTCCAACTTCCTGTCAGGGCCCTGGGGGCACTAATAGGCCTTAATGGCCTTGAGCAGCCTTACCTGGGCCTCTGCCCACACCCCTGCCTGTGGGCTCAGGGGCTCAACTTAAGCTCAGGCCTGGTCTCCACCTCACAGAACTACTGTCTCCAGCTCCATCACAGCCATGGCTGTACCTGGCTATGGACCTCACGGATCTGGACTCTGACTTGTGGACTATCTTCCTACTACTTTGTCACTCAGCCCTGCTTTGTCACTACAGACCTGCCTGGCAATCACTGGACTGTGTCTGACCCTGTTTGTCTTCACCGGTCCTGATCCTGACTCAGCTACTTGGTTTGACCTCAGACCTGACTCATCACCATGGACTTGCCTGAGGATCCAAACCCAGGGCTGTTCCCAGCTCCTCTGGGCCTGTCCTGTTCCCTCGCTGGGGGTGGTGGGACAGTCCCTGGCTGGTGAGGCTCCTGTCCTGCCGACTGTGTTACCACGCTCGGCTCATGGCCTCAAAGGAGGAGCAGCCAACCGTCACTGCTCCCTCTCACTTCCTTCTTTTTCATTATCCTAGAAGACTAATTATCTGCTGCTAAATATGAGCAGCAGAGAGACCAGCTACATAAAGCAATGGTTACAGAAAACTTTTATAATAGTTCACATTCTCAAGGAACTAAAGAACCACATAGCTGGAAGACCTCAAAACATCCTCTATCTCAATCCCTCAAAGTGAGGGAGGAAGTAATTTAATTAGAATATCCCTGCTGCCTTCCAACTAACCTGTTGTTAACCACACAAATAAATCACCCTAAGTAGCCAGTTCTGCATTTTTGCTAAATAAACAATTGGAAGAATTTATCCCATCCTCTGTAACAAGCTGTATATATTTGAAGACTTATTCTCTCTTCCAAACTACTCTTTTCAAAACAACAAAAAAAGTTTATTTCTTCAGCCAAGACCTACATCATGCTTTCCATATTGCTTTTGAACACTGACACAAATGAAGGAGTGACAGTCCTACTGAAGTAGCAAAATGGAAAAGCAGGCTGTTATTTTTATTTATAGCCTCAGCCATAAATATATCTCTGCTGGAATTAAAAAGGCATCTGATGCTCAGATAAAAGTCTCACTTAATACATATTCACTGTCGGAGGATTTCAAAATCCTTCTGTACTGACAGACACTGTGTTAGGTAAAGGAGGAGGAGGCTTGGTCTAGCAGAGGCTGCAGTCCTCTGCTCCTTCCTGAACTAAAGGTCTAGCAGCCTGAACTGGGTATTTTCCTCTGGTTCTTGGCACAGTATTAAGCATGCCAGCTTGACATCAGATATTCTGCCTCTGAAGAATGGCCATGGGTTATCCAGCTGCACTGAATGCTGCCACTTTTAGCATGACACATATAACATGACCAGCGAGTCCAAATCTTCATGCTTTGTGAACCTGGCCATATTATTTTAATACCCAGCCAAATGTTAGATCCCTTTTGTAATTTTTGTCATCTATGAAAAGATCTGACTATGCACACATAAGCAATCACACACCACTGTGTACGTCTGTAACTATTCTTGATGCTTCATATCACATTCCAGTGGGGCCATCTGAGCATATACTTCAAGACTTACAATACAAAGAGATGGTGAGGACATAAATGGATTGACTTCCATTTCTCCTTCCATTTCCTCATCCACTAGCTTTCAATGTGTGGCCAAATGGAGATGGCAACAGGAGGAGACATTAGGCAGATCAACGGTGGTTCTTTCAGGGCTTAGCATTCAGAGTGGCATGAATTCACTATAGACTATATTGTTATTGCCCTTGCACCAGAGGATGCTACTAGAGCAAGTTGCAATCTCTCCCTGCCCTGCCTTTCTCCTGAAATCTCATGGAATTAACCAAATTTGTCTTTCCTCTACCCATGCAGCAGAAACTGAGGTAGCTACTCTTTTCTAGATAAATGCAACAGGTGCTGGTATTTAAACTATTAGAAGAAGGGACTTTCTTAGGTTTGCAGCAAACTGGAATCTAGTTGGTGGATCCCCGATTCTGTGCACAAATATGGATTTTTAGCTTGAATCCAAGTTTCCTAAAATTCTCTAACACTTAGTTTGGCCAGCAAATGCTATCCAGATCCTCCCTCAGGCAAAAACTGCTCCTTGCCATTTTTTCTTGAAAGTCTTCAAGGGAAAGAGGTCAAGTCTTTCTGATAAAAATCAGACATCCATTAACGTGATGACTTTGCCAGCGCATTTAAGTTGCCCTAAATGTTTTAAAATACTGTAAAAAGATAAATGAAACAAAAATGATTTCAGGAAGGATCTATGAATAACAGAAAGCGATCTTAGCACTCTTTTCAAATAACTATCCATATTACCAAATGCTTGTCAGCCTCTAACTTCCTGTAACACTCCCTGCACCAATACCTCCCTGCATAATACCATAAAACCCCAAATTTCACACCAACAGATAAGGGTAGCTAAAGGGCACAGTATGGTAGATGAGATAAAACCTCAACTAACTGCTCCTTGCAACTCAACACCTACATGAACCAAGGCCAAGTGACCCTGCAAACCTCCCCTTCCTGAATTTCAAGAAGTTCTCCAGGCTTTACCAGTAAAAAGGTCAAGTGCCTTTACCTTGGCAGTTGAAGCAAGTGCCATTTCCAACCTCAGGTAAGCTGACTGACCCCAACATTCATGCATTCAGCTTTTTGCCACTGCCTGAGCCTATAATTCTGTAAGTTAGACAAAGCATCTACTACATCATCATCTAACATTGGCATAGCCACTGCCCAGGAAGCACAGACAACAGAGCATGAAAATCCTTATGCTCTTAAGAATCTGTTTGTTCAACTACTATGCACATCATAGTCTGGTTGCCATGGAAGAAATACACATTTAAACACTTCTCAAAGTATGACCACTACTACAGTGGAGAAGAATTCAAAAAAGATTATAATCTTACTCATGCTTCTGACCAGGGCAAAATTCTTCACTAAAACACACATCAAATTCTAATCTTCCGGACACATCTGACTGCACATGAAGTTCCTTTTCCGTGCTGAATTCTTAATGAAGCAATAAAACTGCAGACCTCAATTCTGCCCTGGCCAAAAAACACTCCTACACACATAGTTCTGTTCAACGTAGGGAGATTAATATGCTGTAGTCTTAACGGCTTTCTTCTTCCATGGATACTACTAAGGTTTTACTCTCTCAAGGATGATGTTCTTCTTAGCTTCCTCATTCCTTTCTGGAACTGATCCTGTGGTCTCTTTTTCACCTTCATCTAAGAATGCATCTGCTACCTCCCCAATGTTGCCTAGAACTTCCTCCTAGACCTGCTACAGAGCTGGCTCAAACCTCTCCCACTGGACTCAATCTCACTTTCTGAAGTTGAGTGTGTGTGCACCAGAATGATGCAGAGATGTATGAACCAGCTCCATGCACACTCACCACCACTGCTGTTGATGATGGCACCTAACTGAAGTAAGATAGGAAAATCAGCCTTTTGGGAAAAAGACTTCCCAATTTCCTTGTATTTACTGAAGTTTTCTGTTTTGAAGTCTATCAGTTATTCTGCTACCCTCACACCTTCACATTCACTTTCCTTCAAATTTTCTTCCATCTTGAGACTCTCAAACAGCTTCTCACTATTAGGTAAGAAATACAAAAGCCTTTACAAAATTTTTGGATCTTTGCCATTAAATGTGCTTATGCCATTAAATGCTGTACATTCCATGAAGTATACAGAGGAGTTGGGGGGGAAAAAAAGACATTATTTTTTTCAATGCTGTCAATGGCAAACATAAAAATACAGTCCAAAATACAAAAGTAAATTATATTTATATCTTTGTTTGTTACCCCAGAGATATGAAAGCCTGTTTTTTTCTTATGTATGAAAAAACTATTCTAAAGTTTGATATTTTGAGACATACTGGAACTAGAAGCAAGAACTGAAGTTTATTTCATCTTTTCTTTAATTTTGCTTCTGAGTGTATGCTTCCCCTATGAGGCAAGCTCTGTACAATCTTCAGGCCAATTGGGGAAAAAAAATTAATTCTCCTCTTCAATTTATAAGTGTGCTCACCAAAAGCACAGCCCTTAAGTCTTAATTCTGCAAAATAAGAAAATGCCTTTGTTATGAGAAAATACCTTTTTTTCACTCCTGATTAAACAGGTAAACCCTGAAGGAGGTGGTAAGTAAGTTCAATGGTTTTAATTTTTATCACAAAGAGGAAAAATACCATTTTGCAACATCACACACTATGACTGACTTTTATTCCAGATGATTATCTCAGCTTCTGCAGTAGGCCTAGATTATCTGTCATGGCCACATTCCACAGGGCAGCCTTTCGAAGCAGCGTTGTAACTGCAGGTATATAGTCACTCAGTAAAGGCTTCCACTAATGCCCTTAGTAACTATTTTCCTCACAGCTGTTAATGTGCAGGGCAGAAATAAGCATAAAATCTAATCCACCTAGACTCCAGACCCAGGATTTATAACTTTGTCTAGGAAAAGAAAGCTAGTGCTTCTTAAAAGGGTCTTAAAACAAACTTCTAATTCTACTGTAAAGCACACAAACATGTGTAAATGTTTTTCTTTGGGAAGCTATGAAGACATATTGGATGAATTTGGATTTTTTCTAATTGACTGAATATGGGATATACAGCTAATTTAAGAAATAGTACTGGCAATTTTTAATGATGTTAGAGAGAAATGTATGTTCAGATGAAAAAAGTTTCTTCTGAAGGCCACATGCACAAACTGAAATCCAGAAATATGGATCTCGGGGAAAGTAGCCTTCAAGGAAAGCCAACAAGGCTTACTTCTCAGGGAATCAAAAACAACAACCTTCTGGCAACCTTGAACAGGGAACTTTCATCAAAAAAGTAATACCTATAAACTTCTACTCTAGGCTGCTTCAAACAGTAATATCCCCTACTCTTATGCTCTTGAATAGAAAAAAAGCCCAAATGATAAATGAAATGATGTGATAATTAAGCCGATGGCTGCATGACTTTACCTTTCCCCTCATGACGACACAGTCCTCTTGCCTATTGTTTGCATGAGTGGGTTCTCCACGAAGCCACTTGGTGTATGTCACAGGTGTGCCATCACTCCATTCAAAATACATCTGAACTTTAAGGTCATTCAGCCCAATCCACAGCTCATCATCTGGCTCTAAAACATATGATTAATATGGTTGATAAACAGGCCTTTTATATGATATAAACCTTTATTGCCATGGAACAGAAAAGAATTTATGCTCAGGAAGGTTAAAAGGCAGTCACAGGAAATTAAGCTTCCCTATTTCATAAAGAAGGCAGACTGTTCCCAGAATCACAGAAGGGTTGAGGTTGGAAGGAACCTCTAGAGATCATCTAGTCCAATCCCCCTGCTCAAGCAGCGGCAACTAGAACACATTTCCAAGGATTGTGTTTGGCTCCATCCTCTCTACACTCTCCCTTCAGATACTTATACGCATTCATAAGATCCCACCTCAGTCTTCTCTTCTCCAGGCTAAACAGGCCCAGCTCTCTCAGCCTTTCCTCATAAGAGAGATGCTCCAGTCCCCTAATCATCTTTGTAGCCCTATGCTGGACTCGCTCCAGGAGCTCCATGTCCCTCTTGTACCGGGGAGCCCAGAACTGGACACAGTACTCCAGATGGGGCCTCACCAGGGCTGAGCAGAGGGGGACAATCACCTCCCTCGACCTGCTGGCAACACTCTTCCTGATGCACCCCAGGAGACCATTGGCCTTCTTGGCCACAGTGGCACATTGCTGCCTCATGCTTAACTTGGTGTCCACCAGCACTCCCAGGTCCTTCTCCGCAGAGCTGCTCTCCAGCAGGTCAACCCCCAACCTGTACTGGTGCATGGGGTTATTCCTCCCTAGGTGCAGGACCCTGCACTTGCCTTTGTTGAACTTCATGAGGTTCCTCTCCACCCACCTCTCCGGCCTGTCCAGGTCTCTCTGAATGGCAGCACAGCCCTCCGGTGTATCGGCCACTCCTCCCAGTTTGGTATCGTCGACAGACTTGCTGAGGGTGCACTCTGTCCCTTCATCCAGGTCATTGATGAAGAAGTTGAACAAGACTGGACCCAGTACTGACCCCTGGGGGACACCGCTAGCTACAGGCCTCCAACTAGACTCTGCGCCGCTGATCACAACCCTCTGAGCTCTGCCATTCAGCCAGTTCTCAATCCACCTCACTGTCTACTCATCTAGCCCACACTTCCTGAGCTTGTCTATGAGGATGTTATGGGAGACAGTGTCAAAAGCCTTGCTGAAGTCAAGGTAGACAACATCCACTGCTCTCCCCTCATCTACCCAGCCAGTCCTTCCATCATAGAAGGCTATCAGATTGGTTAGGCATGATTTCCCCTTGGTGAAGCCATGCTGACTACTCCTGATCACCTTCTTTTCCTCCACATGCTTGGAGATGGCCTCCAGGATGAGCTGTTCTATCACCTTTCCAGGAATGCAGGTGAGGCTGACTGGCCTGTAGTTGCCTGGGTCCTCCTTCTTGCCCTTTTTGAAGACTGGGGTGACACGGGCTTTCTTCCAGTCCTCAGGCACCTCTCCTGTTCTCCATGACCTTTCAAAGATGATAGAGATTGACCTAGCAATAACATCCGCCAGCTCCCTCAGCACTCATGGGTGCATCCCATCAGGGCCTATGGATTTGTGGGTGTCAAGTTTGCCTAAATGATCTCTAACCCGATCCTCCTCGACCAAGGGAAAGTCTTCCTTTCTCCAGACTTCCTCTCTTGCCTCCAGGGTCTGGGGTTCCTGAGGGCTGGCCTGACCAGTAAAGACTGAAACAAAGAAGGCATTCAGTAACTCTGCCTTCTCTGCATCCTTCGTCACCAGGGCACCCACCCCATGCAGCAGTGGGCCCACATTTTCCCTATCTTCCTTTTGCTATTGATGTATTTGAAGAAGCCCTTCTTGTTGTCCTTGACACCTCTTGCCAGATTTAATTCCAAACGGGCCTTAGCCTTCCTCGTCACATCCCTGCATACTCTGACAATGTTCCTATATTCCTCCCAAGTGGCCTGTCTCCCTTTCCACTTTCTGTAGACTTCCTTCTTCTGGTTGAGTTTTGCAAGGAGCTCCTTGCTCATCCATGCAGGTCTCCTACCTCCTTTGCTTGACTTCCTACTCATAGGGACGCACCGCTCTTGAGCCTGGAGGAAGTGATGTTTGAATATTAACCAGCTCTCTTGAACACCCCTTCCTTCTAGGGCCCTCACCCATGGGATTACTCCAAGTAGGTCCCTGAAGAGGCCAAAGTTTGCTCTCCTGAAGTCTAGGGTTGTGATCCTACTTAGTGCCTTGCTGCCTCCTCGCAGGATCCTGAACTCCACCATCTCATGGTCACTGCAGCCAAGGCTGCCCCCGACCTTCACATCTTCCACCAGTCCTTCTTTGTTTGTTAGTACGAGGTCCAGCAGCACACCTCTCCTTGTTGGCTCCTCCACCACCTGGGTCAAGAAGTTGTCACCAATGCTCTGCAGGAACCTCCAGGACTGTTTGTGCCTAGCTGTGTTGTCTTTCCAGCAGATATCGGGGTGGTTGAAGTCCCCCATGAGAACCAGGGCCTGCGATCGTGAGGCTACTTCCAGCTGTCTGTAGAAGGCCTCATCGACTTCCTCTTCCTGATCAGGTGGCCTGCAGTAAACACCCACAACAGTGTCACCCATGCTAGCCTGCCCTTTAATCCTTCCCCATAAGCTCTCGACTCGCTCTTCATCCACCCCTAGGCACAGCTCAATACATTCCAGTTGCTCTCTCACATAAAGAGCAACTCCACCACCTCGCTTTCCTGGCCCGTCTTTCCTAAAAAGCACATAGCCATCAAATGGTCAAGAATTAGTGGAGTCACTTTCTACATAGCATTATCTCCTCTAAAGAAGAAATGCTGTCACAAAGTTCTGCAACCTTCTCTAAAGCTAGGTGACTAAATAGTAAGAACTTTTTTTCATAGCCACCTTATAAATAAGCTGTTTCCTACTCTCCCAGACATGCACTGGGCCATGTTTGTGCCATATCACATGCTGCATTTCCATGTAAACACAGAACTTTCCACAATGTACTTCTTTATTCTTCTTCATGTTCCTCTCTAAAGTTCTCCTTTGTGGCTGATGCCAACAAAAACTGACCAAGTTTGGCTGTTATGTCAATACTCATCTCATTGTATCCCCTCTTTGTTTGTTTTATCATGAGACTGTGAATTGTTTGGCGCAAAGACTGGCTTTTGTTCTGTTTGTACAGCACTGAGTGCAGCAGCAGATTTCTGATGCAGACAAGATTTTCTAGGCACTGCAATACATGGTGTTCTCATCTCCATGGTGAGTAATGGTAATTTGATACCTTCATAAGACTGCCTTAAAAGGCTTCTTCAGTCATTTCAATTTTCTTCCTCTGAAAAGAAAACTTTCAAAATAGTCTGTTGCAGGGAGTGTGCCATATGTGAGAAGCCTGGCTTCCTTCAAGACTGCTTGCCTTTCAGAAACATTCACTTTTACAAAAACAGTGCAGCTCAGTCAGTCAAGGAAAGTCAAGAAAGCATTAAATTATGAAATAATGTACTTCCAAGGAGTAAGGTGAATGCATCTATTTTCCTTCAGAGCCAAATGCAAGTCTAACTAATTTAAAATACCTAATATCCCATATCTAGAGGTCCCACCTTTCCTGATAATCCCTTGAAAGAAGAAAAGAATTACAGGCCTGTTCATTAAATGACAAGAAATCACTGTTTCAGGGATATGGAGACAAGCACAAGTTACCACGGAGTTGGCTAGGATGCAGAATTAAAGCATATGAGATATTTTATGATTGCCACTCTAAGAATGCTGTTAGACTGCAGGCCAATGTGGCTTACTGCACTTTCAGTGAAGGATAAACCACCTCTCACTTACCTGGGACTAAGAGCACCCATAAGATCAGTTACTGCACAGAAGCAAACATAGGTGTGAACATGCTCCTCCTGCCAAAAAGCAGTGATTGATGCTATATTCAAAATCAGGTCCATGCAAAGCAATATCAGCCACAAAACTGCCCCACAGTCAGCATGACCACATCTCCCTTGATGAACACCCTGCACCTGTAGCCTAACTTGCTTTGCGGTAACTCAAATATATGCTTAGAAGCTGAGATCTACTGCCTAAGAAATGTATTTATATGAAGCACATCTGAATCCACATACTGGGACAGACATCTTTCTTTTCCAGAAGAAACACAGGTGGCAGGACCTGACTTAAAGAATTAGGACATGGCAGTGCTAGTAATAGAACTCAAATCTTCCCACACTGTCTTGACCAACAAACATTGTTTCCTCTCACCTATCTTTGCAGACTGGCAGTAACATTTCTCCCATCCTCTGAAAAGATTGAAAATTATTTTTATCTGAGTAAGAGGAGGTAGAAGCAGATCCTGAGAAACAGGAGTTTGGGTTTGATGCAATTCACAACATTGATCACAGCTATTCTCTGACAGTAGTTTGTTTCTTTTAGCGCTCTTACTGTTCTTTTTTCTTCCAAACATTTTTGAAGCTTAAAATTTAACTCCCTCTGCACCCCATGATCAAGACTTTTCTGAAACAGACTCCTACTTTTCTTAGTAAATAAGACATATTCAAGACCCTTAATTTTCTTAGTATAAATATTGATCTGTCATAACAAAAAATACTCACGGTACCCAAGCTGAGAAATAACAAAGCTGTACTCCTCAACATTATGGATGCTCGCCAGATCCCCATCCTCCTTTCTGCAAGAAGTTAAGGCATTCTTCCATATTTTGGGATCCCTGTGAATTATGTAACAGTGACCAGCATACGACATCCATCGATCAGGACATCTAATAGGCACGTTAGACTCTGAAAAGAGATGTCCATGAACAGTTTTAGAATGTTATTCTTATGTAAAGACTGAAAATTACATAAGCAATGATTTAACAAACAAATTAATTATATATGTTTTTCATGAAGAACCGCAGAGCTGAAAAATATGTACAGGGAAGATAAAATGCAAGCATGATTAAAAATTAAAACTTCCAAATTTTTTTAGAGAATATTACAGTTGCAAAAGAAATGCTCGCAACACAGGAAAAGACAGAATTAAAACTGACTGTCAAAATACATTTTTGGCCATACAAAACACACTTTTTAAGCATACATGCTATGACCCCTCTTAAAATATAAGGTCTACAGAGCTGTGCTCTGTCAGTTTTCTGCACTCATGTTAGCATTTCTCTTCATTCTCCAGGCTGCATTGATACATGATAAGAACTCAGGCACACAAAACATATATATGAAGGCAATTTTTTCCCCACAAACCTTAAGCATTTTACGGATTAGTCCTATTTGCTACAATAGCAAAGAAAAGAGAACTGATTCTACAGCATCACAAGAGAATCCAAATAAAAATACTGCTTTTAGGAACCCTTTTAAAAGGCTCCATTGAGAAAATTATACTGCCAAAGTAAATGACTTATGCTTAAAAATTGCTTTTAGAAGTTCAACAAACAAGACAGCACCGGAGCACTGCCAACAACCACACTGTTGTTCAGCAAACAATTCAGTCTTGGGAGGAGTGCCATCCAAAAGTCTGATAAACACAATACCACTGTTACAGAAACAAATTATGACTCTTGCAGCACTCTATTTATAATCAGCAGAAGGGCTTAGCAAACACCACTGTATAGAGCAGAACATAGATTGCAGGTTTGCAGAAATTCTGTTGGCAAAAAATCTTATTATGTGTGTTGGGGCAGTAGAAGCAACATGTTTGTGTATGACACCGACTGGGTATATTCCATGGAAATATTTAAGTAGGCATCCAAAGTCATGATCAGTCAGGCCCAGGTTGCAAACACATATCCTGTTTCAGCTGGAATATGCCAACAATTAGTAGGTACTTAGTGTCACAACACAGATTTCTAGCACAGCTATAAACATAGCCTGCCATTTGCAGACCTGCGTCAAGAAAGTGTTAGCACGTTCTCAGAAAGTGTTAAGTAATGAACTTCGTCTCCCCAGGAAGGAGGGGCTCAGTGCTGGGTCAGAGCACCATCAATCCTGCCACAGAAGGGAAAGAACTGGAATAGAGAGGGAGAACCCTGAAAAGTCAAACTGATTGTACTTAGTGTTGTTGGGATAAGTGAGGGAGGAAAGGGAGAAAGCAAAGTGGCAAATGCTGTTGTAGTCAGTCTGATGCTTTAGACAGCTGTCTAATTCATCCTATGTCTGTACTGGTCTCTGGCTATATGGCATTTTAAGGTGTTTGCTACAGGAGTCAGAGAACAGCTTTGAAAACAATGTAGGCTTATATGTACCTCCAACAAACTTTGTGCATCCTTCTGCAAACTGTTATCACTGAATAGAACAAACATCAGCAGTTCAGTCATGGATACAAAGACTATCACAAAGCTCTTTATTCCCCAGTGAAACTGTAAAAGTCTGTTTTTCAGACTGTGGGACTATTACTGTAAACACTAAAGCAGCTGTGGCAGGCTGGAAGGCTCTTCTGGTTGTAAATCCAGTGATGCCATGTAATTTGTTACAGGCAGCAAAATAAGAGAAGCAGTTGACAGTATAGTTTCTTTGGTACACATCTGCACGTCTTACTGAATGACACAGTGAGGTAAGAGTAAGCCTTCAGTTCTTCATTCCTAGTATTCAGACAAAATGAACTCTGTGCTTCCCCCTTCTCCTATTAAAGAAAATGCACATGATGACTCAAAGCCATATAACCATTTTTTCATCCTAATGAAAAATAAGTGCTAGACCCTGAATTTCATCTAATTTAAGCCAAAGAAGCAATTCAAATTTAAACAAATACGAGGCAATCAAGGAAATCACGTTAGTGTGTAGAAAACGTTATCCCAGATGTCCAGCTGATGGATTTACTGTGGAACAGATCAACACACAGAAATGAAGCTTGTAAGCATAGAATGGTTTTTTGGTAACAACTTTTCCTCAAAAAGACAGCAATCAATTTTGTAAGCTATTTAAGTTTGGTTTCCTGAAGTCTGAAGGTCTCACAATAATTGACTTGGGTGCCTATGGGGTGAAAGCACTAACTAAAGTTTGCCTCAAGATTCAAGCATTCAGAATTTCTCTCTCCCATATCCATTCTCTATGGTCTGATAAGACAGAGCTCACATGGCAGTCACAACAGTGACACTAATATAATTCCTCTCCTCTAATCAGAGGTTTGGTTTTATGAAACATTTGGAAACGTAACACTTTAGGATCACTAGACCTTGCCAGATTGGGATGAAATCTGTTTCAGCAGTCACTCGATAGAGGTGGACGGACAGACAGCATGATCACACATGCCCATTTCCTTAGAAAATGAAGTTAAAAAATAAACTAGTTTTGCCAGTGAAATTAAAAGGCTGCTATTGATCCATTTAGCTGTATTAGGGGGCAAATGCTCTGAAGCCCTAACAGTCTTGCATAACCTACATGTATATAATTATGTGGCCCCCTGGTGGAAAAAAACTTTTGCTGCAAAAAGCTACATAGCAGTTGTATTCAGGAAAATCTTCATTTGCCACAAAAGTAAAGATTCTGTAAAGATCTTTCTCTACTTTGTTTTGGATACAAACATGACTATATTCTGCTGCAAAGCGTTCTTCTGTCCCACAGACCTCATATACTGCCTTGCTGGACTCAGTTGCAACTTCTGGGGTTAAATTTCAAAAGATTGCCTATGTGCTTAACATTAAGTGCACAAGTAAGTGCCTGCATGAATTTGAGATTAATTTATTTCTTGATTCAGGAGCCCTAGCCAGGAAGACATTATCTGCCATGACTTTTCCTTTACATCAGTAAAAGTTGAGGGCACTTAACACCTTGCATGATTACATGCTTATTTCTTTTATGACTTCCTTCCAGTGGACGTTTTGGAAAATTATTTATGATATGAATCGCTGCCAATCTCTGGTTAATCTGTCACCATGTTTACACAGCAATTTCTGTACAATTGAAAACTTTTGTCTCATTTCTCTTCTTCCTCCCCATTACTGTTGCGCTAAGGGTGCGGGGATCAAAAGCCTAATGCATAAGAAAAAAATGGCCGTTCCACCCCCTCCAACTGAATTTAAATCTAAATAAGATAGCAGCCACTATAGAATTGACAGCCTATATATAGTCATCAGTTTTTAAGGACTGATTTAAGAAACTGAAAAGCTGAGCAATAACCAGCTGAAAAGTCTAAGATGAGCTATAAAAAGCAAGCTATCTGGCTATCAGCTGTAAACAAATATCAACAAAAATTTACGTCTTAATTCAGGAAAGTATTAAAATATACAGCAAAGTCCTTCTCGAACCAGGGAACAAATACGCTTGACTACAATTTTCATGTCCCAAACCATCTATGAGACACTAGCACATTCTTCTGTGGTTTTCTCTTAGTGATAAAGCAAAACAAATTAGGCAGAAGTCTCTATCCTAAGCAGTTTGGACAGGACTGGTTGCATATTGTCAGAATCAGGAATGGCATTAAAGGCCATGGTTTACAAACCAAACCTTTTGAAAACTAAGTGTCTGACATCTGTTTTGCCCATAATGCATATAAATAGATGGACTAAAAATTCAATAGTGGTTTGGCAGTTGAGACTTTCTGCTCTTAAAACTCATGCAAAATAATGTCACTGGATTTAGGATATATCTGTATGTTCTGGAAAGAGATAAAAACTTGAGAAATAGGGGATAACAGAAGGAAAGGATGATGAAACAAAGGAAGAAGTAACAAGGTAAATTATGGTATGCAGAGGGATTTTAAGGCAACAGGTCTAAATAAAGCTACAACAATTTTTCCCTGTTTGTCTTACCTATGTGCACCAACCATGTGCCAAAATTATATTTCTGTATATTTCTGTATATTTCTGTGTGTGTGTATTTTTTTATTATTATTAACTCTCTCGAAAGAATTAAAAAAACTCCTGTAGTCCACTACCAACTTGCATTAGCAAACTCATTCTGTTTCATAAATAGTAAACACGCTTGCAAGATGAAATAGATTCTTTTAAATGGGAACTTAAGGCTTTCGATAATTACACTCTTTTTTAAACATTAAATTATTTCTCCTTTTGCTTCATGATGAAAACCTGACACTTCTGCTTGTTTTTTGGAAAAGAGAACTCAATAATTTCTGCAATATAGAGCTCAAAGCTACTAGAGAAAGATTACTACATATATGGAGTCCAGAATAAAAAGGAAGTACACACTGTTCACTTTTACACAGAATCTTAGTCAATCCAAAGTCTGTAGAGATATGACTTTTTCTCAATTTTACCATCTAGAAAAACAAATACCCATCAGAATTACAGGTGTAAAACACTGATCATTAATAATTTGTTGGGGTTTTATGACCCAACCTACCTGCAGGAATAATGAAAGATTCTAAAGTAGCATTTCCTCGTTTACAAATATAGCCAAGTTTCTGATCACATTCCCGATTCTCCCACTTGGCACCTTTGCCAGGATTTAACGCTGCACAGATTTTTCCAGGCTCTGGAGAGGGGCTTCCTTAAAAAAACAAAAAAATCCAACAACAACTAATTACAAGCACATCACAGTTACCCTCCCAGTTACTCTCACAGTCTAATTTGTTCCATGCTTTAATTATTAGATACATTAATATCTATACAACTTTGATCCTCAACAGTAAGCAGTCCCTTAGCCTGAACGGAGAAGTTCATTTCCTTAGGAGGTATTTTTTCATAGCAACCACAAGTTGAGATATTTATCCAGTTCACAATTTTAAGGGCCTCTTCACAGGTGTAAAGTCTTCGTGAAAGGTATAACAGTACACCAGTTTGATTTGTTTTTTTCCCTTTCCTAACGAAGAACGTTCGGCCCCTGGAGCACAAACTTTAGGTGAAAGAATGGTTCACTAAGCTGGCCAAATTCAGTGCTTAGTATAACAGTAAAGACAGAAAAATAATAAGTAATTATTTCACTAATGTGAACTTCTTGTCCACTTGCCTAAACAATATGACAATAGCAGGACATTCAGATATTTTCACTTGAAGATTCGTATTAGCACTAACAGGAATATCCAGAAGAAAAGTAAAACTTTTAGAACAGAGTAAGTTTCTACAGTAAACCAGATCAATTTTTCAAGATCTGGTCTAATGTAATTAAACTTAACATGTATTTTGTTTCACTTCTGAATACATGCAACTATACTATATATAAGTAAGTTTCAGTACTGCTCAGCAATAAGCACAGCAAAACAATAATTTTTAATGTGCAAGATTGTTCAAATGAAAATTTTCTTAAGTCATTATGATCTGATTACCTTGATTACATTTAGTCTTCTACTGGCAGTCATATGTTATATCTTCCCATGGGGAAAAATATATATATATATGCTTTTTTTTCAAAAATACAAAAATTAAATTGTTTTAATGAACAAGGAAGTTCAGCTGTTAGCAGTTAGCTCTCCCAAATGCTTAATCAGCACAGTCTTGGTCTAAATGTTGATAACTTAGCTCCCTGGTCACACATTCTTTCTCCTGATATTTATTTATGGCTAGAGAGATGGAAGAATGTGAAGCTCCCACCAATTCTTCAAAAATGCACTAGTGGAAGTACAGCCAACTCCTGAACATCCAGGGTAATGCAGACAAGATAGAGATAGTCTGGGCAGAGCAAAATCATGCAAGAGATAGCACACTCATAAAATAGGCTATATGGATTTAAGAGTATTACCTTTGAAAATGAAATTAAAAAACAGAGTGAAATCAAACATAAGGAGTTAAAGATAAAGGAAGGTCAGCTTAGTTACTTCAAAACCCATATAGTTCTCTATAGCATAACCGAGAGTGGCCTGCAGTTTTAACAACCGTAAATAGCTCCCCTCATTGCTTTGGTTCCATCTCACATCGTCAAAGCTTTCCACCTCTTTTCATTATATGTAGATCCTCACCAGTGCACTTGTAAGACAGATCTATAAATAGCATCACAGCAACTTTCAGTTCAGCCCATCTGTTTGCCTTGTGCAATCTCTCCATTAGAGAGCTATTTATACAATGGTTCAATTACTCTTCAAGCTTGCCTACACAAGACGTTTGTCCCCAGAAACATGGCTTTGGGTTTATTTACCTAAGGAAGTTACTGTGTAATATGATGCAGTGTGCCTTTACACACACTGGCTACTGCCTATTAAATATACGTGACACACTTTGTGAAGATGAAGAAGAGCATTCACACCACCTAACTTCAGGCATCTACTCTAAGTTAATAGCCTAGTCTCCAAAGACAGTGCAAGGAAACAGGTTCCTCCTGGGGTCCTGCTACAAATCACCTCAACCCAGGCACTCTGAAGAGCCAGAAAAGTGCCTGTCCGCTGTCTATCAAGATAGCATAGGAGACTAGCTTTTCAATACCGGCATCAGAGTTCAACATTGCAACTACAGGTGTGAAGTAGCCTTTTCTGCTTCAAAGTAGACTAGCCTAACATGTTCAGTTTTATACATGTTTTATACATGCCATGGGTAGATTAATCCCAAAATGAAAATGAAAATCCAATTTTTAAGCAAATAACCAAAACAAACTGGAAAGGAAAGGAACTAAAAAAATAAAAAATATACTGAACAGTGTAATCTCACAGCTGAAGAGAGTTAAAGCATTAGATTTATTCTGTATTTACACAGAAGTAAAGAATATTAAGAAGATATCCAGATGAAATGTAAGTAGATGACTTTTAAAACTTTCCTTGGATTTTGAGCTATAATTTCGATTGTGAATGATAAATTAAGCCCAGCATGTATCCCCAGCATAAGGGCCATCATTCACAGTGTTTATATCCACAGTCAGAATCTTTCAACATCAAAAAATGTTCAATAAATGTAGGAAAACAGAGTATTAGAAAAGAAATGCATTACACTAAGACCAGATTTTTGCCTTTTAAACACAAACAATCCTTACCTGGAACCCAATTTAAGTATCGAAAAGGAGCACCACCAACCCATTGCCATCCATTGTTGAAATTCAAACTGTTAAGACCAAACCAGAGAGCAGAACTCAATCTGCCAGTCAAACCTAGATAACAAAAACAAAGAGAAATACTGGAAGTGCACAGCGAGAGAAAATACTTTCTCAAAACTTGAGAGCTGAAGTCCAGCAACCATTTGCTTCTCCTTTGACCCAGCACAAGTTCTAACAACTTTTAACCGTAGAGTTGAGGTGGGAATGCTAAACCTGTACATGTGGTTTTCAGTGTTAGACTGCTCCACTGGGCTTTCTTTTTAACAATAATTTCATCACACTCAGTAAAAGAACAGCCCATGTTTTGACCAAATTCTTAAACTGAAAACAAAAGTTTAGACAGAACAGACTGTACATAGCATTAAAAATACATTTATCAAATGACCAGTCATCCTATGAACTTATAAACTACAACATATACCTTATAGCATAGAAAAGATTATCTTCCAACTGATGTAACACAGTCAAAGTATTTTCTAATCTACCTAACAGAGGAATTAGTGGACTACTTAATGTGTGTACACAGGCTAAGAAAGTTGTAAAAAGGAGACTGTTTCATACAGAATGTAAATGCATCCAAGCAAGAATTCAGGAGTGAATTTTCTCAGAGGAGAAAAAAAATGGACAGCAGATTGAGAGTAAAGCAAGCTGTTTTTAAGTCCTTTTGGTTTATTAGTTCTTTTTTTTTTCTTTTAGTATTTTAGCACATACTGATGTCATAGGCAGTCAAAAATGATGACTAGCATACACAAGGATAAAGAATATAAAAAGAATACAATCTTGATACCTGAATCTTTGATTTGAAAACTACTTTGCCTTTTCCAGCATTCCAACCTTCTTTCTTTATTGCTTGCATCACTTAATTGCTGTATTTTTTATGCTATTGTAAGTTTCTAAGAATATTAATTCAGGATAAAATAATCATTATCTTTCTTAAGGGTCTCCAGCTGAGCTGTTCAAGATAGCAATTTAAATCTATTAATTAACAGAACTGAACAAAGTACCTAATTTCATGATGGAATGTGGTATATAAGTGTCATTGTTACAGTAACACACTTTTTAAAGAAGCTGATGGACAATATTACTCTACCTGTCAAGTATGTTTGCTCATGCAACTCAGTGATGCTTAATAACTCTGCCTTCTGCTGTTGGCAGCTTTTTCTTGCCTGGTGCCATTTCAGAGCTGCCTCGGAGTTTATCTGGTACTGGACATTTGTTAAAGGATCGGTATTCCACAACAAATCAATACTATTAACTGTAGGGAGAAAAAGGAAACACTATAACCAATTACTAAGACTGAGCCAGATAATATGTAGAATAAATCACACAGCAAAAATATACAAACCTAAATGTTGCAATAGAGAACTGATTTGGAAGGAGTCCTGAGGCTCTCTAACGTGTTAATAAATCCTTGTCAGAGCTAAACCATGGCAGCAGGGTTGGGCAATACACAGGTAATGACAGAGTCTCACCATTTTCTCCAGTAGAACAAAGCTGGTATTCAGGATAGAAGATGAGTAGCTAAAGTCACGCTAAAAGAGTTGATTTGTCACTATGGAAGAAAAAATAGGCTTAAAAACTCCTATCCTACCTAAGGTGTATCTCAGGCTGACTACTGTTCTGAGCTAAGAAGCCCCCCTTTATTTTTCAAATTTTGGGTACTACATAAGGTGGCTACTGATTTTGTAACTGCAATAAAGGTATTTTAACAGCTGCTCTCAACTTTGATCTGCCAAATCCCATGCACTGAATGCAAAACTTACATTTTCAACATCCTTCTCGCACTCTCATGCAGTTCCTGCACTGTCTCAGGCGTGTATCTGATACACCACCACACCGTCTTCTCTGCCACCTGACTCAGCTGTGACCTCCCGAATACCTGAACCTGGCACGGAAGGACATGGCCCAATGCCAAACCAGTGAAACTGTCTTCCGCAGGGCCCAACATTAGAAGTGGCCCCAGTAGGTATCACATTGCTTAGTCTACTATCACAGCCCCTCCTGGCTTACGTCAGTTGTATCCCCCCAGCAAGCAACATAAAACAGTGTGATCTCACTCTGCCAAAAATGGATCCTACAAGAGGCCTCAACACTGACCTAAATAGAACTCCATAAAGAGATTAAAGTTGCATGACAAAAGCAGAATATACTGGAGGTCACTGTATGTCGGCTGACCAGGGGAAAAGAACTGAAATTCCTGCAGCCTGTATCAGAGCTTCTCAAGTTGCAAGCTATGAAAAATTTGAGAGAAAGAGGTCTTTTCCTTTTCCGATTTCAGAGAGTTCAGAAAACTTTAGTGTGCAAATAAGAGGAAAACAGTACAATAAACAAAACTCAAGACAAAAGATGGTACATGTTAAATGTCAGCAGGTCAGTAACCAGTTCCACTTTTTCCTGTATTAAATCTGACAGCCTACAGATAATATGAAGTGCTTCTTTTCAAATTAGCCTTACACAACAGAAATAAAACATAGGCTACTATAATATTGACATTTGACTAAAAATGGGAACTTTTGTATCATTATCTGTAAACCAACTTCTGCCCAAAATATTTATGACTACCGGAAGGTAAAATTTCATTGGTACATTGTGTTCTACAAGACCATAAATTCCTGCACACAAGCACAATAAGCCTGAGGTAAAATGGAGATTGTAAAAATATTAAAATCTAGAATTTGGTAAAGAAAATTGGCTCTGACCTGATAAAGAGTGTTTAAAATTTTCTTTTTGTTCTGCATTGGTGGCAACTACTTGTCTTCTGTACAATTATTACTGAGGAAGAGGAAAACATGTCTTTGACATTCATCCAACCTTTTACTTCCCTCCCTCAAGTCTCTTAACTTATGACTGACTTTCAAAAGGGCTGATCTGTAGAGCTGTGGTCTTTCACAAAAATCAAAGTTCAGTTCTTAACCTTCAAAAATTTAATTTTAAGATGTTTGAGTTCTGTGAGGTCAAATACCTTCACAGAGCAGAACTGCTGAAAGGTTATATGCTATCGTTTAAAGCCCCCATCATTTGCATCCCCAGAGAAACTGGAAGAGGAATCACTTTTCTGGAACTATATTTTAGCATCTGAACTAAATTAATGTTAAACCACACTTGTCCTTAGTGCATAACTGGAAAGAGAGCGAAAAAGTTCAACTTCATCCCTACACAGATGAATTCAGCATGCAATTTTTGTATACGCTGAGCTTAGTGAGAACTAGCTATTTCCACTAGGAACTACTATCAAAGTCCCAGAAATAAAATATGGTAAGTCACAAGATTTCATTCTTGTCTTCAAAAATTCTCAGTCTTTAAAGTAAAGCAAACAAAAAACACATCGAATTTCAGGCACAGCCCATGATGGACAAGATCAAATTTATAGGAAAGGCACAGGAAAGTCCTGAGCAATGCAAATATTTATTGCACCTACAATCAAAACAATGGCAACAGAATTATCACATCAGAATACAGTATTCCTCCTGAATTTGGAAATGGAAGAATCAAGAAATTGGTAATGGTCTTGAGAGATTTTAATTTCAAAATTGCAAAATGATATCTAGCCTTTGACTAGCAGTAACAGTAAAAGGATTCTTGTTTTCTTAGTTGTCCACTGAAAGCAAGTTGGAGTCTCAGGCCAATATCCTTAGAAACTGCAATCATGGCACGCAAAAACAGAATATAAATTCTGTTAGATAACACATAAAACAACTGCCATTTTCCCTCTTTAACCCCATAGTCAGGGCGTAATCCCATAATAAAGACATTATAATCCATATAAGTTTACAATATAGTATATAAAAATACATAACAAAGTATTGTCAATATTAAAAAGATCTAAAGTATACTAAATTTTCTTCACATGCTTATCTTCATCTAAATTTCTTTTCCTAAAGTGCTCCTCCTTTTCTTTTTGCTAGATAAATTTGGGAGGCTCAAAGTCAGGTTATGAGTTCCAGCTCATTCAGAAGGAAGAAGACAAACTGTCCCATAAAACTTAGTTGACCAATTACACACCAGGCATTTTGAGTCAGATGGAAAACCACAGCGAAAAAAACCTTCAGAATGTCTTGAAATGCCAACATGGGGGAAAAAGCTGCTACAAAAAAATAATTTAATGTTTTGTGAATGAATGAATGGAGGTAGACTTCCCCAATGACTATTTAAATTTTCCTCATTCCCTGCACCCTGTTTCCTCTCCACAGGCCCTAGTCAGCTCCAAGTTTTGTGCATTATTTATAAGGCACTCTAAATTTTTCAGAGAAATTCTAGCTCTTTCAATTGATCAAAAAAGTGGTCTTAACAGACTTTTGCCAACTTGAATATAGCCAAAGATACTCCTCATGACTAGCTCTCCTGATGATCTTGTATTGTGCAATCTGTTTTCTTCCTCAAAACCTACTTTACATTGCAGTGCAAAATACAACTCAAGAAGACATAGTATAACCTGTAAAGCATCAATATTTCCTAGGCTATTAAAAACTGTTTGGAGTAATAAAAAGTCTCTGTATCTTCCTTTAGGATTTAAGTTTCCATTGCCACTGTATCAGCATCTCTTTTTAAAGCACCAAACTAAGGGCTCATACTCACAATTATGTTACCCACACCAGTCAAATTTCTACACTTCCATTGAGCAATAGTAACTGCCCATGAGTATGGTCTTAGTTCTCTTCATATCTGAGAATTTTTGAGTAGGTTTTGCTCACAATGAAAAAAAGTGACTGTTTCAATCACAATAATTTTTCTGTGTGTCTGAGCCCCAGGATGAAGGGCTATAATACTTTGCATTACATATTTTCATATCAGCACTTTTGCTTCCCCTGATAGTTTAAAAAACAACACTGCTTAAATCTTATTAAATAAACTTGAATATACAAAGACTTAAAAGTTGTATGTTTAAAAACTGCTGTTGGAATTTATTAACTTGTCACTCTTAGATGCAATGCACTCCTCTGTCATAGTCTGGACTGATTAAAACTTCTGCTACCCAGGCTTGTCTCTAACTAAAATATATGACACAAACTTGAATATTTTATAGTCAGTACTGCAGAATCAGGAAGGAAACATGCAGGCAATCAGCATAAAGCAGCTTTTTCCAAAAACATTCACAGTCATCCGAATGGATTTCCTTGAATTATGTCAAAGAACTAAACACAATTTTAATGATGCCTCCTATTTGCTTTACTGAAAACATGCTACACAGGTAGCATACTTATGTTGATCTTGCATGTGCTACATTTATGGGATTGATATTCCCAAAGTCTTTTTAATATCTTGAAAATAATACTGTCATAGGAAAAAAGAGCATGCAATTTTTTTCTGAAATAATGAAAGCATCATTCATGGAAATCATACAAGGACACTGATACTTAATCATCACAGCAGTTAAGATCAATCCACTCCATTTTCTTCACATCAAACAAGAAACATTTTTCTCTTCAGCTCTAACTGTGGTCAGCTGGCGCTGTACAGGAAAGCTACAGTAACAAAGAGGGGAGGGAGCAGTGCCACCTATCTCAGCGTGACAGGAAAAGCAGCAGCTTAAAGACAAAGTGCTTTGTAGGTGCTTTACAGAAGTTCAAAGAAATTTTATTCAAATATTTAAAAAATAAGAATAATTCAAATCCATTCAGGCATATTACATGAATTTACTCAAAGTAATATCATCACTTCTACCTTAAATTCTGTATTAATATAATATTACAGTTGAAACTCTTAATTAGACTCAAAGCCAGGAATGTAAAAAATGAATGCTTCTTGTTGTTTTAAATTACACAACCGCAGAACACTGGGCACTGGAGCATACTACTACATTTGGGAAATACTGGAATTTAGTAAAATGTTCTAATTTGAGCTGCTCTATGTTCCAGAGGCAACTCGTTCCTTCGAACTAGTCTTAATGTACAATTAAGTTATATTCTAGATTCCAGTTCTGCTGCACAAACTTCTACACAGCCTTTTACATACACAAATGTAATATCTTCATGTCTAATTAACTTTGTATTTAAATAAATGGTGTAATTACAGTTGCAGCATATGATTGTGTTCATTTTCACCTGGACGTAGTCAGTCAAAATTTTTATGCTGAACCCTATATTAACATACCTAAGTGGTTCCTAAAAGAATACAGGCTCTGTGGAGACAGGAAAACACACCAGTTCAAATTGTATCTGTCCAGCAAAGCAGATGACAAGGACAATATTTCCAGGTTTGAATAACAGACCACAGCAGATTCATCAACATACAAAACTTACTTTTCAATGGGCAAAATCCATACATCTTGTCAACATCAAAGTCTGACGTGGTCCCACACCAGAACCAGCCATCTGATCTGCCAGCATCCGTGCAGTCAGCATACCATTTACCACCAAACTTAAAAGGGAATACACAAGGTGCTCCATTGGCATTTCCTTTCACTGTGTAGGTATCTAAGGAGACACAATATTTTTAAAATGTGTAAGCAGTAATAAGCATGGGATTTATGCCAGTTCAGCTTTATGACCATATTATAGCAAGCAGAGCTTGCTAGCTTAGTCTACAAACTGCACTAGGGATGGGAGATGTGGGTAACTTTACTCTCTAGCTTTAACCTGATACCCATTTCCACAATGAAACAAGTTTTCTGTCGCTTAAGCAAAACGTTAAACAGAACTGAGAGTGCCAAGACAAGCACATTCCTATGTTAAAATTTACATGCATAACCACCAAGAATATAAAGTCCACAGAGGTAAGCAATTGACTTTCTAATTCAAAACAACTGCTGATTCTTCTGTTAATAACCTGTTCAATTGCTGGCTGTTTTAGCTGGGGAAGAGCATGCAGTTACACGTAATGTACATACACTGGTGGGAGGAAGCACAGAGCAGCACCGCCTGACAGGGACCGCCAAGGAGATGACATACCAAGGACACTGCCCCGCTGCTGCGAGAAAACAAAGGAGGAAGGGAGGAAGGGCCATAACTCCATCTCCACCCTGCCTCCTTTCACGTAATTTGCTTTGCTAGGGTACTTTTCTTCTGGCTCTGGCCCAAGGATTAATACTGTAATCAGCCCTTGCTTAACCCCTAGAAAATACATCCCTCCCTCCCTCTGTGCCTATTCCTGTTTATCAAAGGATACTAAATGGGAAGCCAAACATATTCCCAGATACTTACTGTAAACATAAACACACACACACACACACACACATATATGAGTGCATCATACATAACAATTTAAAATTAAACAATTTAAAATTAAACAATTTAAAATATCCTATTTCTTTGTCTAACACATCAGTGCCGATTCTGAGACTCACTTCAAATACCTAGCAAGGCATCTTCAGTGAATTGGAGCTGAAGGGATCAAGAGTTAATTAAAACCATACAGCATCATTCATATTTGCTCCTCAAAGGAAAAAAAACATGATCAGACTATGTGTTCACACTCAGTGTTTCTGTACACATGTAAATAATAAAAGCTTCCATCACACATTATATATGGTTATATGCATGTTCTGTGTAACCACAGGGCTTTTTTCTCCTCCAAATGAATCACTACCTTGCATGGTTAATTACCTTTCAGAACCTGATTTTGACAACAACAAAAAAAGGAGGGGGATTGGGGGGGGGAGAGAGAGAGGAGAAATGAACCCCCCCAAAAACACACACTCAAGTACTGCCAATTTCACCAAGTCTTACTCACTGATCACTAACAAGACTAAAGAAATTATTCTATGCTTCAAAATACTTTAATTAGATAAACATAGAAATGAGTTTGAAATATAGAAATTAATTTGCAGAACTTTACCTTCGTAGCCTCGAGAACACAGATCGTCTGTGGTTCCGTAGACTTTCCACCTACTCCATAAACCAGATCCCTTGTACAGCATAATATTCCTTTCCTGTCTGTTTCCATAGTTGAAAAACAAATCTTCCCCTTGGATTGCAAAAAGAGTCTCATTTCTGCATTCCCATCGCTGAAGTTCACTAGCCTTGTCACAAGGATACAGAGTGATGGGAACCCAGTCTTTCTTCGAAGGCACTCCCAAGCACAGTTTCAATGCTACGCTCATAAGCTGGTGATCTGAGACCCACCTGAATTTTTGTGACTCATTGTCTTGAACACAAGGAGCAGTAGTCACCGAACTAGTACTTTGAGCCAGCACACAGCGCTTATGATCTTCATTATATATTAAAAAGATGCTAGTATCTGTAAGACAAAAAACACTAGAATCAGTGAGTTTGAAGTAATCTTACATACCGTCTAAATCAAATATGAATCTAGACACTACTCTTGGGGTTAAAATCTCATCTACTGCACAGCAAAAGAGGGTGCAACACTTCTGGTGCCTACACCTGTTAAAGTGAATGCAGAATGTAACTAGTTCAGATTTGAGGACATTCAAACTATTTTGCATCACTGGAAGAATCTATACTTAAAAGTGCAAAGCAGTAAAGATGCAGATCTGTTGTTTCCTATAGCTTTAAATCATGGGTTAAAATGAAGAAAAGAAAACGCTCGTGGTATTATTGCAAGCTGCACCCATAAGAGTCACGGAAAGGAGGGAGCACGCACAGAGCACGCTGCAGATGGTGCCCACGGGCACGCCAGGCATCACTGGCTCTGGGCCCCGGCTGCCAGGCGCTCGGAGACAACTACAACCTTCAGCACTTCAGGCTCAGCTTCCCCTTGGTAAGGAGTTCTGTTCGCATAAGTTCTGCTAAATTTTAACTGAGGGGAAGTTTGGGGTTTTTTTGACGCTTTATACACAAGCTACTTGCAAGTCTAGCACAGCATACTCATTTTTCACTCAGCTGCAGTAATCTGCAATTTCTTTCTCCTTTCTTACATTTTTCCGTTCTGAATGAAATACTGACAACAGTGGGATTTATATCATCATCATCAGATACTGCTCTTAATGACTAATGAAAATCTATGAGGCTGTTCATAACTCCCGGAATTATTTCTCCCTCTTAGTAAATGGTGCTTCATAGCATGCACTTTCACATTTTAAGCTTTATTTCAAAATTGTAACTGCTAGAAACATTTTTAGAATCATTTATCTAGATCTGCTAGAGAGTGCAACACTTCTGAGCTGGTCTTGCCCAAAGACTGAGAATTTCTCTTTCTCCTTTTGATCCCCCTGAGATACATTTTAAAGCGATAACTTAATAGTTCACTCCGATATTGCATCACATAACCTAACCTGCTGTACAAGGACTTAAAATGGTACGTTAACTGGACTACAGGCTAGGAAAGAGAAATAGTAATTTATACAACTCTCCGCATTCAAACTAATTAAAACATTATTTTATTGTATGATTACCAAATTAAATTCTAAAATGGAGAAATATTTAAGGGGAAACCACGTTAATCACAGAATATTTTCCCTTCTTTGCTGAGGCTCCAATGTGGAAGTGATCATACTTTTCTACAGAAGAATAACCTGGGAACGAATAACCTCTGTCTCAGTGAAAGAGCTGACCTAGACTTATCTCATCCATGGTTGGGTTTCCTTCTTCTGTCCTTGGGCTTCCAGTTCACTTGGAAGTAGTATAAAACTGATGAGCACTGGAGACAGAAATTGTTGCCTTCTGCCAATTGGTTTTACTCACAGACAATAGAAGGAAATGTATAATTATCGCTGCTGGTGATAACTTTTTTTATGATGCTTTTCTACCAACATTTAGTACAATGGTATTGTAAACTGATATATGCAAAGCTTGCAACTATCCTTTTCCTGAAACCTTATTTAAAGTTGCTGGGAAGATGTCAAACATTTTCACAATGGTGGAAAACATTGCCTCATCTTTCAAACTGCTAAAATTGTATTTTTGGCCTAAAATAACAATCCATGTTTTATGCAACTTGCAGTGTTAAAAGAGAGTACATAATGTATGTGAAAAAGGTGCCCCAAAGTAGTCTAAACTCAGAAGCCTGGATTGCTGTGCCCAAGCATGAAGTGGTGCAGAGTAGCGGCTGCTGAGAGAAGGTTGGACAGCTGAATAAAGAGGTATGGCCAGTGGAAAAAAAAACAACCCTTTTCTGACTACACCTCCACAAGGTGTTAGCAGCGTGTAAACATGATGCAGCTACTCATAGAGAGGCCCCACCGTGCACAGGGCTCTGACAGGCGATCGTACCTGGGTGAACAGCTCAGCGCCCAACACAACCTCAAGCACGTAGCGTGCGCAGTAAGCAGAGTACTGCCACCAGAAGCAGGCACTGAAAATTAGCTGGCACTGAGACAGGAGGGCAGAGCGGAGGCAGCAGGATGCAGGAGCAGCCATCGTTGACCCTGTAGCTGCAAGATTTCCTTTCGCCCTTTACTGCAGGTAAGTTGTAGCTGGCACACATAAAGCTTCGTTGCAGCATGATCCCAAGTCTCACAGTCTTGGCACTTTGAATTATGCCAATTTCTAACAGAATAACTCTTCGTGAAGGTTTCCAGAACTTCTTCTGGAAGGAGGTTCTTTAAAACGTGTAGGAACCAGCTTACCTCGCCATTATAATCCACTCCAGATGGATCCTAGCGTCTCTTCCCTGAACCATCCCAACTCGATTCTAGTATAAATTTCCTCACGGGCTTTCCTATTTCTTCAGCCATCACACTGTGTCACTATTTGCCTATCTTTGGCCACAGCTAACCCACAAAGGGCTGCAGCGTGTACAGTAAAATCTTACTGGCCGGGCATCTTTTCCATGCTAATTATTATTTAAAAAGCTCCAGCACGCAAAGGCAGCTTCACACTTCGCAGCCCTTGCAGATTGTAACCGGTTACGCGGGTGTAAACCAAGAAGTAACACGTGAAATCCCGGCAAGGCGCCATTGCGGCCGGGGAAACTGAGGCGCGGCGGGCGCCAGCCCCATCTTGCGGCGCGGCGCCCGGCAGCGGCGAGGCGGGAACTCGCGGCGTGTCGCGGCGCCCGGGCAGCGGAGAAGGGGAGCACACGGCGGGCCGGCGGCCGAGGGAGGGCCCTCTCTCGCCCGCCCGCCCGCCCGTCGGCCGCAGCACGTCGAGGCTCTCCTCAGCCTGCACCGAGGGGGTTAAAATGGCCGCAAACTTCTGCCGGTCCTGGAGGCTCTGCTCCACCTGCGAGGGCGCTTCGCCCGGGTGCCGCCCGGCTGCGGCTGCGGCGGCGAGCTGCGCCATCCTGGGAGCGAGGGCAGCGCCGAGACCCCGCTCTCTCCCCGGCGGGTCGCTTCCCGCACTTACCGAGCAGCGGCAAAGCAGGGGGAACAAGTGCGAGGAGAGCCAGGAGCAGGGAGGGAGCCATGGCCGAGGCTTGGTCCTTCGCTGCCCGCCGCCGAGGGGTGGCGGGCCGGCGCTGGGCGGCCGCGGTGAGGAGAGGGCTTCCCGCCGGGCAGGTCCGCCGCGCTTGTGGAGGGCTGGTGGATCGGGGGAAGGCTCTGGGCTCCAAATGATAAGGAAATATCCTGTCACATGGGGTGTTTTGAAATAACAGGAATTTGCTGCTCAAACTTTGCTTTCCTAAGCTGATTTCTCAGCAGAAGGAAGAGCCTCCTTCCATGCACATGCAGGTGATAAAGTGGTGATAGCTGCGAGGAGGGTTTTTATTCCTTCTGCAACACTGTCAGCGTGGCATGTGGGTCACTTGCTGGTTTTCCAAGTAAATTAGCCCTCCAGGGAGGACAGAGAATAGCAGCGGTGTCAAACCAGTGCTGAAAGAGCAGGATATTTCCCTCCTTTCATTTGGAGATGAGCGCAAATCACAAATAAAATCTAAGCTTGTATACGTGGATGACCAGGTTTCTCAGGAGTACAAAGGCTGCAGAAGTAGGAGAGACCCACTTTTAGAAATTAGGATTTCAGTTGTTCTTCCTCCTCCTTCACTCCTCCCCCGAGTGTGAAAAGGTTGTCTTAACTGCAGTTTCCCTGGTGGGACAAGACAACTGGGGTGTAGCTGAAAAGCAGAATAGGGGGGAAAATCACAGCCTTGCGCACTAGAACTATGGAAGATGCAGCATAGGATTTATGGGATGAAAAAGAAAAGCAAAGGAGGACACACAGACTTAAAAGCCCTAACTAGGCACTAATTTTCAAGACACAAAGCATTATAGTGTGTTTTGATGAAAATGTGCAATGCATGAATTTACTTGATTTTTGTTCATCATCTGCTATGTGCAATTAGTTTTACATCTGTAAACATTGGTTTTCACAACATCGTTTTAAAACAAGTTCTGATTACTATTATTATTTTGCTTGTATACACTAAGGCTCATGTTAGATTATTTAATACTGAGGATCTGAGCCTGATTTCCTGCCTGTGTGAGTAAATTCACTGAGAATCTTGCCTGTTTGAGGAAGAAAAGAGAAGGATGAAAGCACCTTTCTTTAAATATTTCTGCAGCATTTTCTGAGCTCTGATAAATTAAATTCAACAAATTTTCTTCTTTTTATTCTTCCAACTTTGGTGGCTGTTCCTACTGTTTACAGGATTTAAATCTTACTCATGATTCAGAGTATGAGGAAAAAAAAACCTTGCTTGCTAGTTAGGTTCTCATAGCCTGAAATATCTACATGGAATTTAGGTGATCTTTCTGAAGAGGTGCCTTTAGAGCACAGTCTACCTTGAGATATTTATGGCTTCATCTTGGGCTGGGTAAGAGACCTCTGCACACACAGTTTTATGGGGAGCAGCACACTTCCTTACAGGCTGTTATCAGTACACAGGCTGTAGGCTCCCAAATGGATGGAAGGCATCAGTCATACCGTTATCTGCTGCACATACAGAAGCTTTTGTAACCTATCAGGCTCATTGAACGTGATGATATAGCATACATGGGTCTGATGATTTTCGGAAGCATCAAACTTACCATGTATATGAAGCCCATTATACAGTAGTTTTCCCTGCACTGTCATGCACTCAGAAATCTCTGGTAAGTGTAGAAAACTTTCAAAAGCCTCCTTGCTAGAAGTTCTGGGTGGAAAAATAGAAGCTATCTAGGAAAACAGCAGTGTGAAATAGATTAGTATGGTCAGAGACAGGGTGGAGTGAGAAGGTGCTTTTACAGTAATATTACAAGAGAAGAAATCACATCGATGAAATTCAAGCTCATTTGAACTCAATGACAAAACTCCCATTAACAGCAATAGGTGAGGATTCCAGCCAGGCACTTCAGCTGTGCTGGGCTCTCGTAACTGTGCATGGGGAGTGATGAGGAAGCACTTCATAATTTCTCTGACTTCTGTGGACCCACATAGAGGTCAGGAACAGTCTGGCCCAGAAACGTGGGGTGGGAGGTATTTCAGCTGTCATCAGCAGTGTCCTATATCATTATGTCGATGAATTCTCACCTGGGAAACTTCATCCCAAGGCTGACATAAATTCCCTTTCTGGAGTGTATTGCAGTTATTTTTTATTCACTAGCTACTTGTAGTGGCCTTTATGTTGAACAAATAAAAGATCCAGTGGTTGCACTTAGGAGGTTATAGCTAACTCAAATACCCACAGTACAATTCAGAAATGAAGAATTCTCCCACGCATTACCACCTTAAGAATATGCAGGCATTCAGAGCATGTATGAAAAGTGTTTCTAGATGTGGAAGGAAAAATATTTTTCTAAGTCACCTTAATAATTACATTTATTTTGCTAGCAGTTAGCAACAACTGGAAGCTCAGGAAGTACTAGAAGGAGGTTCAGAAAAAGTCCTAAGAAGGAGAATAATGCTGCTGTCCCAACAGCATACGTTTATTTGTAAGACTGTCACTGAAAGTTTGGGGGGGGGGGGTTTCGCTAGAGATAGAGAAGGAACATAATATGTAAGGTTCAGTGTTGATGCAAATATATATGACTCCCACAAAAGTCTTCAGATTAAACCCAAATGACTCAAATAGCAAAGTGGGCCACACATAGCAAGTACATATGTGTGTTACACAAATAGGCTGAAAAATGGTGGTAAGTAGTTATACCTATTTGGCATTCAGTGGCCCTACCAAGAATGACCTATACTCTGAAGTGACAGAAGAAACTGTATTGGGCCATTCTTGGAAATTTTCAAAACTCAGCTGGACAAGGTGCTGAGTAACCTGATGAACTTTGAAGTTATCCCTGTTTTGAAAAGGGAATCATACTAGGTGTCTTCCAGAGGTCCCTTCCAACCAAAATGATACATTAGAAAGAGCTTCTTCTAAGACAGTCACAGAATCACAGAATCACAGAATCACTGAGGTTGGAAGGGACCTCTGGAGATCATCTAGTCCAACCCCCCTGCTCAAGCAGGGTCACCTAGAGCACATTGCACAGGATTGCATCCAGGCGCATTTTGAATATCTCCAGAGAAGGAGACTCCACCACCTCTCGGGGCAACCTGTTCCAGTGCTCTGTCACCCTCACAGTGAAAAAGTTTTTCCTCATGTTAAGATGGAAGTGTCTGTGTTTCAGTTTGTGCCCATTGCCTCGCGTCCTGTCGCTCGGCACCACTGAAAAGAGTCTGGCCCCATCCTCTCGACACCCTCCCTTCAGATACTTGTACACATTGATAAGATCTCCTCTCAGCCTTCTCTTCTCCAAACTAAACAGGCCAAGCTCTCTCAGCCTTTCCTCATAAGAGAGATGCTCCAGTCCCCTAATCATCTTTGTGGCCCTTCGCTGGACTTGCTCCAGTAGTGCCACATCCCTCTTGTACTGGGGAGCCCAGAACTGGACGCAGTACTCCAGATGTGGCCTCACCAGGGCTGAGTAGAGGGGGAGAATCACCTCCCTCGACCTGCTGGCAACACTCTTCCTGATGCACCCCAGGATACCATTGGCCTTCTTGGCCACAAGGGCACATTGCTGCCTCATACTTAACTTGGTGTCCACCAGCACTCCCAGGTCCTTCTCAGCAGAGCTGCTTTCCAGCAGGTCAACCCCCAACCTGTACTGGTGCATGGGGTTATTCCTCCCCAGGTGCAGGACCCTGCACTTCCCTTTGTTGAATTTCATGAGGTTCCTCTCTGCCCACCTCTCCAGCCTGTCCAAGTCTCTTTGAATGGCAGCACAGCCCTCTGGCGTATCGGCCACTCCTCCCAGTTTTGTATCGTCAGCAAACTTGCTGAGGGTGCACTCTGTGCCTTCATCCAGGTCATTGATGAAGAAGTTGAACAAGACTGGACCCAGTACTGACCCCTGGGGGACACCGCTAGCTACAGGCCTCCAACTAGACTCTGTGCCACTGAGCACAACTCTCTGAGCTCTGCCATTCAGCCAGTTCTCAATCCACCTCACTGTCCACTCATCTAACCCACACTTCCTGAGCTTGTCTATGAGGATGCTATGGGAGACAGTGTCAAAAGCCTTGCTGAAGTCTAGGTAGACAACATCCACTGCTCTCCCCTCATCTACCCAGCCAGTCATTCCATCATAGAAGGCTATCAGATTGGTTAGGCATGATTTCCCCTTGGTGAAGCCATGCTGACTACTCCTGATCACCTTCTTTTCCTCCACATGCGTGGAGATGGCTTCCAGGATGAGCTGCTCCATCACCTTTCCAGGGATGGAGGTGAGGCTGACTGGCCTGTAGTTGCCTGGGTCCTCCTTCTTGCCCTTTTTAAAGACTGGGGTGACATTGGCTTTCTTCCAGTCCTCGGGCACCTCTCCTGTTCTCCATGACCTTTCAAAGATGATGGAGAGTGGCTTAGCAATAATGTCCGCCAGCTCCCTCAGCACTCGTGGGTGCATCCCATCAGGGCCCATGGATTTGTGGGTGTCAAGTTTGCTTAAATGATCTCTAACCCACTCCTCCTCCACCAAGGGAAAGTCTTCCTCTCTCCAGACTTTCTCTCTTGCCTCCAGGGTCTGGGGTTCCTGAGGGCTGGCCTGACCAGTAAAGACTGAAGCAAAGAAGGCATTCAGTAACTCTGCCTTCTCTGCATCCTTCGTCACCAGGGCACCCACCCCATTCAGCAAAAAGCCCACATTTTCCCTAGTCTTCCTCTTGCTGCTGATGTATTTGAAGAAGCCCTTCTTGTTGTCCTTGACATCTCTAGCCAGATTTAATTCCAAACGGGCCTTAGCCTTCCTCGTCGCATCCCTGCATACTCTGACAACATTCCTATATTCATCCCAAGTGGCCTGTCCCCCTTTCCACTTTCTGTAGACTTCCTTCTTCTGGTTGAGTTTTGCCAGGAGCTCCTTGCTCATCCATGCAGGTCTCCTACCTCCTTTGCTTGACTTCCTACTCATAGGGATGCACCGCTCTTGAGCCTGGAGGAAGTGATGTTTGAATATTAACCAACTCTCTTGAACACTCCTTCCTTCCAGGGCCCTCACCCATGGGATTCCTCCAAGTAGGTCCCTGAAGAGGACAAAGTTTGCTCTCCTGAAGTCCAGGGTTGCGATCCTACTTGGTGCCCTGCTGCCTCCTCGCAGGATCCTGAACTCCACCATCTCATGGTCACTGCAGCCAAGGCAGCCCCCAACCTTCACATCTTCCACCAGTCCTTCTTTGTTTGTTAGTACGAGGTCCAGCAGCACACCTCTCCTTGTTGGCTCCTCCACCACCTGGGTCAAGAAGTTGTCACCAATGCTCTGCAGGAATCTCCAGGACTGTTTGTGCCTAGCTGTGTTGTCTTTCCAGCAGATATCGGGGTGGTTGAAGTCCCCCATGAGAACCAGGGCCTGGGATCATGAGGCTACTTCCAGCTGTCTGTAGAAGGCCTCATCAACTTCCTCTTCCTGATCAGGTGGCCTGTAGTAAACACCCACAACAGTGTCACCTCTATTAGCCTGCCCTTTGATCCTTACCCATAAGCTCTCGACTCGCTCTTCATCCACCCCTAGGCACAGCTCAATACATTCCAGTTGCTCTCTCACATAAAGAGCAACTCCACCACCTCGCTTTCCTGGCCTGTCTTTCCTAAAAAGCACGTAGCCATCCATGACAGCACTCCAGTCATGCGAGCTATCCCACCATGTCTCTGTAATGGCAATGAGATCATGGCCCTGCGACCGCACACATATCTCTAGTTCTTCCTGTTTGTTCCCAACTTCTTCCAGCTTTTCTTGGGATCTGTGCCTGGATTACATACTTTCCTGATCTGGACACTGCCTTTTTTCTCATTGTCCCTTGCACAGCCCCACACCGCAACGGCAAAGCCATATTGAGTGTGCATACATACATAAGCTTGCCCTGCTCAGAGCAGCACAGGTCTGGATGAGCTTATTCACTTAGCCTCTGTGTCCTACCTGCAAGATACTCTTCAACAATTAAATCTAGCTTGCTTTTGGTCAATCATTGTGTGAATACATGGGTCATACATGCTGATACAGCCCAAGGGAGAGATTTTCTCTCTTTTGGGACAAAAGGATTCAGCTAAGTCCCAGCCTATAGTGATTTGTAGGCAAATAGTTACCGGAAGTCCAATACTCTGAGTAACTAATGACAGCTTACTACTTAAAACATGCCCTAGATAGACATATGTTTTTATCTCTCTCTGTGGGTAGAAAGCCAGCTGCCATTTGCGTTTGGAACAGAGAGGCCTACATTCCTCCGAAACAGGTCAGCCCTCCCCAAGTCTGGAACATCCAGTAGTAGCAACTGGTGACAGTTCCTGGAAAAATACCCTGAAAACCTGAAGTCATAGTGGCCCCTGACTTTTGATAGTCAACAGGAAGATGGAAAGTTCTGTATAAATGAAGTCATATCCAGATCTGAAACAATATGCCTGTTTTGCTTCAATGTGAACAAAAAAGCTGGATTACTACCCATTCTTGGATGTTTGTGTCCAAGATGATTTTTGATGGTTCATGTGTGAACCTGTATCTCTTAGTTGACATTCAGTAGTTTTCTGCACGTTTCTAACATTTGCATTATTGTATGTAATAAGCATATACTCAAGAACAAAATGCACATACTATGCATCATCACTACTATCACAACACCTGTACTATATTAGGATCTATATAAAACAGGACACTGAGCAGTGAAAAAATAGGAATTGGCAAAGTTAGTATTTCATTTCATTTTAATGCAAATCAGAGATTCCTTTGAATGATATTGAGGAATTAATTGTTTTTAATTTCTAAAACCAAAATAGAATAAAATATTTTAGGAGAGAGAACAATCAACTAGTGCAGTCTTTTATCTGTGCTTTAAATTAAAAACATAAATTCCGGCATTCTGCCTTTGCTGCAAAGCAAGAGTGTCCTTGTTCCTTGCGTACATTTTAATTACTTCATAAATATACATGGCTATTGGGAATGTATTTACACTTTCATTATGATTTCTAACATTTCAGATTTGGTTCCACAAGAAGTAACTTGTGGTTCCTGATCCACACTATGAAAAAAAGAAGAAATGAGGTTTCTCCACACACTTGCCTTTCTAGTTCCCTACAGCTACAAGTAAGTGTAGCCTGTGCAGTTAAAAGCCACCATAAATACAGGCCAGAGTTTTAGATGCTCAGGACAATTAATAAAAATTCCAGAAGGTTTCTGCTTTCTGTCACCGTAGAGAAGTCTCAAGAAGCAAAGGAGATAAGGCCTATAGCTGTAAACACCCAGGTGTGTTTATATAGATTCTATCACCTGCCCTTTATCAGTTTTAATTTTATTTTCCATAGCATTCTATTATGTCATGCTTCAGAAATATAGCTAGACATTGGATTGGGGGATTTTTGTTTTGCATAAAATACAGATAAGAGGTCCTTAGCTGTAAGGTGTACAGATCTTAAAATTACCATATTATAAGGTTAGCTGCTGCTTAGTAAACATCAACCAAAGACTTTTTTCCTTTAAGGAAAGTACTTCTCTTCCCCCTTAGACAAGCCGCCAGTTTGGTGTATACATGATCTTTATCTCAAAACCAGAAACTTTGCAAGATACATATGTTTCAGAAAAAGACTGGTTTTGCTTAGGAGCAAGGAGGAACATAGCCATAAATGGGGCCACTTTCTATCCACCCAGCAAGAAAAGCCCTGTAGTTTAAACAGAATCCAAAGATACCAAAAAATTTTATATTGAAAGTGCTTTTTCCATGAGCATTGTAAGGCTTTCCAGTATTAAGACACTGATGGCTGGGAATTCTGCAACAGAAGATCTGGTTACTTCTCTCCAGCCCATTTCTTTTCAGTGTCATAAAAAAACTTATTTTTTTCTTATATGCTTGACGTTGCAACTTTCTTGCAAGATTTAAGGTTATAAATGCTTTATTCCTTAATACAGACCTTCACAGAATAACTGTTGTATTCGTTTATTCTGTGAACAGTGAGGTAGTTTGTATACAAAGTGAGGCTTTTTGATACTACAGTGGGGTTACCTGTAACAGAAGCCTCTAATCATTTTAGTAGTTTACTGGTCATTCTGGAGTATTTGAACAACTTTCTCCTAATATTTAATGCTTTTTGGAGTGTTAGCTTTCTAAAAGATTATACTGTTGTAAAGAGCTAAATAAAGTTAGACTAAAACATTATTTATGAAGATCATTTTAAGAACTTTTCTATATTGTTACTATACTAAATTGCATATAGGAGTCGGAGAGTTTAGGTTTATTTAAACTAGAATCTTTCAAGAATCAGTAGGAATTAAAAGCTAAGAGGAAAATCATAGAAAATGGACTGAAACCTTGAAGATTTTCTAAGAATTTTCCATGACGACAAGCTGAATATAACTATCAAATTGAGGAAAATTACATCTCTACCAAGAGATAAACCTATGGATGCTGACCAACAGTCACCAGAGTTGATTTCAAAACCAGCCAAGGCTGAATCAGGCACCTTTCCTCCGTACAGGAGGTAGCACAAAGAAGGCTATAAAAACTTTCTGATATAACCAAGCAAAACTTTTTTCTCCCATCTTTTACTTTGCAAAACTTTAGCTCATCCTGTTCACCTCTACAAGCACATGAATGAGAATGAGAGAGCAAACAGGAACAAAGAACAAAACAGTGCCAAAGTAGGAACCAGTTCAGTGCTGGTTTTGCAATGCCATTATCTCAACAAGAAATTCTGGCCATTGGTGAGAAAAAATTGTAAAGCACCACTAAGAAAGCAGATTTCATTATTCTGTAATTACTTTAGATGACACATAGAAAATTAATAGTAAGTTAAAACATTATCATCTCTTAATACCCAAATGTGTTCAGCCCACCTTACAAGACTTCTAAGACAGTAGTATGATCATCCTAAATTCCCTTTGCTGTCAGTGGAGAGAGAGACACTGTCAGAGAACTATTCAGATCTCATATCCATGCCCGCCTGTGAACCCCTCCGATGTCCGGTATCATCCAGCATGAGCCTGGGTCTATGTTCCTAGACAGGATACATGCACCATCAGTGATAAATAGAGAAATAGAATAAATATTACATCTGAATAACAATTTTGTATTTCTCAAGGCGACACCTTAAGCTTTCATTTGTGTTAACTGCCTTATGTGCTTCTTTATATTTGTAAGAATTAGCTAGACTATTTTGTTTACCTCTGTTCACTGAAAATCCATCAGTAGTCCAACATAAAACTGTGGGAATTTTGTTTTAATTGCAGTGCCCTGCATGGCAAAGAGCAGTACACACCGGAGCAGCAGGAGTCACAGAGCTGTGTCTGCACAAGAGACAGCTGTAAAGCTGCAGTCTGTGCTTTCTCATCTGTCTAGGTGCCGCAAGCCTTGTGATAAAACTACTTCTCAATTAACAAGTTGAGTACTTATATTTAACCCCCTCAGGCCTTTACAAGCACACCAGCGGTCTCTGCAAGTTTTCTTCATGCATAATATCCACAGGTGGTTGAAAAGTCAAAGGTCAGCAAAATATAGAATTTGGCAGCAGTGAAGCAGAACACAGCACTGAAATTAAGGTATGACCTAACATATTGATACCAGTCGCTACCTTTGAATAGCATACTCAGTTCTAGTTACTATCAATGAAAAGAGATACAGCAGAAATATGGCAGTTCATAGATAAAACAGAGAATTCAATAAAGCATTAAGAGATTTTCATAGCAGGGAAGAGACTTTTTAGAAATGAAAGGCAAAAGCTGAGATATGATAGAAACATCTAAAAAAGTGGTACAGGACAAGTTTGTCATTTGTCAAGTCAAAAAATTTCTATTTGCCATATCATGATACAGGCACATAAAAAATCCAGTTTAATTGAAAGGCAACAAACTTAATATCCCTTGTCAGTATTAACTCAAAATATAACCATAGACCAGCTGTCAGAGGTCCTTCAAAAAGGATCATTCTTCAGGGCAGAAATAAACCAATAGGAGACTGTATTTCAGAAGAAAAGACCTGTGAGCAGATTATGAGATGGTTGGGTAATGGTCAGGTATAAAGTCTGGGTAGAGTTTATTTGCAGGGAAGAGTTTTGGGTTTTTTTAACTTTTCTCCAAATATTCTGATCTTGGACTAAATCACAGGCCACACATTAACCACAGATTTGATCTTGTATCACTACTATGGTGTTCCTGTAAGTATTAAGAAGATACCTGAGAAATCTTTTCATCATCCTTTTGGCAACTATTCTGTTTGGTAGTAGCTGAGCAACAATAACATTGCAATTTTCTTTTTTATAAATAAAAGTTTATGCCAGTAACCTAATATTCATGATGCTTAGAGTAGCAAAGTTCTACATACATGTGACAGATGACTTTTTGGGGAGAAAAGGAAACAGGTTTCATTTCAGTTTCCCCAAGAATTATTCAAATAAACAATAATGGAGTAAAAAACCCCACCTTTTTAACAAAAAAGATTTGACACCATCAATATTAGTCAGATTATTGTTGCAGCAGTTTACATACATATTATCCTCAAATTTATGAAGTGTTACCCGTAGTACAGTCTTCATTTGCAGGCAGACTATTAGATTTTTGGAAGAAAATATGCCTCACATCAGTAAAGGCACTAAGAATTTGCAGTTACATCTATGATTTGGCATCCAGATTTCCTGTCTTATTTAAAGAACTGTTTTAGCTTTGTGCTGGCCAGAAATTTCTCAACATTTCTGCAGAATTTAAAGATCCTTTTTCATCAGAAAATGAACTCAGTAAAACTGAAATATTCTGAAATCATATGTAAACTAAACATAATCACTGACTAGATATTGCATTTTCAATATGGTAGGTAAAAAACCATGAAATTTTATTTGCAGAAAATTGTTAAATTTCATTCTAATTTTGAACAACAGGATTTTTTTGGGGGGGAGGGGGTAACATTCCTTCCAGAACTGGATAAAATTTCTAAGTCTCAACTAGCTCTATACCTGCCAGAAGACAGAACTGGTGTCTCTGTCATTTACTTCCTTTTAGGCTGGTACCAGAACCACGAGATGGCACTGTACCACACCACAATTTACCCTATGTTTTGCTCATAAATACATTAGGTTTATCTGTCCTCAGAATGACCAAGTTTGAGAATGATGTTTTTCTCTGACATTGTTTAGTGATGAAAACATGTAGTTATGATTAGTGTGAACCTGTTCATGAATTCAGACCCGTTCAAACAAGTTTGTTTGGAAAGCGATTTTCAGGGTTGACTCACAAGACAGACTCGCTGTCCGCCACAGAGCATATTAGTCCTGGCTGCGCAGGAGGAAGGCATCAGATGCCCCCAGGATGGTTTTGGACCCTGGGCAGCACATCCTGAAGGCACAGCATCACCCAGGAGCACAGCCAGTCCTTGGGAAACACGTCTTAAGCCACCCAGACTCAGCACCTAACTTAGCAAATGTGTTTCACTTTATTCTTGTCATTGCTTCCCTACCCTTAAAATGAGAGCACTGCTACCTCTCGACTTACTAGAGGAGCAAATAAAGTGGTGTGTATACTGAGTATGAATACAGTGAAATTTATGAGCCAAAAACTGCCGGAGACAGAGCCTCAAAGCTAGATCCAGGGGGGCTGCTGGAGCAGCAGAGTTGGAGTAATGAGCCTTCTTACTTCTTCCTCCATCTGCTCATCCATAGCTGAAGTTCAGGGCAGTGTCACTCCAAGAGATAAGTTCCTTACCCTCTTCACTTGATGTCTCTTGCCCTAGGTCTTCAGGGGGAGAGAAGTGAAGAGAAGATAGAAAGAAGTTAAGACTGCTCTCCTCCTCTTACAAAGTTTCGATAACATATGAGGAGTGAGAGTCCAAGTCTATAAATCATCATTTCCGGGAAATTCAACATCCTTGCCTTGAATTTTGAGAAGCTTGGCAGCAGCCTCAAAGCTAGTCAGAAATGTAGCAACACGTTAAACAGCACTACACAGCCCCAAAGAACCTGCCATCTGAAAACCTTTCAGTGAACCAGTATGAAATGAAATTGCAGATTCAGGCCAGGAGCGTCCATCACTTCAGCTCTTCGCTGGGTGACATTTTCAGCAGAAATGCCCTGGCTTTAAGCAGCATAGAATCTGAATCACCTTTTTTTCTTCTGCTGGGAAGTGTTAGGAGGAGACAGAAAAACTCACACTATCTCAAAGCCAAGTTATAACTGTTGGATACTTAAGGAAAACAGCCAACGTCTTTGTCACTTGTCTGACTGGTTTCTCATTAGTAGAACTAAAATCTCAACATTTAATACATTTTTTCCCCATTAAATGCCTTGTACCGCTGTGTAACAGGCTCAACAGGCATTTCCTTGAGAATATTTATGAATATTGGCTTTATAAAATCCAAAAGGGAAGTAGTCCAGATTCCTGGGACCAATGCCAAGAGATTTAAAAACCAGGAAAACAGCACTCTCATGATGTAAAAACAGGACTAGAATCCAGAACTCCTGGAATTTAATCTAAACTACTGGTTTTCTGGGTGTTCTTTGTGCAAGACGTGCTCACTCTTTGCCTTAGTTCACCAGTTTAAGACATGCTGATGTAGTGTTCTGTGTATGATGTTGATTAATATTTTTAAGACCGTGACCATTCTGAAAACCACATAAAAATTAAAATGCCAGGCAACAGCACCCTGTAAGGGCATCAACAGAAAAATGACTTGTTCTACAAAGTACAGCACTATTTTCTGTTACTAGAGTAGCCTTTTTTGCACTAGCAATGTGTCTCAGCCCTCGCACGTTTGGACATCAACATACCGGCAGGGCTGAGTAGCCTCTCATACTCTCCTCTCCTTCCTTTTCTCTCCTACAAAATAGGTCCTGTACCTCCTACGTGGACAAATAACAATGGTCCCAGGACTAGGAGAGCCTTCATGTCCTGTTTTTGTACAGGTGCAGGGTGTTTATGGGTAACCTGTATTTCAAATTTTGTAAGTATTTTCATAACTGAACAAGACATTTCTTATGTAAGACAGATTTAAAAAAAAAAAAAAAAAGCCCACTGAGAAGAGTGTCCAGTAGAGGGTGAATTCCTTCACTTAGAGAACAACCAGGAAAGATTTGGGATTATTTGCCTTTCCTGGTGCCTTGGCACTAGAAAGGCCATCCACAGTCACAGCTGGATTATTTTGATGCCTCATTTCAGCAGCGTTTAGGCATCAAAATGACCTTGAAAATGTGAAATCTAGCTGTTATATTGATCCAAAGTTTGAAGTCTCAAAACTGATTAAATGGCAGTTAATCAGAAGAATTCAAATAGAAAGAGTTTCAGTGATATGTTATTAACAGCTTTGTACAGGGGTAGGGTTTTTTTCCTTTCTGGATACTGTTTTTGTCAAGACCAATGTCTTTTCCATAATTTGCCACCTTTGCCATCTCACAGGAGATGTTCAAGCCTATAGGCTTTAAAACGAAACTTCTTAAGATTTTGAAGCACTTCCTGTCTGTCATTTCAAGCAATATGAGAGTCTGTAAATAAAATACTGATTTTTCATTGCCTAATAGTTGGCTTTGCTATCTGCACATAAACCCAGGTTGGATTACCTCCACTAGCAATTCTAGCAATTAAATACCTGCAGTATTCAGTTCAGTACAAGAAATCCTCATGTTCTGTTTCTGAATGTACAATGGCAACAACTGTGCCATTTCTTATTTTTTACCAGTACAATGTGTAACTACTCAGGCAGACCAGTTATGGCAGTGTGCCACGCAATCAAGAAAGCAATGACACAGCTACATCACTCTCTCTTATTTCATTTCATTGCATACTGTTGTTACCATCTTGACTTGGCATTCTGTTGAGCAATGAGTTTTAAGTCATGAACAACTTGGAATATCTATATTTTTTAAGAACAGTTTCCTTTTACCATATCAAAACATGCCATTTGCTTTTTCTTCCTCCAAACAAAAATACTCACTTCAGCTCTGTGCTGCAGGGAGGATTTATATGGACTATTCTTTTTAGGAGTGCTGGCAGCTCTTCCTGCTTGTTATCTATGACCAGAAGTGAGCTGGTGTATCAGAGTTTTTACAGGAAACCAAATCAGCAAAGGTCACACAGGCAGTGAAGCAGGATATAGTAAACTACGCTCCATATATACATCCTATGCGTCCTTTACCCTGAGAGCAAAGTGGAGAACAGCAAACATAGGTGTAAAGATAGAAGAAAGCTAAACTATTTCATAAATCATAAAACCCAGTTTTCCCTACAAACTAGTCAGTGAAAATGTAAGCAATTGAAAAAGTACACTGAAGTGCTCAGGATATTGCGTGCCAAATAAGTCAGGATACTGTCCGAAAAGATTTGCCAATGTATCATTAACTTTTATTTGTTGTAATAATTCTTCTAGGTATTTAACTACTGCACCCAAAGCAGGAGACTTATGTAAGCCTCTTCACATTGCAGAATGCGTCTTCTGATTTTGCTCGGAGCCTTGGCTTACTTTATATCTTTTCTAAAACTCCAGAAAATAGTTTAATTTCTACACAGTTAGCCTTAAAATACTGCTTGGTTTACAGACAATTGCAGGTTTACATGGATTAATCCCCTATATGCTAAAGCATGCATGTGCATCTGGGAGCAAAGTTTTATTATTAAAGATTCCTTTATTTGTACAAAGGCTTCTTCCTTCTTCGGCTCTCCTGATTGAATCATCCACTTCAGACACTAACTTGTTTTTCCCTTTATTTTCTCCACCATTCTCAAGACCTTGAGACCCTACCTGTATGTCTTGGTTACGATGACAGGCTAAATATGCAGTCAAGGTTCATTTTATGGCACAGCAACCTTTACAGTTTTGCATTAGAAATCACAATCATTGAAATATCAAAGAATCAGTGAAGTAGAATTTACTATTCAGGGAAAATACATGGTGGAAGGGACATCTTTTTGAATACCTGAATACAGCATCCTCCTATTGAAGAAGATAAATATCATCCCTTACTAACTTTCTCAAATGAATGCCACACTCCTTAGGTTTGAGATACTGATCTTATGTACAACTGATTTTTATTCTTAAAATAAATTAACCTAAGGCTATCATGCCTCAGTGACTAAGCCCATTTTTTTCAATGGGCAATTTAAACTTCGTGCCTCAGATGAAAGTAGAAAAACAGAAGAGCTTAATATTCTGGTAAACTCAGTGCACAAGGTAGGCTTAAATATTCCACGAATGTGCAGACAATGCTACTGCAGTCCTGTAGGATCCCGGTGCTTAGGAGAGAATCATGAAAGAGAGATTTCTTAGACTCTGTTGATAAGAGCAGTTCTAAAGCTGATGGGATTTACTGCTGTGGAACAGGCAGTTGGGCTGCTGATAAAAACCAGGCTGGTGGTGATGAACCAGGAGATCACATGCCCTAATATGGCAGTGGAACCTTCAAATTACTTATGTGAGAGGCCAAAACTATTTCTTTCCCATGCTGCTGCCTGTATATGGAGCTGTATTGCAACAGCAGCAATACTACTTTTGCTGTTAGGAAGGATACAGAAAATTAACTCTGCAGCCATCCATTGTCCAGCATCTAAGACATGCCAGTACTTGTGTAGGCTGAGTGTGCAGTGCTGCGTTCAGCCTGGAGCACTCTCTCAAAACGTGCTGTGGGATCACGCCTTGGGTGTTATCCTCTCACATGCCAGCAGTCCAGGACATGGAGGTCCCTGCAAGCATGGGTATTTGGGTCTGGATTTTTTGGAATCCATCCAGGGAAAAAAAGACTCCTGTGTTTATAGCTACTCTTAAGTGAGTTATTCTATTAGCAGGGAATGTGGAGTTTATCCTGCTTTTTAATCAAAAAAAACTATGAACTAAAAGCAGATCTGGTCACAGAGCTGCTACTTATTTGGTTAAATCTCTAATTCTAATGTCTTCCAGAAAAATGGAGGGAGGCGTTCCAAGATTATAATCTGAATACAGTCAACACCTGCATTATACAGGAGAGACTGGAGAGCAACAAAAGGCTAAATCTGGTAGTTGATATTGCCCTGTACAAATTTCAATAGCTAATCAGGATGTTATCATTACCATATCAAGACACAGTCAGATTCAGTGCACAATAAATCTGTTTAAACAAGGCAATCCTCTTTGAACATGGAGGACAGAGTTAGAGGGCTGTTTATAATGTACCCATTATTGTTCTGAAGTGTTTTAAAAATAAAAGTTGGTAAAGAGTCAGGAACAAAGCAAGTGACCACAGACCGCAATGATGGCAGCAAGATTCCCAGCAGACCACAAGAGGATTTTGTAGCGAATCTTCAATAGTGAACCATTATTCCCAAATCCTGAGAGGAGCTGTGCACCACGGAAGTGGCTGAAGACTGAAAGACTCATTGGGATGTGTGACCACAAAAGCTGGGATTTGTTGGGATAAAAATGAAAGGAAAATATAAACATACACAGGAGCAGGAGATTGGACATGAAATAAAAGATCAAGAACACCGTATTTGTGTGTGCAGTAAATTTACTGATTTATTTGAAAACAATCCAATACAAATGGAAGGAAAGAACTCACTTTTCCCACCTAATGCCTAAAAAAAGTTTTGGTGAAAAAGAGACTTGTTAAATATAGTATTTTGAAGATCAGGATAGGTACTCCCAGACATCATTACAAATGTGCTGTACTTAGACACCATTGCTGGCTTCAGCTAAAATAGAATTACAGCCATAAAATAAGGACTTGCCTTTATTTAAACACTATTTAAAAAAAAATCATTGAAGTGAGCTAAAATAGAGAAACTTGAGGAAGGAACAGATTAGTAAAACAGATACCATGACAAAAATACAGAAATATATTGCTTTAAGTAGAAGCTCTTACAGGGCATATTACAAATTCCACTTCTCACTAGGGTAGGCTAATTAGGCAGACTGACATTTCTGTCAGAATATTGTCTTCACCAGTGCACAAAACTTTAAAACATAATGACTTCCAAGGAAAGCACTTTCAAACACTTAAATCAATTTTATTTGCTGTACCCAAACGGTACAATTAAAATAACTAGAATAGTCTCCTCCTGAATAAAATATGAGATAAATGAAAAGCTAATTGTGAGATTTTGGTTCTTATTTATAGAACTATTTCATAATAGAACATTTTTCTAGCAGTTTAGTTTCAAAGATGAGGACAGGATTTGTCAAAGAGAATAGTCCCAGCAGCACTGATTTACTTTTTTTTTTTTTTTTTTTGAAAAGCTTAAAGTCTTCATCTAACAGCACTGAATAAAGTGCAACTGTTCAATAATGCTTAAAAAGTTAATATTTCTATTTGTAATGGTTTAGAATTTGTGTGCTCATGTTAAGTCACTGTATAATAAAGAAAATATTTTATTTTCAAAGAAATCCATGCTATTCTGGACCTATACCCCTTTGGCCAGAAGTTGTTTTTTTATATCATATTTTATGACAGCTTTAGATATTTTTTCAGGAATTTGCAGAAACAAGCTATACTCTTGAAGGACATGCTTTCACTTTAGAAGATAAAAACTAAAGTTTCAACCAGCTGAAAATCTAGACACAACCTTTGATAAATGCAGGGTTGGAATAGTTTACTCCTACACTATTAGCAATCAACTTTATCCTACGCTTCCCCCACCTCCACATCATATGACATCCTTAGTGACAACCTAGAATTCAAGGAAGGTACAAAGTCATGAGCAGAGCTCTTGCCTTCTGGTAACAAACAAGGCTGCAAAAACTGCTTAACTGCATGTTGACATGAAATGCTGAAATAATCTTTGGGATGGTGTAAGCACAACCAGGTCCTTAAAAGCAACACGGAATGTATTGTAAATATAAAAGCTTATGATTGACTTGGTATGCATACTGAAGTAGTTGCCACTCTGAATACTGTAATGGATAAATATAACAAATGGTACACAACTATCAGCTTGTACAGTTAAACCACTTGGAACTAAACTCAGGTCCCCAAGAACAGAGATGCTCATTTCCTGGGTTGAAAACCTGGCCAATTCCCTTGGAAAACTTCACCATGGATGAACAAAAAAAGCACTTAGTGTCATGAATCAGAAAATGATGATCCAAAGCTAATGGCAAATTGTGTGTGAAGAATAAATTGTAGGCTAAAGCGACATTACGGAGGCTTGAAAAATATGAAGCCCAATTATTGTAGCTGTGCAACTGAACCAAGGGTTAACCAGAGATAGTACTTCATACACTCCAGAGTAGGACTGTCTGCACTCCAAAAAACAAACTTAAGGCCTACAGAAAACACTTATACTATTGTGAAAGGACAGTCTGCAGAGAGGAAACATCTAAATATAGAAATAACATGAACTAAACAAGGCATGCTAATTGTTGGTATTTGTGGACATGTTTACCATATGGATCAAGTATGAGAAAGCACATGATGTAAGGCATAACCATTAGGAAACACAGACAGTAGACAGAACTGATTGAATACATATAAAGGAGAGCTGGGGCTTGGATTCTTTGTATTCCTGCTGGTGAATTACAGGATCCCACTGAAAGCTGTTCAGCTCCGCGCTGTTTATAAACATGCGATTAATTGCTTGCTTCCAGCTCTGTCCTGAATAACGAAATCTAAGCAATAAATCCAGTGTCAAATTGAGCCTTATGGATAGACAAAACCAAGGGCATCTAGTTTTTGGAACAAGCAAAACTAAGAACTGGTTTGAGCAACCAATGCAAATATCTGCTCTCTGAAGTGTTCAGTAGGAATGGGAGACCTTTGAAGGAGCAGCCAAGATTTACAGGAAGTCTTGATTATATGGAAGATAAGTACTCGAAAGTAGAAGGCATCTGTTTTGATAGAGAACAACCTTACTGAGATAAATTACTAAATGGAAATGATCTACTTTACAGTTAAGTGGCCAGGAGGAGTTTAAAAAATTACAAATGCTGAATCCTACTTGGGTGTCATTATCCATAGGATCATATAATAAATCATGAGTCCACGGAAGCAGCAAAGAATTTGTCACAAAGTGAGATTGTGAACTCTGCTAAAACAAGAAATTCTTCACTATTTGTTTTTCTTACAACACTGTGAGGAAAGAGAACCTTCTGAACAAGAACCAGGTGCAATGAGACAGTCTTTTACATAGCACTTTCACTATCTCCGAAAAATATCCATTTGAATGTTTTGATAGCAGGTGTCATTGGGGTGGTTGATACTGAAACTGTGTTCTTATACCGTTCCACAGAACCGTGACTACTCTACACTCAGCTGAGCTGAAGCTTCCTTTTGTTTTTATCCATAGCACTACAACAACAGCATATGAGCTATATCCATTCTAATGCCAGGAACATCATCTGTGCTAATCCACAAACATCTAGGGACGTTTATCAGTCAAAAGGGCTGCGCCATCCCAGTTGGCTTGAAGCAGATTCCAGTGTCAGCAGCAGTCCAGGAAGATTTGTCTGCTTATTTGTAAATCAAGCTTAGAAAAGATCTACAGAATATACTATTATAAAATTAACAAGTGTACCAGGTGTACATTGAAATGTTCCATTTCTTGATATGTATGCTTACTATAGTCAAAAATTGGTAGAGACGCAAGTCAAATAATTAGGAGTTTCTATCAGTTACAATATCACACTGGTAGTAAGCTTTACTAACCACAAAACATATTTCCTGATGGAGTTGGCAACTCTATCCAGAGGGTCCAAAGCAGCAATTATTGTGGGACTGAATATCACCAATCTCAATAACATGAGGCGTAAACACCAAGCTGTAGTGATTTTAGGAATCACACGCATAAGCACTAAAAAAAAAAAAAAAAAAAACCTACCCATCCACCACACACTCACACTTACCAGGGTTAACAGAAGTCAAAGCAAAATATAAGGTGCTACACTCACTAGTGGTTATTTCCTTAGATTTTATACCAAGATTGTGTTCTGAAAGATGTTCTCAATCTACAGCTAGAAATATAAAGTTATTTGCCTTTTTTTTTCTTTTTCCAAGTAATTTTTACTTTCCATCTGATTGATTACAACATGTGAATGCTTTGCATGTATACTCACAAAGTATATGTGTATTTAAAGAAGTGGAAATCTGCCTCAACCTGTGGAAGTTTCTTCTCAAGGTGAAGTTCCTTCACAAGGGCTTATGTCTTATTTCTCTCTAAAAGATAGACCACAATTAGTATCGAAAAAATAGCCACAATCAGTATCAGAAAAATAGCCTTAGTTTTGAATAATCCAGATAATTTACAGATACTGTGGCAGAGATAAAAGGCTTTATCCTGCAAAACAATAGCTAGGATATTGAAAAAGCAGCCATAGTAGTAAGACTGCATAAAGGTCTCCAGCTTTAGCTGTCCATTAGTTAATCAAGGTAATACAGTATGAAGAGACTACTATGAAGAGAAAGAGATTACATATGAACCAGTTCACTGAAAGTTTTAATGTAAAAGGTTGTTTTGTTCCTCTTGAACAGAGGCTAATGCTTACTTTACCTGTTGCACAGATTCGCGTTGGCAGATTTCACTTTAAGCCTTAAACACCATGGAACAAACTAAAAACTGTATTTTCATTATAGGCTTCCTAACAGAAACATGCTTTCCATCCAAAAGATAAGGTCAGTAAAGCAAACTTTATATTAGCTCCCCCCCTCCCTGTTCCAAATCAGGACATTCCATGTCTCATTTCTAGACAATCTGTAGTTTTAATTCTGCCAACTGGATCCATACTCTTGAAACATAGGAATTATCATAATAAATTAGACCCACAGTCCATGTCATCAGCTATTTTGAGATATTAAGCTCATGCTGTTTCAGGAAGAGACCCTAAGAACAGACAAAGGTGTTATAATCTGCTCCTCCTGCAAGTCCTGGTGACCTCCAGTACTTTGATTAGCTTAAACATTGAACCTATGAAGTTTAATATTGTTTTAAGAACACAGTATGTCTGTCAAGACTATCAAGCTTCAGATATGACAGTATTTTAAGCAGTAATGTAGACTAGGCTTTTAGTTTGACCTCCCACTCATTTCACATAGACCAAACAACCAAGTCTTATGCTACTTTGGGTTACTTTCATCAGAAATGGAATCAAAAGAAATTGATGTTGATCTTCCTTCAGCAAGTTTGTTCCTAAGCATTTTTCTATGCTGTTACTAAAGGCTCCCTAAAAATTTTATCACTAGGATTAGACCTTCTCAAAGTGGCATTAGATAATGCATCAATGCCAAGAGCCACCTGAAATCATATCTCATCACTCCTCCAGCAAGGTGAAGCAGATCCATCCCCTTCAATGACCCAGAAGCAAAATAAGAAACAAATCACAATCATATTGTTATTGAAAAAGAGGTTATTACAATCACTTTGTATTCTTAAAGTGATTAAAAAAACCTCTGTAAATTAATTGCCAAGCTACCACTAATACTTGCTTACAAATCAATAAGCAAATACATACATTACAGACTGTACAGATAATTATCTTCATTTGTTCTTTAACACCACTGTAAAATATTTATGCTGTATTCCTTACAAAACACCACAGTATGCTGCATACCTGAAATAAAAGGTACGACGTGTTATTTGGATTTTAACTGTAGGAAGTTTGCCATAGATGAAAAACTTGAGTGTAACAATATGCTCTAAGTGTAAACATCATCATGGAAAAAAAAAAAAAAAAGAGAAGAAAAAAACAGACAGAGAAGTTTAATCTGAGTGTTGCTAATAGACCTTGCTTATTTCACTTCCAAGTCCTGGCAAAGGAAGTCCTTTTCTGATTATTCTTCTGTGAAATTTATAAATCGACTTTGCAACATAATGAACTAAATACTCCAACTTTAATATTTTGCATTCATACCAAAAACAATTAAGTTTTTACAAATAGTGTTATTTACTAAAACAACTCTTGTACAACAGTGCAGTATATCTAAATATATACATATGCCAACATCAAAGGGAGCATCAAAACAAACTAAAAAGAATGCACTTTCCTACTGTGCACTTTATTAAAACCAAAACAGATGCAGCCGTTTTTTTTTTTTTTTTTTTTTGATGACAACGACAAAAGTTATTTGTATTTCCAGAAGCACATGCAGGAGAGAAAAACAAAAACTCCTACCACCTTTTTGCTAAGGTAGCAGCAATAAAAGTGAGCTTTAGATCTTCAATTTATATTGCAGCAAGTGGAATGTTTTTAAACACAAATATTTAATTTAAGAAACAAGGCTTTAAAGAGTTATACAGTGTTTTTACACATTGAAGAAAAAGTTCAAATTTCAAGGCCTTCCCACATTTGACTGTGGTATACACTATGTGTATAGCATACACATAAAAGTTAATATTCTTTGTTGCAGCTGAAAATTAAAAAGGAGCATCTGTAGTGTAAAGTTGGTCAGCTTTACTAAGATTGATTAACAGAGTAAAAAATGATTCTGCCTGCTGTTAGCAATGTAATTTTTACTTTACTTCAAAATCTTCTACTGATTTTTAAAAGGAGAAATTATGCTCCCCATTCTTCAACAACAGACACATGCATTTTCTCCAAAGGGAACTGCCATACTGCAGTCATGTAATTCCAAGTGCCATTGTAGCTACTGTAGTTACAGAAGTTCTTTCTCATTCTTTCTGTGAAACCCAGCAGATAAGGAATAATGTAAAACCTTTATAAGCAAAGACCACACAGAAATCTTTGAAATATGAGTGAAAAATACAGGTAAGTGATATTAGAGAAAATACTATAAAAAAAATTGGAGAATGAGGTATTAAGCAGTTCTCCAGTGTAAATCTGATGTTCCTGACATCTAGATGAAATCAGAGAACTATTATAGCAGCCTAGAATTGATCAGCAAAATATGCACATGCTATTGAAAGCAGATTTATCTCCTAAATTACACCTAAGTATTTGCAATCTGGCAGAATTCTCTAAAGTTCTGGTGACTCAAATCCATTTTAGTCCCCCCCTCCCAATAAAATGATAATATGAATAGTAACTGTACCATGAAGGAAATACACACAGTAGTTCTTAGATTTTGTTTAACCCCAACATGTTGTCTGATCTTCCTTGTTACTGCGGTATTACTACTGTCTATGTACTCTGGCTGGTGACATTAAATACACATCTCCATGGGTACCAGTTACTAAGCAGAGGTGGGTCAGTATGTTGCAACCGTTATGCAGCTCTACACTCTGGAACATACTCCCATAGTATCACTGTAGCAAATCAAATTTTAACACACTGCCTCAGTGTTTTTCCTCTGAACAGCAAAGGTTATGTTATGCCTACATAAACTGAGATGATACACACTGGTAAACAAACTTCATTTATAGAAGAGAAACAAACAGAAGGCACTTTCCAGAGTTTGCTCCAGCTCATGAAAACCAAACCATTACAACACCCTTTCCAAAGTTAATTTTCATTTTTATATTCCTTAATAAAAGGGTTAAAGCATTATAGAAAATATTATGAAAACATTTTATCACTTCATTGACAATCTATGTGTAAAGAAATAAGGAATTAAAGTTAACCCTTCTACAGGAACATGGAAAACAGCTGACATTTCTAGGGATTCTTAACTTTCAAACAGACTGACTTCTAGACACTTAGGTTCTTTGCTATAAAACATTTCCATACAGTAGCTGTAGATGTACCCCCCCATTCAGTGTTCAATACCATAGTAAGACAGAACTTCTGTGAACTTGGTCAAAACAATGCATAAATGAGGAATCTCAGAATAGACCACAGCAGAGAAGCACCAGCAATGGCATCTTCAGGTAGTTAAATTGAGAGGTAAATTGAATTGTAATTGCTAAATAATTCGTTACAGAGGGGAAGAAAGGATGAGGAAAGGAATTTGTGCAACAACGGTATCTAGCAAGGTAGAAGGCGGCACCACTGAAGCTAGAGTAAGAGACACAACCAAGTGAGACCATGAAAGAATCTTGTGTGTTGTTTAATGAAAAAAAACCTAAAGAGCTAATGATCTACTGCACAAATTGACAAGGAAAACAGATTATGCCAGCTAACAGATTCACAGATTTGTTAGAGTTAGTAACTTTGAGCAGTGGCTCTAATAAACAGCATGAAGGAAAATAAAAAGTGTCCATCTTTTTTTTCCCCCCCTCTAAACTTTTACTGTATTGAATTTAGAGTGGCATTGCATTTAAAGAAAGGGTTTTGGTCATGAGCACAATAAATCAAAGGTGATTTAAGTTTTCCTAAAAAAATGCGTGTGTCCAAGAAAAATAAGATGGAAGACAGAAAAAACCTCGAGGAACACATACATTTTCAGTTTTCAAAGGAGAAACCAGGACAATCATTTCTGTTAAAGACTTGAAAAAATTTTAAAATAAAGACAAACTAATAAAAAAAAATTGCTGAGCCATTTCTGCACGGAAATTCCATAGGCCCTTGGTGGGAAACATCATGCAATATATATGAAAAACTAAGAATACGAAAAGTCAAACAAAGTCAACTGGGTTGTTTTGATGCTTCAAGCTCCTCCTTGCAGCCTAAGAACCATGTAAGAACAGTTATTTTCATTTTTGTGTAGAAATTATATACTTCTATTCACATTATTTTTCTGTGTTCAGAATAAGATACCCAAAATATATGGGGAACACTATATAAGCCTTACTACATTTCCTTTCTGAAGAAAATCATTTCTTCAATGTATGAAAAAGCAATCTATGGCACAATGACTTGGATTAAAAAAAACAACAACAACAACAACCACCTTTTCCTCTCAAATTCCACAGTCTTGTGATGACACCAAGCACTGACAGTTTTTGAGGGTTTGAGGGAATTACGAAGCTGGGGAGGGGAAAAACAAAAACAAAACATGAAAATACAAGTCTCAAAATGGCCAGCTTTTCTTCATCGTCAAGTAGAACAGATCAGCTATGGGCATGTTTTGTAACCATTCTGGTTAGGAGTTAAGCAAAGTAGTTGTTTGAAAGCATTCAGAGGCAGAACACCAGCATCTACTTAAAGAGTGAAACAAAGACATGCTAGATTACTATGAACAGATGGCAGGAGTGTACAGGATAACTGAGGTTAGCTGATAGTATAATGTACACCAATTGCAACATTTAATTCCAGAAACATTACATTAAAATACAGTGCATAAAAACAAACATTTTTTGACATATACACTAAGACAACTGAAAGCACAGATTTGATGTTGAAGCCATCTAGTATTGCTGGAATAAGAGTCACCAGAAAAGGTAAGAGGACACCAGGATGCATTAACAGATTGAATACAAATGGAAAGTAACAACAATCTTTGTACAAGAAAGTCTGGATCAGGCATATGTAAAATGTTGCCTTCCGTTATCATATTCCTTTTGCAGCACCTGAGCCTTAAAAAGGAAATAATATGCCTTAAAGAGCAACCTGGCTAAGTTACTGAGAAACAAAGGTTAATGCATGTTGCTGCAGGAGAGAATTCAAATCTTGAAGTGAATCAAAATAAGAGGCCTCAAAACTATTTATACAACAGAAGGACTAATAAACTCAAATGCTGCAACAATTGGAAATTGAAAAAAATTAACAGATGTTTAAGGCAGAAGTGTTTTGTGTAAGAACATTAAACAGAACAAATTGCTAAACAAGGCCACAAGAGATAAAATAAAGCCCTGAAGGTTTGTTCAGCAAAGCTATTTAACTTGTCCATAATTCTCCATGTTCTAAATAAGAAGACTTGAATAAAGTAGTGTTATTCATGCTGTGTGTTCCAGTTTAAATCTCCATCGTTTCTCTTCCAACTCAATTTCTGTCTTTGGTGTAATCTCTACCAACACACATAGAATACAGTTCCAATTCTCATTGTAAAAAGCCAACATGGAAAAAATAAATTATATGCTTTTGATGATAGAATGTAAGATCCTGATCTGTTTTATGGTCCCATGATATGTTTAGCAGCCTCTGAATAATAGTTTTAAATTATTAGTAATATCTGAAGCAGAATCATAATTTGCTGTTATCTTCCCAGACCACTTTAAAAAGTTAACTAGTTTACTTTGTTAGATAAAGCCATCTAATAGTCATGATACACTTGTGTTCAATTCAAAAGTAATGAAACCTAGACTCAGGTAAGTTTGGAAATTTGTATATAGGCCTTAGGTTCTAAGTGTAACCATGATATGCAGAATTACAACTTCTCCTGCATTGCAAAAAGACATCACATCTGTCATAAAACTAGATAAAACTATGAAACATGGTTGTCAGTTCTTGATTAAAATAAAATAGTGTAAATTATTTTTTTAACATTGTGTTAAATATATTCACATGATCACCATAGCTATACGAAACGGCCACTATTGCAATCAAACACTATATGTACATAACATGTATGTCACAACAGTTTGCAAGTGTTGAGTTTTCACAGACTAACCAATTTTACCAGACATAAATAATCTTGTACCAATTTTTAGGCATTTTAAAAGGAATTAAATGTCCTTAATATATCCGTTCCTCTGCAAAATTAAAAAAAAAAGATCCTAAAAAGTCAGTGCAAATTGAACTTGTTCACCAAGATAGATTTTTACTAAGCTGAGGATAAACAAAAAGTTTAAGAGATTAAAGGAAGAAACTCATAACATTGTCGACTGCATTTAGCAGAGGTTAAAGAAGATTAGGAATCAGAAGTCCTGGATCCTATAGTAAAGCCTTCTGGGAGTAACTATGTTGTGGTTGCTGTGGTGGTGGCTGTGGTTGTTGTGGAGGTGCTTGTTGACTGCCTGTGGTCTGTGGCAGAGATGTAGATGCTAAGTTATAGTTTGGCACCTGGGACATATTAGTTCCAGCATTCTGATAAGCAGCAACATCAACAGAAGCAGGTGGTGGACTATACACTGAAGCCGGGTTAGAATATGTATTTCCAGCAACAGAGCCAACCATTGCACTGAAAAAAAGTAAAATAATTTAAGATTAATTTAACAAACAATTTACCAACAAAACAGCAACACTAATATGCATTTTATTGCTTTTTCAGTTGCGTGCGTGCTCGCTCTCTCTCTATACACACACAAAAAAAGTATCTCCTAGGTCTGGACACCTTGCCTATTTAAAAGTGTAGCCAATGAATTTTCCAAATAAAACTCGAGCATACTCCTCATTTAACAAACTTCCATAGATTTTAAACTAGACCATACACCTATACTTTGGTTAATTTCAATGTGCAACACAAAATCCCATCTATCTTCTGTTCCGCTCGTGGGGGGGGAAAACACACCACACAAACAAACCTATTTTAAGTGATAAAACAAATCAGGTGAAGTATGCAGAAGCTTACTTTAGCCATATGTGTCCTACCACCCCAAATAAGTAACTTCTGGCAGGACAGGGGAACAAATACTTAAATAAAGTTGGGAAAGACATCCATCTTGAGTTATTAAGTAAAACTTTTTTTTTTTGGACTGTATTAAAAAAAAAAAAAAAAAACCTTACTCTACTCTAAAAGTCAACTCAAAACTTTTCCCATAATATAGGTAGCTCAGCCCAATCACTGCCTAGTCCCAAAACAGAAAGCCACCTGCAGCTCCTTTATAAGGGGAAACTACATAAAGCTTTATTGAATATTCATAGTCCATCTACTTCTTTCTCAAAATGAACAGAATTCTCCCCCATATTACCACAGTAAGATATTTGAAACAAAGGTACAGTACAGTACACACTATTTCAGAAATTAGGCAACGCCAGCCCGAGCAGCAGATAACCTTGATCATTAAATATACATAAATCAGTCATATCTATATCATTTTCTTTAGTTTTTCTTATAAAGATAGATGTGTTCAAAGATTGTCAGATCTTGTAGGGTTTGTTTTGTTTTGAACCAAATATACAACATCAATAAAAAGCACATTGGAAATAACTGCACTGAATTATTTTCCCATTGTGTTTAAAACTAAACCTTCATAAGACAAAATCTCTCCTTTGAATATTACCTGCAGCCATTTATGTTTAAATTAATTTAAAACTTATATAGGAAAAATATAAAATTACTTGGTATAGGACGTTTGTGCGGGTTGACCAGGCAGTCCTGAGCTGGCAGACGGAGTAACTGTGCCTTGGCTGAGAGAAGGGAGTTGTTCAGGAGGAAGATTATAGCCTTGAATATGGCCCATCTGTGCACTCCCTGCCACCAAATATGCGTTACTTTGAGGTTGCCCTGGATAAACCTAGGAAATTAAGTATAGGAACATAAAAAAAATAGAGGATAATATTTTTATTTAATATCTGACTTTGGAACTTAAAAACAGTCTATAAAACCTTTTATTACAGGTATTTTCACAGAAAGCACCTGATTGTCTTCTATTTAGTGTAGCAGTACAAAAAGAAGATTAGATTTTCAAAGGGCAGTATTTACATATCTGTTCTCATACTCCAGTACATAAAAGGTGAAATCGTTTATTGGACAACTTGTACTCCAATTTCTATTTCAATTATTAGAAATTCTAATAATCCTGAATGATAACTTTTGAATTGGAAATGCTAAAGGATTTAATTTGTGTAACAAATCACAGTTCAGCCCCCCCCCACCCCTCTCTTTATCTTAAGGGAGGGTGTCAAGAGGATGGAGCCAGACCCTTTTCAGTGGTTCCCAGTGACAGGACGCGAGGCAACGGGCACGAAGTGAAACACAGACAGTTCCATCTGAACATGAGGAAATACTTTTTCACTGTGAGGGTGACAGAGCACTGGAACAGGTTGCCCAGAGAGGTTGTGGAGTCTCCTTCTCTGGAGATACTCAAAAGCCGCCTGGATGCGATCCTGTGCAATGTGCTCTAGGTGACCCTGCTTGAGCAGGGGGGTTGGACTAGATGATCTCCAGAGGTCCCTTCCAACCTCAACCATGCTGTGATTCTGTGATTCTGTGAAAGCAGAAACTAATTTTTGATGCCCAAATAACTTTCACAGGGAAGAGCCATTAAAATGAAAAGTCAAATATATGTTATTTTCTTATCTTAAGCTAAACTATAATTTCACATAAGTAACTGTTGAGACTGTCATTGTAAAATTGTTTGAGCAATGGGGGAAAAGGTCTTAGAAAGTTTCAATTGAAAATAAGGTTAGGTTTTACAAGCAACTAGAGCAAAAGCTTGTTAATAGATGCATTAGATCCTCCAGATTCTAAAATCAAAACTAAATTTCTAAAATATGCTTTACTTCACTCATGAAGTATTTGGCGTAACACAGAAATTGCTAGAAGAAATTATCTGATCTTATGCATAACTGAGTTCATGTAAGCTAACGATATATGGTCCTTCTGTCTCAAGATACATGAATCTCAGATAACATATCCATAGAAGAATTATCAACATTGCAAAAGAATTTTAGAATTCTTCATTTAGGCAGCAAGAACAGGAGGCTTCCCAACTTTTCAGAACTTTATACTGGCTCATCTACACCCCCAAATCCTGTTTCTCCTTCTTAGAAAGATGCCTATTTATAAAATGTTACAATCGTTTGATACCATCATGACATGATTATTTATCATATGCGGATGGAGGACCTCTCATTGCTTGCCCTAATGACACTGTGCAGAAACATGCATCCTCATTTTTAGAAGACACTGAAAGTAGGTGCATATTCGTAGGAAGCTCAAAGTACCAATTCTGTGTCAATGTTTATATGATAATGCAGGAATGGGGAGGGAATGAAAGCAGGGTTTGTTTTTTTTTCATAGTTGGTTCAAGTTTTTATTGGTTCATTAGAAAAGCAAGTGAATTATTGGTAACCAGCTTGAAACACTAAATATTCCTATAAACAGAAAAATAATATAGCAAGTGTGCATTAGACTATGGAATTACAACATTTAAATATTTAAAATATCTTTTAAAAATACCACAGTATATGAAGAAGGTAAAAGGCCTACTCAGAGATAAAGTGAATTACATGCAAAAGCTGGCATAAGAGAATTGTAATTTGTAACTTCAGTAGTTTGAAAGCTAGATGTTCTCTGTTGAGATTTTGAAAAAAGGAACCAAAAAGAGGTTGATTTTAGGGTGAGGAGGGCATATTCTTAAACGTAAACTTAACTCCTTTCATTCTTTACTTTCTTTGACCCACAGTGCAAAGGCCTGGTTAACTTTAATTTTTTCATTGCATATTTTGTGCATCACTCAAAACACAGGATAGGCTTTTTCCTCAATCAGCCTGAAGTCAACAGAACAGAACTAAAATTTGTCAGAACCTGAAAAAGGAAGAATTTCCAAAACTTGCAACTGAAAAACAAATATTATCTTGTTTATATACAAGTATTTAAGAGAAAGCACTGATTGCTTCATTTGAACCTATTTCTGGAGGAACAAGATTGCTACCTTAATACTAGGTTAAAACCAAGACCATAAAAAGAGATTTCCAACTCTGGAGGGTGGGGGAAGAGGCTCAGAAACAAAACCAAATCACTACTTGCAATCAATATGCCACATATTGTAGAACTTGCAGCTTCTTACGAAATTTACATACATTCATTTTAGTAATGTATAGAAACATACTGTAAGAATCATTTGTTTTTATACAAAAGTTACCTCAGGCAAGAAACTGTTTATTGCTACTAATTTATAAGAAATCAACTGTAGCTCAATATGCTCTTGATAATATCCATGCCTATTAAAGGTTACATACATACCTGAGAGCCAGAAACACCAGATGACTGCATATAGTACTGCTGGTTTTGTAGTTTTGCATACATGGAGTACATTGGGTCTTCATTCATCAACTTGTTATACAAAGAAAGAGCCTCCATTGCTTTAACATTGAGCTCTGAAAGTTCTGAATGTCTCCTAAAAAAATATATTATACAGCTTATTCTACATTTTAGCTAACTTCAATACAGAACAGACTATACAAGGGACCTATCATGAGGTGTGATAAGCAAGATATTCTTACAGCCTGTGAAGTGATGCCTGACAAGTGCCATAATCCCAAACAGTGTAATACTACAAAATATTACGTGACAAGAAAAGAAACTCTTCAGACCTGTTCCCAAATGAGAAGTTGCTAATAATTACACCTACTTACTTTGTCAGTATTCACAACAGTGATAAAGGGTACTATAAGTAGCAACAGCAGTGTTTCTAAAAATGAGCCATAATTTGAGTAAAAACGTGTACTTTTTTTTACCTGTCTATATCTTCCAACTTTTCATCTATGAGAGGTCCCATCTGGTGGCACATTGCTAGAAAAGAAGAACATTAACATATACCAGAGTAATAAAGATTTCAAAGCACTTCCATACCTCAAGTCAGAAAGTATGAAGAAAAAAACAAACAAAAAAACCCACACAGCTAGAAATGCTTAGATATTAATCAAAAGGTTTTAAAGATAACCTGTATGCCAGAAGAGTTACAGTAACAGATGCAGCATCATGAAAAATCTAAGAATGAGATCCAGCTGAAATTTTCAGTAGTGGTACAGAGACAAGGAATCCTCATTAAAAATAAATAAGTAAAACCCAAAACATATCTAAAACCCAGGGGGTATAAAGCAACATCAGTTGCAGATAGCTGTGGCATAGAAAAGAAAGTAAATAGAATGGTGAAATATTTTGCATAAAAACTTCAGCTGAAACTAAGGGGTAGTCTTCATGGGTGGTCTCTTTCTTCAAGAAAGACAATCCAATACTGGACCCTGGTGCTCTCGTGTGCTCAACATTATTACCACCAAAAAGACTATCTATGGAAACAGTGAAGGAGAAAACGTTGCCATGATTCAGATCATGTACACATTAAAGGTACGAAGAGTACTTTCCTATTTTACTAGGATCTAATGAGATGGTGGAGTTCAAGATCCTGCGAAGCGAAGCAGGGCACTAAGTAGGATCACAACCCTGGACTTCAGGAGAGCAAACTTTGGCCTCTTCAGGGAACTACTTGGAGGAATCCCATGGGTTAGGGCCCTGGAAGGAAGGGGGGTCCAAGAGAGCTGGTTAATATTCAAACATCACTTCCTCCAAGCTCAAGATCGGTGCATCCCTATGGGTAGGAAGTCAAGCAAAGGGGGCAGGAGACCTGCATGGATGAGCAAGGAGCTCCTGGTAAAACTCAACCAGAAGAAGGAAGTACACAGAAGGCGGAAAAAGGGACAGGCCACTTGGGAGGAATATAGGAACGCTGTCAGAGTATGCAGGGATGCGACGAGGAAGGCTAAGGCCCGTTTGGAATTAAATCTGGCAAGAGGTGTCAAGGACAACAAGAAGGGCTTCTTCAAATACATCAATAGCAAAAGGAAGATAGGGAAAATGTGGGCCCACTGCTGCATGGGGTGGGTGCCCTGGTGACGAAGGATGCAGAGAAGGCAGAGTTACTGAATGCCTTCTTTGCTTCAGTCTTTACTGCTCAGGCCAGCCCTCGGGAACCCCAGACCCTGGAGGCAAGAGAGAAAGTCTGGAGAAAGGAAGACTTTCCCTTGGTCGAGGAGGATCGGGTTAGAGATCACTTAGGCAAACTTGACACCCACAAATCCATAGGCCCTGATGGGATGCACCCATGAGTGCTGAGGGAGCTGGCGGATGTTATTGCTAGGCCACTCTCTATCATCTTTGAAAAGTCATGGAGAACAGGAGAGGTGCCTGAGGACTGGAAAAAAGCCAGTGTCACTCCAGTCTTCAAAAAGGGCAAGAAGGAGGACCCAGGCAACTACAGGCCAGTCAGCCTCACCTCCATCCCTGGAAAGGTGATAGAACAGCTCATCCTGGAGGCCATCTCTAAGCATGTGGAGGAAAAGAAGGTGATCAGGAGTAGTCAGCATGGCTTCACCAAGGGGAAATCATGCCTAACCAATCTGATAGCCTTCTATGATGGAAGGACTGGCTGGGTAGATGAGGGGAGAGCAGTGGATGCTGTCTCCCTTGACTTCAGCAAGGCTTTCGACACTGTCTCCCATAACATCCTCATAGACAAGCTCAGGAAGTGTGGGCTAGATGAGTAGACAGTGAGGTGGATTGAGAACTGGCTGAATGGCAGAGCTCAGAGGGTTGTCATCAGCGGCGCAGAGTCTAGTTGGAGGCCTGTAGCTAGCGGTGTCCCCCAGGGGTCAGTACTGGGTCCAGTCTTGTTCAACTTCTTCATCAATGACCTGGATGAAGGCACAGAGTGCACCCTCAGCAAGTTTGCTGACGATACCAAACTGGGAGGAGTGGCCGATACACCGGAGGGCTGTGCTGCCATTCAGAGAGACCTGGACAGGCCGGAGAGGTGGGCGGAGAGGAACCTCATGAAGTTCAACAAAGGCAAGTGCAGGGTCCTGCACCTAGGGAGGAATAACCCCATGCACCAGTACAGGTTGGGGGTTGACCTGCTGGAAAGCAGCTCTGCTGAGAAGGACCTGGGAGTGCTGGTGGACACCAAGTTAAGCATGAGGCAGCAATGTGCCCTTGTGGCCAAGAAGGCCAATGGTCTCCTGGGGTGCATCAGGAAGAGTGCTGCCAGCAGGTCGAGGGAGGTGATTCTCCCCCTCTGCTCAGCCCTGGTGAGGCCACATCTGGAGTGCTGCGTCCAGTTCTGGGCTCCCCAGTACAAGAGGGATGTGGCACTACTGGAGCAAGTCCAGCAAAGGGCTACAAAGAGGATTAGGGGACTGGAGCATCTCTCTTATGAGGAAAGGCTGAGAGAGCTGGGCCTGTTTAGCTTGGAGAAGAGAAGACTGAGGGGGAATCTTATCAATGCGTACAAATATCTGAAGGGAGAGTGTAGAGAGGATGGGGCCAGACTCTTTTCAGTGGTGCCCAGTGACAGGAGAAGAGGCAACGGGCACAAACTGAAACACAGACACTTCCATCTGAACATGAGGAAAAACTTCTTCACTGTGAGGGTGGCAGAGCACTGGAACAGGTTGCCCAGAGAGGTTGTGGAGTCTCCTTCTCTGGAGATATTCAAAACCCACCTGGACGTGATCCTGTGCAACGTGCTCTAGGTGACCGTGCTTGAGCAGGGGGGTTGGACTAGATGATCTCCAGAGGTCCCTTCCAACCTCAACCATTCTGTGTGATTCTAATAGGATGAGGGGAGACCCTCTGTCAAGTAAGGCTTTCTCAAACCGCTAACATACCACACAAAAAACAACACAAACTTACAGAAGTAGAATGGAAGAGTTAACGTATCCTCCAACTTCCAACACAAGGACTCAGGGCTCTTGTAACTGCCAAGTGAACCACAATCAAGTAACAGAAAGACTGATTCTGCCAGGTGTAAAAGATGATCCAAAGTAAGTGGGCAAGGAAGCTGACACAGGAGATTCCAATCCTACTCCAGAATGCAAAATTTACCACTTAAAGTAATAAACTATTTACTAATCTGATTAATCCCAATTGCCATGCAACATTCAAACTGAGAGAGGAGAAAAACAGATCCAGGCACAAAATATGACCCAAATCCATTATAAGCAGCTTTGGAGCTCCTGTCTTTACTCTCAGATTTCCAAGCTTAGAGACACAGAAGGTCCTGAAAACCTCCGGGCCGTGATGGGTGAAAGAGTATCACTGATGCGTTGGCCTTCATGTGATGAGAGGCATCCATCTACTTCTCTGAACCTGGGATCATATTGGTAGAAATACTGCGAAAAGATGTAAAACCTGGTGTAAATTCTGTCTATTTTTATATATAACACCAAGTGTGTTAAAAGGCATGACAAGGACTGCTTAGATGCCTGTACACTAACATTAAAACTGCTCTGCTGTCAACCACAAAGTTAATACACAGGAGAATGCTGCATTCATCTTATAGGTTCCCATTGTCTATAAAGAGAACTGGCATGTTAGTACCAAAGAATGTTAAGCCCTTAGAAAGCATCCATTGAATATGGATGGCAAGTAGATCCTCACTTCATAAGAGAGCCCTCAAACACCTAGAATTGCCTGCTAGTCAAGTGCACAGAGCAAAGAACTTAATTAGGACAAACTGAAACTGATCCTTGCCCCAAAACAGTAAATCTTCAATTACAGATCGCATCTCTATGGGAAAGCCTGAGGCTTACTACTATGACTGCCTTCAAAGCACTGCAGCTGTAGCTACAGACTATGCTCTGCTGTATCAGCTTTCAAGGCAACCCAAATGACTTCAATAAATAAATATCCATGATAAAATTCCTAACAAATAAAATATCTGGTAAGCATCAAGGGGTGTTTGTGGGTATGTAGGTGTGCGTAAAAATACCTCCCCCCCCACCCCCAAATAACAGTGTCCTATAATGAAGATTAAAAACTGCAACAGAATTAAAAATAGTTTGTAGTCTTTGTTGCAGGTTGGGTTTTTTTTCTGCTGTTTGTAGCAGAAGCAGGGTAATGGGCTCTAATGCAACCAAGTGGACCAAACTGACTGACTATTATAATCAGCGCTTCCAGGATGTAAGACTTTCTATAGTATTTAAAGGGAGATATCCTCACTTAAACTTTACTCACAATCAGTTTAAAAGACTTTCCCCTAAGTATTCTTATATTTTCATATTCTCAAGACACTCACTTTATTCAGCAAGTATACAAATCTAGTATCTCTCAACTACAGGATCCTACATCTGAGTTGTAGGATTCAGATGCTACATCTTAGTGGGAATTGATACCCCACCTCAAATAAAGGCAAAATATTGTGGATTAGCAGTACCTAGCCTGTAAGAGGTAGTATCTCCAAATTCCCACCAAGTTTCTTTTGGTATATTTTACGCTCTCATTTAAGAGAAAAATGCTTTCTTGGGCTCCATCCTTGACAGGTTGCCAAAATCTGTGTAATATCATCTGACGTTCATATTCACAGGACCATAACTTTGTGTGTCATTCTTGTATAAATATCACAATAACTTGTGCTTGACTACAGCAAAACTTTCAAATAAAAAAAGGCATATGAATCTTTAAATTAGAAGATGAATTACTACCTCTTGATATCAAGAAGCAGCTTAGCAAAGTGTTATATTTAGAAAGGAGGTCCTAATGTTCAGCCATATCTGGCAGGTGGTTGATCAGCATACCTTTAATTTCTTTGCCTCTGTCCAGGAGTAATCCCCTTCCTAGACAACCGCCTCTATAACTACATTTTTGGTACCTGAAGGAATAAAACCATTCACATTTCTTATTATCCCCCTTCAACTTTGATGAGGCTAGAATACGTGCCGCCACATGTCATTGACTTGCAGTTCCTAAAAGGCAATAGATAGATTTACAGATGTGATGAACCAGATGGGGGTGAAAAGATGGGAGATACCCAAGCACTTATCTCACACATGTTTTCTTATTTAACTTCTAGATAGATCAAGAATCTGCCATTTTCTTAACAAACTCTGGTCACATCTGAATTATCTATTTAAGCTGATGTAGAATGGTGCACAAAAGGCTATGCAGTCTTCCGTCTGATAATGGAGACATTTCTTTACCTTCCTTCTTTCCGCTTCCCAAGATCTGTGCTGCTTGACCTGGGTAGGACGGTCTATGATGCCTCTTTGAAGAGGAAGTCTAGTCCTTAAGACTCAAAATTACTTACATAGTCTAAAGTATCTGTAGTATTCTATAAGGTAATACTTAATGCTAGAGTCTTATAGAAATACGCACGTAAGTGGAAAACATGTGGGACGCTCACAGGACTATTCTAAGCCATAGTAATATTTCTGCTACCTCTCATCAAGTCTTCCTTAGACTCCTTTCCCAATTCATGCTGGGCTATTCTACGAAGGAAAAAAAATGGATGAATATGAGATTAACTATTCCTGGGTGCTGAGAAGGAAAAGAAGTTGGAGTACAGTTTCCTCAAGAGAGGAAGAGGTTTACTTTAAGTTAACATTCTGCATTTTGGTCTCTCGGATGTGGGAAAACAGGAAGTAAGATGACAGTTAAGGTTCAGGCACTTTCCTCAGATATGCTTGTGGTCCATTTAGGAAGCTGAACTAGTTTCAGTCTAGTTCCAATTTGGTTCTGGTGTCGGTTAAGTGCTGGAGAGAAGAACAACAACAAGCATGAGATTTTCTTACCCTCAAGATGAAGCAATTCTGGGAGGTCTGGCTGGTCATCAGATGGATCTGCACTTTGTAACATCTGCAAGAGTTGGTCCATTTTATCCTAAAAAATAAATGGTGTAATTGACATGCATGTATGTGTGGCGGGGGAGAGGAAGAATTAACACTTTCAGGGTAGTAAATCAAAGCAGTTTCTACAACTTCCACTTGGGTCTCTCAGGACTTAGAAACCACCTGAAATACCTTCAAGTAAATACAAATCATATATACTACTTTACAAGAAATAAGATGGTTAAAGAAGGAGAAGCCAAATGATAAAAGTGATTATTAGTAGTGAGTAGAATGGGTAGTATAGCTTTTTAATTCTAGAAGTCCTTTGAAACATTATTTTCTGACCAGCTTCTATTTTTCATTCTGCTTATTACATATGCAATGCTACCACCTAGTGGGATTAGTGCAAATGTATTTACAGAATACAAAGGAATGCTGCTGGTAATACTGGAAATAACTCTAAGACAGCACTCAAGATGGGCCTCTCTGAGGTATCTTGAGGCATTTAAAGCAAACTTGAAAATAAATGCATCACTCCACACTCAGCTTTTAGTCTGGAGGTGCACAGCTGTACAATCCTGGAGTAGGGCCCTAAATTGAATGCAGTTTCCAAATTCAGTTTCAGAAATTCCCAAGACTGTCATAACACACAAACAAATAAGATGGTAGATTTAAATTTTTATATATATATATATATATATATATATATATATATATATATAAAAATTTAAACCAACTTTTCCTTATCCTTCTCTTTTGTTATGTTCTGTTGACAACTCAAAATACTTTTGAGGTACAGGCTGAAAGGGTTAAATAACATTTGTTTAAATGTACCAGCTGCTGAAAATGAGTATTAGTATCATACTTACTTCATCAATATAAACTGGTTCAGGCTCAGGTTCTATTGTTTCTACTTGAACTTCATCACTGAACTGCACTGTTTTCTTTTCAGCTTTCACTGTAAAATAAAAGGAATTACAAAACAATTATGTAATGTTCTACAGCTAGCATTTTGCCTGATTATGAACTTTGTAGTTGAAACATCTAGTGTAAAATTAATATTTTGTTGAAATTTGGAGGAAAAAAGCTATCTCTGTGGACTTATGTAATTTCCATAAATAAATCCCTAGATTGCCTTAAAAAAAGTTACTTTTGACAATAGAACACAAGGATTTCTGAAAAATTTAGGTATATTATCCCTAAAAAAACCAGAATTAGTTCCTAATGAAAGCAAAAAAAAAAAAAAAAAAAAAAAAAAAAAAGGCACCAATGCACACAGAGGGGAAAAAACCTGGCTTACAAACTAAGATCAACAGCCAGGTGAAGAGATAATTCGGAAGAAAGTTGCTATTGCCTACAGAATTTATCCGGCTGTCAATGGGACTGTCAAATGAGTCTCAAGGAAGCTACTGAGAAAGAGGGCAGCCAGCAGTAGGCAGCAGAATTTTTTCAGCAGATGACAGCATGGGCAGCCTTGGTCTAACATATAGGACTGTTTATGAGAGCACAGCAAGGGCTCCTTAGTTTGACTCTGAGTATCACATTAACTTGCAACTAAACTCTGAAGTATAAAAATAAGGGGAAAAAACAGAACTACATCACTACAGAACCTTTGAACCATGGCAAGGCCTAACATATATAAATGATGTTACTCACTCATTTCTGGCTCAGCAGAGAGATCAGCTGTTACAAAATTAGATGGAAACAATCCTATACCCTGATGAGTTTCACCTTTCCACCAATTTGGATCACTAAAAATTAAAACAAAAACATATACGCATTTAAAAACTCATACAAACAGGACATTTTTCCTAAGAATTACACTGTATGAAATATTTATATTACTTGTACATATATACAATTTGTATATATGCAGAAATATTTATACAAGAATTATACTTGTATGACAAAAATCTAGGAGATATTTAAATAAAATATTCAATATGTAAATATATTTTATTGCAGTTGGATTCCAATGTATGCTTCTACACAGCACACATGATTATTCCCAATTTCTGTAGAAGGGTTACACTGTGGTTTTATAGGTTCCTCTTTTCCAAAATATCCTGACAGGGATTTATGAGTGAGAACTCTACAGGAATCCAAAGAGCAGATATCTACATGGGTAACAACATCTACTAGAAAAGTTTAAGTAGTTTAAAAATTGTGGTAAGGATAGAGTTTTCACATTCTCTCTTGCTAAAAAAAATTAGGGATATTTTTTCCCCACAGAGAAGATCATTCCGAAGTTGACTGTGGGAAGGTTTCTGCATCTTCTTTGAATCAGCCTGCAGAAAGACAGGGCAGCAGACTAAAACAACCCCACATCTACCCTGATATGGTATTCCTAGAAATCAGTGCAGCTGGGTATTATGAATGTATGAGTTCAGCTTTTCATCTTGCAGTGTGCCTTTTCAGAACAACTGGAATTGAAAGCACTTTATAAGATCATACCAAAGAAATTCATGAGGAAGCAGACAGGGAACCTTAAATACAACCTGAGTCAAAGTTGAATCTGGCTAAAGAGAACTTGAAGTGTTAGGTATATAAAGTTCAAATGTACACTTAATTTTTTGCAAAATGCTTTTGCTGATGTTGCATATGTTGAGTCAGCAAAACAAATCTGCCATTCTGAAAAGAGCATTTTTTCTGCCTATGATTGTATACTTAAGAGGATTTTTGCCAAGGCAGCCACAGGAGCAAAGACTCGTTTTAAAGCAAACGAGGTCTCACTGCACTAAAACTTTAGAATATACTTCAGTACTTAAAAACAGATTTGCTCCTGATAGTATTGCTGTCGGCATCCATCACTACCCATGACACCTAAGCAAAGCAGAATGAAAGTATAGAACTGCAATCTGTGAACCTAGAAAATAAGAAACACTAGCATAGCTTAAGCACTGAATGAATTTTTTGATATTTTATATGAATGAGAGTGATACTGTTATTTTATAAATATTGGGGGTGGGGGGGGGGAGGGGAAGGGGAGAGAGAGCAAGAATGCCATAAGCATGTAAACAAACAGAAAGGCAATCAATCCTAAAGCATTCTTCTCTGGATAAAGAAGGGATCCAGATAGAGTAGTACTGTCATAAACCAAAAGAACATTAGAGATGATGTGAAAAGTCAGCTCTAACTTACAAAAAGATAGCACCATTTAACTCTAAGCTTTCAATTTTAACAGGAAAGTAAATATAAAATACAGGTTGCATTGCCAAAATTTAATACACTTATTCAATCTTTTACTACATCTATTCAAACCCAAATTTGGCTGAAACCTTTAGGAGTTAAGTGTGAAATACTCAAAATAATTCATTAGCATTAACATACATCTCAGGAAAAAGAAAAATAATAAAACAAAAACTATTAAGGGAGACTAGAAAATTTAGAATTCTTTTTATTTCCCTATTAAAAACTGTCTACAAAGTTGAGTCAAAGAATTTGGTTACAGCGTGAAAACCCACCCTTGAAAAGCATAATGGGAACATCAGAGCATGAGTGTGAAAATCACAAATTAAATAAATATCAAATGTTGAGACTGATGATTTAACATTTTAAAAATTTAAACACACACAGTGCAAGTCTAAAGATATGTTTCTAGTATGCAACCTATACAAGTTACCTGTCATCAAGTATAGTTATAAGTTCTCCAGCTTTAAATGTTAATTCATTGTCTTCAGCAGCCTCGAAATCATAGATAGCACGAACCTTTCGGCCCTCATGTTTGTGATTTGTTAAAAGGCTTGAGGTGCTCGGATACAAAGTGGAAAGTGCTGCTTGCTGTTGCCTTTGTTCTTTTAGTGACAGTTCAATAGCTACAAAAGAAAATTTATTCACATAAAATTCTAAATATAAATGTTTTGAATGATTTGAAGATTTAATTCTATAGAAACTTCCAGTATAACTCCATTGTTGTTGCATCATAACCAATTTCCTCCTTTCACTTAGGAATGACCATAAAAAACAAAAGATATTTTAAAACTATTGAGCCTCTACTGATGTCAACAAAAGATCTACTGAGGTTTTCAACATGGACAGGACTTGGATGAATGAGTAGTACTTAAGCAAAAATGGGATAATTCACTGAAGTCACAGAGGGCTTTTCCCTTTGAATAAACTGTGAAATGGAGAAGCTTAACATTTTGTAATTTTTTTATTACTATCTTAGACTGATACGCAATATTAAAATTCTTACTGGCATACAAGTGATGTTCAACTTATACTAGACTGCCTGAAATCATAAGATACAGCTGTTTCAGTGTTTCTCTGTCAGATCAGGAGTTTTTAGCCTGGATTCCTAAAGAAGCAAGAGTTACATGCCTTTGCTTGTCTATTTGTCCATCCCTTTTCTCTCCCTATCCCTCTCTGAAAATTTTTGAGCTTCTTAGTCTTTTTCAATTAAATTTGAGTGAGGGGGAAAAAAAAAAGAAATAAAAAAAAATTGTGTCAATCATATTAAGCTCCTCCAAGTCTGTGAAATAGATGACCATGTATATATAAGATGGGACAGAGGCGGGGATGTGTGGGAACAAGAGAGAATTCAGGGAGAAAGATAAGGGGGCACCAAGGAGAAACAGTCCGTGGCAGCCAAAGCACACCACCCTTTCACAACAGGAGTAACGAACTAGCTGGTGAAGGCCAGACAGCTTGTTCCAGCTGCACGGCGGAGGAGGGAGCGATACGGAGGTATCACGGTCCGCCCCGACCGCAAAGGGTTGCATCCCAAAAAATAATTGCTGCTCACAGACTAACTGTTGACCTATAGTACCCCCAGCCTCATTATCCCTGCTTACCATATTAAAAATCACACCCTTTGCTGCATAACGATATGTAAATAAGGGGGGCATACCCCCAACAACCGCGCAAATGGCAATCTGGCCAATGAAGTACGTCTGCCGCACTTCCACATCCCACCTTCAGCAGCTATAAAAGAGAGGACAGCTCACTAAAGTTTTTGGAAGGGAAGAAAATTGAACCGCCGACCTGTTCACTGGAGATTGCTGACGAGCGAGCCTCCTTCTCCCTCCCCCAAACAGGGACGCCTCTTTGGTAAGACTTGTGCCTCCGACAAACGTCGGACGTTACCCGGGAAAACATATCATTATTGAAAGAGCTTAATTGTGAGTTTGAGCTCATAGAAAGAAAATTTGTAGCAGCAAGTGCATTTATCAACGGCAATTCCGAACCTGTTGTATCTGTCGCTTTAATAAAATCTTATTCTTTTTACTTTGTGAAACTGACCCAGGGAAAGTCCTCAAACAGGGGGGCTCTGGCAGGCAAATGTAAATTATAAAGATAAGGAAGGGCCTTCCGTCCCTCCCTTTCACGCGACAGGATGAAAAAACAAAAAGGGACAGACTATCACAAGAAAACGAACAATGAAGAACCCACACAGAAATCTCAACCGTGAGACTTCAGGAAGCCAGACTTCGGTGGCTCTACTGTTGAAGGAGCTATTGATAACATACACAGATGGGCTAACAGGGATTTAAATAAATCAAAGTTATATTATGTAATAGCATTCTGAAGAATTTATCTATCAAAGATGAGAAACTGCAGACATCCACCAACCAAAAACTTTATCTGTGCTATGAAGATCTTATATACACATTGTCAGGTTAATTAGTTATATGGGCTCAAGTGAACAGCCTTTGTTACAGCTTTAAGCTCAAAGCTTGTACTGCATACAGTGACTAACCTTTTATGCCTTTTTGTTGCTGGAAAGTTTGACCTCAAAAAGCAGTAACTTGACCATGAGGATCAATCCAGTTTGAGAATAATTCTTTGCACATATCTGGCATAGGACTGGTAAATGACATATGCCTTGATACAACAGTAAATCAAAAGTAACCATTCCACATCTGTTTTGCGGGGCCACAGTGATGTGTTTAACAGCCACTATGCTTAGAGCAAGCAAAGGCTTAAAGTTCTTTGAATAATGCTTTCTTTCTACTTAAAGAAATAAAGTTCAAAGTATATCTAAAATACTGTATCCAATTTTGCATACCACTTACACTACAAATATTATTGTCTGCTTCCATCAAATGTTTAAACTCCAAACAAATGCATTTTACTGGCCCCAGGAAGAGGGAAAAATGCAAATGCAGAACTTGTACCAAACATTTCCATAATGGAGTATGTTCTTAAAATGAAATTTAGCAGACTACTACAGTGTTATTTCAGTTTGGCAAGATCAAGAAAAAAAATGATCAGGAACTATTCAACTTTGTCCTACCTATAAAATAACTTTGATCTTTAACTCTCCAAGAATTGAACAGAAGGAAGGGAATGGCAATCATAACCACAATCAAAAAGTATATTATTCACAGCAAGGAAGGAGGCAAAACATTTGTTCCTGCTTTATTAGATATTTATCATTAAATTGATTAGGTCAGCAAGTAAATGCACTCACCTTTAGCTAAATCCTCCTCTTCCTTTTTGTTAGCTACTGTACCAGGATCTTTGGCAACTAGAGCTGGACTCGCTTTTGCCTGTTCAGCAGCCTAGCCAAAAGCAAAAGATGTTAAAGTGGATTTAAAGAAAAACGGTGACAATGTATTACATTCATGTAATGTATTCATTTGTGATATAAAATCAAAAGTAAACCACAGCATTTCATCTCTCAAAGGAACATTAAGACAGATTTCATTTTGGTTGCAAATGCATTATAGAATTACAAACTAAAATACAGAACTGTGGATAAAAAGAATGTGTGATTCCTTTTAAAAACAACCACAAGATTTATTATACCTGTGAACCAATAGCTGGAAAAGTAACTCCTTGCTCCTTAAGATTTTTTATCATAGCAGATATTAAACTAAGCTGTGGGTCATTCTTGAATTCATCTGTCCATTCCACCATAAGAGCTTTCAGCTTTTCACAAACTTTTGGATGACCCTGGAGAATAGCAGAAACTAGTTAAGTAATTTAGCAATCTGTTCTTAATTCCTTAATTTCACATGAGAATATGAAACAATAAAATTGAAGTCCTTCAAATTCTCTTTATTTCCTAGTCCAAATTGCTGTTCTCCTTTGCAGTACACTGAGCAGATTGTGGTAAAGAATCTGTAAATGGTTAAACACAGCTGGTCAAAATTTTATATATATAATTAGAAACATAACCCTCATTGTTAAGAGCTCTATCAATATTAACTTTTTTTTAATGTGGCAATTTTAAACTGAAACCTGTTTTCCAGTTTAACTTTACAACTCCTATTTTTTTCAGATAGTTTTATCTTAAATTTTGAAACCAAGGAGGTAGTGAATTCTGCATTATTGCTGTTTTATGCTCAACAGAAAGACATCCATTATTACTGTCTATATAGACACTTTAAAATAAAGTCAGGTGTATCACTAAGGGATATCTCTGTCAGAGAGGAAAATACAATGTACCACTTTTCAGCACTGCTTTTGACTGCCTTCAGCAGTAGCATCTAAACAAATACATGACTCAAAATAGAGCAAAACAGAAAGTTACAGAAAAGCCCTGTACTGCCTACATTTTACTACCTATCTGCATTTAGTGTTTCATTGTTTTTACTTAATGTTCAAATGAATCTGTATATATTCTTCCCCGCAGTGAACAGAAAACATAAAAAGCTGTAGTTTTAAGTGGCCATAAGGAAGCTTTTATTCAGTGACTGTCATCCCAGTAACCTTGTATCCCCCCCAACCCCAAAATTTCCAATCTCCCAGAATTAGGTTCCAATCTACTTCCAGATTACCCCAACTCTCTAGCTTAGCTTTTATATGAATCCTACAAATCAATGCAATACATTACCTTATTCAACACATTGCTTACTTCACTGGCAAAATCTCTCGAACAGACTTCTAAATGAAAGATTTTACCACAGTTTGATACACATGCTCCTAGAAGCTAAAGACAAAGAGATTAGAACTCAGGGAAGCTTTTTGCAATATAACTCCTTTCAGGAAGGAAAAGGAATACATCAAAAAGTCACCTACTGTTAATGCTTGCATAGCAACATGGGGATCTTTATGGTTCACTCTCTTCATAATAGAACGAAGACAGTCCTTGGGCCTAAAGAAACACAAGACAGTTTGAAAATGATGTAATGGAAAGAACATTTCCTATTGCACAGATTTCAATGCATGAAAAGGCTAATAGCAAGTTCTCCCAAATAAAGTTGGCAAATTATTTAATAGCTTTTTCTTAATGTTGCAATTAAAAGAACTACAGCATTAACAGTTCTAGTCATTTTTATCTGTAGAATTGCTAGTTTTCTTCGTTAGCAGAATCTCTCAGTAAGCTACATTTATTTTTGATTATAATTCTCTATAGTCATGCACCTCCATTAAATGTTTCATTTTTACTCTTTAGAAAAAAAATTCATACCAGAGAAACCTTCATATAAATTTATTTTAATATAATCACATACTATATCAAAACTCATATCCTCTTTTTAATGAAAATAGTTTTTTGCTAAATCAAATTTGTCTCCTCGCATTTAACTTCTTTTTAACACACATCTAAAGTATCTAATATCAAAATGTAATGTTTCTCTGCATCCATAAGACAAGTAAATGAACATAAGTCATAATTTCAATAGTATATTTGTGTTCTCAGATGCTTCATAACCAATAAAAGGAATACTCACACTATTTTCCATGATCAAGGCAATTCCATGTGCCTCACCCCTATCTGTTCCCTACACAGTCTTTTCTTCTATGGAGTACTCTTTTCCCACCCCACTCTTCTCCCACAACACATATACTGAACTCCCTTGAACATCAAATATTCGTTTTACTGACCCATCGTCCATGTGAGCTCTGAAAGTACCCAAGGAACACAGAGTACACAGATGCAGAACTGGTCCTCTGTTAATGACAACACATCTTAAAAAAGGAATACTTGCATATGCTTCAAAGGGGAATGAGGCATAAAAAGTCACATTTACATAAACGTGACCAGGTTTTTGCACTGTAGATCTCGTCTCCTTCTCTTAACATCTCTCTAGTTCCTACATGCATCCACTCAAATCACAATAAAAAAATTCCTACTTGTTAAAATTAGGTTGCAATTTCTAGCCAAGTCAGTTTTGTAAATAAACTAAGCTTAAATGGGCTTAGAATATGTTCTTTAGAAGTAAATATGGTACTATAACTCCCTTGTTAGTCAATAACAAATGCAACTCCATGCACAAAAGCCAAAATCAAGACATCAGTGTTGCAGAATTCTGTATCTCACATATTTGGTGCTTTAATATAGGAATGGTATTTAACATCAATATCTAAAATAAAGCAGAGAGCAAGGTTTCTATAATTTAATTTACATCATGCTTACCAATTACTGGCAAGAATAACCTTTCAGTAAGCCTGATTTCGTTTTAAATACATTCTCCTCCACACTTATGGATTATTATGGATACTTATTTTTCAGTAGATAAACAATCAGCATTTGTAATTAATATTTGTTTAATAAGTTTGAGTGGTAATTACTTTCATATACTTTCCCTTAAAATCTACCACTCCTTTGCATTTCCCATCCACATCGAAGAACAGCTGCTTACATACCAATTACCACCACCCTTCTGTCACACTTTTAGGTTTGGAGGGATTTTATTTGTTTGTTTAGTTATTACCACTACATTCTTCACAGATTCTATTTTAATCTATAGTCTAACATTTAGAAACACAATATGCAATGAACCAACAAGTGCTAAAGGACTATTAAACATTCTGCATGTAAGTTGCAAAACTATTAAATATGGAATTCAAGTTTAATACAAAATTTACAGAAGAATTTTGTACATACATAGAACTTGTCTGTAAAATTCCGTACAATGTACTTGAATTCTGTATTTAAGTTTCAAAACTATTAAATACAGAATGCCAGTTTTATCTATGCTGTAGTAGATAGAAATAATAGCAAAAGGAAATTTAAGAAACAATTTAAATGAGAGTTTCTGACAGTTTGGTATATTAGAGCCTGTATGCCTTTTTTTTGTTGTTTGTTTGTTCTGTCCGTAGAGGTGGTGGAAGGCTGAGCGAGTCTGGGGTAGGATTATGACTGGCACGCAAGCATTATCTATTGAATAGCCCTGAATAGATTCTTTTTTCTTTTGAGGGAGGCAAAAGTAGGAAAAGAGGAAAAAAGTGTGAATTTAAAACTAAGATTTTCATATTTCTGGAATATTTACAGTAATTCTCCCCCTCCACACACACATAAAATTAGTTTTCTATTGCACTGATATCCAAGAACTAATACGAAACTTAAGTATACATTACACCACTGCTTGGCTTTACTATATTTGGCAGTGTCTATGTTTTACAGAAATGTCCACCTCAAATTTAGTAGTACTAATTATAGAAAATGCTGCCACATAGTAAGACTACATATTACTCAGTGTATACTTTCATATAACTGATTATTTTACTTATGCTGATCAATAGATAAGTCAAACTTTCTACTCATTAACAGTCCAATACAGATATGAAGGTTATAAGACTGTCCATTATCTATTCATTATCTAAGACTCTTCATATGTTCACTTCACCTAAGAAAAAAAATACATGATAAACCTTTCAGGAATAACTGCTTTTTAATGATTAATTTGTGAGTAGGCCTATTAATGTGTTATGAGGGCAAGCACAAAAAGAGTATGACCATTAATGTTAAGCCAAAATTTATAAAGATAGGGTGCAGGGTCAAAAGTTTAATGGTCCAGGAACAGGACCATTAGCTTAAACTTTTCTATTAAGGCTAATGAAAAAAAAAAAAAAAAGGAAATCCAAAGTCTTAATTAAAAAATATGAAGTAACAAGAAAGCCTCAAAACCAAGTGATCTTCCATGCACGTCAAGTACAAATTTCAAAAGGTAAAATAATTCAGTAATTCATAGAAGCTCCAGATAAATGGACAAATATATATTTTTAACACTCAGTGATCGCATCTATTAAATGTTTTAACATGCTCAAACATTTAAGAAGAAATCTTTTCATTACATCTATATCAAACATCAGGCTGACTGATGCTTAGTCTCACAGACTAAGAAACCCTATTCTAGACAGCACTGAAATCCTATTTTTGCTTCAAATTAACTCATTATACAATTTAGTCTATAAATTATGAGAAGCACTATTTAGAAATCAGAAGAAAGGCATGCACCCCACATGAACACAATTCTATTTATTAGGAAATTTATTAAACAGCTCTCCAGAACATGCTATACAAACATTAGGCCACACTTCTGTTCCAACAGTTTTATAATCCAAGTTTCAGAGACAGCACAGTGATCAGGAATAACAAACCAGTAGGGAGAAAATACGGCAAGGTAAGATAGAAGTAATAATATTATATACTCATACATCCAGAAAACATTCACAATAAATTTCAGTTTGGGTTTTATAAAGTAAAAATAATGCATTCGATTGTTAAATAAACATAATAAAATTATTTATCAAAAACAAAATAAACAGTAACTGGAATCTGAAATACTACTTTGCACAAAACATTTCACAATTTTGGAAATGTATTTTATTATCTGAGATGAATGACTATGGGGATGAAGACTACACAGGTGACTCAACTTCCCTCCCTACTGTTAGAAACAACTAGCCAGAGATTAGTGTATATAACTATACGTATGTAACTATGTAAACAGTAAAACTGTAATTATGTAAAACACTACTTATACTGGGCAACTTTAGTGGAAGAAAAAAAACAGAAGGTAGTTTGGAAGACTATCAAGAAAGCAATCTTACTGTCCTCTCTTGTACGAGCAGGCATGAAAACGACAAAAGGAGAACCATCTAAGCAGAACAGTGATGCACCGAGGCAGTGGTAAAACCATAAGGAATCAGGTCAAAGTTACAGACACATTGATAAACAGACAAACCATTTGTGAATGATGCTTTTGTTTCTTCTTGAGTGTTTTTTTTGTTACATTTGTTATACTAAGTAGAGAGTGCTACATTAAATATTTCTAATTTCTCCACCACTGAAGTCTTCTCCCAGTACACTAACTTTCTTTTTTCAGCCTGTCATTTTTGCTAAGTAACATTGCCAGAGGAAAAACTGCAGCAGTGATGGTTTAAAACAAATATCTTATTAACTTAATACATAAATGCAAAAGGTACAACCATCTCAAAGTCAAATGCAAGAAGAATGAGGTTCAGGAACCGGTTAACACTGAACCAGAATGACTGAGGAAGACAAAGAGGGAAAGTGAGACAGGTGCTTCATGCTAAAACATATTACACATGACCTTTAATTTCTCCTTTTCTTCTGCTTAATAAATCATTCCAGTTTCATAACATTATTTTACTAAGAGCTCAAACTACAGATCCAGTTGTATAAGCATTTCCACTGCAGAAAGCCAACACTACACAGTTTCTATACCTTTCCTGTAGTCGGATAATTTAATTATGCAAGTCAAAGATGATCAAAGCTTTTGAAGTAAACAAGTTTTGAAGAATAATGCATAAGAACAGAAAAGCACATCACATCTAATAGTAAAACTTCATATTCTGTTTTAATCAAGTTTTTGTGTTGAAAAGGAAGACTTGCTCACTGAACATTTTCAATTACCACCAACACTCCCCAAAAATGGCAAGCAAAAAAAGCTCATAATTATCATATGCAACTGCAGAATTGTATTACTTATTAGAACAAATCCAGAGATTAAAAAAGTCTCATAGTTAAACAAATTTTAGATCATTGTAAAGTAGTCAAATAAAAAAAACAGATTCAGTGGAATCCTCACTTGCTGAAACAGAGTACTTTTGTTGACTGGATTAAGGAAAGGGAAGAAAGATTAAATGTGTAGCTATTGGTGATTCTATATTACCAAGGTACATCAATTAAAAAAAAAAAAAACAAAACACACACACACACTAGTGCAACTACATGAATTCAGTTAGAAGTTCAGTTACTGAACTGTAACTAAATTATCTTAGGAGAAAACAAAACCTCTTTGTAGCTAAATAGGCTTCTGACAATTACCCTAGATCCACGTAAGGTGCTGGCAGACCAAAATGAGACAAGGCGCCATATAAAACTATGTAACAACAAATTGCATTTTCTTTTGCAATAAAGAAAATAGTCCTTCCGGTCTTCTGTGGCTTTATGCATATGACTATCTACATTTAAAATGCCACAGGCACACATCAGAATTTAGACTGGTACAAAAGAAAATCCGTAGAGCAGAGATGATAACCTAAACTTGTGTCAAGAACTAAAAAAGACAGAGCTTGTATTGGATCAGAACTGGTGACAGATTAAAGCAGATCCCAATACAGAACACTAGAATCCCTGCCACAGGAATTTATGTTGTAGGGGAGTTAGGAAGAGTTAAAATTCTTAATGGGGAACTTCCATCTGTTTTACCTTCCTGTATAATTTGACATAATCTATCAAAACAAAGAGGACAAAAAAACCACCATTATCAGCAAGTCTTAACATTTTATTTTAAGTGAAGAGTCAGCTGGAAGCCTGCTACTAAAAGCAGACTAAGTATTACAAAGGTTAAAGTAACAGATGGGGGGGGGGGGGGGGGGAAACACACACACTCTTATTCAAGAAACAATCGTAACAAAAATTCCAGCTGTCCCAGAGAAATTTAGCTATATGTTGCCAGAGATCTCTGGTTTTGTCAGTATTCCCTAGGAGCTGTCTCCTGTAGCTAGATACATTTGAGTACTGTTCAGAATAAATCACTGTTAGGCTAAATCTGGCCTATGTAAAAGCTTTCACCAATTAAACAGAATACGGAATCCTTCAACAATATTGTTATAGGCTCAGTATCAACAGATAAAGGAGCAAAAATACAGTTTTTGTATACAGAGACTAGTGTGAAATGTTATTAACAACTTACCAGCTTTTATTCTAACTAGAACTTTACACAACAGCATAGGCATCTCAATATGCCATGTTATTCATAAATACTCCTCTGGAGATCATCTCTAATCCCAAGGAATAAGCTTATTTGCTGACCTGTCCTTTGGAACAAAAATCCCAGGTGGGAATTTGTTACCTGGCATTCCATATTGTTTCCTGCAGTTTTAAAAAGCAAACCATGTCCTTCTCAGAGAAGTCTTTCACTAAACAGCAGCAATAGGCATCTCTTTGAAGCTGTTTCTTAAAAACAAACTGTTACACAGACTGCTTGGGAAAGATGCATTCAAAACATGTTTCCAAATTCTAAAACAACACTGAATATTTCAATATATTTAGAGTATTTATAATGTCTTTAAACTGTATTACTTGCTAATTCAAATTATACTTTGACTTTTCAAGTCCAAAAAATGAGGCCATGCATAAGGCCTATGACAGAGTTCAATAAGGAATCAACAAAAGAAGCATTAAGAGCCCGTATTAAGATGTGTTTCATTTAATACCACATTATCAGAATGCCCATTTATCAAAGCTCTAATGTGGGAGAAAAGCTTGTCAAAACAGGGGGAAGAAACATACAACCTCATTGCTTTCTGTGACAAAGTGACTGATGGTCTGGCCAAGGGGAGGGCTGTATACCTTTGATTTTAGCAAGCCTGTTGACAGTCTCCCATCCTTATCACCAAACTGGTGAAACATGGGCTGAATAAATGGATGATAAGGCAATTGGAAAATTGGTTGGACTGCCAGGCTCAGAGTTGTGAACAGCAGTACAAAGTCCAGTTGGTGGCCAGCAGCTAGTGTGGTCCCTCAAGGATCAGTACTGCCAAATAAATGTCTTCATAATGACCTAGACGATGGGAGGGAACACACTCTGCACAAGTTCGCTGATGACACCAAACAGGGAGGAGCAGGCAATATGCTGGAGGGCAGGGCTTGCTATTCAGAGGGACCTGAGCAGGCTGGAGAAATACGCCAGAGAAATAGGCTGACCAGAACCTCATCAAGTTCAATAAGAGCAAATGCAAGGTCTTGCATCTGGGACAAACTGCACCAGCAGAGGCTGGGGGCCAGCTGCCTAGGAAACGGCTACACAAAAAAGGATGAGGGGGTCCCAGTGGGCAACATGAGTCAGCAGTGTGGCCTGGCAGCAAAGGAGGCCAACTGCATCTTGGCCTGTATTAGTAAGAGCACAGCCAGCAGGGCCAGCAAAGCGATCCTTCCCCTCTATTCAGCACTTGCAAGAGTGCATCGGGAGTACTGTGTCCAGTTTTGTGCTCCCCAATACAAGAAGAATATCAACATACTGGAGCAAGTCCAGCAGAGGGGCATCAAGATGATCAGCGGGCTGGAGAACACCACGAATGAGGACAGCCAGAGCTAGGTTAAGTTTGTAGAAGAACAGGCTAAGGAGGGGGAACCTAATTGCTGTCTACAACTACCTGATCAGAGGATACAAAGAAGATGGAGCCAGACTCTTCTCAGAGGTGCACAGTGATAAGAGGCAACAGACAAGTTGGAACATGGAAAATTACAATTAGATAGTACGAAAAGAAAAATTTATCATGGGGTGGCTAAATACTGGAACAGGTTACCCAGAGAGGCTGTAGAAACTCTGTGCTTGGAGGTGTTCAAGGCTACTGGACATGGCCCTGTTTTGAGCAGGGGGGTTAGACCAGATGAACTCTAAAGCCTGCTTCCAACCTAAATTATGATTTTATTAAAAAAAAAAAACCTAATGACTTCTCCTGGGTTTACAATAACACTGTTAAAACACAGTGCCTTAACTTTTTGTTACATCAGTGAAAAACTGCTATATGCAAATACTAATTTTAACAGATCACTTAATATCTCCAGAGGAAGAACTATAAAATATAGGGACAGAAAACCCTTACGTTTTCCTTGTACTGGTAGTAAAATTACTTTATAGTAAGTTAATTGAGGAAAAGTTGCAAAAGCTTATACAAGATAACAAAATTTTCATTCCTGTCATCTAGGAAGTCTTCATAAAGAAGACCAGAATAACAAAATTAAAGTTTTTTGGAGGAAAAGCTCTGAAATCACTTACCCTGTGCGCGACTGTCCAACTTTATCACAAATATCTAAGATGAGGCCCCAGTCTTCTGCAGTGTTCATCTCACTGGTTGCTTTCTCTGATGAATAAAGCATAAGTAAATCAAAATACAAATTTAAAAAATGAGAACAGAATTTAAGATAAAACTGACAAAGATGTTATATTACTCCTTTACATACTGCAAAATGCACAGTAAAATCCTATATTAACTTATTAATATATAAAAACTGTTCTACCCAATTGCTTTAATTTTAAAGCATTCACTTGCTACCATAAATTTAAATTCAGACAAACATATTTTCCCCCCACTAATAAATATATACCCAGAATATCACAAAAAATCATATCAGCTATCAAGAGATGTTATTTCCCCATTTGGAACTGTAAAGTTTAATAGGATATGAATACTCAAAGCATTGGTTCATTTGAGACTAAGATACAGCAGGAACAGCATTTTACCACATCCTCAGACACAAGCTGCTGAGTCTTGCATTTCTTTTACATGTATTGCAAGTCAACAAGGAGGCCTCAAAGATTCATGAATAATCACTAAAATTGACTTTTATCTCCCCATTCTCATCTCTACCCTGGATGATATATTCCACTGTCTCTTTTCAGCTACAGAGACTGCAAAACCAAAGCTAGTCTGATAAAAGCCAATGGGGCTCTCTTCCAAATATCTTGAATAGGACAGTAGAGTCCCCGTGGAAGAGTGCAGAAAAAGAGGGAAGGTGGAGAAGGATAAATTCCACCTCAGAACAGAGGAGAGAGACCCCCACCACACACACACACACACACACACACACACACACACACACACTATTTCTCCCCAGAGTAGCCTAGGTACCCAGAGGATAACAATAAATAAAAGAGCTAAAGGAAACTGGGCCTTACGCTGCAACTGAATGGAAAACTGACAGATTGGATCAGTACTGGACAGCACTAGGGAACACACGAGCCATTTCCACTATTCTCTGCACAGAAAGAGATACAGGGAGAGAATAGTAGGTAACCTTTGCTTCCTATCCCTGCTTCATCCAATATTCACCTTTTAACCTATAAAATGGGTCTCAGCAAAGGGTACCAGGCCTCAGGCAACGTCTCAGAGACTACTTAGATAGTTTTACCAAGGGAAGCAAAGAATTCCTATAAAAACTTATCTGCCAGGATTCATTAATCTATACTAGCACTTGATAGATTGCAGAGAAAAGACAAAGAAAAATATCTAATTGCCAAAAGTTATGAGAAGTTATTAATCCCAAAGCTGATGGTCCCGTTTTCTATGGGTGAGTTTCTCTGTCCTACAAATTGAAGTCAGGTTATACTTGCTTAGTCTCTTAATTCAGATCTACAACGCACAAAAGCAAAGCTCTACAGTTACATGCTCTCAAAGTATTTCTGCAGGGGGGGAAAAAAATATATATATATATATATATATCATTCTAGTTGTATAAGGGAGAGTTTGATCACTCTTATGCAAGTTATGCTATGTGATGCAAGAAAAACAGTGAAGCAGCATAGGGAAAATAGCCATAATTCTATATATTCTGCCAGATAAAGTAAAAAGGCACTGTCTCTTCTCTCTGAACTGAATCAAAGCTTATTTGATTACAAAAGACTGCGATAATCAACAAAAACATCAAAAACTTTGGGTAGACACCATGCTAATATCTGGCACCGACAAATCAACAGACCACTGCATTTTTTTTTTTCTTCAGTCTACTAACGTTCCAAATCATGCTTAGGACTAGTATAGCTAACAGTTCACAAAATTACTGAATTTTTAACCTTATTTATAAAAGAAACATGGCAACTGCAAAGGAATTATTGAGAGCAATACCATAATGGCACAATTCAGTCAGCAAGCAAACTAGAAAAGCCAAAACAGAAAGCAGAACAATGAGACTGTACCTTGCTGAAATCGATGAATACTATTTCATTACTCCAGAGTTTAGTCAGCTCTAAATTATCCGTGGGCAGAAGATGTGTGCCACACATGGAGAGACACCTAAAACGAATGCTCAGTATAGAGCAACCACAGGCTGAGCCAGACTTCTGCAATCACAGGACACGAGTGCAGCCGCTGTACTGCTGGCAAAGCCGGCCTGGAGCCTGAGGCATTATCACGGCTTTTTGGAAGCAGGCAGCCTGAGTTAGCAAGTGCTGGTGGACCCGAGTTCAAGCATGCCTGCACGGCACTCCCCACCCTGGAAGCGCTGCCAGTGCACCCACACAGCCCGGAGGCACCCGAAGTAGGCTGCGCGGAGACGGCTTGCTCCCACCTCCACCGTCTCAGCCCAGAGTCAGCTCTGCTGGAGCCAGAGCTGCCCCATTCAAACCATGTCTACACAGTGCTCTCCAGCATCGCAAGTCCAGCGAGGCTTAGAGTTCACTCACAATGAATGCTCTACGGTGGTTAGTATATGCTTTAGCAGCCAGACAGCCGAGAAATCCAATGCAGCTGAAACTTTTTGGACTTTCCATTTATCCTAATGGACAGTTGCCTTCACTTTTGTCAATAATTGACTCTTCTTTCCTCACATCACCAGAGAGCAATTGCATGGCAATTTGTCCTGTCTTTTACAAACCAAAAAGTAAAATAATGCATGCCTAAGGTTTGATAGTAACAACAAACTGTGTTCTATGATAATTTAAATAGCATTGGCTGAAACTGCAAGTAAGATGGGAATTGATAAAATCCCTAACCCATACCAGCCATATCAATTAAAACCTTCATTTTCATTCTCAGTAGGAATATTCTGCAAAGTTATTCATGAGGACAGTTACATGTTTTCTATCATGGTTACATCCCTCCTCAGAAGTTAAATTTAGTCTTGTATAAAAACTGCATTTGTTTGCAATGCCTCCCTCCTGTTGTTAGTCAGGATATTTCTTCTACCAAAAATGCTAGATAGTTTCTTACCAAATTTCAGTCTAAAGCCCAGTTCCATTGTATACTGTCTTTTCTATTAATGAGCACCTATTATTTCCCTTGCATTAAAAAAAAAAAAGCCATAAAACAGGAGTAAAAATTTTTGTCTGTAGAGTTTTAGTTATATTCTGTCTCAGTCAAGGACAGTTAAAATTTAACCACACACTGTGAACACTAGCAGTACACTAGCTGACATTGACCGTCCGCACAAAAAGGCCAATATCACTGTCACAGCATTAGCAAGTGACTATCAGCCTTCACCACTCGGGGATCAGGAGCAACAAAGATGCTTTGACAAAATTCCTAGGCTGCATCAGTGTTTCGCAGACAAAATTATGACTTGAAGTTACATAATTTAAATTACTTAAACTATTATCACTGAAAACCCATGAATCTTCCCCACTTCTAATGTGAGGCACACGTTTACAGCCAAAGAGTTTTATGTATATTAACTATTTTCTTAACCCGACTGCCAGCTGGCATCCTACCAGTCACCATCAACCTCTGTCTTGGTACGAAAGTGGGCTCAGAGGGAGGTAAAACAGAAATTTGTTTTGAAAGTCTTAAGGTAGGTTAGCACAGAAGACAAAAGATACTCAAAGTTAAATTTGGCATGTTTCTTCATCTTCCACCTCTCTGATCAAAAATAATTCTGTCACAGCAATATTAATGCTTACCTCAGACCCCATCCCCCCATCTCATCATTATTGCAAAGTCTTATTCAACTTACTGAATACGAAAGCAGATAACATTTCAGGTTTTACTAAAATGACTTTTAAAGACAGTGCTGCTTGCCTCATGAAAGCAGTGTTCTTTAAAAACTCATTAATACTATGTTGAACACAAAGGAAAACAGAACTACACGGCACGGAGGCATATGTTCTTGAACTTTGTCTCCAGTTTTCCAAAAGGGCGCTCTCCAATCTAGCTGTATCACTGATAAAAGACCTTGTCTTCCTAGCATAAACAAGGCCTACAAGTTAATGCAGTAGATTAACCAATGCAAGGTTATAACATCTTATGTTGTCTCAATTGTAATCATTAGTTTCTAAATTTTACAGGATTGCTTTTCTTTTTTTGTTTCATTACAAGTTTTCAACTTTCACCTTCATTCTTTTTTCTAGGAATTATTTAAAATTATTTTCTTACAGCTAATTCCACAGGGACAGACACGGGAAGTGGCAAAAGCTGCCATTTCAGAGGAAAAGAATACTTAGACCAATGGACTCTTTGGACAGCTCTGCTCGTGATTCTGCACAATATGATAGTACCTTTCTAAATGACTTCGACAGTCTATTAAATGCCTTTGGAAAACAAGAAACCCACATGAAACTGATACATTACATTTTTCAGCCAGTTTGCAATGCACAGAGCATGAGTACATCTCTCCTTACATTTACTCTCTACTCCTAAGACCAATCACACTGAGGGAGACCAACTCCCTCTTGCCCAATAAACATTTTCTAATACATTCCATACATAAGGAAAGAGATGCCTAGGAAAATAGAGAAAAGAATAAGATAAGCATATATGTAGTATACAATGCTGTTCAGCGACCAACAATTTACAGCTTCATAACTCCCGAGTCAGAAATGGTGCTTCAACCACACAGCATAATTATAAATTAGCTATAAAAAAAGGATTAAGTGTTCTGGAGAAAAATACATCTTCTCTGACAGAAATCTCAGTGTGTCTGTATCTTCAGAATTTCTCAAGAAATTCTAGAACATTGTCTCCATAAAAAGAAATACCTAGAAGCTGAAACCATACTTTCAAACATTTTATCATCATTTTCTGAAGTGTTTTTTTAAGCTAAACCTCTGAACAAAATGTATAAAAACTTGAACAACATATACCTTCCAAAGAAAACAACATTCCTGAATATAAATGCTATCTATTTTCACTGAGATACAGTATCAAAACTTGGAAGATGAAGTTACACCTTATGATCAGAAGCCAGGCCAGAGAGATCTAGATATGAGTTACTGTACTTACATTTGGGTTCTGGTGAAAGTATATGGACTCTTGCACTGAACTTCACTGGCTGCCTTTCTGACCAAAACCACCCCAACTCCGGAAGCTAAAACAGAAGTTCAGTTTAACCTTTGCCTCTTGAAAGCTTCCTTGAAGTTGCTCAGGCCCTTCCTTGCCCTTTATTAAGATGGTATTAATGTTACTATATTCAGGGCTTTCTGAAAAAAAAAAGAGTGCAACATAAAGCAGAAACATGTTCAATATTAGTCTTTAACAACAGAGCACCTAATATGTCATATAGGGATCTAAATGGCCAAAAACCACCTGCCACTTTCAAGAACATTAAATATTGAACATTGAGTTGTCCATTCAGCAGCAACGGTGCTTCTTTATCGCAGTCTGTCTTTCAGTGCTGTGCTTCCTACGTCAACCCACTTGGGGCACAGGAATCAATACCAGCCATCACATTGGGACTCAGAAGCGTGTCTCTGTTCTACAGTCTAAACTGCAAAAAAGGCTAACCTACAAGATGGACATACTTTGCAATATATACTACAGCGCCGAGAGTTTGTTTTGTTGCGTTTTTTAAAAGGTCTGGTGTTTATGTACATTTTTGCACAGATTATCAGTGGATCAAGACAGTCTCCTTCCATGTAATGGACCAAGGGTTGTATGCCATAAATAAATCAACATTAAGTAAATACAGTTAAATTAAATATTCTCCTCTGTATATAAGTGTATGTAATTATAATAAGTAATCGTAAGACAAAAAAAACCCCACAAACACAGGACTACCATTTAGGATATTTTAGCATAAAATGGTAAACAAAAGTTTTGTTTCTCACAAACCTTTTCTAAGAACTATGAATCCATAATCAACTGTTGTCCTCTCCATATCATTAAAAATTGCAACAGTTAAACACCATGTTATCATAAATAAATATCTAGTTGATAAGGTACAGCTCACAAGGTATAGCCTCACTGTTAAAAACAACTACTATGGTTCCATTTTGAACAGTATTTAGCAATTATTCAGTAAATGGTGATAATTTGTATTTAGCCACTCCCCAACCAGTCATTACACTCAGAGTTCTAGAAAAACCATCACCAAAATATAAGGAATCTGACAAAACTTCTGAGCTTTTGGGGTATCTAAGTAAACCAGCCTCTTCTTGTGATGTAAAGTCTCATACTTTTGTTAAGCCCCCATTTCCCTCTGGTTTATATAAACCTGAAAAGACTTGAAGCATCTATAAAATTCTATTTTCTCCTCTGGTTTTGGGCATTATTCAAAAATTATAACCAAAGCAAAAACTATGTATTTACATTGTGATTCTGTTTGAAGTTCCCAATTATGTCCAAGCACAGCTACAATTGACAACTTAAGGACAGAAGCAGTAAACCCTTCTCAGAAATGATTACGTCCTAAAACAAGTTTTTCATCAGGTTTAGGAAGTTCTATTAAACAGACATAAATGCTGAAAAAAGCCACTGTCAAATTTAATGGATGACTGCTCAGGTGTTGGTAAGGGGGAAGGGGGGGGGCACACCCACTTATTGCCACATCCTACCAGATTTTCCATGCAAGTATGTGCAAGTCACTTGAATTCTCTGCCTTAGTTCTTTCTGCATCTTAACAACAGCACTTTCCTGCCTCAGTAGGATAAAATAAATACACTGATCAACATTCAGATACTACAGTGAATAGTGTGATGCATTTCATAAGGCAGAAAAGTTAACTGCCCATTGCTAACAAAGCTATTTTTTCAAGAGGTAAGTCTTGGGGGTAAACAGGTTTAAGTTACCTAGGCATTAGATTTTACTGGTATTTAGTTAAAAAAATTCAAAACCTAGTACTGAGTTATTTTTATGCTAGGAAGTCTCCAAGACATTAAAACCATCTAGAATTTTGAAAAACAACAACAAAAACCCAACCCAAGACTTAAAACATATTTGTTTAAACTGCTTCAGCGTGAGTATAAACTACTAAAATATTCTAGTAAAACCAAGGATATTAGCCATTCCAGTCAGCATTTACTCTTACTCTGTCCACAATATACTTCCATTTCACCAGTTGTACATCTACAATTATTCAGGACTTCAGTATTCCATTTAAGTCATAAATGAAAAGATTGGGTAAAGAAAGTCTTCATTCGCAAACTAAAATTACAACTAGTTTCTAGCACCATTAAAAAAAAACAAAAATCTGCTATATTAAAGTTTTTGTCACTTCTGTGAAGTTTAATTTGACATTCCCTTCAGCCTTCTCTCACCCTCTTCCACTGAAAGTCTCATTTCCTTTCGAAGGCAAAATAAATAATTCTTTCCCCCGTCTATATAAGCACAAATACACTCGTATTTTCACAGTACTTTGGAATTTTGGTAACTGTTTCCTCTCTTAATAGTTTAAGTAGGCCTGGAAGGCTGAAATGGATTACAACTTTTTCCTTCCATATCACTGGAATGAAGGTTAATAAATTTTGCTCTTTTTGTCTGTGAAAAATAATGAACAAAAAATCCTGCATGTGTTAGTCTATTCTACAAAAAACACCTCTTTCATATTAACCACTCAACATTTCACTCATATGCTCAGAACTGCACAGAAAAATACGTCTAAGCAGATTCCTTATAGGCAAGATTGAAAATAACCTCTAACAAGCAATGCCAGTGTAGCCAGAAATCAGAAATTCAGATAGGCTCAGCAATATAAACAGCCTTTATTTACAATCTCATGCAGTGACCTACATGAATAGCTTCCTGAATTTCCTTTTAAATTGTTAACTGAGGTTAAAGCCATTAACTAACTTCAGCTTAACCACATTCCCATCTACAGTATTTATGAAAAGCCCTTATGGAAGCCCTTGCAGAAGGCCTCCTATGAAAGGAGGGCTAGCTGGTCTGAGGCAAAGCAAGCAGTGACTGAGCAATGACGAAGCAGGTGACTGAGCTGATGGGAGGCCACCTCAATTCATTCCTTCAGGAGACTGTATATATGATCAGGCATAGGGGACAGCCTAGCCCAGACAGGCATCGCTCAGCTCAGTAAGCTGAGCCAAACAAAGACAAAGGGACTCAAGACCTGGTAAGAAAATGCTGAGAACACCAGTAAGACAAGTTGGGCAAGAATAACTTAGACCTTTTATGGCAAACTAGACCAAAGCCATGGAACTACCTTTCACCTAGAGATACGACAACAGAGCAGGAAGATGAGCACATTACGGATATATGAGAATGATGATTGTAACTCTGTAAACAAGGTGGATCACAGACAAGTAATACGAACAAATGGTGCCAGGACCTATTTGCAGAGACCCACATATCAAGGCACAGTAGAAGAGGCATTTCAGCAAAACATAAAGCTATCCACATCAAATACGCAGTGTTATTTTTATCAACTTGAACAGACTTGGCATATTGGAGGACTGCTTTGATTCCTCTGAATACTGATGTTATAATGCACACTGCCACAGCTGAGAGGAGGGAAAGCACTTAAAATAACAGCTCCTCCCTGGGAAGAGAGAAGGAGAATTACTGAGAAAGCACAGTCTACAGAAACTCCTCTGCCTCTGGAATGCACTATCTTGCTCCAAATAGCCCAGCTGAACTCGAGTCTGGTGACTCATTTCTAGAGAGGGATACTTCTAAAAAAGAAATAATTGTTGGCTATATACAGAAGAGATTTCACTCATTTGTATCCTGTCAGCATTGCCTTTTTTCATTGATAATATACACTACAAGTACCTTTAGTGAGAAATTCTTTTTCTTCAGAGGCATTATAAATAACTGAAAAAGAGGGTGGCTATAGCTTCTTTCCTGCAGATTCTCCACTCAGTCTCCCCACTAGCTCACAGTTAATATCCTTCTTCCTAAAACAGTGCTGAGAAAAGCAGTAGGCCAACTCAAGAAGAAAGTGTCAGTCTCATGACAAGCTGGACCAACACTTGAAAGTCATCCTTCCTTGCAACTATAAGTACTTTAACTTGCAGTCTGCATTCTCCATAATTTTCCAGGGTCAAAAGTCTCCTCTGCAACAATTTTCCCTTTTGGCAAGTCTGGGCTAAACAGAGAAAAGCCTAGTTCACAGAGATATGTAATTCACTGGCTTTGAAGTTGCTGACTAACAAAGAGGATAAACGTAACGAGTAACCAGTTTAAACTGCAAAAGTATTTTATCACAAGAAACTGCACCTTGGAATCTTGGTCAAAATATTTGTTATATTCTAATCTATCAAACTATATGCTGTAGTACCTTAACATCCTTATTATCTACAACGATATTTAACTGATGCATATTATTTAAAATCTAAAAGAGTTAAACATAAAATGATGCATAACCACTACAGTTAATGAAAATATGGGAAAAATTACTGTAACTCACATCATGTCGAAAATTCTACTATGTAATTAAACTTCACGCTTAGTTACTGTAGAAAGTAAACCTGAATCTCTCCTTTCTTACCACTCCTGTGATGCCTCAAACCATTACACCAGCTACATGGAGAACAAGCTTAGCACACAAAGTGAATGCAAGAAGTGCCTTCATCCGTTACCGCGCATTAGGGAGAAAACCATTAAAACTAGTTACTTCCATTAGTGTTCTGGACATGACCAAATGATGGATCAACTCAAAAAAATCATACCCCCAAAATGGGTATTTTGTTCAGATTGGTCTTTTAGAATAAAAGACACTTTCTTCTAAACACCTCCTCTTAATATTATGTGTGAATTTATGACAACTCTTATCAGGATCTATATTTATTGCAGCCTTTTAAACTTCAAAAATATATTGAAATAATAAGCTTACAGGATGGAGTAAAAAATTTTCTTCCAATTCTCTGCATACAAGAGACTAAATTTATTATTCTAACTTTTGATAGCAATCACCATAAAGTATGCACTACATTAAGTCCAGAGTTGCAGATTTTATTCTTGGGATAGCATCTAAATGACATTTCAGAACCGCTTCAGCAGTAAGTTCTTTACCAAATCTAGCCTAACCACTGCTACATTACTAACTAAACTATCATGACAGTCTTTTGGTTCTCAAAGCACATTTCACCATTATCTCACCTATATCAAGCTCACAGATAAATCTGAACTTCTCAGGAGCAATTCTCTGGGAATAACCTTATGATTAAGGTTGTGAAATATTGCAGAAGCAGATTTCAATCAAATTGAGAATATAGTCTTTTGAATATATCCTCGGAAGTACAGTGTCTTGAAGTTGCTTTCTTTTGCTGAATTCAGATACTATGTTCTTTACTTGGACACACTGCTGAAGGTTCCCAAACTTGGTTGTGAGAATTCACACAGACTTATGTCATGTCTAATTAGCATCCCTTTCTGTTAAAATATTCCTAAATATGGTAGAAAGAGGGTTCAGATCACAAAAAATTATTTGGGCTTCATCCAGAGAGTTGCACTCTTTGAAGATGACAATGGCTTACCATCTCAAATCTCTGGGCACCTTAACAACATATGCTAATACTATTAGTTTAACCATAGTCTTTAACAACTCTTTTGCCAGTCACATCGACAGAGGTGGTGTACCCTCTCAAAATCTCTGTACAAAGCTGATACCAAATGGTAAGCTAACACAGATGACCAGCTTCCATACCATCAGCATGCTAACAGGACTGGGTAAATGCTGATGACCGGCCACACAGACCAAGAAATCTCCCCTTCTGAACCTAGACACACTTATGCTCCTCAAAATAATGAAAAACAATTTAGTCCCAGATGAGTTCTTTGCAATCCATTGTCCTAAACGATTCCAAAGTCATTTCCAACTATTACACAGTGCTAATTGTCCAGTAGCTGAGAATGCACAGCTATCACAGTAAAAATAATATCATCTACACCAACATCCAGCTTCATATGACAAGATTAAGAACAGTTTTTGACTGCCTTCCTGCTTCAAGAATTCTGATTCTCAAAGGAAAACTTTCTTGCTGAGTGAGAGCAAAAGCAGAGTGACTCAACTTTCATTCTGAAAAAGAATTGAAAAACACGCTGCTTGACAACTTTTGGAAGTTTCCCGAGAACACAAGAACCTACTCTACAGCCGATGTATCTTATGAAGCCTGCCAAGAAGTTCATCCAGATAATAGCACATTCCCAAGGGGCCTTGAGGAAGAAGGGCCTGGGGACTCTTTCCTGGAGAATTCCTTGCTCCTGTCTTCTTGGCACAAATCCAGTCAAGTGATGAAAGAAGGCAGCAAGACCCTGAAAGGAGGCTGCCACCAACCAAACAGTCTGCAGCTCCTTACATCTCCGTCAGGACCCCTAAGAAAAGTGGCCAATGGAAGGAGGCTGTATTAATTCTTCAGGGAAAAACAGCCCATTTGCTCACTATCCTCTTTTCCAAGAAGAACTTGGGACTAAGTAGTTATTTACTTGTGCTCATACAATATGCAGAATAATGCTTCTGAAAAATGTCAGGTCTACTGATGACCGAACTAGGCAAGCACAGTAGCTAAGGTTACAGCACTGACATTCTCTGCCACTAGAAAATAGTAAATAACCTATTCAAGCAACAGTTGGGTGCTACTACCCTGCATTACAAAATTTACAATGCTGACAAACATGATCTACCAGATTTAGCTCTATCTAAACCCACTCAAAGAGTCTGATCTTCACCACTGCTAGACAGCGGTCTTAGGAAGTAAAAGAGTAAACATTTGCCAGATCTTCAGCTATCATTTTTTAATCTGGCTTATTAGTTTAAACCATTCTCCATATTACCAACATTTCAATTCTCTAATGGTTCACAGAAAATTGGCAAGTCGTGCAACCTCCTCCTCTTTTTCAGCTGCCAAATTATACTAGAAGACAGCAAAAACATTAGGAAAAAAATATTTATTACTTTTCAGAATAAGAAATTGTTGACTTTACCACCAAGAAAGTATTAAACTAAAAGACAGTCTTCACCAGAAAAAAATTGCAGTGTACTTTACTGTTCAAAATTGGAAGAATGAGCTATAAACACATGCTTTATTAAGATGCAAGATTAAGAATTCCTGCTAAAGTACATAAAAAATTTGTGTTTCACCTTCATTTATGCATAACCTTCCCCCAAAAGATGCACACTTAAGTGATTTTTATTTTGAGAGGTTTTTTTTTTTTCCAGGAGCTAGAGGAATTCAGTCAAAGCCCTGACTTCCAAAGTAAAATAAATATTATGAAATGAATCATGTATTTATAATTAAAGGGTGCAACACATAAAAAATTATAAGGCTACTAATGAAATTTGTTACAAGAAACATATATCCTACAATAATATAACCTTGTATAAGTGTGGTTGGGGAGGGGTACTTATTCAAATACAAGAAAAAGTACCTCTATGTTATGGCGTTCCCCAGACAAAGTTTTTAATCACTCTTGCAATAAAACAGAAGCAAGCAGCAGGTCAGAAGTCAGCCATATTGCACAATCCCAAATCAGACAGGCAAAATAATTTGCTTATAATGTTTATATTGCAAAATAAATCTGCTTATATGTTATTTTACATTTGATCTGGACACATGTGCGTTAAGTACAATTTTTGTCAATTAGAAACCAGATATTTTGTCTCCATCTGGTCTGGCCCTAGAAGAAGCAAGGCGGGGATGAAACCTGAGTGCAGCATGTCAAGTTCCACTTGAAAGGGGAAAAAAAAATCCCTGCCGCAGAATTAATTTTAAAGCAGCGAATGCAAAAACCCTTTGACAATTTCTGCATGTTTGTCTTTGAAACAACTGTAGATGGGGCTTTTTACTTTGCATCCTTTGCTAAGGTACCGCCATGAGCGTCTCCTAGCAGGGCTGTTTCACCACGGCACGACACAACTTCTGGGCAGCGCAGCCCAGCGCAGCCGGGCTCAGCGGAGGCACCGGACACACCGCGCCCGCCCCCCGCCCGCGGCGCGCACAGGGCCGCGCTAGCCCAGGCCGCCCCGCGCTGACACCGACCAGGCCGGAGCCGTCGCCGCCCGAGCCTCACTCCGCCCGCGGCCCCGCGCCCGCAAGCGGCCCCGGCCCGGCCCGGCCCCGCTCGCCACCGCCGGCCCGACTCGACCCGGCCCGGCCGCCACACGCAGGCGCCGGGCGGGGCTGCCGGCAGCGGGGCGCGGGGGCTGCGGAGGGCCGGCAGCCCCGGCGGCGGGGGGGAGGCGGGCGCGGGCCCCGGGCGGAGCAGGGGCCGGGCCGGGCGCGGGGGTCCCCCGCGGGCGGCCCTGGGGGGCCGGGCCGGGGCGCCACTCACCCACATCCTGGTCGAAGGGGTTGGTGGCGAAGAGCGGCATGGCGGGGCGCGGCGGTGCGGGCGCGGACCCCGCTCCGCTCCCGGCAGCGGGCTGCAGCGGCGGCGACGGAGCGCGAGGCCCTCGCGGCGGCGGCTCCTCCCCCCGCCCGTGGGGCCTCCGCCACCTCCTCCCAGGGCCGGGGAGCCGGCCCGCCCCGCGCGGCATGCCGGGAAACCGGGGCGGGCCCCGCCGCCGCCTCACGGGCCGCCGCCGCCGCCCGGCGGGCCCCGCCGCTCCCCGGCCCCTGCGCAGGCCCCCGGCGGCGGCCGGGCCTGGCCGGCCACGCACCTTGCGAGGGCGCCGCCGCCTTGTGCGGCCCCGCGGCCCCGCTGCCCGCGCAGGGCCGTCGCGGGGCGGCAGGGCGAGTGAGACGGGACTTTTATCGTGTCCTGAGCTCTGTCATGCCTCCGAGCGAGTAGGTGAGCCGGCTTCGTGCACCGGCAAGCCTCGTCTCTGTAGGAAAATGTCAGTTTGCCCGTGCGTCGGGCTGAACCGATGTTTTCATTGCTGGTGTCATCGCGCTTGTGAGAGAAGTGGCACGTTACAGAGTTGCAAGGTGGTGGCTATGATAGGGTATTTCACAACATGGCATGGGACAGTTATCAAAGGTTAGATCCTGCTGAGATTAGGAACTAGCAGTTGTTTATCGAGCTTTAGTACCCCTTGGCCTTTGCACAGTCTTGCTCCTTCACTTCGTACACATATCCTCCCCGGCTTCCACAGAGTTTATCACGTGAGTAGAACATGACTCACAGAATATGACACATTCTGCCTGTTCCTGCCGCAAAAAAATCAGTCATTATTCTTAAGGGCTTTTAGTACTGTTTAATTACTCTGGACTAGCTGGGTAGAAAATTAAGCAAAAAGTTGGGCTAGCGTGTGAGGGAAGAGTCAGAAAGAGGGGACATCTGAAAGAGCAATATCGGCATCTCACAGAAACGTGCAAACACGGATTGAAAGAAACACCACTAGTGTCCACAGTGCAGAAACCATAGATGAAATCAATAGCAATAACCATGCTCAGTAATGAATGTAATTGCATGCATTAGGCAGACTTTTGACACATTGAATGAAAAATACATACCAAGCCTCTTTCCACAGGGAGCTCCAGTCATTAGGCACTTCCTTTTCTTACTTAACAAGTTTCCAGGACCTAGAGTTCTGCTTCTTTCCCTATCCACAACAACTGTTTTCAGCAGCTGATCCAGCTCAGCATCAATCTGCTGCTTAGGAGTGACTATCTTTAAGGAATTTGGTGTTCCCCCTTTTTGGATTCTGCCTCAGTTCAAAGACCTTTGCAAGATATGCCCAGAGGACGCTTTACTTTCCCCCTGGTTCATCATCCCCCATTATGTTCATGAAAGACACGTGGTGGAAGTGCTCAGTGCTTATTTTATCCTGTTCTTTTTCATCACTTCCCTCTGATGGGTTTCAAAATGAGATTGTAACAATCTTTCTAAAACAGGCACAGCTTTTATATAGTAATCCTGTAGCAAGAACAAACGTGAGATGCAAGGAACTTGGGCTTTAGACCCTCTTCAGCCAGAAGGAATCCCAGCCCTGCTGTACCTCCCAGGCAAGCTACCTATTCAAGGTTATTCAGCATTAGAAGGGCAGTCAGTACATAGAGAGCATCTTAAGGCTCTTTAGTCTTGGCCCACGATTTGTTTCTGTAACATTTTTTTTCTCTTGAACACGTTCTGTACTTCCCTGACGTAAAGTACAAGATTCCCTTGAGTACTATGCAATATGTTGTATCTTCCTTTTTCCCCTGGCCATGGCTCTCGCATTCTGTCATAGTACAGCAACGGGTGATGGTTCAAGCACTCTTCCATGAAGTTTGGGTCTCGCCCTCTCAGACAGAGAAGGCTATTGAAACCAGCTTTTCCGCTTCATGTGTGAGTAGTATAATTATCATGCTATTAAAAAAGGTGTGTCAAGCTTCCTTTATTGAATGTAGTTCAAAATGTTTTTATTATTTCCTACTGTATTTGAAATGGGACTCACGCTACCTGATTTAGCTATCTAAAAGTAAGGAATCTAGTCTAAGGGTACAGTCTCAAATTGCATCTAATTCAGTGTAACTGCAGCTGATACAGAATATAGCAGTACTGCTCTCCCTGTGCCCCCAAATTAAGTGCTGCCACCACACTTCTCATATTAGATTTGGAATTTGATCCAATTCATTTGTGGCTGCATAATCAGCTGATTCAACAGAAAACTCCTTCACTGCAGAAAAGTTCCCTACTGGATCATCTCACTGATCTGACTCACCTTACATCTAGATCCCGGGCAAGGGAAGAGGTGGGAACACTTGCCTGGGGATAGTACATTGGCTTCACTGGAGTAGGTCAACAAAAACAGGCATCTCCAGGGGATGATTCATCTATCCTATTTCAGACATGTATCTGAAGATGCCCTCTGCAAAGGTCTGTCTCTATTGATTTCATAGAGGAGCTTATCTGCCCAACTTGAAAAGAGCTAAAATAACGTTACATGAATTCCACCTTTGGTAAATGTTTTCTGACTTAGGACCTGTCTCCAAACAGCAAGTTTAAAGTACTTTAAAAATATATATCTTACTTTTCTCTAAATAAAACAGTCCCAGATCAGATCCAGATGGATCTTTTTTTGGCACATTTCATCTTTTATATAGTACTGTTGTTCAGATACTGCTATGTGATAAAGGCATATATTCAGTTAACTGCCAGTGCAACTTACTCGCTTCCTGGATTTTAAAGACATGACATACTTCTAAATTTGATTTCAATATGAGTCACTATCAAATAATTTGCCCCGATGTGTATTCAAGTCACACCGCAGTCTATATCTCACATATGCTGACAGTAGTAGCAATATTAGAAAATACAGCTTAAAAACTGGGTTTTGTATGTAAAGATATTTCTGTAGGGAATGCTATGATACAAAGGATATTTGAAAGAGTTACATTTTTATGTAAAAATAAAAAGGTAGCAAAGTAATTTTTTCTCAGTATTTCCAATAGTTTTGAAGTTACTGTAGAGTGCTTTTAGGGGATATGTCACAGTTTATTTATTAACTCATGCAGAATTAGAATGGTTTTAAAAAGGACCACTCTAAATACAGTGTAAGTATATATACTACATGAATTGTCTAATTTAACAACAGTGAAGGTGAAAGGACACTGCTAGTCAGTGTCACTGACAACAGTCTAAAATCAGAAGCAGCAAAGAAGTCCAGTTTCTTCTTTTTTTTTGGGCAAGACTGACAACATGTGCTAACAGAATATTTTTTGAAGATGAACACCTGTCCTCTGAGAAGTTTATCAAAACCAACAACATATTTCTTTAAGTCCACTGAATATTCATCTAATATTGATGAAGCAATTGGGAAACTACACACGAAGATACCTTCAGTGATCTTTTTTTTTAACTTTATTTTTTATTTTTACTCTACCAAACCATGTAGCATTTTGATGTATAAATAGCTGGGGGGAGGGGTTGTTTGTTTATATAATTTATCCATTCCCTTTTTTTTAATTATGACAACAGTTTAGTCATAAGAGTAGTTCTTGACTCTGGTAAAATACAACAAATCACTTCCCTATAATATTCTGGTGGGAAAGGGTACTTGGAAACAGTAACTTATAAATTACTGTCTGTTAGGGAAGTTTTAAGTCTATTGTTTAAAATGGCTCAGTTGACTCACATCTGCATTAGACAAGCATATTTTTTAGAGGAAGACAAAAACATTATGTCCATGGAGGGAAGGTGTACTGGAGTTCCAGTTCATTGGAGGAACATATACTTGGCATCCCCATTTATTTTAGTGCATATTAGCAGTCTGAGTTTGCTAGCTGCTGCACTGCAAAGATTAGGTGTATAACTCAAAAGCCGTGCCCATACACTGCTATCAAGGAGGCAGACATGAAGACCAACAGCTTTCTCAGGGATCCATCTCACTGATCTCTATTTTAACTGCATTTTCATTGTAGTCCACTGTGTACATTGATTTTAGAACTAGAAGCTAGGCAGAAAAGAAAATCAAAGCAAAAGAGGAAGGTTCAGAATGGAGGAAGTGCCAGCAGTCCATTTAATCACAGTTCTTGTCTTTGACAGGGCCAGTACAAGATGTTTTGGAAGGCATACAGGATTCTTTAATGCATAGTAATACAATGATATGGCTAAGGCAAATTTTCTCCCAATCACAGGGAATGTGTAGATGTTTAAAGCACTGAACTACACTCTACTAGAGGGCATATCTCCGAATGTTTTATCTCTTTAAGGTCTACTTCTGTTTTGATACAACTAAGTTAAATGTCCTAATATTTTGCAAGTACCCAAGTTGCATGGCTTACTTCCGGTATTCTTACTTATTTCATTATATAAGAGAATATATTAAATATATCAATTCAGTAAGTCTGGTGACCTGCGTTACACAAGAAGTCAGGCTAAGATTATCTTAATTTTGCTTTTTGGTCTTATTATTTATGAAGTATGCAAGTGGGATTATATGAGGCATATAGCTGGAGTTCCTCAAATCCATGTAACTTTAGAACTAGGCAAGTATTCAAGTAATAAACTTTGTAAAACAATTCAGTTTGCTCTGACTACATTAAAAAATTACAACAAGCACATTGCTAATTATTATTTGCAAGTATAGATGCCAGAAACCTGTTTCTAGGGTTTATATTGTCCTCAATTTTTCCATTTTCAAAGCAGTACTTGCAAAACGGCTCACATAAAGTAAAATGTCATATGTTCGCATTGCAATTTTGTTAAGTCATTCTGGATAACAAGTTCACCAGAGTCAAACACAAAAATATGGCTATTCTATTTGCTTTATTAAGCTTTAGCAGTGTATTGTAATATACCTTTAAGAAGCACAAACTGTGAGCTGCCAGATGCTGGGACCCTGGGTGCCCGGGCCTTCCTGGGGGGAATCCCTAGGAATGCTGGCCCAGCGCGGGCTGCGCCAGTTTACTGACACTGCCATGGGCAACCACTTGTCCTGGTGCTTTTTTTTGCACCAACACCTGTTCTCAATGTGGCTAAACCCAATACCGTCACTTTTCTTTGCTGATGATTCAGACTAGATTTCAACCAATGATGAGGTTAAGATTAATCTTTTCCTCCTCCACCACTTTTCTATGAAAGAAACTGGGAATGTTTCGACTGACCATAATGGGAGTTAGATTGGAACACCGCTCCCCTGATAAAAAGCCCCTCTGAACTCAAGTACTTGAAGTACAACTAAACAGCAAGCAAAGACTGGGTGCACTCTGAAACTAGTAGTGGAAGCAGTCTCCTCTACAGAGACTGTAGTACTCACAGAAAGTATTTTTAATATTATTTGTTTGTCTTGTAAGCTCAGTAAAAAAAAAAGTATGATTTTTCCAAACATAGTATGGTAATACTTTCATGTATTAGCAAAGTAGCAAAGTTTCTTTATTTAAGAAAATTCATTTTGTTTATTGCATATTACAGGGAAAGGAATGTAAGAATATTTTACTTATGCAAGGTAACAGTTAATTTTCATGTGTGATTTTGTGTTTATTTTACTCATATGAACAGTACCATTGAAATTAATGGTATTATTTTTATGCTTAAGGCATTTTATATGTACATTTGTATAATTAGAACATTAGAGTGGAGTTTATTTCTTGATGCAGTCAGTCTACATGGGGTGCAGAGATGTCCACTGCACAAATACCAGGCTGTGGAACTGGTCTGTACATCAATCAATTCAAGCCTAGCAGGGCAACTAAATGTCAGGAAAGTTAAACAGTGGTATAGTCCAAAATATCCCATAAAGAAAATAATTATTGCACAGAGTTCATTTAATTTATTATGGCAATAAGCACATTGAATTTCGATAAACCAATCTCAGAGAAAAAGGATATTCATCTCACTTTAATGTATATGTCCTTCGACACTGCAGTTTGGATTATACTTTTGCTTCTAAAAGGGATTAAATAGCACAATACACAATGGCATCTCAAACTGATGCTTTTCAGACCATAAAATAAGTATACCAGCGCTTTTCAGATATTAGATAATAGATTTTTGTCATACCAAGACTGCTAAAAGTTCACACCAGAATTTTTTATATTTTTATATTAGGAATACTAAACTTCCACTTCAACCTGTGTTTATACCTGTTTGCCTTCACTGACTGCTAAACTGTGCAGACTTAGTATGAACCATTTTTCTTGCAGTAACAATGCAAAACTCCAACTGACTGCTTCAGATGTACCAAACACAAAGACATCTTCGAGTTCTTCCCGCAAGACTTATGCAATCCATACTACACTGCTGGGTCTTTTGAAAGCACCTTCTATCTCATACCTACAGTAGTAAATAAAATAATGGATATACATACCTGGCTGAATGCACGAAAAGTGACGAAACACTATGTTGCTCAATTTAGACATAGCTAAATACTGTTTACTTGCATTTACCCTTGAATACCTCACTGATTACTACATATCACAAACCTAAAATAGTAAGCAAGTACTATATATGTCTGTTGTCTCAACACTTTGTTCTTGCAAAGTGTGGTGCAAACATTAAGTGAACACAGACCATAAGGACAAGAAGACTTTCAGTTGTTAACGTTTTACAATTTCTCTTTCCTCGGGATATAAAATTATCATCTGGCAATTAACAATTCTGAAGGGCTGATTCTGCAGGGTTTGTACTAAGCAATTTTTGCAGCGTTTCGTAGTTTCATCAGGTTTCATGACCTTCCCTTGTGATAATGGAGCTGATAAATTACAATATTATTTTCAGAGCGTGCCAGTTTTCCATTTCATAGGAATGTCCCCATATTGGTTAGGTACATTTTGTAAAACAGAATTGTTATAGAACACTGCATGAGAAAATAGTTTTCATAGATTCACTTGTTATTCCTGGAAATAAATTGGAAATAAAACCCATTCAGGCTGATAATATATTGAATATCTATTTGTTCAACAGGAAACCTGTAATATAAATATACATTGATAATATCAATAATGAAGGTGGCCAGGAAAACTGTTCATTTTTGTAGCAACAGTATGACAATGTTTATGGTTTGGAACTACAGTGAATAAAGGAGGAGAACACCCTGTGTAAGTTGGGAATGAATATGACACATAACAAGGGGCTCATCTACAATACAAAGGATCTTGATCCACCTATCTTAGAATTTATTAAGAAGTTTGATGTCAGATGATATTTGAGTAACAGCCAAGTTGAGCTAAATTGATGTCAGTCATAATCTGACTTAAAAAGTTGTACTGATTTAGATAATGCAATTAATGTATAAGCCAATTTAGCTCCATTGATTAAATTTCTACATGTAGACAAAATTTTTCTCATGAATCATTTTGAGATTTTTTGGGCCAGATGGTGCTAGGCAAGGTTGAAATATTAGATGAAGACATTGAGCTCCAAAAGAATTTGATGACGAGGTAATTTTGCCGCTATAAAAGTATAGTATTTCTAATTAAACACAGATACTGTACTAAATGCTTTGAAAAAAGCTGACATTTTATCAAATTTAAAGAAAGGATCTAATAGTGATTCAGAAACTACAGACTAGTAAACCACAAATATATTCATGGTAAACTGACAGAAATCATGCATAGAAAAAGAACAGTAAAAAACTTATGAAGAGGAAATGATGTTTCAACATTGCAATTCCCATTGCAATTCCTGAAACATGTAATTACATGAAAGAATAAAAGATAAAATTATTAACATAACACACATTTTGAAAAGGCTGCTGAAAAATTGTCACACAGGAACTACCAAGGGTATGAAGTAGTTACAGATTAAGGAACAAAATATGCCCATGAATCAAAACATGGGAGACAGAAACACAGGGCAAGCATTCTTTATTACGAAAAAAAGAAATCAGTTGTGCTTTTATGAAAATTCTGTAATAAGTTTGGTGCTTAATATATTAGTGAAACACAGATCTGTGTGGAAACACAGATAAACAGTGAGAAGGCAAAACTGGGAAATGGCACAAAATGTTTAGTTTATTCAAATCCAGAAAGGATTATGAGGAACTTCAGAAATCTCTAATCAGTGGGTGACTGGGTAATGTGATAGCAAAAGAAATTGTATGTTTATAAAAGAAAATAGTATTAGAACAAAAACACCGGGCTACTTAATCCTCGCTAATACATTCTTAACTAACTAAATCAACTCAGGACAAACCTGGACATCATTATAGAGAATTTATGTATCCAAAATCACTAATGGGAAGGAAAACGATACAGAATTCTGATGAAAATATATCAGTCATTGCTTATCAAATTTCAAAAGGTTCAGTGAAAATGCATGGAAAACACCCAAAGAAGGATCTGAAAAAAGAAAAAACTTGCTACAAAAAGCAAACAGGATTTGTTCCTTCAAATCTGTTCTGGAAAAATTCTCAGAGACAAATGGCAAAGGAGAGCTAGAAGTATAAAAAAATCACAACTAATATTGAGAATTTGGATCAGGTAGTACCTTCATCCTTGTATCAAATTTTAAGCTTAGAAAGCCATTTAATGCAATTACAAGTTGGCAAATTCAAACGAGACAAAAACACTTTTCACATAAAACATGATTAGTTTGTGATACCCATGTCAGCACTGCATTGTTGAAGCCAAAAACTTAGGAAGGTTTGAAGACAGAAATGAAATTTGCAGGAAAAAGAGAGTATTAGTGAGATAACTTATAACTGTTACATTAAGATAAAATTTAAGATCTGCTTATCTCGTATTTGCTCACTACATAATTTTCTGCACTTTCCTCTGAAGTACAAGGTCGGCAACAGGTACTAAATTAGATCATTCAATCCTGTGTGTTAATTCCTGTGTCTAGATGTGTTAACTATAGGATTCCCAAGTGACGTGAAATTTATGACTACTTGAACACATTAAGTGCCTTTTATATATTATATGGGTACTTCCTATAGTCTTACTAGCACATACCTAGTGTCATTTTGCCGAGTACTCACTTTGCATGCACATATTATGCATCTGTTCTTGCCAGTAGGTATGTTATTTTGTGGCTGAAAGCTGAAGATCTGTTATGCTTTGGTCTGGGGAGGGAGAGGCGGCAAGCCTGAGACTCTGCATGGCACATCTATGAATCCCCATCCAAAGGCCCAACAAGGTGAAATTTCTGAGACCATCTAAGGTTTTAAACATTGGGATGGCTTACCCCGTCCCAGGGGAGGTAGATTTGGAGTCTGGAAGTCATTCCAGACATTTCAAAGATGCTGCCTGACTCACTTTTGGAATTCGTCAGTCCGTGTGCCTGCATTGAAGGGATGCGGGCTGAAAGGCAATGGCTGCAGTGCCAGGCTATGGGATTGAGGAGGCTGAGGGTACAGCTACATGGCCCAAAGCAGTGAACAGCAGCGGTGCCCGAGCCAGCACAGGCTGAGCCACGTCAGGGTGGCTGATGTCGCCTCCATCTCCGTGGGAGCGTGTCACACTAATACAGCCAGCACTGTCACACTCCCAGCTCCAGAGGCAGGCGGAACGACACCCCCTGCGCAGGTTTTGGTTTTCTGTGACAGGAGTACACTGATTTCCACATGTGTGTGTGTGGGGAGGAGGCTTAAGAGTTTAAGAAAAGAGCTATATTCAAATCTCATCTCTCAGTCCATCAGTTGGTTGCTCTTAAGCACTAGGAAGAAATTTTTCCCCTCGGCAGGTGTCTGCCTAAGCGTCCCTCAGCCTTCCTCGTGTACGTGGGTGATAATTATCCTGGCCTGGAAGGGATCCTCCCTCGTGGGTCATGCTGGCAGCGGCTGCACAGCGTGGGACGTGGGGCCCTCGGGGCGCGCTCCAGCCCGCCAGTACCCGGCCAAACTCCCTCCAGCGGGAACCTCTCTCAAACGGTCTCTCCCCACCAAATGGGGAAGCTCGCGCACACACGCGTGTGTTTGCCAGGAACGGCGGTGCTTTCTGTCGCCGACACCGGGGAGGCTACGCGCGGGCCGACAGGCACTGACCCTCCCCACAGCCCCTCCTCGCCGCGGCCGCGCCGGGGCAGCGCCGAGGCCCGGGGCCCCCTGCGCGGCCCGGCGTGACCCGGGGCGCCCCCGGGCGGGGGAGGGAGGAGCGCGCCGCGCCATGTGAGCGGCGAGCGGCGGGCAGCGGCCCTCGATGAAGACAGACGGGCTGAGGGACAGCGCGAGGCCCAGCTGTCAGCGCGGCCTCGGCGCGCCGCGGAGGGAGCCCCTCCTCCCGCGGCGAAGCCATGGCGTCCAGCGAGGAGGACGGCGGCGGCAACGGCTCGGTGGAGGAGAAGGAGAACGGCAAGAAGAGGAGGCTGGGCGCCGTGGCCACGGCCTGGCTCATCTGCTATAACGTCGCCATGACCGCGGGGTAAGCGGCGGCGGCGGCGGCGCGGCCCCCCGGCGCCCCTCCGCAGCGCGGGGCGCGGAGCAGCCAGGGGGCTCCTGGCGCGGGGCTGGCGGCGCGGCCGGGCGCAGCGTGGTGCGGCGAGGCGAGGCGAGGGGAGGCGGGGGCCCGGGGCCCTGGCCGGCCGGAGGAGCCGCGGGTGCCAGGATGCGGCCCCGCGGGGCGGCTTCGTGCGTGGGCAGCCGGGCGGGAGAGGTGGGAGGCGCCACGGGGAGCGGCGGGCAGTGGGGGCTAGCCCGTGCCGGCCTCGCATTTCCTAATACGGTGCAGCGGTGCCAGCAGCGAGCGCGTCATGCCCAGCCCGGCGCGGAGGTTAAGTTTAGCCGGGCCAGGAATGCCGGGTGGGGGAGCCGCGCGGGCTGCCTCCCTGGGCACAACCGGCCGCGGCGCCGCCCGGCCCGGCGCGCCCCTGCCGCGCGGCCCCGGGGGCGGTGGCGGGCGGTGCCTCAACGGCCACCCCTCAACGGCCGCCCGCCTCCGGTCCGGCCCCGGCCCCGGCGAGACCGCGGCGCCCTGCGCCCCGCAGGGCGCTGCCACCGGGGGAGGGCGCTTCCCGCCCGGTTCTGGGGTCGGGTGTCGGCGCGGAGCCGGCTGTGGGGACCCGCGTTTGGGGCGAGCTGTCGTCTGCGGCCATTCTCGCCTGCTCCCGCGCCGCTGCCTTTCAGGCGGCCGGGGCCGTGCCGCCGTGCCGCCCCGAGCCGTGGCGCAGGCCAAAAAGCCCGGGGTTAGATGTTTATCCAGTTTGGGTTTGTTATTTTACTGCTCTTGGAGGTGGTGGGTTTTTTTGGAAAGCTGTCTCGATTTCACTGTGAGAAACATTGTGGCTTGGATAATTCACAAATATGTCAAAAAGTGTTCTTACGTCTCCCGCTTGGTTCCACAGTTGCAGTTTTACAGTTCTAAATCTCCCAGTGTTGTGACTGCAAGCCAAGGTCACAAATCTCGCAGTCCTTTTCTGCTGAGGGGTAAAATGCCCTGGGTTCACACTGGGTAAAAGTATGCATATGGACAATTATGAACTGACTTTGTAAATTTCATGCCATAGTAGCTAGTTTGCCATGTGGATTTTTTTTCGTATATGTGAGTCTTGGACCTAAGCAAGAAGAACTCAGTCAAATCAGTGGTATTGTAGAAATTTTCAGGACTGAATGTGGTCTGTTGTCACATTTCAGTGCTAGTTGTCATTTCAGTGATGAGCAAGGTGATCAGTGAAGGAAAAAAGACCTGTAATAAGGAGTTAATTTAAACTGATGTTCAATATTGTAATGCATTATTTTGAAAAAGGTTGGTATGTACGTAGAACAGATGTTTTTCTTTAAGAATGTGCAGGTTTACATGGTTAGTTCTTGAAGCACATAATTTCACTTCTTGAAACTGTGTCCTGTTAATTGCAATTCTAGTAACATACTTGGAAAAAAAAACTGCTAATTTTCAAATGCTTAAAAGAAAACTAAGAATAAACAATTTTCTAACGACTAAGGTGAAATTAATCATTAAAGCAATTTTATCTTAGTGAAGTTCTCCATCATTTGAATTCTGCAGAGCAAAAATGATATGCTGTAGTTGAAACAGGAGTTCTAGAATTGATGCAGAAAGTCAGGGAATATTTTTGATGGCTTTCTGTCCACTAGCATCTATGAATCTTGAACACCTGAGATAAAATCTGAAGATACTGAAGTCTATTCATGTATTGCAACAGCTTTTGAAAAGAGCTTTTACTCAATGTGATATTTTTTTTTCCAGCTTGCAGGTTAATGTTAGCTCATGTGCCTGCCTTGTGCTCCATATGTGTGAATTTGCTAATGAACACTGACTCTTGCCACTGACCTTTATATGTATGCAAAAGATTATTAAATCATTTTAGTTTTGACCTTATGTGCTGATTCAGCTTCTCCCACTTCCTCCTTCCCATCTTTCATTGTAGGCAAGAGTGATTAAGGCTTGCAAAATTGCATATTTTATGTGGAAAGAGAGAAAGAAGAGATAGGAACAAATTCTTATAGTTTTTTCAAACAGATACCATATAAGAGAAAAAAATTGAAATAGATAAATCTATAACAGGGGCACTACATGGGATAAATAAATAGCAAGAACAGTATATTTGTCCATTTGTCCAGACCATGCAGTAAAGCAAAGTGTTTCTAGAATTTTAACAACCAGTCTAATAAAAAATTGCATTTTATCTTTCTTTCTGACAAAGGTTTAAGGGATACATTCAGAGACAAAAATGACAGGTCAGTACCTAGTCTTTCTGAAAATCCCAATTGGAAATCTTACCTTTATTATGCAAAGTGTTTTCCATTTCCTGCTGATTTGCAATATTCAATGCAAGGGCTTTCCTGAGATCCCAATTCAAAGTCACTGAAAGATAAATAAAAAGATATGCAGAAATTCTTGTCCAAATAATAATTCATTTAAGAAAATTATATATGCAGTCTTTGCTTTTGAGTGTATTCTCTCAGTGCAACCCTTTTGTTACAGAATGAGGTGCAGAAAATGCCATGTTGGATTAGATGTATATGACTTCTCAAGCCACTGTCAGCACAAAGCTGTTGCTGTCACCAGTCATGCTGCCAGCTAGATGTAACTCCATCACCTTCGCCTTGTCAAATACTTTACTACAAAACAGGGCAGCTTTACGGTGAAGGAGTACCAGTGAGATTACAGTGTTTCCTCATTTCCATGGAGGGTGGAGACAGATTTAAAATCTGTCAAAAAATCTAAATACTATTTGTGGGGGCAAATTATGGAGCTCTGACAGATCACACTTGTGGACTTAAAGCAGAACGGATAAAGGAGGAGGATTGTTCCTATAGTGTGGTGAAGCCTAACTCCGTGTCAGTTCCAGATACTGTTGTGAAGGGCTGGAATGGGCAAAGTAAAGTGACTGAGTAGTAGTAGACTCTATCTGTAAGAATTGTTAAGGGAATACAGCATATTGTAGGCTGAAACTGAAGTACATGGTAGGTCCAACCAAATATCCTTTTTCCCTGCTATCTTGTCTCCAATGTTAGACAATAGCTGACGTGTAGAGAAGAATATTAGAACAGGGCAATCATTAAAGATACATCTCTGAATATTTCTCAGACCCCAGTGCTTTGTCACCTGGGAACTTCCTTAGCCAGAGCTCATGTCTCTGTACAACATGCTTGCTGTGGCTTTCTGTACGATGAAAGGATTGAATCACTGCTGCCCAGGTATAATCGGACAAGAAGTTAAGCTAATGTAGTTATTCTATGTTATGAATGATTTCTGTATTTTCATTTTTAACTGTCAAAATCACAGAATCACAGAATCACTGAGGTTGGAAGGGACCTCTGGAGATCATCTAGTCCAACCCCCCTGCTCAAGCAAGGTCACCTAGAGCACGTTGCACAGGATCGCGTCCAGGAGGGTTTTGAATATCTCCAGAGAAGGAGACTCCACCACCTCTCTGGGCAACCTGTTCCAGTGCTCTGTCACCCTCACAGTGAAAAAGTTTTTCCTCATGTTCAGATGGAATTGTCTGTGTTTCAGTTTGTGCCCGTTGCCTCTTCTCCTGTCACTGGGCACCACTGAAAAGAGTCTGGCCCCATCCTCTTGACACCCTCCCTTCAGATACTTGTACACGTTAATAAGACTCCTCTCAGCCTTCTCTTCTCCAGGCTAAACGGGCCCAGCTCTCTCAGCCTTTCCTCATAAGAGAGACGCTCCAGTCCCCTAATCCTCTTTGTAGCCCTTTGCTGGACTTGCTCCAGTAGTGCCACATCCCTCTTGTACTGGGGAGCCCAGAACTGGACGCAGCACTCCAGATGTGGCCTCACCAGGGCTGAGCAGAGGGGGACAATCACCTCCCTCGACCTGCTGGCAACACTCTTCCTGATGCACCCCAGGATACCATTGGCCTTCTTGGCCACAAGGGCACATTGCTGCCTCATGCTTAACTTGGTGTCCACCAGCACTCCCAGGTCCTTCTCCGCAGAGCTGCTCTCCAGCAGGTCAACCCCCAGCCTGTACTGGTGCATGGGGTTATTCCTCCCTAGGTGCAGGACCCTGCACTTGCCTTTGTTGAACTTCATGAGGTTCCTCTCCGCCCACCTCTCCGGCCTGTCCAGGTCTCTCTGAATGGCAGCACAGCCCTCCGGTGTATCGGCCACTCCTCCCAGTTTGGTATCGTCAGCAAACTTGCTGAGGGTGCACTCTGTGCCTTCATCCAGGTCATTGATGAAGAAGTTGAACAAGACTGGACCCAGTACTGACCCCTGGGGGACACCGCTAGCTACAGGCCTCCAACTAGACTCTGCGCCGCTGATGACAACCCTCTGAGCTCTGCCATTCAGCCAGTTCTCAATCCACCTCACTGTCCACTCATCTAGCCCACACTTCCTGAGCTTGTCTATGAGGATGTTATGGGAGACAGTGTCAAAAGCCTTGCTGAAGTCAAGGGAGACAACATCCACTGCTCTCCCCTCATCTACCCAGCCAGTCCTTCCATCATAGAAGGCTATCAGATTGGTTAGGCATGATTTCCCCTTGGTGAAGCCATGCTGACTACTCCTGATCACCTTCTTTTCCTCCACATGCTTAGAGATGGCCTCCAGGATGAGCTGTTCTATCACCTTTCCAGGGATGGAGGTGAGGCTGACTGGCCTGTAGTTGCCTGGGTCCTCCTTCTTGCCCTTTTTGAAGACTGGGGTGACACTGGCTTTCTTCCAGTCTTCAGGCACCTGAAGTACCCATCTATAACTCTTTTTATGCCTATAAGTAGATGTCTATATTAAAGGAATTTTGTATTTGCTTAGGCTTTGTGGTTTAAGGCTGAAATTTCGAGGTATCTTCCTAGCATGGTATTTTTAAGACTGTGGTATACCTCTGCATTAACAATGGAACATACGGTGCTCTATTTGGAAAATCTCAATTATATAAACATGAATTAATTACATGAAAGCAACTGCTTATTCCCTGAGTTATGAAGTTTATTTTTTTAGTCTCAGTTTCAGTTTGAGATCCCAATTTGACTTTGATCTCAAATTTCAGTTCAATCAAAAGATACTGTCGCTTTCTTTCATTTACATAGAAGGATGATCAGTTGATAGTGTTGTTCAGTTTCCTCAAAAACATATAAAAAATTAGTCAAGACTATCAAATGTGCTAGTTAAATATATCTGTCTCTAGAAGCCAGGAGTTTAGAGTGCCCATCTTTCAGCACTTCAGAGAGTTTAGTTTTCAAAGATGACTTCTCAACACTTTCTCAAGACTGAATCCTAGTGGTAACTTGAGCTGGACAATCACAAACAGAAGCATTCAGATCACTAGTCAGTTTTGAAAACTCTGAGCTATGGAGTCATGAAAAATTTAAGAGTGATGTGCGTAGGTTCTAGTCCTGTACTCATAGAAACCTGAGATTCAAAATGGTGACTTTAGTGCTGAGTTTTTGTTTTTTTTTTAAGAAAACATCATATATTTTCATAAAACAGTAATTCACAGTAAAAACAGCTAAAACACATGCACAAGTATTTAATAGCAAAAATATGTGGTCACTGTTAGGGAGAAGTCTGAGAGCCCCCAGTTTAGATGGTTCAAGTTAATCCTCTAAAGATAACCGGATCATTCTCTATGCTATTCCAGGTAAAGAGACCAAAAGTGCAATGGTTACATAATATTAAATAATATTTATGTCTAAAGATATTTTTAATAATCCCCTAAGAACACTGACAAGTGAAGAATCAAAGATCTTCTTTGTAGGAACTATTTTACTAAATTATTTAGGGTGGATGGATATTTTTAGAATTCTCATTTGAAATGCATCCATTCTCTCTCTTTTGTAGGTGGCTGGTATTGGGTATTGCCATGGTGCGGTTTTATATGCAGAAAGGAACACACAAAGGCTTATTCAGAAGTGTTCAAAAGACGCTTAAATTTTTCCAGACATTTGCTATGCTTGAGGTAAATTTTAAACATTACAGTTTGCTTGCCTGGATGTTGTGTATCATAGGCAACACACACATTAGTAACCTGAACTTATTATCAAAATATTATATTAGTACTTACAGTCCTTTTAACCTTATTTAAGGAAGTTTTTGCAGGGACAAGGTGATTGACTGAAACACTTTCAAATTTAATTCTAATACTGCCTTAAATCAAATATTGCCTGGGATTGACTTTGCTTTGAAAATCCTTAAGAATTGCTATGTGGTAGATCTCAAAAGCTGAAATCTCCAAAGGCATCCAGCAGAAGTTTTAAGCCAGTGGATCTACCCTGTGGCCTAGTAAGCATCTTGTCTTCCTCCAAAGATGATGACAGCTTCCCCCTCATTCCTTATGCTGAACCCACTAACCACCTATGCCTCTTCTGCTTCTGCGTGTTTCCAGATTGGGTTCACATGCCCCATATAATCTGCTACTAGTCATGCACTGAAACATGAATGATTCAGAAACAGCAGGGTCTGTGCAAATTGTGCAAAGCATTCTTGAAATGATGCAACTTTTGCCAACTATAGGCTAGAGTGGTCTCAGTGTATGGTAAATCTATGGCATGAAATTATTGAGTGTATTCAGCACTTGGGGAACTTTCTCAGGCACAATAAAAAGTGCCCATTTAGATTTACACTTTTCTTCTGGATCTGCCCATAGCATCTGTAGTTCAAGGAGCTATTAAAAATTATGTGGCTAGCCACCTATAACCTTTTATGCTGTTAAACTTTCACAGTAAGTAATTCTACTTGAATCTATCAAAAAACTGAAAAGCACTCTATTTGCTAAACGCTACTGGTCAAAAAAAATAATATGAAGTTTCATAGCTGTGATTTGCAAAATGGTCATAATGAAATAATCTATAATAGATACAGAACATTTTAAAATCAGATACTAAGCCAATCAGAGAATTGATCTCCAGGGTTCTGAGGTGTATATCCTTTAAGTATGCTGAAATGTTAGTTGGAGTAAAAACCAGCAGTCCAGCATCAGAATTAAGCTGAGATTTATATTAATATCAAAAAGGCCATGTTTACAGTGCAGATAGTAATATACTCTAAATCAGTAACCTTTAACTTATTTTTGTTTACAGGTAGTCCACTGTGCAGTTGGTGAGTCCTTTGTTTTAGTTTCTCATGTAACTGATTAAAACATGAATTATGGAACAGAGATAATATATTTCTCTTTTTAAGGAATAGTTCACACCTCTGTGCTTGTGACTGGGGTCCAAGTGAGTTCAAGAATCTTCATGGTGTGGTTCATTACACATAGTATAAAACAGGTATGTGTGTGAGCAAGTTGTGTTTTAATTGTTATTAAGGAGGAGCTATTAGTACAGTTCTTACTTTACCAGGAAGATAGGTTTAAACATTAATCAGGTTCATACAGAGGATACTTACATACTTAAGTGCAATTTCTGCAGCTGGGCTACAGGACTGAATTTATATATGATCTGCCTCTTCCCGGGAGACTGAGTCAGGATCTCAGGTGTCTGTCATCACTGGCTTTGGCATGGTGCCAGCAGAGACCTGCCTAAGTCAAATTAAAGACTGGTCTTTTTTTTCACCAACAAATGTACCATAGTGTCACCTGTTCCCTTTCAAGAACTTAAATTAGCACTTATTGAATGAATCTAAATGGAAATAGGTCTTACATTAAATGCATGTGGACTAATGTGGTTGTGATTTTGCAGTTTATGTTAGGCACCTTCTCAAGACTTTGAAGTTAAGATAATATTAACATTTGATGGCATGCATACTCCATTGTTTTCATTAAAAATATGTCAAGCTGTCCAGCATGCCGAAGTGACACTAAGGTCCCTTATAAATGACGATAATTTATTTGCCTGGCTGTAGATGGTTATTGCAAGTCTAGTGACTCATTAGTAGAATGAAGTATATGGAGGAGTGCTTACAGCTAGTAGATAGGACATTCAGTTCAGTTTGTGAGGTCTGCTTTCTGTGAAGGGCATGTAAGAATTAAATGATAGATTTTGAGTCTGTGCACCTGTATTTCTTTAAACTTAAAATGCTGAGCCATTAAACTGTCTCACCAGCAGATGGCATGTGCCTTTCTGCTGATGGGATATAGCATCTGCTTCAGTGTCAATACCCTTTATTTCATACCCTTTATTTCACTTCACAGATAACTCATTTTCTTCACCTCATCTTTTCCTTTACCATCACTTTTCTTAGCATGGAATAGACTTTTCATAGCTTTTTGTTTTTCTTTGGTAAACTAAGTGTTTTCATTTTTGCTTTTATGGGAAAAAAGTCTGGAAGAATAACATTTTTTTGCATTGAATGTTTACGTGAGTGCTGGAATATGGCACTGTTTTTTGCCATTCTGTTATTATCTGCAGTGGATTAAATTTTTAGCATATCCAGTCATCTCTGTTTCCTGTATCTCTAGTACAGTAGTAAAACTGTGTCCAAGAAAAATACATCTAAATGTATGTCTGATTGTATTTTGTGCTATTACTGCTTAGTAGGCATGAATGTTCAGAGTCACTTTAGGTGGTGAGAAGCATATTAGTGATAATAGCCAGACCCAAATCTCTCACTTGACTAGAGATTTGCAAGGCAACAAATAGGAATTCTCTGCATACTTATCTAAAGCACTCCAGCTTGGATTTAGCACTGTGACATTAATCCAAGTTTGAGTTATCAATGTTTGCCTCTAATCTGCATGAAGCTAAGAACAGCCTAATTCTGTCTTTTTCTTTGCTTATATATTTGGATGTCTTTGCACTTCAGTTGTTGTTTGTTTGTTTGTGGATTTGGTGGTATTTTTATATCTCCTTTTCTTTTGCTGGTGTTGGTGAGATCCTTTCATTAAGAGTGCACCTTCTTTGACACATTGAGGGCATGATTTTGAGATGATGAGCACTTACATTTCTTTACTTCTGACAGTTGTGCGTGTTCAGCATCTTTGAGATGTATTAAGCCTTGTCCCCTTGTTGCATTTTATTTAAAAAAAAAATTCCCTTTTTTGTCATTTTAAAAAATCTTGTGTTACTTTATTTTATTTCACAGACATCCCTGGAGCTTTTCAGCCTTCAGGCATGGAAGTATATTACAAAATTTCTCCCCTTTTAAAGAGAAGAAAATTACTTGTATATAATCTTCTCAGAAGGTAGTGTTTTTAGTAGATCCCCAGGTGCCGCTTTTGTAGTTGGGGATTTTTGTTTATTTGTTTCACTTAGAGTGAAAATGAGCTGATGTTTTGAAACATCAGGTAGATACACTACCTACTGATGAGGCAGTTTAATGACTCAGAACTTAAACAGGGCAGTTGAGTAAGTTTACCCAAAGCTCCTAGTCTACCAACTGCTTTTCATTTAGTGATCTGGCTCTGTTCCAGCTGCTTAACTCTCTTGCAGCTCCCTGAAATTTGCTAGATATGATATTCTGCTACTAGTTTCCACTTCCAGTTTATAGATTATACTAAACAATTCATTTTTGTCTAAAATTTCTTGGAGATATGCATTATATGGTGAGGAAGAAGCAACAACAGTCCGTGAGCTAGACAGAAAGTAAGAAAAAGAGCCTAGGAGACAGAGAGTAGTGAAATGCAGAGTGGGTAAAAACTGATTATGAAAGGAACATATCTTAGATAGTGTTGTTTTCTTTATGCTATTTTTAGGAAGAAAGAACAAAAAAGTAAATCAACCAAAAATAATAAAAAGGAAGACAGGTAGATAGCATAGTGATATTGCAGAAAGAGAATGAAGGGTAGGAATAAGCTCAAATATAGGTGTGATATATCAATATTCTCACAATGGGTAAAAATTGTTCAGTTTCCAAAATGTCTATATGCTAGTAAATATATAAGATAAAAAACTGTACATGGTAATGTCTTCAGCATATCATTTTTATGCCAAAATTTTCTCTCTTTACAAAATGTTAGTTCTTTTCTGCATATGTTAAACAGAAGTCTGTTGTAGTTTGCACAGAAAAGAAATTTAAAGATGAAGAAAGTCTTGGTTCTTTATACTTCTGCAGATCCAGAATGAGGAGAGCGTTATTCTTTTTCTGGTCGTATGGACTGTGACAGAGATTACTCGATATTCCTTCTACACATTCAACCTGCTCAACCATTTGCCATACTTCATTAAATGGGCCAGGTGGAGATTTCTTGCACTCAGTTTCTCATAGTTCCGTGCATGCTAGTTTCACGCATGCTGAGCTAACACACAGGAGAGCAGATGTTTGAGCTTTGGTTATTTGTCAGCAGAGTGCAAGTTGGTTGCTTTCTGTATTTGGGATTATTGATATTTGGTTTAAAATGTTATAGATATTTTAGCTGAGGTTTTGGGTGTCATTTGTCCTTTGCTTTCCATGTCTTATGATTTGAACTTAGTTTTAATTTACTTTCATATTTTTTCTTTTACTTATGGAGTCACTTTTTAAATTAATAGTAGACTCCTTAAGATGCTATTGAATACAACGCCCAAAGTTAAGCATCTGTGCAAGTCTTCATAGCTTTCAGGTCTTTGAAATTATGCAAGTTATGGTCTCTCATTCTTTATTCATATTATTACTATATGAGAACTTCTGCTTTATCAGCTGTTTTGTAAAGCTATTATTCACATAGTAAAACTAAATATTGACATAGTTTAGCCCACATAAGAAGTGTGTTCCTTATCAAAACTGCTTTGATTTTGAAGCACACTGAGGGTGTATCACTATATCGGATATATTGCAGAGGCTACATATTTATCAGGAGACTTAACTAGATGAGTAGCATTTTCTGTAGTTATTATATGAAAAATATGTGCCCAGACAGACAGACTTACAAATGACCATTTATTTAAAAGTGTGTGTTTATTTATTTTGCTCTATTTTTGTTTTATAGATAATGCAGTTCTGATGCTTCTAATGCACTTCTTTGATGTGGCTGATATTTATGTACATTCTTTCTTTTTACTAATACCTTAGGTGGTTGGTTTGATCACGTTTAAGCTGTAAATGGCAAGCTTAAAAAATAACAGGGTCCTGTTTCATTAATGAGTTTTTCTGTAGACTTCAGGAAGGGAAATGCATTCAGAAAGTTCTGCATTGACTGGCATGCTTTTTACCATCAAGTTAGTGTATCTTGAGTGAAGGAATTTTTTTTCTTATAATAGACAGTGGGGAAAACCGACATTTTCACAGCAAGGATGCATTGTGAAATATACTATAAACAAAACATTTGAAATGAATTCTCTTTTCATAGACTCCAAAATTTCCCATCAAGATTTATGGAGAATCAAACAGCACAGCTGGGTGTTATTTAGCACTCCTGGGAAGCTGGACTTTTCTAATCTGTAATTTATAATTTTAAAAGATTTGCCTGTCCATAGTTGATAGTACAGGTATAATCTAAATTTTAGTTCAGAATTTTTACTTTATTTTTTCGCTGCATAGAGACAATCTATGTGTAGGTCTTGGCATCAGTTCCTCCTTATATCTCACATAATCTATTCTCTGGCCTGTGAGTCCTCTAAGCCCATTGGCTCCTAAGAGGGTTTCATATTTGGTTGCTCCCATTTTGAATCTCATCTCTTTTGGTCATGGAATGTGCACTGTACGTTTCTCTTGGACCCTGTGAGACAGCTCTCATGGCTGTTCCCTGCATGAACTCAAGAGAGCTCTTCCTTAGGAATGGCTGCATCTGCATGGGACACTGTGCATAAGAAGAGCGCAAGCCCTGTTGATTACATTTTTCGTTTTTTCACCATGAATGTGGTGTATGGCATGCAAAATACGTTTTCTTTAAACTGAATGCCTTTGCTTTGCCCTTCATTTGGATGTATTCTGCCTATTTTAAAATGCATCCGCTAAATTGACAGCACTCTCATGTTCTTTCATTTTTCATTTCTGTTTCCATTAATGGTAAATGCAGTATTATTTAGACTTCCCATATGATGGTGGGAAAAACAGACTTATGTTTCTCAACATTTTCACGATATTCAAAGAAATTGTAATAGATATAGCTGACCCAATCTACGTGCACTGTGACAAAGATACATATGATCATCTGAATTTGGGATCCAGTCCTGCTCTCAGTCCAATCAGTAGCAACAGGACCAAGACCAGTAAATAATAAATAGGACATTTAATAAAAAGGGCATTACCGGAGACTACAAGTTTGTGAAATAATTTTTGACTATTTATTATTAGAAAGGCATACAAACACCCTGACACTTCTCTGTTTTTGAATAAAAGAACTGAGGAATAAATCCTCAGCAGTTATAAACTAAAGTAGCTCTATCCAAAGTAACTGAAACTGGTATTCTCTGCCAGCTCAGGATGTGGTACTTGTTTTTGCTACAGGAACTACTGTAATTCATTGCTGTGCCACTAATAATTGCAAGAGGAAATTTTAAATTCATGGTGTTTCTTACAAGGATTTTTTTTTTAACACAGATACAACTTTTTTATCATTTTGTATCCTGTTGGAGTTGCAGGTGAACTGTTAACTATATATGCTGCCTTACCATATGTGAAGAAGACAGGAATATTTTCACTGAGACTTCCCAACAAATATAATGTTTCTTTTGACTACTATTACTTCCTTATTGTTATCATGTTCTCCTATATACCACGTAAGTATTATATAACTTTATTAACACTAACAACATAATAATCAATTGTCAGCAATGCTGGCAGCACAGCGTAGCTAAATTTGCTGAACACTTTCCACTATAAAAGCCTGATTTCTGTTGCTCAAAGCTTTGCTTTATTTTAATTGTTTAGACTGAAATTTTCCATCTTGTTATCTGTCTCAAAACATAAGCTTTCTATAAAATTTCAGTGAAAATGCTAACAACATTTCCAAGAACAGAATTAAGTAAAAAATACTTTTTGCTCACATACAGAAATGTCTGTAGTTGTTTCACTGAGAATTTCCAGTGCCTCTCCTGCTTTGAAGCAATGACTTAAAAATTGTCCTGCAAGTTGTGCCAGAGATTTGCCTTCTTTTTAACGCTATTAATATACATTTACATGTGACCTCTGAAAATCACTATTTGAACATGCTTGGGAAAAACTTGTAGCAAAATTCTCCAAGATTCCATCTGCACAGAAATCCCCCTACTCACCCCCAATCTTCTCTGAACAAATGTCAGTCCCTGTTTTACTGTGTTGATGACTTACTATCATTTGCCTCATCCAGCTGTGTCATTGAGCAGTATACAGAAGTGTATTTTCCTTTTACATGGTCTATTGGATTTTTTCATCTAATTTGCTTTCTTTTATTTTTTGATCAAGTATTTCCGCAACTCTACTTCCACATGCTGCGGCAGAGAAGAAAGGTGCTTCATGGAGAAGTGATTGTAGAAAAGGACGATTGAATCAACCCCTGTAACTATGGTGCTTTTAATGGAAAAATGAGGGTAAAAACCCAAAACTTCCTGTGATTTTTTTGAGTCCAAGTTTTAAAACATGGAACAAGAATAAACAACTGTGCATAAAATAACATGGATTGTATTATTTTTACAATTTAACATATCTTCAGACTTACCTTTTCATTCTTGGTTTCACCTTTGATTTTAACTCTTCATTTCTGCAGACAAATTATTTTCTTATTTTCAATAGGTTGAAAAATAGCTTTAACAGATTGAATAGTTGGCTAATGTGCTTTCTATTATGAAACCTGTAGTCATCATCAAGAAAAAGGAGAGTTAACAAGTCGTACTGAAAGTGATTCTTCTGGAAAAAAAAAGCGTAAATTAGGTAATGATGTTTTTCATAGACTAGGTGGCTTAATGTTATCTTTCTTATTTTAATATGTTAAATCCTTCATTTTTATCAACATTTAGTATATCCTGAGCCTCTGAGAAAGTGTCATTAGGAGTAGTTAGTTTAAACTAAAGCTGAGTTCATAATTATGTTGGACTTGAATCGGTCAGCTTTATGTTAAATAATACCTTTACATTATAAGTACTGGCAGCCCATTCAACATTCTTTGAGTTACAGAATCATATCATAGAATTCCAAAAGTATTTCTGAAAAGAGCTGAATTCTTGACTGTCAGTGCAAATTTAGATCTCTCTGTACTTTCATTTGTAGTTTAACAGAAATGTAGAATAGTAGATGTAGTATTTTCTGATTAAAAGTTTGTACTGAGGGGTAGTCTTGATGTGCCTACCTTTCTCTAGCCAGTGACTGAAATAGGACTTGTTTGTTGGGTAAAACTGATTGTCAGCATGGTTCCTATTTTAAGTTCAAATATGCATGCAGAAAAATTATGGCATTATATTTAGAAACTGTAGCTATAGTGAGATATTTCATTTTTTATAATTATCTAAATGGGATAAAATGTATTTGAAATACTTTCTTAAAATAGAAATTGTGCTTTGAATCATCCCATTTTGCAATTTTTATTTCTCCCTCTGTTAATTTTTTATAATGTGATGACCTAATCCTCTTTAACATCTTCAGTAATCTGCAAGAGGTGTCTATCATATATTAATAAAAGTTACAGATGATATTACACTATACAATACTTGAGTGGGAGAAGTCCAGTAGTAGATAGATTAAATATAGACAAGAACGAGATGCAACCTAAGAGTTCCAAAGACAAGGTAAAGTTTTGAGGAAACTTGGATGCTTAGTGAGAGAGAGAAGTTTGAAATGTAGTAATGTGAAGCCTTGGTAGTATAGGCAATGATGTTGCTTCTGGCATCACTAATGTCGAAAGAAGAATGTATATGTAGATGTGCTGTGTCAAGCAGCTGGAAATAAGAATACTGTTAATGTGACTGCTGAGGTTCTCTCTGGAATATTGTACATTCTGGGTACCTCAGAAGTCAAGAGTTGAGTCAATCTTCAGAAGGGTCTGAGAACAAGGACAGAATTGATTGAAGTGAAAAAGAAGTAGGAAAGTTTGAGTCATTAAATATGTGTAGCTTTATGTTATGTGACAAATACACGTAAAGGAAGAATATCAGGAAATAAAAATAAATAAAAATTCAGGAAAATAATTTAAGGAGAAGATCCTATCAGAGAGCTCAGTTAGGTCCTGGAATGATGCCACAAAGCTTATCAATGTGTGTAATTTCTTGGAAGGTTTTAAGTTAGATGTAATGTAATATTGAAAGATAATCTTGCTTTGGCAGGAGTTTGAACTACATGCTTGAATAGGTGGTTTACATTTCTAGCTTCTATGACTCTATAATAATATAACTTTTTTTTTTTTTAATGTAGATATACCTTTTCTGGTGCACCTGATGATTTAATAAAAAGCAAGGATTTACTATATCCCTACCCTCCCAATTCCATTTTGTGCCTTAAATTTGTGATATTTATGCATCTCTGTTACATGTAAATTAGTTCCCTTTTAAATGACAGGTGCACAGGAGACTTGAGATAGAATAATTGTATTTCTGACAATTTGAGAATGTGTAATCTTTGTACATTTTAGAAAAAAATTCATGCAAAGTGCTTTAAGTTATTAAATTACTTTTTTATATAAAGCTGGAATTATTAAAAGTTTCAAATATAAACCACATTAACAGTACTGATTCACAAAATACTTGCTTGTATTACACATGTTCAGACTAGCAGTTGTGTTTGTCCAAAGTGCTTAGTATACTGTGTTATAAACTTTGCTTGCATTTTAGTCTGTTAGAGCATCAAGGCAGCTCTTAGAAATATTTCTCAGTTAGCAAGCAGAAGAATTTAATGAAATATGAGTAAATAAGATTAGATTATGTTACTTGTCTCTTTTTTACTGTCAGGGCAGCTCACTGAAGACCATGGCTATCAATTTATTGAAAATGCATTGGATACTTTAAGGATCTGATTTTGAAATCCTTTATTGGATGAGTGTTTCCCACAGATACTATTCCTGTAATCATAAAATGAATACCTGAGCTATAATATTGTATTACTGATGTTGCATTTGTTCTCAGTGTGGTTTAAGGACATTATCATATGGAATTCAAAGAGCCATTTTTATATCCTTTTGTACTTGTGACATGAAAAAAATACAGCACTGTTCATTATTATTATAATATATATATAATATTAATATATATATATAATATTAATATATATAATAATATATATTATTGTTCTTGGATTTTTATAAAGCAACAGTGTACAAGGTAATGATACAACTTTTAAAGTGATTTACAGTTGCAGTAGAGTCTTGCTAAATGACATTTGAATAAAACTACAGCTAACAATGATGTACAGTATTACATTCAATGGTACATAGACCAGAGAGATTATCCTGTAGATTAGTTTATGTGATATGTACTTCACAAAAAAAAAAAATTGTGTTCTTTTCTTCCTTTTCAACCGAAGTCTTTCACTGAAGCCTCAATATCTACCTTTTGATTTTAAACCTCATTAAATATCTTCTGTAGGATAGTGAGAATTGCAGGTAAAATCCTGGCTAATCAGATTTTGCCAATGACTTAAGATGGGCCAGGATTTATGCTATGTAGTTTACTTAAACTTCAGCATACAGTAGTGAAATATTGACTTGTTCTAAGCAATGTACCTAAAAAAAAGTATGATATTTTTCATATGGTGCTCTCCTTCCAACTTATATTTGATGCCTTTCTTCATCTTTGTATTCATCTCTGCAATATTCCTAATTATTTTAAGCATTGAAAACTTCCTGTTTAGGAAAGATCAGGAGCATATTCAAGCATCAGCCTCTAATGTTTTGATGTAGTCTTTAACAAATCGTTTATATCAAAGTGATTCTTAATTGTGCTATATATGCCTTCTTGAATGAATTAATATAGATTATGACCTTACAAAGTTGATGACAATACATAGGAATAGGCATTTGGAAGGAAATTCCTAGTCATCAGGTGACATTTTTTACTGTTGATGGTAACACTGAAAGCAGTTGGATTTCTTAGGGTTGGTCGTCTTTTTTTTTTCCCTTTGCCCCACTGTTCCCACTGGAAAAGGCTGTTACAAATCAGATAAGGTGAATCACCTCATTTCACAGCTGTGCCTGGAATGTCTAAAGGCCAAATCCTGGCATCAGGGCATGGCTGATACAAAGGGGTGTGAGACTGAGAAACCCCATCCTCCACATCAGCTGCCAAAGAGGGTCAATGAGGCCATTGTGAACAACAGTTGATATGCATCATATCTCTCACTGCTCACTACACAGGATTTGAGAAGAGAGGCAGCTGAACATACCCTCATACCCTCTGCGTGAGGAACTGAGCTGATCAGCTAGTAGGATCTCTGTGCACAAAGGGTATGTTGCATAAATGGGTTTTTTGCTCTACGGGGCTGTCTTATTAGTACCTATAAGCATATATTTCCTGAAATAATGGTATGCCAAGATAGCTATGTCACACTGCTCTCAAAATTAACAGCCTTGGAGAAATTGTGCAGTATGCTGCGTCTCCTAATTCCCAGTAAGCAACATTAATAACACTTAGCCAGGTTCATGTTAATGAACAGATTGCAATGCATAGTTAACAAGGGATTGCATGGAAACTTTTTTTTATGACCAAAGTGAACCTACCTTTTCTTATCCAGGAATAAATATGTTCATTTTAAATCTAGGTGTAGCTACAGCTCTGACTGGTACTTGCACTCTTCACAGTAGGTTGCCTTAGTGGATATTTGGATATTTCTGTGATTATTAAATACATTACAATGAAAATAAATTACAACCATTTCAATAAATTACAAGTTAAAGTAGATTCTATATTAGCAATATTTATGAATTGAGTTCTAAATTAATTTGAGTTCTAAATAAAAAGAAGGAAAATTATACAAATAAATTTTCTGCACCATACAGGAGGGCTTCATAAATCATAATTTCCAAGCAGGCAAACTGGCTGCAGTTGTATATAAAGGATTGGTTAAATATGTTTTTGAACAAAAACATTGAAAGCTTTTCTGAAAGTTAAGTTTTGATCATAATTTTTTGTTTTAAAATGTGCTCAGAGATACTGTATTATTTATTATCAAACATTTACAATTTAAATTCATGCTGAACTTTTTGTAGATGATTTAGTGTAGCCCATTAAAATGTTACTCTGTTATCATGGCAGCTTAAGAAACAAATGTCTTAGATTTCTGCAAAGCTCTTACTCTGTTACCTTGCTCAGACAGATTTCAACATTGCTAGTGCATACTAAGCTTTACAAGGCCATGCAAGTGGCACATTAACATTTGGCACATAGAGCTCTTCAGACTTGCTTTCATGACCGCACTCCTTAATAGTATATGGTGCTATTGGTACAGGCATTGAAGTATCTGGTATTGTAGGTAGTTGATAGCTTTATGGTGGTCCTGGGTTTATAGACGTTAATAAGTGACTGATCCTTTTGAATTCTCAGATTCAGACGACCTAATCTTGTGAATTCTTAGGTCACAATAGTCAGTAATACTGACTAAAAAGTGAACTGTAGCAGTGGCTGTAGCAAGATAAACTGTGGAGAACCTGCTTGCTGGATAACTCTAGCTCTGTTATGGGAACTTGCTATTGTGATCAGGCCTGCAACTGGTAGTGGTTTTGGAGCGTCTAAAATGTTTAATACTTTCTGTGTCATGTTGTATCAACTGAAACATGTTATTCTTTTATTCACAGTTCTCTTGCTTCTCTGTTCAGTTTTGAATGTATTTTATGTCATTTCAGTTGGTGGCTTTGTAAAAGTGTAAGTACAGAAAAATTTATCCAAGTGTATCATGTACAGAAATGTACGTAAGGATTCTTAATAATGTAAGTGCACTGCAGCTGCTCATTAATGTATTTGTTGTTTTTTCTCAAATGCATTATCATAAGCAGTTTATACAGACAGAAATCACACAAAATGCTATTTTTAATAACTTATTTGTTTGCAAAGCTTAAAAGATTTGTTGAGCTATAGATTCAGATACATGTTTTAGATATTGTTAATACTATAGCACTGTAGAAATTCATCATCAATTAAAAGACATGTTCTAAACTGTGTTCTATTTGATTTTTTTGTAGCATGTAGAAATCAGTCCATAACTGTTAGGAGTATTACACCAGATTGGTACCTGTCTACAAATATTATATTTTTTCATTTAGGGTTATTTCACAATTAATCTTTAGATTCAAACTATGATGTATTTACTATTAGTCAGTCTTCCTTTTTACATTTCCTTAAAATATATTCCATTAAAAAAGAGGTACGTGTTAGTAGTAATATAGGAAAAATTACCGAGAATGTATAGCATCTGTTGACATATATGAGGACAATCCATGATAATGGTCCTGAAATAGGTATTGCAATAGTGGATATTTCAGTGTTCTGGAACAAAACTTTTTGTGGTATTAACAACAAAAGGGGGAAAGCAGTGAACATCCTCTGACTGTCCATTGCTGGGTTACTAACAATGACATTGCAGCTTGCGGATTTTGTTGCCATGACAGTAAAATAAAGTGATATGTGAGCATTCACACCTACTGCTTTTGAATTAGGAATCAAGTGGTTGTAACACTGAGGAGCTTAACTGCATATAAATGCTAAATCCTGTTAGTCAGCTGTATTATAATGGAGAGTAAGATCTGCTAATCTGAAAGTTGCAGAAGTAGTCTTCTGATCTGAATATACAGAACAGGATTCATTTGCTCTGGCCCTCTACCACAGTTAAATCATTCTGATTTCTATAGAAGTTAATGGAAGAATGACCACTGATTCCAACAGGAGCAGGATGGGACATAACCATTCCAGTATTCTGTTCTGTGTAAATCTGGATTTACCAGGAAAAAGGTAAACTGTAACCTCCTTGTTAGCACTGTCTGGTGCAGAGTGAGGCTGCACCTGTCACTGTTCCTTGAGGAACGGGCCAAATGGCCAGAAAATCACCAGCATAACACCTCTATTGAATTATGCTAATCTGAATTCAGCAGAGTCATAGAAATTTGCTTTACATGTCTGCAGAAGTATCTTTTATTTCTGAAATTAATCTAGGCCCAATGACACATCTCATTAAATATAGGCAGGGTAGATCAGGCCTCGCAGCTGCTTTGACATTCCTGGCTAGGAATGCTGCTGTCACTGAGCAGCTCTGATTTTTGTATGTAGTCTCTTGGTGGTCTATACTCATAGTACTCTCATAAAATGGCACTTTGCCTGCTCTTAAGTGACCGTTCCAGATTCAGTAGAACAAATTGCAAATGACAAGCAAGAAAAGATTCAGATGGGCATACTACTTTACACTCCAAGCACTCTCCTGTGCTCTGCAGAGAATCCTGGGTGTGTAGTCAAATTTATGTGCCTCTTAATTTATTACATATTGCATAGTATAGTAGAACAGACCTTCAACTAATGAAGGAAAGAAACAAATGTGGGTACCTAAGGCTGCAAATTACAATTTATCTTGTAAATTAAGTCTAGGAAGACCATTAAGATTGAGATACACTCAGTGACAAAACAGAACTGTGGGTCTTGTGACACACTTTCAGCCAGCTGAAAGCAAATATAACATTACTCCAATTTGCATTCAAAGGAAGGTGATATTGTTGAGAATAAAACTTGTCTGAAATTCTTGTCAGAAGGGGTCTTTTGCAGTGATCGTCTCTGATGGGCTCAGTTGATTTAGCTCTTGAATCTCCACACCATATCCAATAAACTCTACAGACAGGGTCTGTCTCTTTAAAAAAGATTATCTTGGAAAAATTTCCTCTAGAGGTTCCTAAATAGAAAATCTATCTAGTATTTCATAAGATATAAGCCCTCTTTTGAACATTTTCATACTCTATAAATTCTAAGCAGAAATAATTTAAATCAGATGTGTATGTTCTCTGTGCTTACTAAAATAATACAGTGCTTCAAAAGCATTTGGAAATCTGGAGAGCAATGCCCAGGTAGTAAATGTGCTGTTACTGAATCTTTAGAAAGTTGGTAATATCTTAGGGTTAGCAGGAAGGAAGCAGAGGCACTGACTCTTTCTCAGATGGAACGAGTAGCTCAAATTTCAGTACTGCCTGTTCATCTCTTTTTGTTCCATAAGCAGTGTCTGCTGTTGTCTATTGTATTATAAATTACACTGTGTTCCTAGTTGATACCTCATTTTTTTGTAAAAAATCAATAGGCAAAAGTCATTAGTTACCGACAGAAATTTGTTACTGTCATGTGCAACTCAGCTCAGAAAAAAATGAGGGCATGGTTTCTGAATTTATCAACTATTTTTAATGGAAGGATAGTCTCATCTTATGAGCCACATTAGACAGTGCTGCCATGATATTTTTCATTTGTCATGAAACCAAAATTAAGCTACTTTTTGAATGATTATTGATTACTGTTATTTTCCCACAATTGTTTTTGTTATGCGAGAATGAGCATATGGTTTAGAAGATATTCTCAGTTGTCTCAGAGCCCTGCTAGTCTACAGATCAGCAGTAGTCCACAGTCCGCACCTGGAAAAACACTACATCATGGTATCCCTGAATTGGTGCAGCTGCTATATTCTTTAGAAGAAACTTAATTATCCCAATAATTTGCCTCCTGAATAATGTCTGTTATGTGTTAAGAGGTTTAGGGAGGGGTCTTTTTATTGTTTTTTATCCCTGTATAGTTACTTACAAGCTAATTATGACACTACCTACTGAATCTGAAGTTACTCAGCTTTTGCAGTTGGCATGTATGAGTTCCTTGAGTTTACGTTAGGTTTATAGCCCACTTTCTTGATCATTACCTTTGACTCTTAGCTGCAAATGTTTGTGGTAAAGATACAGTGATTTCACCTTCTGTCTGAAGTGAAAATTACACTTCAGGTATCTTTCTCAATGCATTCTATATTTAAGCATGTTTTCCTTTTTATCTTGCTTCCTTCTGATCTGTGCAGGCTACTAATGGAGACTGAACAATCACAAGGTCTATCGTAAATGTCAAGTTTTTGTTAGTTCTATTGTTTCAATCCCCGACTGCTTTCAACACTTGATGCTTTTCAACGATATAATCCTTGTGCTGTTCACTAGCACTACATTCAGTCACTTTCCTATTGTTTGCAAAATTTCTTTCCCATCCTAGAGCAAGACTGTCCCCCATTCAATATTCCCATTCTCAGAGTCATCGCTGTCTCTCGCTCCTTAGCGCTGACTGCCTGAATGCATTAGAAGGCAGTATCCTGTTTCCAGCGTGCAGAAGAGAGTCAGCAGAGAACAATTGAGCTAACATTCTGTGTTAGTTGAAGAGCAGGTGACTTTATCCATGTGCTGAGGATAGGATGTAGGATATACATTTAGGACACAGAAAAGAAGACTCTGTGTGCGTTACAGTCCGCTCCTGGATGGCTGCTGTGCTTGTGACTGTTACAAGCTTGCTAGTTAGCCCATGGTATTGAGAAGATACATGAAACGTGTTTCACTGACAGGTGGTGTAATTTATATATGTGTTCTCTTTTTCATCTCAGGGCACACTATGTGTCAGTAATTGCACTATTTGTAGGTGCTCCTTTTTTACATGTTAAAAGAATTAACACCTTCCTCCAATATTTTAATGCAGCTTAGTTCTGAGGTGTCGAGAGCTTCCTAGAAGAGAGAACTCCTTAGACAGATCTGATTCCATCTTGAGAGCCTGAACATTTCAAGCAGCACAGGTAAATCTGTTCAGGATTTTGGGTGCCCCTTTGTAAATAGTTCTGATAGCTAATTTGCTTCTCTCTCCCATCTTTCTGATCTCAGCTGTTCTAGCATAACCTATATCTTCTAATTCATTCTGTGCTATGAATTCTTATTGCATGAAATAAAGTGTGTATGAAATAGAAACAGCAGATAGGGAGATGGGCCAACATGCTTGAAGTACTGAACAAATCCTTCCTCAGCTGCAATCTTTTTTGGCAATCACGGGAGGAGTGTCAGTCTGACAATTCTGAGGACTAGCAAAAGGGTTGGTCACTAACAGTTCACTTAAAGTTTCCTAACTGTTAAGCTATCAGAGTCTGAAGCTACTAGGTTCTGTTGATTCTACCAGAGTAGAATCTACTCAGGGACGGGGGGGGGGGGGGTTGTAAGTGCTTGCTGAGAAGCCAGTCACATGCCCTCTTTTCCAAGGGATGCTGGGCTGATCTTTCTGCCCGAAAATGACTACAGGTACTTCGCTTTGGAGGTGATGCTTAAACCTTCAAGGTATCTTGTATTAATGTTGAGATTTCTACTTTTCAAGCAGCTTTAACCTTTCTGTTTGGTTATAGTCCCATTGCAGTCCCATAGGCTGCCTCCAGTGATGATATTTCTTCAGTGTATATTTCGTATTTCCCTGGGAGGCTGTGACTGTTGTACACAGAACTATTAAGAACCCAGATGACATTTTCTACTATTTCATCGATTGAGGAAGAGTATTACCCTCATTTTGATAATATTAAGTATGGTTCTTTTTTTTAATCAAGGAATGCTTTCAAAGCCGTGGGATCTGCAACGAATACTGGAAACCTTATATTGGAGGAAGGGGTTAAATTGCATTTTCCTCATTTTATTAGTAAGTCTAAGACCTGTAATAGGTGCACATTGAATGAGAAAATCAGGTATGCTTCAAAATCAGCTGCAATCAAGCTGTTGTTACAGTATTTCTCTCTCAGAAACCACAAGAAGAGAATTACTGGTCTCATAATGATGTTAAATGCCCTCAGAACACTACCCAGGCTAACCAGTATTGTTTCCCATTGCAGCTCCTCTTCCATGGGGAATTGAGGAATAATTATCATGTAAGTACACTGAGCTCTGAATAGCAATTATTCTTTAGGTGATCAAGAGATCAGGATTTTAGATTTCACAGCCAGAGGGGTTTGGAGTTCACAGTTGGTCTAGAGATTCAGATGATGGTACCAGATCCTCTTCTACTGTGACTCAGTTACACCGATTTACACAAACTCGAGGCCTTGGCTCTTGGAAGAGCTCTTTTAAGAAGTAAGAGTTCAAAAATTGGAATATTTCGTCCATGGGAAGTGCTGATATTTTTCTTTTTGAGTTTGGACAAATACTAGAAATACCAGCATTTCTTTTCAGAACAAGTTTAGAGAAACATGTCTGGAAATACTGAGTAAAACTGTAAATAGAGTTTCAGAACAAAATCATTCTGAATCAATTCTAGATTAAAACTTTTTCTAAATAGTCTCATTCTACGAAAATGGAATTTTCTGTCAAAATTAAATGATTTACATAGGAGATTCCTGATTAGCTCAGCCTCCAAGCCCCGAGACTGTGAATCTGAATGTAGGCAGCAGCAGATTGGAAGAAGATAAATGAAGAGCCGTATTACCTCTGCCAGCTGTGAGCAGGCTGATAGAGGCTTCTGTTCGGAGACAGCTGCTGTGCAGATTGCAGCCCTGGCAGAATGGGGTCAGTAGGTGGAGAGACTGCAGGCTGCCAGGGGGAGGCTTTAGAGATACCAGCTGAAAGAAGCTGTGGAAGGAACAACATAGAGTGAAGCCTGCCAAGCTGGGAAAGTAGGAAGTGGCCACAGGGAGCAAAGGACAGAAAGGAACAGTTCTCCATTGCTTAATGCATGGTCATTAAATCTATAGGAAAGATTTTCTGGGTCTTCTGCCTTGCAAAAAAGGAGACAATGTTCATGGAGGAGGAAGCAAAGGTGTAATTAATCCCAGACTTGAGAATGTCTCAGAAATGCAGTGTCATTCAGTGTGATTCAACTGTGTTAATTTTGCTCTACTTTATCACTTACGCAATGACATCTTTTATCCCAAATTAATCTATTCCAATTGCCCAATATAAGCAATGGAATGGAAACATCTGACATATCACATTGCTGCGGGATGAAATTGTCTTCTATTTTTCTGCTGATGCTTTGACTTGGAATGTGGAGAACAGTGGCAGGAGCTTGAACTGGGAACCAGGTAACTCCTTTTGTTGGCAGGTGTGCCTGCATTTGTACTGGATACCACCAAAGGAGTATTTGGTTTATTCTGTGCAATTTGCCAAGAGGTTAACCCTGATTTTCCTCAGCTCTGTAGTGTGAAAATTCATAAGGTCCATCTGAAACATCTACATAGCCATTTCTGTGAAACCTCTGGAAATCCCCAAAGTAGCCAGTTTTGCTAGCAATAGAGCAGTTTGAAATCCATCTCTGCTCAGGTGATCTATTTCACAGGAGAAAGGAGTCTGGAGGATCAATGTTTGCCTTCAAACTCAGCTAGACTCCAAATCCCCTCTGTCATAGGGAGAAGACCTTTGAAGGAAACCCAGGCAATGTCATGAATCCAGGCTCTTGCCTTGGTTCATCACTATAAGCTGAAACTTTCAATCTGGAAATGGAGATGGAGATAAGATAATTCCACTTCTAACAGCTCACCCTTCTCATTCTTCACCATTACGCCCTCTGGAAAGTGCAGCAAGTTGAAGGAACCATGTTTTGTTCTCAAAAGCTTACAAAGTCTTCATTTTGAAACAGACAAGAAATGGGATGAAAAAACAAAGGATGAATTGACATTGACATGACATGATTGACGTGGGAATTGACATGACATTGACATGATTGGATGTGGGATTTAACAACAGTATACAGTAAAAACAAACTACTTTCAAAATATGAATGCTTATCATACATCTGAGGGAAACTGAGAAGATGTCTGTGTTTCTCAAATTTTTCTGATGCTTAAAGTGGGCCAGATGGTCATTTGGTAGGAATTAGTTTAGTGCCATGAAAGCTAAGTTGCTGGTTTATACAACATAGCCCTTTATGTGTATATAAAATATGCCACATGTATTTTTCTTTTCTATATTGTTTAAGTTTTCTAAATTAAATTTCTCTAGATTATTCTTTGGAAGACTGAAAAGATTTCAGCAGCTTTCTCATTTCATTGTATTAGGCCTTACATGGGTTTAAGACTATGCTGAAAACTTGATTTTTTTTCTCTCCATTATGTGTGAGCCTCTTCTGACACAGAACATTATATTGTTTTCACAAAGAATTGATGCTGTTTATTGGACATAAAATGAAAGGGTGCATTAAAAACAATGATGATAATGATAATTCATCTTCAGACAAATAGCTTTTCTGACAGAAAACAATACAATGAGTTATTGACATAAGTATCAATTGATGCTTTTTAAATGCTTTAATTGCACAATACTTCAGAATATGGTAATGCAGAGTTAATTTGGGCTAACAGAAGATATGATTCACAGTCAAGATATAAGCTGTGACTTGACAAGAGGTTTAATAGCTGCCTTAGGCAGATCAGAGTGTGTGATAATGAGAATCTAGGAGGAAAACATATCGTAGAACTGACCTTCAGAGTTTGCCAGTGTAACTGGTATCAGTGAATAGGTAGTAATGTTCCTTCTGTAAGACGAAGAGGCAGAAGTGGTCATTCTTGATAGCACTGACTGCTCCAAGCTTCTGAGCTAATTACAAAGTACTTTTTGGAAGGAAATATATGCATTCGTATTTATTCATATATTTATACATACACACTCACACTCATATATAAGTATGAAATCTATTTTGTGGAGTACAGTTTAGTGAAATGCATTTCAGCATGTCAGAGAAGTAGATCTATGATAAAGTCTTCACCAATTTATTGTGCTTCATTGTTTGCTTATGTCCCCTGCCAAGTCCTTTCTGGGAAGCTGTAAAAAGAAAATTATTTGCTGGCTGAGGATTGGACTTGACTCTGTTCCCTTATTGCTACTGTACTCTTCTCTGCAGGGGATCATTTTACATTTTCTTAATTGCAGAGACAGCTTGTGGTGTTGGCAGTGGTTGTACTGAGAAATGGATTTTAATGAAGTGCAGTTCTCTTACTCCACTGGAACTTAGGCAATCACAAGCTGAATGATAGTGTCCTGTCAAGATAATGCTGTCAACTGTGTCACCAAGAGAAAAGATTTATTTGGGACCCATGCATTTTATAGCAAGATTGTGCTCTAAAAATGTCTTGCCATATTGCCTTATGTTTACTTGCATTATTCTGTTTGACAATATTGTTACCTGAAAGTAAAATGAAAGGGAAGTTACTGAGTGAACTCTAAGGTGAGATTCATCTCATCTAACTTTAAATTTCTACGCTGCAGATGTTTACAACTGAGCTGGTCACCCAAGGCTCCTTTTAAAGTCAAGAGAGAAAAATAGGTACTTTCAGGGCTCAGTTTGGTTAACCTATTGTAGACGTCTAATTTGGGTTGAGGTGAATCACACTCTAGCCTCTTTGACTATTAAGATAGCATACTGTAGCTGGCTCTGCAAGTATTATTGCCACAGGTACACTGATAAAGGCCTCCTGAATCCATGCTGTTCGTAGGCAACCTCATGTAGAGAAGACTGGTTATATCTCTATTGCATAGCACCTTTACTTGCAGATACTCTCCAAAATAGATCACTCTCCAAGAGTTCTGAATTCCACTTGGGAGAAATGGAGGAAAACACTGCAAATGATCTCTCAAAGTGGGAAATCAGTCCCATATTTTTGAACGTTCTGTCTACCAGAAGGTTCAAAGTCCTGTGTCTCTTAGCCTGGCTTCCTAAGGAATGATACATATGTGACTGTACTTTCTGTTGGTGCCTGTTCCTGCCCCTTCTACAATAGCTTTTGAAACCAGTTGTGAATTTAGCAACATTTAAAAGAGGTGGTAATGTTTCAAAGACTTTATATTTCTAGAAGTTTTCTTTTTTTTTTTTTCAAAATTGGCGTTTGAATAGAGAAGAGCAAGATGAGTGTTACCAGAAGAGAAAGGCTGTAGCATCAGCTCAGTGGTTGTCTGTTCTGTTTTGACTTGCTGTTGGTTGAATTGGGAGGCACATGTTGGCTGCCCTACCAGCACTAACAGGCTTGAACAAGCCACTGAGCCACTGCCTCTGTCTAGCTGAAAGAAAGCAAGAATTTCAGGAACATGAGAGCAGAACCTAAGGCCACTGAGGCAGAAAGACAAGAGAGAATACCTTGGTCTGCGGCAAAATGGTGGGTTTTCAGGTGCAGGATAAAAATTCACAGGAATCAAGGCTAAGACTGACTGTTAATCAAATGTTACTCCTAATCACCCATAATGTTGTAAATCCCATTCCAAAGCCAAAGGAGGACCAGAAATATACCAAGAAGTAAGATTGACATGCTGCTCATAAACTAGAGCAAGCAACTGACTTGCCTTCACCTGCAGCGTCTTTTTCTGTAGTCCCCAGTTTCCTACTGTGAAACCCTCTTGGCACCCCCCTGAAACACTTACAAGTCTGAAGAAAATGAACTCCATCTGCTAGTCTGTTTAGGTGACTGAAAAGAGGTCATCTATGCTGCCTGAGTATTCTCCAAATTCTACACTTGATGAATCTACTTAAACATCTTGTGAGAGCAAAAGGTATAGAAAGGCTGTTCCTCCAAGCAATTTATCACATGAACTATAGAAAGATCAACAGTGGAAACTTTGTGAATGTACAACACAAATTTTGTTTTGAACGGCATTAAACAGAACCCAGGCTGAAACTTCTATAGGAAACAGAAAAAGTGTTTCTGTTGAGGGAATGGTGTTCTGCAGTAACTGCACCACCACAGTCTGCCCGAAACTTGCTGTCTCAAGGCTTGAAGCATCCAACAGCAGTCATCAAGTGGTATATGACACAAGAAGATTCATTTTGGGAAGCAACCCCTCATGCTGCTTTTGAGATTGTATCTTAAATTTAAGATCTATGTTTCTGTTTTGTGTGTTGTAGTGTTTTGGGGGTTGATCAAGAAGAGCTCTGAGCCAGAGCACATAACTAAGATGTGTGTCTGTTAAGCAAACTAATATATGGGTGAGAAGAACTTCGAGGAAAGGAGAAGAATTGTGTGTCCCACTTGTCAGGCTGCTTATAGCCAACCTGAATGACTGCTTAAAATCAGGATGTGCCTGTCAATACCCTGGCTAGTAACTTAAACTTCTTCAGTTCTTGAGTTAGTCTTCTTTGATGAGTGTTCAGAGCATCTCATGGGCATTAGTCCCTGAAATGCTCTATTCATTCCCTAGACTGCTCTGCTCAGTCCTTACCCTCTGTTCCTTCCTATCCACTGACTTCTCATCTGTTCTGCTTGAATCTTCATGATTCAGATATATCTCTTTTTCCCTATTTGTTTCTGGAAGGAACTAAAACTGCTTTTTTTTCCAGATGTTCCTTTTGTTTCTAGATATTTCTTTTGTTACTGAGAAATCACCACACTGGAGTAAGAAGAAACCTCACGAGAGACTACTTTCTGTTATACCTTTATGTAGATTAGTCTTTCTAGGAGTACAAAAAAGCTTTGGGTCATTCGAGCTTTATCATTATATTTTTTCTGTATGATCTGTTGCTTTTCATTGTGTTTTAAGAATTTTCAGTATCTCTTTTTAACACCAATTGCTACATAATCAGGTAGCATCTTTTTGTTAAATAACAGATAGTAATCCCAGTTCCACAAGTACTGCTCTGTAATTTGTTAGCGCTTTACTCACTAGGCTTTTCAAGCGTCTTTTTGACAATTTCAATGCTGTTTTCCAGGTAGGCTTTAGACTGTGGCTTATACTCTTTTGAAAAGCTCCCAGAATTATCATAATCATGTGGTAGTGTATATTTATCATTACCGTAGTTGGTATGTGGAGGCCAATATATAAACATGAGATTGTGTCTTGCATTGTCACAGTGCTATTTCTAAGTAGTGGGAATAATCATCCAGATGCAGTATATATATTTTTAGCATAAATAAGTTCATTTCATGCTATATTGAACACTATGCATAAAACATGAGACTCTTCTTTATGCTTTTAACAGCAACAATATTTTCTGTTATTTTATTTCTGTCCTTTGTCTGCTTGCTCTGAATTAGGCTTTTTGTTTGCTAATTCTAGGCTTTTTGTCCTTCATTCTTTTTACCTGTGCTTTTGCTTTCTATCTTCATGGGTCCTTTTCTTTTACTTTTTAATGAGACTGGGTATATGACCTGTTTTCCACCTTAGAACAGATGCAGCAGTCCATTCCATAAAAATGAATTTTCAAGATGATATTGCCCTTTTACATGAAGCTCTCAAACATCCACCATAGCAATCATTCTGTTTGAGCCCAGCATGTCAGTCAACAGTACCAAGTTTTTCCTTTGAGATCTCAGATCAGCTCAAGTGTCAATATCGAACTTACCCAAACTTATACTTAATAAGGGTTCCAGTTGTATTATGTGTGATATTCTCCTCATATGATTCCCTTTTGAAAAATTCTTTTTCACTGTATGGAGTATGATTGACTTCTTGTTCTTTTATAGATATGCTAAGTCCTGATCTGCAAGTTTTTACAAAATGTTTTTGCTTCCAAATAATACAGTTCTGGCCAAAGTCTGGATGCCGATGATGTTAAAAAAACCACACACCTTAAGTGATTTTTAAGGTTACTTCCAGCACACTGACTCTGATTGTGTTTTTCAGTCTTCGGGCTGCAGAAATCTTGGAAGTCCTTAATCTTGCTTTGTCTTTGCGTGTTTCTATCACTTATGGTTTGGTTTTTACTCTACTGCAATATTGTCTTCTGCTCCCTCTAACTCTTGCAATCAGGTCTGGTTCTGTTTTGCTGCTGATAAATAATCTCTGCTTTTTTTCAGCTTAAATCAGTACTGTTGATTAGATCTTTTTTTCTGTGATTTTGATATTTAATCTCCATTACAATTTGCTCTGACACAGTGATTACAATAAGAGTATATGATGTATTCTGAGTTAAGACAAGTTTCAAATCTGCTGTACATGGCTCAGAAGTTTCTCCTTCTAACTGGTTTCTCATGTAAAACTGATGTCTTTCAAGAGTACTTTTTTTCCCTAGATATGAAATACAGTTTCAGTGTCTTTAGTGCTGTCTGATCATTGGCTCAGACTTCAGCACTTACAACACTTACCTGTGCAAACCTAACTAGAGAAAAATCTAGTGCCTCTTTCCCAGCAATATTTAAAAAAAATACCTGCCTCTTTCTTTCCTGCCATCTTTCTTTCCTGTTGCCTTTCCAGAAAACATAATGGTTAAAGTTTTTTCCAGTTGTCTTGATACATTTCTGGAAAATTTCAGCTTTCCTGTAGTTTGTATCTGCCTCTTCATGAAATGCCTTGTTTACTACTACTTGCTTTTTCTAGAGCAGTCTCTCTGTTTTTCAGCCTACTTTTGTCTATTCTTTCGCTCTGTACATCATGGATATTCTTTGGTTTGGGAGCTTCTGAAGAATTTTGATTTACAGCTTTTAGGCCATTATTATAAGAAAAGGTAAGAATAAAGATAATGTGAAGAAATAGTAGATGAAAAAAAGGAGAGGAAATTTATTCACTTGATCAGGTAAGTCAGAAATACTTTACGGAACTGTTCGGAAAACCAAGAACAGTAATATAGATCTCTATACTAGCAAAAGCGTAGGCAATTATTTTAGCTATTAACAATTAGAAGTAATACACACATTAGCTGTAAAACATAGACCTTTCTCAGAAAGTCATAGCCAGTTGTTTGTAAAAATATCAGTGGGAAGGAAAAAAAAAAGCAGTAAAGCTGAGCAGTAAGATGAAGAGGATCTGTGTGTCTGGGGACTGATGCTTCTTAAATTCGGGGGGGAGGGGGGATGGATACATGTGTGAAAGAGCCACAAGACTCACATTAACTCAAGAAAAATTGCACTGATACAACAATAGCCCCCCAAATGTGCTCTTCTATATTTGCAGAATGAACCTGACTAGTCACTACTGTGGTGTTAGCAGCAATAAATAACTACTGGAAAGGCTGTTACTGAAAGCCCTGAGACAATAGAGATGAAAGAGACTAACTATTATTTTCCCTGTTCAGAATCACAGCTATTTTGAATGTTGTACCATGTTGAACAGGAGGGAAGAGGACCTACTCAAAGCTCTGCAGGCACAACTGACAGCAGGAGATGAAGCAATTTAATGATGTGAAAGACAGCCTCTACAGATGAAATATGGAGGATAACATGTCTGGAAGGAGGGATGTTTTGCATTTTTCTTTTTCAAATAGCTGACAACGATAACAGCTGCAGGAGGTACCGGAGGCTGAATGAGACTGGGAGAGATGGGTTTATCAGCAAATGACAGTAAATAAGAACAGTAACTTGAAATGTCTCTGGGCCCCGGGTGGCTCTAAGAATAGCAAAGTGGGACAACAAAAGCAAGAGTGCGCTTTAGAAAAAAAGTACACCTGGCCACATCTGAACCCCTTTTCAACTGATAGATCAATGCACAAAGCAAAGATATGTTGCATCTTTTATGTGGCCATGCTGTTCTATAAAAACCAGAACAAATAGTTTTTGTTTATCAGCCTTCTAGTCAAGCCCCATTTTTCAAACAACAATCTTCTCATGTCTCTTTCCTCAGCCTGCTGCCTCACTGAGATGCAGGACTGGGCCTTCCCTGCACACTGAGGGGCTGTGCCAGTTCACAGTGGGGAGTCTGTGGCTCAGAAGTGACTTTTGTTGTTGAAAAGCATTTATTTTTTGAGTATAAGGGGCAAAAATTGGTTTCATCAAGCCAGTGAAACCCAGGCACCACAATTCTGCAAAGCTGGCAACAACTTTTGGTGAAGTTTGAATTTACAGACTTTGTAAACAGACCTAGATTTGGATCTCACACTTTGGGTAAATAGCCCTCTCTTCCCCTGGATAAACACCATTGCAATTGTATTTTCCTACTTGTTTGCTTTGTAAAGCTGGATTTTGTCAAGGGAAAGAAGAATGTGTTAGGTGTCCTGAAAAGCACCTAATAAACAGCGCTCTGAATCAAGGATGGGTTCTTCCTTGTTTTCTGCCACTGGCAATCTGAGAAAAAGCTTGGGTCAGTGTACTGTAGGTCAAGGATTTTTGTTCTGACTCTACGGGCATAAGTTTTTAAACCTTTCCTGTTTAGTGTGTTACTTATTTTTGTGTTCGTATCATTGTGTTGGTAGGGCTTCCTTTCTTCATTTTGCTTTACTGGAGATTATTTTGAGGGGCAGTAACAACAGGATAATTGGCAGCAGCATGCAGATATGACCTCTGATAGGAAATCCCACTTCTTGTTGTAGTTATCATGACTTGTTCAATTCTGAAAATCTTGCCCTGCACCTTGAAATACATAAAATCTTTAGTTGAGACCCCCTAACATCACTGATAGCCTTTCTCCATGCAGACCTGGGTCAAGACATGAATAGTCTTTCTGATACTCCCTCCTCTGCCTGATTGTGTCACTGAAAATGAAATGTGACAGTCAAGTTTGTCAGTGACAAGGTGGATAGTTAGTCTTCCCTCTGCTCCCAATACTTTTAGTGTTAGGAGCACTGAGTTTGGCAGAGCTACTTGGTTTGCTCATTTCCTTTACTGTGAGCCAACATTCCCAGTAGTGTCAGGACAATTTTAGAAGCAAGATGTACTCATCTGAACATCATCTATGAAGAGATGAACAGGTGCTTATAGCTGAGCTTTCAAGTCTATATATTCACCCTGATGTCTTTTTTTCTGTCTGAAATAGAGCAATTTTTGAATACTGGTGTTTAGTGAATCCCCACATTTCAGGAAACGTTCTGCTTCAGAATCTATTCATTTGGGGAAAAATGAAACAGCAGAGAAGACAGGAACACATGCAGTATGTGGGGTAACTGAAATAGGTGAAATAATTGTTCAGCAATATCCGGAATGCCTTCTAGCATGATAATGGTCCATCTCAAGACTGCTAACTCAGCAGATTTTAACTTTTCTGTACTTTGCTACATTGAATGATTTCAAATTATATCTAGGGAAGGAGTAGGGCTGAGTATCCCCTCGTGTAAAAAAGAGATAGGGAAAGGTTATGGGGAATTATAAAGGAAGGAGCTGGAGGTTGTGTGGGAGTATATAAGGAGGAATGTGTGGACACGCTGATGCATGAACTGTGAGTTCAGTCTCCAGATTTTGAAGTGTAAAACCTGCAAGCCTGAAGATGTGTCAGCTGACATGCTCCGACTGAATTGGAAGCAGCAGAGGCACCATATTGTTGACCAGATCCTCAGTGTCATAAATTAGCAAGACTCTGGCTGTAGAGTCTGAATGAACACCCACATTGGCAAGTAGTGCAGTGCAATACGAGTAGATCTGCAAGAGCAAAACAGTTGGCACTGAGGATCCAATGTCCACACTGCTTGGGTCAGGGAGGAGGTTACTAATGCCATTAGTGGTTGGAGCACATTAGGTACAGTCCAGGAGCACATCCTCTGGTTTAATTTAATCTAGAAGGAATCCAGCTTGAGCACCCTGAGACCACTCCACAAAGCAAACCAAAGTAGGGACTATAGGGCAATTCACTTTAAAATCATATTTTCCGAGTGAATTATAATGCTAGTGTAGACACACCCTCTTTCAGCTTCTCTAATGGTACATGCCAGCTGAGTGTGAATCATTCCTACAGGCAGGAAAAAGATTGGTAATGGGTGTATTAGTATATATGGGAAACAGAGCAGTATTCTGGAGATATCTGTTTAGAATGTTGAAGACTTTCTCATGCAGCTTTTAACAATTTGTAAAATACTACAGAACCACAATTCAGGCTGTAAAACATTCTTTGATTACATATGCATGTATCTGTGGTCTCTTGCACAGCAGATCTTTGATCCCCCTGCTGGGTCCTTAGGTGATACTGCACATTAAATAACATAAACTGATTGCTCCTCTGATCATTAATCACTCAGGATTTCAGCAGTACTTAACTGAGATACCTAAGGCACCCTTATAAAGACTATAAGATTTCTTGTACTTGGAGCCCTTCTCCCTTTCTAAGCCACTTACATTTTCTTTTTCTAGGAATAGCCTTGGTGATAAAATGAGTCACCTAACCCTTTGCCAACAGGGAACACGATGACTGACACTTATACGGCACCTTTCATCCAAAAAACATTTAAATCTATATGTGGAATCCTGCCCTTGCTGCCAGCTGTGCTGTGAATGTGATGCAAGAGCCTTTCCACCAGCACAGATTAGGGTGTTGCAGTGTGAGGGTTCAGTGCCCTTCACTGCTGCTTCAAAAAGGATCTATGTCCTTGGCTATCTGATTTGACTGACATACATATGTATTAGGTAGAGAGTTAACATGCTCATAAGCAGGCTAGCCCATTGCCATGGGAAATAGAAATGGAAGGGACATTGCAAGTTCTTGGGTGAGGCTCCTGCAGCCATGCCACAGGCTCCTGCTCCTGCTCCATGCTCCTTCCTAATGGCAAGCTGCCAGCAGCTCCATCCTCCAGTCCATGCTCTCTTGGGTACTGGGGAGATCCAGTCAACTGTGTGGGAAAAGGTAAGTGACACACTAGCTTTCCATTTATTCCATTCCTACTGTCTTCAAAGAAGAAACACTTGACTATACAGATTATAGGAATGAAATAGCTTCCCAGGAATGTGATGCTTAAAACTAAAATGCATCTAGCAAAGAATAGCAACACTAGAAATAATTAGGTACAGGAAAGAGATGTTGCCTGACTGGAATCTATGATGAAATTGGGTCTAACTTCATTATTTTGCAAGTAACACCTTTGGGATATTTAGTTATCTGTGTTGTCCAAGAGGACTTTCACTTTATTTCTCATTTAAATTCCTCAGTAATGTATATCCTATTTGTACTCAGAAGCTGGGTGGAAAAATATTCTCAGCTCAATTCTCAGCATCATTTCGGTAGCTATTGCTGAGTTTATTAGTGATTTTTCTCACCCAGCCACTAACTAGTTCCAGCTCAATAAAATGTGGTATAATAGCATTATAGTTACTGTAGCACTGAAAATTCCTGAAAAATAAGGTTACCTTTTTAGATCAAATCAGCAATAAAGTAGAATGTGAATGTGAATGTCCTTCCTGAATTTGTCAGTCTGATCATGCACCGATTGAGTATCCCTAATATTATAATTATGAGAGTTCAGGGGGGCAAAAGAACAGGTTCTACGAGACTATGGATTGCTTCACTATGACAAAAAGAGATGTGATTCTTAGTAAATGTAAATGTCACTCTTCCTATGTAAATGCCCAGGACTGATGCCATGACTGCTGGCAAGGAAAGCTGTGATTCAAAGAGGGAGAGTAGTGTAGAGTACAGTACTACAGCAGAAGTGCTTACATACAATTGAAATAAAGGATTTCAGAGTTCTATACTTCAGTCATGGGCCATTAATTAAAATCTCAGTGCCACTCCAAATTACTATCATGCTGCAAAAGTAGAATGATCTATTCCTTTGGCAAGTCAGTGCAATTTAAAGAAGAAAAAAAGTCACTAGCAATTTTTAGATGACAGAGTGAAGACAGACTATTTAATGATAATAGAGAAGCTAGCAGCGATCTGAAAATGTCAGAGAGAAGAGCAAGAAGTATTTAATATTAATGATGGTAGTTTGTGGAACACTGTTCATAGACCGAGTCAGGATGCAAAACCACCTGAAGAGAAAACACCTCAGCTGTTCCCTCAGCCAGCATGTCAAACACATCTTCAGTTTCTGTCCTACAAACTACCTGATTCAGGGAAACCTGGAAACTGTATGGAAAAGAAACAGAAAAAAGAAATGGATTTCATTTTTTCTTTTATGAAACTTGAACTTCTGCAGGGCAGATACATAGTTTCTTAAATGAGAACATCATAAATATCAAAAATGTATTTTAGTCACAAAATAGGCATTTCCGTAGCTGGAAAAGTGAAAGGGGACAAGGGAGATTTAAGTGGGTGGTGTCTTTCAGTGTTGATGGGAGCCCTGATCCTTCAAGTGCTTGAACACATCTGCTCAGTGGCTTCAGTACTCCTCTCTTTAAAGTCAAGCACTGGCATGCTGAACCTGACTCAAAGAAAGCGGCAGCTTGTTTGATAAAACTGAAAAATTAATTGGTGTGAAATGTACTGGAAAACAGTAAGGTTATTCATTTGCCTCAGCAGTTTTCTTATTAGGGAAAACAAGCATTTGATAGTTCTCCCAGGGCATACAATACCTCAATGTGCTGTAAAATAGACTGCTATAAAATGAGACCGCATCACTTGCATACTTCAATGACCACTTCTGTAAAAAATGCAAATTAATATTTTAATTCCAAGGTCAAAGTCTAATTATTGAAATGACAGCAGCTCAGCTGGTCAGTAGTTTCTTTAGGCTCATGCCCCACAGTGCATTGCTAGCTCGGTCTGTGCTGAGTGTGGGATCCAGAGGGGTTTTGCACAAGCAGAGGACATGGACCATTGGCTTTTGCTGTGATCAGTTCCTTAGAAAGTTACAGTGCAAATCCTTCCCTGTAGATGCAGAAGAAACCAGCATGTGATCAAAATCTTCCTATGGAAGAGGAAAGGACTATTCTAAAATAGAAAGATTAGAAGCTTATAAAACAAAAGGGTGGTTTAGGGTTCCAGATATAGAAGTATATCATATTGCAAATGGTCTTTCACAGTTGGCTCCTTTCCTTGGAACCACTGAATCATTTCCTACTTGGATACATTTAGAAATGTCAGCTTTTTCCAGTTCAATTCTATCCAGTTGCATCACTGAAAATTCAGAGCAACTCAGTGACAAAGTATGGTAAAGATACTTGAATAGAAGAATATAAATGGATTCATTATCCTAGCAGATTTAACCTAGTTTATTTCCACACACACTCACCAGGACAATGCTAGAATAAAAATTAAAGGTAGGTCCTATTGCAGGAATGAAGTGTTTCTCCTTGTATTTTAAATTTGGATTACTTTTCAGCAAGTAATCCAGGCCTGCATCCTTATATTAATCTCAAATTATACTGAGATGTTATTTGGATGATATTCTATTATTAAGTAGATAAACCACATCTGGAATGTGAGTTAAATTAAAGTCGTGATGAGGAAAAAGTATATAACATGAAAGCTGCAATCATACCTAGACATCAGTTTTATTGGATATTAAGAGCAGATTTCCAAGCCTGGTGATGGAGACTGATGGAAGCAAACCCTCCTAAGCTTAATGAAACAGAAAATCCATCTTTCCTCTGTGTAAGAGTGTAAGAGGGACAATATTTTTGTGTTGTCTGGGGAGACACTGTCACAGGAAGAATCTGGCAGAGCTACTTATGAGTCTGAATGCATGGGACGAGTCTGAGGAGCAGTGTCTGAATGAACACCAATGTTTCATTGTAGAAACTGGGGGTTTTTTGCTCTCTTCCTCTTGTTGTCCAACTGCAGGTGACAGGTTGGGTACCTTATGGTGATTTATAAAGTAGAAGAATATTTATATCCCTGGGAGTATGGAAAGAACAAGATACATCAGCCTGGGATGCTTTGTGCCTATAGCCTTGGGAAATGGGGGGATAAGACAAGAAAATATGCCGAATAAAGCGTATGTTCAGAACAACTCATTTTGCCTCTGTACTCTTGATATCAGCTCAAAGGAGAAGAGTGTGATGGTGAATTTTCTATGCATATTGTTGAACTTGCACCTACTGATTATTGAATACTTTCTGTCCCTGACATGAAAAAGGATGAGGGCCCTAGTTCTGCGTGTATAGCCAACTGAAGACTAGTGCTAGGAAAAAATATAAAAAGGAGTGGTGAGACTACTTCACATACATCCTTACATCTGATCTAAATGATTTCCAGGCCAAGATGTGATCTGATCATGGGAGCTCATTTAGCCAGTAAACCCAGGATGACGTTTTTAAAAGTTTTTCAGTACCTCTGTGGTTTGTAAACTCCCTGGGGCGGAGCCACATGCCCACTCATAGGGCAGCCAAATCCTCAGTGGTGCTGCCAGGCCACCGCCAGCAGCTGGTGGCTGTACTTCCCCCGCAGGTGAGCAGCTGGCATGCCACTTCATGCCTACCTCCCCTTCCCCGCTGAACACTAGCTGAGGCAGCTGTACTGCTGCTAAAACACTGCTGTCTCATATATCCAGGATATGACTGCTTCTTTAAACGCTTTCACAGTGACTGGTATTTTGAGGGACTGGTTAATATTGCTAGTATGGACTAATGGGAAAACATCTTGATACAAATAAGAACTTATTATCGGTTCCAAGTGAATGAGCTCAGTAAAATCTTTATTTGAAATTCATGCAAGTTTAGTTAACGCTATAGTCTCACAAACTTCTATTCTTTCTAGAATTGGGGCACAACAGTTTCAGAAGCAATAAGAGGCCCTGAGGGGATCTTTTTGTAATGCTTTCAGCCTAGCCATACCTGGGAAATACAGATTTCACAAGCGGGAAACATTGCCATGAAATTACACAAAGATCTTTGAATTCAGCATCACTAAAAGTGAGACTTGCATAGGAGCAGGAGCCAGCAGACTCCAGGAGTACCTAAGACTTGAGCGGAAAGAGGAGATGCTGTAGATTCAATTAGAACCTTGGAAACTCAGAAAAGATTTGGCTAAATTTAGTGAATAGCAGATCATCTCTGAACTTCCAAAAAAACAAAGCACCCCAAACCCAAGCTATTCCAACACTACGTTTTTGGAAGATCTTTACATTCTGAGGGGACTGTTCCACTGTGCAAGGGGCTAACTGTGATTGCCACCTGCAATGGGAGTGAAATGAGCTTGACCACTAAGCAGTGTCCATGAACACATAATTTCTGAGATGATGTTTTGTGTCTATCCACATGGTATTTGTTGTTTGTAAACATACATTTGTAAAGGTTTTCTTTTGGTCTTCCTGAAAAAGTTGGAGTTTTATGAGTGAACCCTTTGAAGACAGCCGGAGTGCCACTAAATCCCCTCCAAACCATCAAAAATAGAACATAACCTGAAATTCTTTGATGCACAGATCCTTTCTGTTTGCTATCCATTATTCATATTCATTGTCAATAGTTCATCAGTTCTTGTCTGTTTTCCCACTTCAAAAAGCTTGTTTTTCATGCATACAGCCATGGAGTAGGAAGAAATAATGTGATCAATTACCTCCGTACAAGGAATGCAGCCCACTTAAAATGACCTGTTTGCATACAATCTAAAAGCTGAGAGTTTCTCATCCCATTTATCCAAAAAATCCATTTCAGTGAAATGAAATTCTTGCAAATAACAAACACACTGGCAGAAATCAGGATGAGTTTGTAAACAGCCCACAAACAGGAAAAATGGCATTCTTCTGATAACATATCTCTCTTCATAAATATTGTAGCTAGTCCTACGCATCCAAGAACTGTTCATCAGCATTTCTCAAAGTGATGAATGGCATCTCACCATTTCCTTCTCTCTTTCTGATGATCTCTTATAATGACAGCAGCTTTTATCATAACTCTGTTTGTGAGAGCCTCTCCCTTTCTTTCCTTTTTTCCTTCTCATACTATAAAAGCTCTCAAAGGAACCTTTTGTATGTCAGAAAAAGCTAAATTAACATAATATGGAGCACCTATAAATAGTTCCTTCAAATTAGACTCTTCTACAAAATCTTGAAGTGATATTTCTTTGCTTTTTTTCTACTGCAAAGAAAAGATACAATCTAGTATAACATTTTTGCCTTTATAATACATTATTTTTGTTGTTCTGGTCTACATATCCTGACATTTCTTTGGCTATTTTTCAATGCTTTCATACAGCCATAGGTGAAAGATAGTTAGCACCTTGTTACTGTATTTTGAATTTGTGCAAAAAGGGCTTGTTAGAAGTGTGGCATATAGTACTGGCAAATTAATTACCCAAGACAATGAAAAGTTCTAAAAAAAAGTTCTGTCCTAAAGTACAGTTATTGAAGAAATTTTTTTTTCATAAGTTGTGTTTCTAAATGTTTTCAAACTTTTTGAGAATTGCTTCCAAATGTAATTAAACAGAAAATAACTTATCAGTTAGAAGCATTATGTCAAAGATATTTAAGTTGCTGATTGGTATGGGGATCATAAATAAGAAAATCCGAGTCACTATTTTCACACCATAAGGGTCATGTGGGGAAATTATTAGAGATTTAATTCAAACAAAACTGCAGAGTGCTTTTTTCACACAGTGTCCAACCAAAATGTAGAATTCAGTTCCACATGGTGAAGGAGTTCAAGAGGGTTTTAGGCAAACTCATGGAAGGTAAGTAAGTCGTTTAGAGTTTTTTTTTTTTTAACCAGCGCAGTCCAGAGGCCACCAACAGCTCAGAATTTTTGAAAAGTACTTTATCTGCTGAAACCCGAGGGATTATGCTAAGGGAAAGCTTACTGTCTACATCCCCTATTCCTTATATTTTTTCCTTCTGGATATGGTTGAAGAAAGGTGTTTAGGCTACTCTAAGCCAACATGGCAGTTGTTATGTTCTTAATTGTCTTATGGTTACTGTCCAGGCATTGCTGTGGAGGGAAAGCCCTGGCACTACCGCAGGACGTGTCAGGAGGTGTGTATTGGAGCGAGCCCTGGGCAGCCCCTTCCCCAGGTCTCCTCTTGCTTTCAGCGTAGACACAGTCAGGGCTGTGCCTGACCTACAAACCTGGTCCTTGAATATGGATATAGCTAGGAAATCTGCAGAAGGAATTAATCCTGCTTGTTGATTAAGGAGAGGTCAGTTGCCATTGAGTTGTTAATACTGTAAATATCAGTTATTGTCACGTGGCAGCAGCTCCAGCCATGGGGGCTTGCAGCTCCCCAGCTGCTGCTGCTTGGGGAGGAGGTGACACCGAGGTGGTTCAGGGGCTCTGCTCCGTCACAGGATATGGCTGTTCTGCTTCATCTTGTTTGCTTTTGCGGTTAGGGTGTTCTTCTAAGGACCAAATGGTGTGAAATGGATTAAAAATTATCCCCTTGAAATATACAGTCTTTTGTGAGTATTAGTTGCTTACTGCTGCAAAAGAAAGAGGAAATAGCTAACATTACAAATCACAGACTTTCAAAACCTCTGTCCTGTACAGGAACAAAGCAATTAATCCAAAACATTTTAAAGTTATGCTGTCTGATTTTTTAACCTTCAGGGACTACTTTTCTTTTTTCTTAGCAATTTTAAAGGCTGGGAAGTTAAGATTTAAAGGAAAGACTTAGCCTCCCAGGATCTCATGACTCCAGTGACTGAGCAGTGGGAAAAACACTAAGTATCACAAGATGCATAATTAAATCACAGGCATCCTGCAGTTTCTTGAGATTTTGTCCTTGGAATATTTTTCCTGATCTCAAAAAAGGCTATCATTTTAATCCTGGCCAGGGAAAAGGCAATCACCCCTAATCTAATTTAATTTATAGCTTGCAATGAAGCTAACTCGTGACCAAACTGGTTGCTTTTTAATTCCATGGCAATATAATCTCCTGGTATATATCACAGGAAGATAACTGATTCCAGCTCACATATAGAAATAAAAGTTACTTACATAAAGCATAGACAAATAAGTATCAGACAGCTTCCCAAAGAATGTCTATTTTGTTCAAATTAAGAATAGCATGTGCAATGGAGAAATCTTATGAAAACTATTATTTCAAATTAATAAGGTTCCTCAGTAAATACCTTTTGAGAAAAGGCATTAGGTGGAGAGGCACGGAACAAACTCTTCTTGCAGCCACACTCATTATGGTATGTGATATAGCACAACCTAAATTAATTAATAGTTCTCCTTCCCTATAAAAGTTACTTATTAATGAGGAACTTACTAAATCAAAATAGCTTTGAATGTTTTGCGTGACGGAAATTCTTCTAATGCTTCTGCTTCTTTAGCTGCATGCTCAAATGCACCACAGAAAAGTTCTTGAAACAGGTTCACAGAAGGGATTTAGAAACAGCTTTCTGGCAGTGGTTTGATTTGATTGACAGTTTCCAGCAATTATAGGGTGATTCTTTCATTTATTTTGCCACTTAAGTTTTTTTTTTTTTTTTTTTTAACAGTGTTGCCAACTGTTTTTTAAAGGAGTTTAGCTTCTCTTTGTTCGGTAAAACATTCTGGCTGTAATGCCTTGCTGGAGGGCCTTGCTGTGCACGGCCGGGCTGTGTGTGTACTCATTGGCCTTTGAGATTGTAGTGTTCTTTGTGCCTGAGTCTGAGCTCTGTTCAGGTGCTTTATCGGCTATAATCACCTTGCACCTTTATGGCTGAGTACAATAAAACCTCTGGCAGCTTATTCTCTTGAAGGAGCATGTTCAGCCTGAGAGAATATGAGATTTCACTGATTTGCTCCTCTCTCAGCCTTCTGGAATATAACAGCACATAGTCTTTCATTACATATCTTTTCTGATGAATGTAAATAAACATTTAAACCCAATATTCATTCCAGCTCCCTGATAATGGTGGAAGAATAACTTTGAGGAGAAGGGGATTTCTGCAATCAAGCTGCCAAAGCGAGCACGTTCTGTGTGACCTTCTTAATATCACTACTGTAAACAATAAGCCTAGGAATGCTCTGCACTCTGATACCTTCTAATGTAAGGATCCCAAAGCACTTTGGAGATCAGGGATGAGTCACTCCAGTGGCGGCAGGATTTTTCTGAGTACCAACCACCAACTTAATTCTGCTCTCTATGGAATTTAACAGTGAAATTCCCTTTGATTCCAATGGTAGATGCTCGTAAAATTCCTCCCTTGCTGTAACGCAGAGGATGATGTGGGAAAGAATGTGACAGCCATTTTCTGCAGGAAAAGTCAAGAAAAAGAATGCTGTTCTAATTTCCAGGAAAATTGAAGAAGGCAGAGTGAATGTTCCAGAGTGTCCACTGTGAGGATAACTCATGTCAATGAGGATATTCATGTGAGTAAAAGATAAAAAAGGGGGTCCATGTTGCTGTTTGGTCAGGGAACAACCTGAAATCCTGTGTCTACTAAAACTAAGTAATTCACTGCTTTGTGATCCAGCATCTCACCCCTTAATCTTACATGCAATATCATAGGAGTCCCTGTAAATCTCAAGCTCAAACTTTGATACCCTACCATATCTAATATGTGGTCCCAGAAGGATCACAGTGATCCTTAACTTTTTTCTGGAGCTTTAATTCCTTTAATGGCTCTGAAGAAAGAGTGTTAGCCACTTAGTTACAAACAACACTACTTCAAACAATAATCCTGTTTACTTAGAAGTTTCCAAAGTGTGAGATGTGTAAATGTGTTTGCTTTTGGATAAGTTTCTCTCCAGAATTGAATGTTACTCCTTTAAACATAAATAGAGCAAGGGTGAATAATTCAGATGTGGATGTACATATTTTAAATGGCTGTATTTGACACCACCATCTGTGGTGTCCCAGCCGCTTAACTAGTATAGACTTTTATGTCTTTATTTTTTAAATATCTTATAAATAACTAGATGATCTAATGAGGTTGATGTTTTACATGAAATATATAACATTTAAGCATCCTTTTAAAAGCAGAGGTCCTTACAAGGTTTTTTTACCTGTAATTAATTGGCAAAAACAGCTCCTTAGTACATCATTTGTTCACCTTACATTTTATCCATCCTAGGAAAACACAGTATCTGTAGGCCGTTTAAAAACAAAATATGAATGGGAAGCAGGTTTTGTATGCTTATATTTAATATCTTATTTAATTAAAAAAAAAGGTTCTCCACACTTAAATATCAGAGAGGTGTCTAAATATGGAATCTGGAATCTAACACAAGTTTCCAAATATTAAAGAGCATTAACATTATGATTAGAGAATAGATCAGAAATTCAAGCCTCTTCACCGAGTATTGTTATTCATTCAATAAATGCAGAACTATGGAAATGGGTGGCAGTTCTTATGTTGTAGTAAGACAGTGACATTAAGTAGGTAGTATAATCTACAAGAAAAATAATTTCTGACCTCCAGATACGAAAACTTGGAAAAGATAGAAGATACTTTAAGAGGAAGATGTTGCAGCCTCTAAAGGACTGTTGTCCGCAGTGCTACAGTCCCTGCCCGCTCTGGCAGCTGGCGGGAGACACCAGGCAAAGACCACCTTTCCTGCAACAGCCCTTGAAGGCAGAGGGAGCGGAGGAGATAGGGAACGCTCCGGAGGCACTAAAAGAAAAGCAAACCTCATCTTCCCTGACAGCATAGAAATGCATGTGTCCTACCCATGGGTAAAATTTCTCTTTTATTTAATCAATTATTTTGAAGCAGTTGAACAGACTTGTCAGCTCCAGAGAACAGGGGCTGGGCACTGCCACGTTCGCCCGCTGAGCCACTCCTGCGTCGCCAGCAAGCGCAGGGGGACTCCCACTTCCGTTGAGGCTGCGCCCGCCGCTCCTGGGCGACAGGGACAGAAAGCCACCCGCGGCTGGGGGCATCACACTGCACGGCCTCAGCCTTAAAACTGCACCGTGGCACAGCCAAAGCGGGGCTTCGGTCCCTTCTTCTGTTACATTAACCTGTCCTGGGAGTGCAGGTGCTACAGTCAGAAAAAACTAATGAGAAATGAGTGGGCAGCTTAAAGAACCACCATTCATTTCACATCAGCTGTTTCACATCAGCCGTTTCACATCAGCCCCAGCATCTCAGCTGATTAGTGACCAGGACGTGGATTTGCGCCAGTGCCTTGCTAGTCAAATTCTCCGTGCTCCACTCATAGCTCCCGGGATCATGCTGCTTCCCCGGATTTCCTGCAGAACACTTGGCAGCACCTTCTCACTACGTATTGAGAGTGCTAGTCCCGTACTCCCATTTTCTTTTATTTGTTTAGCCTGACATATTTTTATGTTTATTAAAAACTTACTGCTTTATCTTTAATTTATAAGTCTAGATAAATTGCATGCTCCATAAATGTAAGATGTTAGTGAATGGTAAAACAGTATTTATAATTGGGCTACAAACCAATAATTACAGAGCAAAACATTGAGTTATAGCACTGCGTTGCAGCTTTACAAATAATATGGTGTCTGAAGAAAGAAATCAGTATGTCACAATTTTAAATTACTTAATGCTTTTTAATTTCCAAAGATTATCTTGCTTCAAATCTTGGTGTGCATCACTGAGAGCCCCATGACGACCACTGTTTCCTGTCTTACAGGACTCAGTACACAACATACAAATATGTCCTACAATAGCTCTTTCAGAAACCTGCCACTGTGTTATTCAGCCATAGCTAGAAGCTGGGGTGGCACAGGACTGAAAATGTACAATTCAGTGCAGATGATTTGGTTCACTGAGGCTGAGAAAGGGAGTCTGTTCCAATTCCTCCTTATGTGAACTGAATTTGTGGCCTCAGTCTCATTCCTGGTGAAAAGATACATTTTTTATAAAAATATTGCCCCATGAACATTACTGAAGAATAAGTCACACCAGGAGGAAAGAAGTGGTGCAAAGGCTGAATTCCCTTCCCTCCCCAAGGAAGATGCAGGAGAATGGTTCAGGGCGGTACAGGGGAGTGTTGCTGCTCTCTGTGTTACCTCTGGTCAGCTGTCAGCAGCAGTAATTCAGTTTTTCATGACCACACCCAGTAGTTATCAATAAAAGCACATTTTGATTACTTGTTAGTTTGCTCTTAACCACACAGCCAAGCTGAATGAGTACATCTGGGAAGCTTGAATAAATTTTCTCCAGCTGCATGTTTCAAGTGATGTTTCCTTGCTTTCAAATTGCCTTTCACACATGTTCAGCTATTTGGTCAAATGCACATTTGTGCAATATGTGAACACAGAATTAAAGGCAAAGTATTTACAATGTGGGTATTCAAAATGTGCGTCTCCCCAGCATGTGGTTATGGGTACTTTGAGCATCAGCCTTTCCACTGATGGAAATGCCTTCAGGCTCCCTCCTCTACTCTGCTGCCTTTGCAGCTCGTTTCCCTGTCCCCACGCAGAGGGAGCGCTCGACTTGTGCTGAGCCCCGGCGTCCCCCAAACACTCCCTCGCTGTCTCGCCCCTTCCCATCCTCCCCTGCTCCTGTTCGTGTGTTTGTTTTCTCCTCACACACACTGATATTTTTTGAGATTTTTTTCAGGTTTAGCGGTGATGCCAAGATTGTTGAATAAAAAAGACTCAGAAATGTTGTAATGTTAGCACTGCACTTTCAGAGCTCAGTCTTTTTAGCTCAACTAGTTAACTTTGGGGCATTTCTAATGGCACCCAACACAGCAAATAAGTACTAATTCACTGAATAAGCACTATGGGTGTTACAGTCCTCAAGGTTAAAAGAAGGTTGATCAACCTGTAAGTAAGTATCCAAAAAGAAAATAAGTGTGTACTGCAGAAGTCTCATCTGGGAGCTAGGTTCTGAATGCTTGTTCTGTAAAATAATGCTAAATATAAGAGTATTTATTGTTCCCTTCTGTTCACACAGCACTCACTGTTTTGAGGCTACATTTGGTTTTCCCCTCTGCTAGACCTTAATTCTCTCCTGCCAGGACATTGGAAGCACTGGATAATAATAAACCAAAATGTGCTTTCTCTGGAAGTACAGTAATTGAGAAGGAGACGAATACATAAGTGGTTATCTGAGAACCGTAAGAGATACTCTGGCTTACCCAGCACACAGGTTTTGTGAGAATTACAGTATATTTGCAGAGCCTAATGAAAATGAGTCAGGAGTGTAATATGATCGGCAAGGTCTGTCACTGAGGCACAAAATACCAGGATATTTCCTGAAGTGGAGAAGGTAACATTTAAAATAATTGTTGTTTTTAATTAATGCATGAATCACAGAGGAGATTATATTTACATACCAAAGGATCTTACTGTGGGGACATAGTCCTGCACATAGCACTGCATATTTAGAGGACAGGGAGACAGAGAGCCGAACTCAATTGATGATTTGCCAGGAGAGAGAAAAAGTCTTGGCTCCCCACCTTCGCCTCCATCTGCCCCCATTTGCACTCCCCGGGGGCTACGGCACAGGCTGTGGTTTCTTGCTTGCTCCGCGACACCGGAGAGGGGCCATGCCAGGGCTGTGCAGCGCTGGCTGCATCCTTGTCCCTCTCCCACCACTGCCAGCCGGGCCCCAGGCAGGATGGTGATGCTCGTGCTCCGGGGAGGCCAGCTGTCTCCAGTGTCGGCATGAATACCGTCTTGCCTTGGCCCAGTTCAGACTCCAGGCTGTACTCACTAGCATTCAGACAGAAAATTACTTCATAACATATAGTGAATAATGAAAATATTTGGGATGACTGCAGTCTACAATAAACCTTCCCAAATGGCTGTGTATCTTGCTGGCTACTGAAGCAGCTTTGACTTATTTCTGTTTGGAGGCAAAGGTTTTCAGTCTGAGTTTATAAATGGCTCAATGTGTCACTAGACAAACAGAAATAAAAAAATTGTCTATGGGTTTTTCTTTTTTCCTCAGTTTTGCTGAGTTTGCTGAAACAGGAAGGCTGCCCCAATGCTAAGGGGCTTTTTTGCTGGACTTTTTTCCTGTGCTCGCTCTCTTTCTGAAGGACGTTCTGCAGTTGAGTCACTGTCTTCCCTCTCCCTTTCTGTGCATAGGCATTCCCCCCTGCCATATGTAAACAACTCATTGTGGAGGCATATTGAGGTGCCAGAGGATTTTGGCATGTGTTTAGCCAGAAGTATGAGACTTAGAGGTTAGCAGAAGCACTCAGGTGTTTAAAGCTGTGTCGGAGCTGAAGGACCTTGCTGCGCTGTCTCTCTGCCCAAGAGCACCCTCACGATAACCTGCTCCCTTCCCCCACAGCCCTGGGACCTCTGGACGCAGGTTCTCCCACGAGCGACCTTGGTGGGCATCTCACAGGTACGAGCCCTGTGGCCAGCTGCCCCCGCTGTGGGCTCCCATGCTCCTTCCCTGAGCATGAGCCACCACAAGCGCGGGGACATCTGCACCCGTTTCGTGCCTTTCTTGCCTTGCCGGTGCCGCAGCTTTATCAGCAACCACTTCGCAACTTTGTAAATGGCTTAAAAAGTACATGATAATGGAAAATGGAAAATCTGACTTTTGCAGCAGATAATGTTTCTATGGAGTATTCAACATTTTATACTGCAGAATAGAACGGGAGAATCAATCTTATGTGGCAAATAGGTTTAGCCTGCAATCTGGGCAGTTATATTTTTAACTCTATTTAATGAGGTTAATGGCTTTTGCTCAGTTTAAAGACAGAGGTTCTGTCATCTTTGTTCCAGATCCTACAAATCCATGAGTTTATGGCGCTCTATATTGCTTCTGCTGTTTTCTTCAGTACCAATAAAATAATCTGGGTATGACCATACATCAGCATGCTTCCTTATTTTTTTGTTTACTCTATATGAATTTCAACAAAAAAATTGTAAGAATGTCAAAAAAAAGGGATCTAGTACACTAGATCCCGAAGAGCCAGTTTGGAGATGGGTGGTGAGGCCACTATCTTGAATCAAACTCAATGGATAATTTTCCCATCGCGAGATAAGTCTTTGATACAGCCATCCTACTTTTCTATTCTTTCAAGTAATTCCTGCTGTTTACTTGTATCATACATTTATTTATTCTCCTAAACTGCGCTCTGATTTCCAGTAAGCAGAAGTGATACTGACTGACCATGGCAGCCCATCAGTCATGTCGCTATGGATCACCACGAACTCCGCCATGGCCTCTCATTTTCATTGCTGAATATTTTGTGCACATACTTAGACAAACACATGATCCCAAATTGGATTTTTCTACAGATAAGCAGCTGGTCACATTGTTCCCTACCCACTGGTGGAAAGCAATGTTTAGCTTGATGTAATTACTTCAACTATTGACCATACTGCCTGATGAGAACCCTTGTGTTTTGTGCCATCCCAGAGGGCATATTCCTCCTTCACTGTGCAGGCATTTCAAGAACCTCTGGGAGCTGTGCTGTCAGTCTGCATGCTGATCTATGCCTAGGAAGTGTTGCTTGAACAGATTTTGCCAGTGCTGATTTACTTGCTTTGTTTGTTTGTTTTGGGTTTTAATAATAGTATTAAAAGTCTTTGCTCCTGATGTATTTGACATTGTGCCATTGGTCCATTAGGATTTGGTTGAGTGTTGTGCATTATTTTTAATTTGCATTCACAGTATGCTCTGTAATAACTCTTTCTGAATTCTAGCAATGGATGCTGTGAATTTGTATTAGCAACAGCGCTGATTTGCACAATGGGTAGCAAAATTCATTACGAAAGAATACTTCCCGCTTCATGTCCCTTAGCACAGGAGCCCAGACTTTCCAAACAACAACAGGAATTTTTCTTAGAAAATTGTTCCTGGGATAATTGTAATGGGAAGGATTTCAAATTGAATGGAAATCATTGACACAAGCTGCTGCGGATGCCAAAAGTTTACATGGGTTCAAAAAGCAATTAGACAAAATCATGGAAGAAAAATCTAGCAAACACACAGATATCTCTCGTTCAAAGAGTCCCTGAGCCACTGATTGCTGGAGGCTGAGAAAGGATTGTGGGGAAGGATCATTGTGTGCTTCTTCCCTAGGGATCTGCTGCGAGGCACTGCCTGAGGAACATATTCTTCTAGTCTGACCCAATATGGCCTTTTCTACAGTGTCATGTTAAAAAGTCATACTAAGAGCATTTAGGAAGAAGAGAGCACGGAGAGAAATCTCTGCCTCTAGGTTAATAACTTGTAGGTCATGGGGGTTCCTACGTTAAAATCCTGCTTTATACCTTATTAGAATTAAGATCCTGTTCTCCCCATTGCTTGCTCAGGAAGAGCGTACACATTAGGTTGCAGTACGATCATGAGCATTTCAAGGCCTGCAGTGCCCTTAATTGGATGAAAGTCTTGTGTGGTGGCTAGCAGGTAAAGCACCGAGTACAATTACTGGCCTCAAGCTGGCTTATGCTAAACGGTACATTTTAGGCAGTGAATGTTTACCTGCCATGGGGCAGGATCAAGATTGCTAAAGGGGAGAAGATAGTTACCCAGTTAAACTAAATAGAGGAGTTTGGTGAAGCAGATGCAATACATTACTCTGGCACACAAATACCATAGCCAGTTTACAACAGTGAAAACCGTATTCATTTTGTGCGCAAGAGGCAAGTTCTACGGTAAATGTGACATCTTATAAAATGCTGAACATCTTCAAGACTTGTCCATGTGCCCCAATTCTTCTCATCTTGACTTTCTGTAGAGAGTGACCTGTGCCTTACAGAATGAGTCATCACTGGTATACTTGACAAATGTCCCAAAACTGGGGTTGTGAAACAATCAAACGATGACTTTTTTCCAGCTTGAAATACATGTTTTTGAGGTTTTGGGTTTTTTTTTTTGATAAAACCATTCACTTAAATTGATGACTACACTGGGAATACCCAAATACTAGTCTGACAGCTACACCTCACTCTGGGGACTCTTACGCTTTTCCAGTACGTGGGACTCCAGCCCCACAGAATATGTTTAGTACCTTTGCCATCTTCCTAATTGTACCAGTCATCTCCCCTCCTATTTGCAATAGCTAATATCCCTGTGACAGCCATCGCTTAGATGAAAAAGCAGGATTAGGAAAGTATTTAATGAACTTTAATTGCTTCTTAATATGATTTAGCTGCTGGAAATAAGGCGGCTAAACTAGCATCGTATGACCAGGCAGCCCTACAGGCACCACTACAAGACCTCTTTTGAGATGTAATGCTGTCAACCTGGGGGCAGCAGCCATTCAAGGATGATACCCAAGGTGGTACTTTACTTTTCCAAGTTAGGGACTAAGTAGAGATGCAGAAACTCAGTGGCAAAGGCATCGTGACACCACTTGGCTGATTAGTGACATCTTTCCTCTGTGCAAGGCAGATTATTAGTTCCCACTGACTCAGGGAACTAATGGGAATCAGAAGCTGGGAGATGCTGCCCCTCACGGATGCCGCTGCCAAGACGTGGCAGCTTCTGGCTGTCCGGTGGGTGGCAGTCCTGGCGTATGCTATCTGGTTTCCTCCTGTGCAGCATCTTTGGCACCTGTGCTCTCGTTATCGACCTTAGGTTACCTGACACAGTCACTACAGACGTGGCAACACGATGCAAGAGACAAACGTGGGCTTGAAATCCAGGGTTCCTGAACTGTAATCCTGATTTACCATTGATTCCCATCTCGCCTTTTGTTAGGTCACTTTATCTCTGTAGTAAGCTGCTGTGTCAGTAAATTAAGGCTGATAACACCTAGAGGTATTGTGACAATCGATCAATAAATGTTTGTAAAGTTGTTTGTAAACATCAAGCACTAAGTGCCAAGTCTCATTTATACAGACACCATTTATAATCTTCCTTTTTTCTTTGCAGGAACTTGAACACGACACAAAGATTAACCTTTTGATCTGGGGGAAAAAATCCGTTGATATCGTAGACTGATGTTGGCAGCAGAATTCATGCTTGAAATACAGTGTCCTCACTGACATCACTGAATTTCTCATGTATTAATGACAGCAATACTGCAGAACTCATGGGAAAATTGTACAGCAGAGGGAAATAATAGTGAGAAAGAAAACAGAAATATTTTCTGGACTGCAATTCTTAGTTTTCTTTCATTCACAGCTGGTACAGAATACTTTTAGGCTTTCTAAAATGACTGATTTATTCTGTGTTTTACACAGCCTTTTATAGATATTATGAAACAGTTTGATAATAGCCATTAACATAAATAGGAATCTGCTTTTTTTCCTGAGGTTTCTCTGAAGTTTTCCTGAGGAAACTGTGGGATTGAAGTTTCTAACATCTGCTAACAAGTGAACACGTATTTACCTTGAAAAGCTTAACTGTTGGCCCCCTGCATATTCATACATAATGGCAACTGGATTTAGAGGATAGGCCTGAAGCTGCAGCAAAATTTTTGCAAAACGTAATTTGTTGAAGAAGTTCATGATTTATGACAGTCTCAAAATAGCAAGCCTCTTCAGGATTTGAGAAGCCTTACCACTGTTTTTTGTTTCTCTATTCTGACCAAGTATTTCAAAGCTGGGAGCACTGAGCCATGCTCACCGAGGGGCTGCGCACTGAGGCCACACCACACCACACCTGCTGTCTCCGCTGCAGCAGCCCACCCCGGCTCTCTAACGCACTCGCACCAGCACCCGAACTAGCGAGCCGTGGTTCCTCTCACCAGTGCCCTGACAAATGCCCCAAAAGATAATTTGGTATTTCCTGGCATACTGCGTGTTCCCTTTGCAGCATCACAGCTGGTGCTGCACAGCTCCTCGGATGGATCAGAGGCATCCTGCCTGTTACTGTAGTATCTAATCACTTATTGGTCACATAACCAAGTCCCTTGTTACTTCATTTTTACAGCTACAATAAATAGAGTTCTTGTTTTTGAGGCTTTCAAACCACCGTCTTCAGAACACAGTGAGAGCAGTACTGCAGATGCTCAGGGGAATGCTTATACATAGGGAAAAAAGGAAGGATACAGAAGAATTGGAAAGAACCAGTAAGATGTTAGTCTGTCATGACTGAAGGGCTGCTTGAACCCACAGCATCTCTGTTACCATTCTCTTAATGAAGGGTCAAACAATGGAGACTTGTCATACCATAAGGCTTCTCATAGCAATGGCTGGCCTTGTGAAAACACCACTAAGGAAAAGAACATAGTTAAGCATAACATGCACATTTGTTATGCAAACTTTTATTTACCAAAACCATACCAAACACATTTAGGAAAGCAGGTTGAATCTTGTTTAAAAATAAGATGAGAAGATACTAAAGGAGCAGCAACCTCAGTTTACCAGTCACTGGGATAAGGCAGCCCAGCCAGGCATCTCCCTGCGGTCTCTCCTGCATTCCTGCCCTGGCTCCTCGCTGTGTAACTTCTCCACATTGATGCTGCCTTACCCCTGCGTTGTACCTTGCTGCACTCCCTGTTGCCCAAACTTGCTGCCCAGTGATCTCCCAGCACAGCTCCCTCTCTTTGCCCCCTCAGTGGAAGTGTCGACGGCGTCTTAATCCCTCCCATCACACAAGAACCTTCCAGTCGGACTTGCTACTGAGTAATAACCTATTAGCAGAGGCTGCCAAGGTGCTGGCCCTCACGCCGCGGCCAGCTCGCCGGGCCGCCCCGCCCAAGCCCGCCTGCCCCGGCGCCGCGAGCCGGCCCCCCTCACAGCGCGGCGCCGCCATGCCGCGCGGCGCCGCCCCGAGCGGGAGCCCCCCCGCCCCCCGACATGGCGGCCAGCTCCGCGCACCTGCCGCGCCGCCCGCCGGAGGGGAAAGTTTGGCGGGAGCCCTGCCTGCGCCTGCCCCTGCCCCTGCCCCTGCCCCCGCCCGCCCCGGCCCCTTGGCGCGGCCGCACCCTGCCAGGCCGGGGTAACTCAGCCCTTGGCGCGCGGGGGGAGCTGATGGCGGCGGCGCAGGGCTGCAGCCGCCGGAGCGGGTGAGGGGCGGGGCGGAGAGACCCTGTGGCTGCCATGGCCACCGCCCTCCCCGCAGCCTCCCTTAAATATTATGGGGCGGCCGTAGCTGCGGTGGGTGCTGCTGCTGAGCGCACGATGCGGGCTGCTATCGGCTTGGCCGCGGCGCTGGGCAGCCTGCTGCTGGGCGGCTGCCTTCTGCGGCCGGGGGGCGAGGAGTCCCTCCGCGCCAGGTAGAGCCGGCCTCGCCCGCCCTGCGCCGGCTGGCGGCGGCGGGGAGCCCGGGCGGGGCCGGAGCGGGACGTGGTGATTCCTCCCCGCCCGGCAGCTGCCGCCCCTTCGCCGGGGGGACCGCGGCGGGGCCCGGGCGTTGTGTTTTTTATTTATTTTTATTTTTATTTTTTTCCCCCGGCTCGGTTTTCGCCCGGGGACTTCGCAGGGTGTGAGTGATTCGCGGGGAAGGAAGCGGAGCCGCTCACGTGCGGCAGCGTTTGCTCGGTGGTTCTGACAACTTTGTTTTCCCGTCTCGCCTGCCAGGAGCTGGGAGAAGGACGCCCGGGTAGCTGCGGTCACGCCGGCAGCGGTGCGAGCGCTCAGGGCTGCGCTGGCGCCTCGTCCTCGGCCCCAGAACAGGTACAGGCAGCGCGTCTCACTTAGTGCGAGCCTTGTCCTTGTTGTAAAAGGCCTGCAAAAGCAAGAATTTGCCTTAGTCCCAGTTTTTTTTGTTGTTGCTGGTTTTTTTTGTTTGGACATTCGGAGACAAAGTGAAAACTTAGACTGAGAAAATCAAAATTCACTTTTCACTAGTTGTAGAAAATTTATTTGCTAGTAGGCCTGTGTAATGACAGCTATCACTGTGGTTGGTTTTGTGCCCAACAAAATGTTGCATATAGTAGTTTTGTTAATATATTGCAAAAAGTGTTGAATAACATGTTCCAGGTATCTTCTACTCTCTTTTCCAGGAAGCTGAGGCTGGGTAATACTACTATTTTTATAATGTGTATTTAGTTCAAAATACAGATTTTTCCTTTAATATACATAGGCTTAAGGCCAGACATTTGAAGCCTTTTACATATTATTTAGCATCTTATTCCTTGGGAGCCCTTTTGTTTGACCCCGTGCCTTGCTCTTTTATATTGTAGATCTTTGCCTTGCAGCCTATTTTATACTGTGAAGTTTAATATAGAAATTGTTGGTAAAACTAGTTGTGAAACAAGTTGTGTCTTATGTGCAAGCTTTGATATTAACCATTCTGTTTTCGTGCTCTTGAGTCTCCTCGCACCATAGGAGAACTAATAGTGCAGGAGAGGGTGTTAACCACACATGAGGTACTAGTATGTAAGAAATAATTTGTGAATACTTCTGCTATTTTGTTTGACTTCGTATGGCCTCATTAACATTGCACCTCCAATGTTTAGTGTGTGTTAATAAATATTATGGTCAAAAACATACAAAAAAATAGAATTTCTTTAACTGGAACTGTGATGTACTGGCTATATTGAAGTGAATGGTGACAATGCCAGTTGGCCTTACTGAGGGCAACATCTCCCCAGTCTGCCTGAAACTTGAGGTTGAAATAACATAGGCTTTTCCTGAGTGAATACAAGTGACCATAGTACTAATAATCATTGCAAAGTAGCCTTACAGTAGGTTTCTTATGGTTTTCCATGGGAGACCCTTGTGCTCCCTGCCTCAGAATTTAGGACTTGTATTTGTCATAAGTTTATAACATCTTTCAAAATTAGATTGAAACAGAAGAAAGTCTGCAAATGCTACTGTTCCTTTTAACTCCTGTTACGTTTTTCTAACTTGCTTTGCTCTCCTGTGTTCATTTTTTACCTTTCTGCTTTTTTCCTTCTTTTTCCACTTCTTACAGTTTAGTGGTTTTGCAGTAGGTACTCTGTTCTGCTTTATTTTTGTAGCTGTCATGCCATTCTCCTTTCAACTGTTTTGTGTTATGTCTGTGGTTCTCCCCCCACCCTGTCTTCTCATACTCTTCTTTTTTCCTGCCTGTTTCTGGGCTGCAGTCTTCTGCCACTCAGCAGTGTGTGCTAAACCGTGGAGTCAAATTGACTAGAAATGCTGGCAGAGAGCACTTCAGAGAACAGGAGTCTAGTCACTTCCCATCTGCTATTAGCACAGTTACAACTGGAGCAAAGAAAGAGGAAACAAGACATACTGAAGAGGTTTGAAAATCCATGGCATGTATGGGTCAGTCTTTAATCTCTCTAAGGCAAGTGAGCATGAAATTTCAGATACGTGTTTTTGGTTCAACTACTTTGAGGATTTTGGCACCAATTTGGAACTATTTTTCCTCAACCTGAAATTGTTAGTGACTAAGTGACTGCAGAAGTGTAACAAGTAAATTATTCATCAAAAAAGGTTTAATTTCACTCCAGCTCCTATAACCTAAACTTTGGAGAGGTGGTTTGTTGGCTGAATCCAAGAGGAGATGTTGTCTTTCTCACCTGAGTGACTATGCTCAGTAAGCTGGCCTGATGGGAGTTTATGGTGCATGTTTGGCATATGAGGAAGGAAAGAGAGCTGCTGGATTGACCAGGAGCTGCAACTTAATCCAGAGAGCAGCTGGACTGGGCAGGGAGCCATGCTGGAGGGATTTGATCCAGACAGCAGCTGGACTGAGCCTGGCTGAGGGCCATGCTGGGAGGATTTGATCCAGAGAGCATTTGGACCAATTCAGGAGGCTCAGACCAATCCCTCAGTGATGGAGACAGATGATCTGAGCAATAGGAAGTAGATTCTGGTTTTCATTGGGATTTTGCTGCATTATCCATAAGTATAGCAAAAGGACAGGCCTTAGTTGGAATAGGTTGTATAGGTGTTAGTGAATTTATGAATCAGATCCAGCTATGTTAGTATGTTGATGAATAAAATTAGGAACAGTCTAGTGGTGCAGGCTTCCTGAAGCGTTGTTCTCCTGATGTACCCTGAGCATTTGACTAGCACGGCTGTGTTGCTGACAGCAGTGTCCCTTCCTGCATAAGGGCAAGAATGTGTGCACAGGTGTTAAGTTAGACTTTAAGACCTCTTCATCAGTTTGACATGTTTCTCTGGCAAGCCAAGATTTTTCCCACTGGCTTTGGTGGGAGGATCCAGGAAAGGGAGGGGGGGGGGAAAATCAACCCCCCCCCCCCCCGCAGTTTCTTGCCATATGCGCTTCTCTTCTTGAACTCCAGTCAGAATTAGTAGCCTAGACAATCTTCAGACTCACAAGCTAATCTTTCCTTTTACCGTGTTTTCCTGGGCTGTTGGATGCTTATCTGTAATACAGCTCTTTAAGGTCCTGTTATTCTGTTGCCTCAATATTAAAGGCTAATCTGTTCTTTTACTTTGAGTAATTCTTTTAAAAGGATGAAACTTATGTAGGTAGGAGATTGGTTCAGACTGTCATAGATATTTAGGCAGCTATTATGCACAGCTATAATTAGGTGGTGACTAGGCACCTAAAGTTCTCTGAAGACCTGTGTTTTAGTCAATAACCTTGAAGATGCAGTTTGTTCATTACAGGACATTTCTTAGTGCTTTTCCATGTTAAATTTTAGAAATCACAAACAATATGGCTGCCTCTTTAGTATGACTTCCAGTTTTTTGTCTTGGGTTTATTTCAGTGTAATATGTCTATTAGTAAGGTTTCTTGCTGACAACAAGACTGTTGTTAGTAAGATTTCTCTAGTATTCACTTAACTTATTCATCTGACCAGCATCATTTATACTGCGATACCATTGTTTTCTGTCAAATCCTCATCTCCATGTGTCATACAGTACTCTTGGTTTTTTTAAGCTGTAACTGCAAGTACAGTTTAAACTGGCATAAGACAACAATGCAGCTGAAAGAGTAGTCCTGTCCTTACGCCACCTGAAGACACTTGGTCCTCCCTCCCCACCTGTGTTTGTGCCAGCATATGTGTTTGTGTAATCACAGCATTAATAGCAGAACAGAGGGCTCAGTGCTGCTGGTGCTCATTAGAGGACAGTGGCAGTAAGAAGAGTATTTAGGTAGTTTTTCCTGTCGTGAGGCCCAGAGTGCGCTATGTTAAGCCTCGGCAGAAATTTTGGCTCCTTTTGTACTGCCCAGGAATGCATGGCAGGTGAATAAAATGAACTCCTACCAGGAAGGTGAAAATAGCTTTCTCAAGACAATTTATTTACACTGTAAGTGCAGAGTTATACAAGTAATAACAAGGCAGCAGTTCCCTGAAGAACTGACCACCACTATTCTGTCATTCTGTTTGTGCCATCAATTTAAGACCTCCGCTTACTAGTTTCCTAACTTATTCTGTCTTCACTGATTCAAGACAAGCACAGCCTAGAAATTGTTGGGATAATTGAACAGTGGGAGGAAGTGATCGAGGAACTATGAGTAAACAGGTTAAATTAATACAATGTTTCACAGTTTTGGTTTCTCCAATTTCTCTCTCAGCAGCAGATCTTTATGTAGGCCTAAGGAATAAACAACTATACTTAATTAACTGTGCTACAGAGACCTGTACATTCTGCCTAATGTCAAAACATTGTATTCTGGCAGGCAGAAGAGATAGGCTATTACCAAGATTATGAACAGTAGCTTAGTATATTGCACAAATAATTTACTACAGTTTAGATTAGTCAGCACTGGTGGCCACTTCACTAATTTTACTGCTGTCTTAGTATCTTTTCCCTTCATTCCCCAGTGATGCGTGCAGATGCATTCTAGGAGCGTGTTTCTAGCACATGCCTCATGTATTAGTTATGTCTAAATGAATAGGTGTTCAGTTGAAAGCTGTTGCCAGGACACATTTATGTTCTGACAGTAGTGAAAGGTTTCCCAGCCTCTTTCTGTTTACTTGGTGCGAGTGAAACTGCTCTGTCATTCTACCTATGGCTACTACTCTAAGATCATTTCAGTGCAAGTACCTTATTATATTCTTTTCACTTTACCCACCATAAGACTTGGAATATTGCTTGCCATATTATATGTCACCTGATGTATGGATTTATAAATCCATACTATCTGATGTTATGTATAACTTTGAATATACCAGAAGGACTACCAAATAATTTTGAAACAAGCTGCATTTTGAACACCTAATTTAGCATTCCTTGGATAAGCAAAACTTCCATGGAAACTTGAACAAGGGTAGTAGGATTTGTCTCTTTCACAGTTACTGTGAAAATGTTACAAGACAAGTTCTTGCTCCTATTGTTTGATTAAAACCATTTTATAGCCCATTTCACCAAGCATTTAGCTTGTATATTGACTTATTAGCCAAAGTCTTGGGAACCTTGAAAACATCAATATATTCTTATCTGATTCATTTAAATTGGTGTCAAAGGTAGCAGTTAAGATCACTCTTCCTAGGGAAGTATGGATTACAGGTTTTTAATAACTCTAGTATTCAACTAATACAGTATGAAATTCAAATACAAATGAGTGTCTCCAACAGAGAAGTTAAGGCAGAAGGTATTCACAATCTGGATAGTGGTGTTCAGTGCCAAATCTGGTAGAAAGATATAAATGTGAATGAAGTTTAGCATGCAGAAGTTATCCTGTCTAACTGGAGATGCTCAGCTGGACCAGAGTTCAGAGGTTTTGTGCTGCTTCAGGGAGGAAAAAAATAAGAAGATGCAGAAAAAAATGGAACAACTAGTTTTGCTGGGCAGGGAGTGGATAAAGGCGATGAGTGGGATTTTCTGATAATGTTAAGTGTGGGCTTAATTCCATTTGAAATTAGGGGTAAAATTCTTGTTGCTTTCAGAGCTGCTAAGCAGTTCAGTTCTGAGCTCTTCTGAAAATCTTGCCCCATGTTCTTTCAGTTGTTTTCAGCTGTTTTTGTGGGAGTCCTTCCAGAAAGTGGAAAGTCCCACTTTCAGTTCTGGACATATCTTTGTTGCAGTATAATTCACTGTACTGTATTTCCTTTTTCCATCTATTTTTTTCCCTACCAACCATCACTTTTTCATCTCTTTTACATTCATCCTTTTTCCTACTCAGATCACTTTTTTTAGTTTGGGTTTGCTGCTTTTAAAGAGCTTCCTTTTTCTGACCCTCCCCGTTCCACTGCTCCTCCATGCTTCCTTGTTAACTATCCATTTAGCCTTGGTTATTCCCTGGATCAAGGCTCTCTATAGCCTCTGGCTTGAATGCTGCAGGTGCAGAAAAAGAAAATTTGGGCAAAGGACTTTACACTTAGTTTCTGCATGGGGCGTCTTGGAGTAACCTGCCTCTCCGGCCCAGTCACTAGAGCGTGATTACGAACAGGATGAGACTAGGTTTCTCCCTATTTCTGCTTTTCTTTCATTCCTTCTAACCATCCTCCTGAGGGAAGACAGATATTTCTTGAGTTGTAAGTACAGGCTTATTCTTATAGGATAGATTCGCTGTGGGCAACTTTCTTTCTTTTCTTAAGTTTGTTATATTTGTGGCCATAGACTCCCTCAGGACTTCAGCTTTGTCCATAGTCTGTAGAACTGCACAGAAGTGTGTGCAATCCATGTCTTAAAGATTTTACTGTTTAAGGAGCTGTTGTTGTCTGTCATCTTGTGGGCAAGACATAGACTAACAGAATGCTGATAAACGGGGCATGTGATTTTTATCTAATATGGATCTGTTAGTTAAAGTACAGATGGTGCTGTTAGTTCCTCAAATTACCATAGTTAGGATGTGGTCCTCTAGCTGTTTGTACATGATAAAAACTCTTTTAGATTTTGGCCAGTAAGAATGTCTTTGAGCATCTACAACTTTAAAGGGATCGTGGAACAATGGCCATGTTTCATGAAGTGGAAATCATGTCATATCTTGTTGGTTTGAACTCAAACTTGAAGTTCTCGTCTAGCTTAAGTTTGCAAGATTAGGTGGATGTAGCCTGATACATGTATAGTTAGGCATGTTATCTGGTTTTACTGGAAACATTCGTTTAGTGCAATTCTAAATATTGAGCAAAGTCTGTCATCTGCTAGGCCAGATAAATTCATTTAGTGCTAAATGTTGCCTACCGTGACTGTTCTAAGTGGTCAGAAATCTATCCAAGTTGGATGTGTGCACAACTCTGCAAGAAATAATGCAGCAGAAGCCCAACATGCCCATTGCACACCCTTTTTTATTTGAATGCAGAAATCTTCCACTCATATGAAGCAGAGGCTGCTTTGACTGGGCCAAAGGAAATTGAGAAATTCAACCTTTACTAAAATAAGTCATTGTTTTGCATGTCTTGCAAATAAATTGTTATCTGTGTATCTTTTTGTACCACATAAAGAGCTTTGAGTAAATTTCACATAAAAAAACCACAGAAGAAATGTTTTGGTGATTGACTGTGAGTTTCTATTATACTGAGAAAGAATTTGGATTAAGAATCATGTCTGTTTTTTCCCCACATTTTTGTCATTTCAAACAATCTATATGAGTCATGGAAAGGGGAAAAAAGACTCCTTATTCCTGTTTTTCCCCTTTTGATGGCTATAAAAGTGACAGTCAGGATTTAATGACAAAACTGAACTGGGATTTATTTTGCTCATTCTTTTTTTATCCAACTTCTTCCTTTTTGAATTTATCAAGTCTTGAAATGGAATTATGTGGATAAAAAACAATTATGTATTAAAAACAAAATAGTTTCTTTCAATTTAGTTTCAGTTCTGTGAATTTAAAAAGGCTAAAGGTCTCTTGAATAAAGCTTATTTGGTTGAGAGAACTTTATTCACTGCCTCCACTGATGTCAGGACATAAATTAATAGGAAGCTAAGCAAACCTTATGTTGTTTCTCTGCATAGAGCTGAATCCTCCTTGTGAAAGCATGTTAGTTCTCAGGTGATGCCTGCGAATGCATCTAGCAGAGATCTGCTCAAACCTGAAAGCTGACTCCCAACTTGCTCTTCCTGGCCAGCTGCTTGTGTTGCAGAAATCCTCCCCTGGCCAGCTGGGGTTCAGAAGTGCTCGGGTCACTTTGAGTAGACCTCAGACAGGCACCCAGTGTCTTGATTTTTAGTCGTAATGAAAGACCATTTGCAGCAGTAACATGCACTTGGCTTATGATATTGATAGTTCGTTCTGTCTGTGTGTGTGTCTCTCTCTCTTTTTTTTTTTTTTTTTTTTTTTATTTTTAAGGTAATGTTTATACAGCTAAGCTTAGCTTGTAGCCACTTTGCCTGCTTTAAGCTGCAGCTGCAGAAGAAGGATCCTTTTCAGCTTACTGAGTTAAAGAAGCAGAGAGGGGAAACATGAGTCAGTACTAACTGGATTTGTTTGGGAGCAGGTACTGGCCCCTTTTATGAAAAGAAGGGTCCCAGCTGGTACTTCGGTGTATGCGGAACTGTTCAGACCAAGCTACAGTAAACCTGTGTGTTTAAACTTTGTAGACAGAATATTTGCTGCCCCTTAAAATGTAAGATCTACCAAGCTGTGCATTTGATCCCTTGAACTGTGTGCTTGGAGAGCCTTCTGTCCTGCTGGAAAAGAGTTAGGTAAGAAGCTGTATCCAAAATCAGCAGTGGAGCTCTTGGCACATGGTGCCAGCTGTTACTATCTGTTAAAGTCACTGCAAACTGAAAGAACCAAGGCTTATGTTGTGTCACCTTATCATTGCCCTCAGCAAGGGGTCTGCAGACAGCAGTGTACCTATGCTTGCTCAGGGGCACTGGGTGTGTGCAGGGGAGAACTTCCTGGTGGTGGAAAGAGGGGGAGAGCTGGTCTCTCCTTCACAGCCCACTGCCTGGGTGAACTGCTCCTGTGGAGGGCCCATTTCTGCAGGAAATTTATGGGCGATAAAAAGAGAGGGAAAGGCCCTTTATTCTTTTTCTTCCCCTATCATAGCTATAAAAATGCCAGTCAGTTTAGAGCAAAATAAATGCTAGTTTATTTTGGTACTTTCTTCTTTGATCAGACTTCTTCCCATTTGAATTATTTATGACTGGAAATGGCATCTTGCCCAAATAAGAGCTGCAGAATCAGCATGTTAGAAATCTTCTTGAAAAGTGGTCTCAATGTTTTAGGAAGTGAAGCCAATGTAATTTTGGTCCTTGTTAGTAAAAGGAATGGTAACGCCAATGCAGGAGCAAAGTAGGTACTTTTGCATCATATACAAAGCATTAAGACCCTTAGTCTTTAGAGCAGGAGTGCCTCTGTGCAGAGCTGGCTTGGCTTCCGTGCCCTTCTGAGAACAGCACGGGGGCTGCTCACTGCTGCAGTTCACACCCAGGAATGAGTGTCTGTCTTCTACATCTCTAATTCTGGTTTGGGTAGATAGGCTTCAGGGTCCATAAGTAGCAAATGGAATAAGACCTTGGTATCTCAGTTATTTACTAATTTACAGCTCCATCTTCTACCAGGACTGCTAGAGCAAGAGCACCACACAGGAGTTTGGTGAAAATAAGACAACAGGAATTAAAGATCATTGTCTGGCACTTGCCTTGGTTCCCTTTTCAAATATTTATTCTCACTGTGTAAATAAAGAATAAACAAGGGAAGGGGTCTTTAAGCTCAAGTCACTAGCTTAGTGACTTGAGCTTAATACTCCCTCCCATGTTTTGCTTGAACTAAGGTTCAAGAATAAAGTTCCACTTCACCTGCTGTTTTTCATATTTCCTGTACATTTTTAGATTGGCTCTGAATATTGCATTTCATCAAAAACTTTAGAAAATCATATCTGCTAAAATACTCTAATGATAAATATTTTAAGTATCTTCAAAACGTAATGTTCAAGAGGCTTCCCATTTAATTTTTTAAATTACACTTCTGCTTTACATTGTAATCAATGTAATTCATAGTGTGAAATGGGATTATTTAAAGAGTCAAATATGTTACAGTTGCTAGCAGCAAACTCCCCTTTTCACCAGAGCTTCACAATAGAAGTGACTAAGATTTCCTTGGTAATGTTTTCAGCTAAAACCAACAGTTATTAATCTCATTGTCATAGAAAATTAAATGCAGCAGCGTTGTCAGAATGTTCTCTCTTTTAAAGTTTGTTGCCTTCCCCCCCCCCCTTTTTTTTTTTTTTTTTTAAACAGAACAACTACTAATAAATATGGAATTTACCAGTTTGAACAGGCTTCAAAATGCAAGGCAATTCAGGACAATATTTTGTTGTCATCTATCAAGAAAAAAAGGTAGGTGTTTGCTTTGCTTTCTGCTTTGTTTATTTTAAATAGAAGACTAAAAGATTGTCCTCCTTTTGCACATAATTCTCACTGGTACTGATATGGAACTATACAACAGGAAACTGAAATTGTTCAACCAGTTTTTGCTTGTATCTTTTCTTTCATATATTAGGTTTGTTCTAGGTTGGATTCTTTTTTTTTTCTCCTCACAATGCGAGTCAACAAGATTTCTCATTCCCATTTAACAGCCTTTCTTACAAGATCTTTAAAAAGAGGTAAAACAGAATGTGAGGTATAATTTCATTCTTGAGTGTCTCTTTCCTGATTGGTGAACACTCCTGCTGTGAGCAACTATAATTAATAGACTCATTTCAGCATTTACACTGGAATAAGTATAAAAATTTACTAGTATAAAAATTTACTAATTAATTGCACTCATAAGAATAACTAGTCCATGGGAAATTAATTAATCAGTCATTGATACATCTTGGAAAAAACGTCCAAAATCCATTTCAGCTTTCAATTTGTCTTTCCTATCATGAAACAAAATCTTTGGTATCAATCCTGCTCAAATTCCTTGCTGCTTCCTAATGTGGAAGCAGGAGAAGCAGTCCCTTGCTTTTTACGTATAATACCTCCTGGTGCATATGGGTGCACTAATAGAGGAAACTCTAAATAAGACAGGCTTCCCACTCGGACTGAATGCTAACTTAAAGTTAAGTACATTCCATGGTGTCTTTAAAATTAGGTTATATACACTTTTTTTTTTTATTTGTAAAGAGAAGAGAAATGGAATGAGAAACAAAACCTCCACCGAAAATAGCTGTGTGGGGGTTTCTTTGTTTTCTTCCCCCCCCCCCAATCAAAGGACTGGAGAAATAACCCAAAGCCAGCATTAAGTCATGATTTTAAAACTCTCCCTGTCTTTTCTGCTCTCTCCCCACCTTTGTATTGCATTTTAAAATCTTTCACCTATTTTTTTTTAAGTCACTATATTCCCAGTATTCTGTTGTCTTTATTCTTTCAGTTCTTTAAAACACATAAATGTTTTCCTCCTTTTCCCACTTTATACTTTTTAACTTTTCTTATGGAGCTTTTTTCCCAGCTGCCTCTCCAATTCTTTTAATACCAGATTTCTTTCTTTTTCCCCTTCTGTCCTTCATCCCCCCCTAACTTCACTCTACTTTACTTCTTATTAGCTGTATTATTGCATTCTTTTCTCTCTCTTTTTTCTTTTTTTAGAATTTCTTTCCTTCCCCCCATATCTCATCAACAGCACTATCTTAAAAGTTTTTTCCCTTTTGAAGGGTGAAAACTGCTACGCTACTGTAGCACTAGTGAGAGCTGAAGTAGAGATTGGCAAACAGAGGTTAAAGAATACAGTTAACTGAAATATTGAGAGTTTAACACTGAGACAAGGACAACTGACCAGTGCATGGCCTCTAAAACCTGGTTATGGCAATACAAAAGCTATTATTCATCCTGTGTTTTACAAAGTAGTACAGGCTGCCGGAATGCAGGCTCACTTTTCACATCTAGAATGTTTTGGGGCTGAGAATGTAGGAGATTTTGAGAAAGTGTCAGACTTCTACCCTTTGGCTTAAAAAAAAAAAAAAAAAAAGGAGGGGGGGAGAAGGTGCTCCAGTAAATGAAGCAGAAGTGAACTGGGCAGCTAGGAAGAGAAATTGCCATTTGGAACATAGAGTAGGGTATTGCTTTGCTCTGTGAGTATTGCAACTCTCTGCCCTTCCCTGAGAGAAGCCACTGGGACAGGATCTTTTTGTTTTGTGTTTTTTGTGTTGTGTGTATGTGTGTTTTTTTGGAACATGTTACCCACAGGCATGGTATATAAATACTTTATATTGCAGTTGCAGAAGACTTTTGGGGAAATTCTGGACTTTCTGGCCTCCTAAGCTGGTGGAGACCAAAAAAATTAACTAGTTTAAAGCTTGTCAGATGATTTAATAGTAAAAAATGCTATGCAAGTGTGAAGTATTATTATAACAGGTATGTGCTGGTGGTGATTAAGTGCCTGAAATGCTGAGCTGTGCTGGAAGGCTTCCATTTTTATTCAGGAGTGAGCCTTGCACACACTCCTTAGGGCTTTAAAAACTGCAAGTTGTTTTGGCAGTATTAAAATGTCCAAAGGCATGAGGGATCCTTCCCTTCTCTTGCATTTCCTTCTGTTGCTTTTTGGGGGAGCATTTGTTTGTTTCTTATAAATTTTCTGCCAAGTAGGAAGATCTCCCTTTCTCACTCCTGCTTCTCAGTTTTCCTCCTAATTCAAACAGCTCTTCCCCCCCCCCCCCCGATGTTTAGGTTCAGAAATTGACCACTGGGATGGCATCCATCTCTGTTCTGACACTTCACCTACTGTCTCTATCTCAACACCACTGTCCTTGCTGTTGTCCTTTAGATACCTGCTAAAACTTAAAGATGCTTGTACTGTGTCAGTGCCTCGACTGTGCATGATAATTTCATCTTAGCCATTCCAGTTAGTGCAGAAGGCTACTATGTACCTGACAAATATCATTGGCAAAAAACCTTCAAGGCATTTTTTGCCAGCTAGGCTCATACAATATAAGCGAGTTTCCTAGGACAGCAAGTCATTATAATAGTTTGTATGCAGTTGATGGATGAAAACAGGACAGAACATGTTTTATTCACTGTTCTCAGCAGTGTAATTATTGTCTTGTCCACACATTGTTATAGTTCAATTTACCTGAGCTTTTTTTATCTTAATAATAAAATCCCTTTTTGTAGCAGTGACTATGTACTGTAAACTTGGATTTCCATGGAAATAATACATATTGTCCCAGCTCTCTAAAACGAAACAAAGGAGAAGAGTTTCACAGAATTTCACAGAATCGCTGAGGTTGGAAGGGACCTCTGGAGATCATCTAGTCCAATCCCCCTGCTCAAGCAGGGTCACCTAGAGCATATTGCACAGGGTTGCATCCAGGCGTGTTTTGAATATCTCCAGAGAAGGAGACTCCACAACCTCTCTGGGCAACCTGTTCCAGTGCTCTGCCACCCTCACAGTGAAAGAGTTTTTCCTCATGTTCAGATGGAACTGCCTGTGTTTCAGTTTGTGCCCGTTGCCTCTTCTCCTGTCACTGGGCACCACTGAAAAGAGTCTGGCCCCATCCTCTCTACACTCTCCCTTCAGATATTTGTACGCATTGATAAGATTCCCCCTCAGTCTTCTCTTCTCCAAGCTAAACAGGCCCAGCTCTCTCAGCCTTTCCTCATAAGAGAGATGCTCCAGTCCCCTAATCCTCTTTGTAGCCCTTTGCTGGACTTGCTCCAGTAGTGCCACATCCCTCTTGTACTGGGGAGCCCAGAACTGGACGCAGTACTCCAGATGTGGCCTCACCAGGGCTGAGTAGAGGGGGAGAATCACCTCCCTCGACCTGCTGGCAACACTCTTCCTGATGCACCCCAGGAGACCATTGGCCTTCTTGGCCACAGGGGCACATTGCTGCCTCATGCTTAACTTGGTGTCCACCAGCACTCCCAGGTCCTTCTCCGCAGAGCTGCTTTCCAGCAGGTCAACCCCCAACCTGTACTGGTGCATGGGGTTATTCCTCCCTAGGTGCAGGACCCTGCACTTGCCTTTGTTGAACTTCATGAGGTTCCTCTCCGCCCACCTCTCCGGCCTGTCCAGGTCTCTCTGAATGGCAGCACAGCCCCCTGGTGTATCGGCCACTCCTCCCAGTTTTGTATCATCAGCAAACTTGCTGAGGGTGCACTCTGTGCCTTCATCCAGGTCATTGATGAAGAAGTTGAACAAGACTGGACCCAGTACTGACCCCTGGGGGACACCGCTAGCTACAGGCCTCCAACTAGACTCTGCGCCGCTGATGACAACCCTCTGAGCTCTGCCATTCAGCCAGTTCTCAATCCACCTCACTGTCCACTCATCTAGCCCACACTTCCTGAGCTTGTCTATGAGGATGTTATGGGAGACAGTGTCAAAAGCCTTGCTGAAGTCAAGGGAGACAACATCCACTGCTCTCCCCTCATCTACCCAGCCAGTCCTTCCATCATAGAAGGCTATCAGATTGGTTAGGCATGATTTCCCCTTGGTGAAGCCATGCTGACTACTCCTGATCACCTTCTTTTCCTCCACGTGCTTGGAGATGGCCTCCAGGATGAGCTGCTCCATCACCTTTCCAGGGATGCAGGTGAGGCTGACTGGCCTTTAGTTCCCTGGGTCCTCCTCCTTGCCCTTTTTGAAGACTGGGGTGACACTGGCTTTTTTCCAGTCCTCAGGCACCTCTCCTGTTCTCCATGACCTTTCAAAGATGATGGAGAGTGGCTTAGCAATGACATCTGCCAGCTCCCTCAGCACTCGTGGGTGCATCCCATCAGGGCCCATGGATTTGTGGGTGTCAAGTTTGCTTAAATGATCTCTAACCCACTCCTCCTCCACCAAGGGAAAGTCTTCCTTTCTCCAGACTTTCTCTCTTGCCTCCAGGGTCTGGGGTTCCTGAGGGCTGGCCTGAGCAGTAAAGACTGAAGCAAAGAAGGCATTCAGTAACTCTGCCTTCTCTGCATCCTTCGTCACCAGGGCACCCACCCCGTTCAGCAAAGGGCCCACATTTTCCCTAGTCTTCCTCTTCCTACTGATGTATTTGAAGAAGCCCTTCTTGCTGTCCTTGACATCTCTCGCCAGATTTAATTCCAAATGGGCCTTAGCCTTCCTCGTCACATCCCTGCACACTCTGACAATGTTCCTATATTCCTCCCAAGTGGCCTGTCTCCCTTTCCACTTTCTGTATACTTCCTTCTTCTGGTTGAGTTTTGCCAGGAGCTCCTTGCTCATCCATGCAGGTCTCCTACCTCCTTTGCTTGACTTCCTACTCATAGGGATGCACCGCTCTTGAGCCTGGAGGAGGTGATGATTGAATATTAACCAGCTCTCTTGAACACCCCTTCCTTCTAGGGCTGTAACCCATGGGATTCCTCCAAGTAGGTCCCTGAAGAGGCCAAAGTTTGCTCTCCTGAGCAAAGAGGACTGTCTAGGTTACCACAGAGCCAAGGAATGAAATCCTGATTGCCGTCCTGGACTGATTCTGTTGGAGGAACAAGTCCCTGAGGGTCCTTTAAAGCAGGAAATGCCAAAATAGGCTTTCGGAGCATAAAACAAAGCTTTCTGGGCTGTAAACCCAGCTGCAGCAAGTCCCAGAGCTTTATTTTGAGTCTTAAAAATTGATTTATGGGAATATTGTCTATGTTAAGAGATCATTTCATGGAACTGAATTCAACGGAAGCCTTAAAACCTGTGCGGGCAGATGTGGTGGCTGCCTTGCCATGCTGTGGGAGCCGCAGGAGTCAGGAGCTACAGCAGTCAGGAGCCCCTGTCCTGCAGGACACCCTGCTGAGACAGCTTTGCCACTTTGGGCTCTGTGCCAGCCTCTGGCCAAGATGAGTTGTGACAATCCATGCAGCTTCGTAAGTCACAAGATGGACAAAACTTCATGTAAAGGGCAAGCACAGCTGTTGCTCTGTATTGTAATGGCTCCTAAGGGATGCTTTGTTTGGGGAAAGCTGGTGGGCTCTTAGAAACCTTTGAGCAACTCATTCAGTAGACAGCGGCAGAAAGGCAGCAATATTCTTGCATTGTAGTGGGTGTTTTTACTCTAGGTACAGGTATACTACTTCTGTTTTATGTTAAGAAGCTTCTCTTGTAGATAAGAAACTCCTCACATTTTTTGACAGTGAGTGCCTGTGGTTTCTCATGAGGCCTTAGATCTAGTGTTATGAATGACGCTTTGATTTTTCTCAGTACCAAATGTACAGGGAGGTAGAAGGAACCTTTTGGGTTGTTGAGTGCTTTGCTATTGCAAGCTACCACAAACTTTTTATATTCCTTTTTATCAATTCTCACACTCCAATTAAAAACAAGTGAGGTTTTTTGGCTTCCCAGCTCTTTTTGGAAGGCTGTTCAAAAACACACTTCTAAGTTCCAGCTTAAATAAACTGGTGGTCATTTAGCTTTGGGCCAACACTAAGCCCTTTTTGCTAAAATAACACAAGGTAAATATTTTTTTGGAGATGTTAGTGCCACAGAATTTGTAGTCATATGATATCCACATCATGTTGTCTTCCCCCCAATCCTCCTTGTAAGTCAGAGTCGTTGTTTTTAAAAAGTTGATAAAGCATAAATAGGAGAGGTATTAGCATAGAACCTATAAAGGAAGAAATTTCACCAATCTTTTGGCTTACAGGTTCTTCAATATTTCACATGTGGATAAATTTAAATCTCTTGAAAGGGTTTAAAAGGAGCAAAAAGCTCTTCGGTTACAGGTACCCCAGTGGCGCTTAGTCCTGTTTGATATAAAACAGATTGGTTGTTTTATTTAAGAGAAAATTTGCAGGAAAAACTTAGGTCTGTAAATATTGATCTATGTCTTAGATGGTTGAACTGAGCTTTGGGGAGTTTATAAAGTAGATGAAAGAAAAGGCTGAAAAAGTGTAATGTTTCATCTTGGCTTGCAAGAGTCGTATCTCAAAACACTATTGAAGTTTAAAATGCCAAGTACAAGACAAAGGTGTTTTGTATTATTTTGGACTTCTGCACTGGAAATAATTTCTGAAGGGTCCAATAACTTCAGGATAGTTATAGTCTGATAGCTAAGTTTGAAACCGGCATACTTTTGGAAGTTTCTAAAAAGAAGAGTTCATTAGGACATCACTATGAAAAAAGCATGTTTAATAGGTCAAGCTAATTAAATGAGGATAGTACTGTTACAAATTATAGAAATGAAATGGGTCGTGGAGTTCTGAAAGCAATCTATTAAATATGCAGCATGCATGTTACTTAATACATGCATCATTTGAATGTTTTAGAGACTGTTTCTAAATATCTATGTGCATACTCTAACATTTGATGTTGTTGCCTTTTTTTAGATATTCAGAAGATTATTTTCTTCACATAGTCACAAAACTGCAAAACTGCACCTGGATAAAGAGACCGGAAGAGTGCACAAAATTCAGGTAGTCTTAATTGTCTCTTTTAGAAAAGCTGTTTAGCCCAGGTTTGTGTAACAAGCAATAAATTGAGATCTTACCTATTGAAAAGATACTTTTGTATTGCTTTCAGACTGCATACGTAGCTATGCATTTCTCTTATTCTTTTGATGTTGGGGTTCTTCTTGTTTATTTGCATTGAACTGTGCAAACTGAGCAAAATAAAAACTACGCAAATGAAGTAACTTCACCTATCTCCACTGTAATGAATAGTTAACTAACTTGCTAGAATGGATTAAAAATACTTTCAAAACAAAACATACAGTATTAAAGACAACTAGTAGTGTGCTTTTATTTGTCCAAATTGGCACTCTGATAAGAGACTTTGTAATGAAATGGTATATTTCTTACCCCAAGGCTATTGTTTCTGTTACAGAAGTGCCTAAAGCACCCATTAGGCTCAGCTATGCATGTCATGACCCCTGCGCAAATAAGCATGTGATTACACCTATCCCTGTCAAGATTGCACGTATGTTCAAGATGGCACATAAGTATGTGCGGAGTAGGGACTGTGATCCCTGTAAAGCTTCCGCTCATTTGGAAGTGCGTCATGCTGGGTTTAGAGAACAGCTTCATGGTGCCAACCCTAGTTTCTCCAGGGGGAAACACTCTCTTGAATTACATTGTTACATGGAACAGAATTAAAGATTCTGTCAAGATCATTAAAAATAAATAAACTGACCTACCTTCCAACTCTTTGGAATTAACTAGCTTTGAAAACTTAATATCCACATGCGCAGTGTGATACTATTAGCAGAAATAATGGGGGGGAGTGATCTTTATGTGCAAAGTAAATTGCTGTGTGCTGTGTATCATAACTGACCAATGGTGTTTCCCAAAGCTGAGGCAGTATAATGCATAGCGTTAAGGTCTGAGAAACTTTCAATAAACTCTGGCTGGCTTTCTGGCTTTAGCTATGCACAGAGGTATCAGAATATGATACAGAGCTGTAGAAGCAGACCATTCTGTTTCAGGATAGATAGGGTTGTTGGTTGGTGTGTGTGTGTGTGCACAGAGTTGATAGGAGGTAAAGCTGCTCTCATCTGCTGTTTGCCCAGCTACAGTTAAGATTTTTGTTTTCCAATCTTTTTTTAACCTCTGTTCTGAATGGGCCAGCCACCACTTACCAGCAATTTGGCACTTCTGATGTGCTAGGTGTATGAGACAGTGTCAGAGTTACCACTTGCTGTTCCAGCTTGGCTTCTTCCTCATTTATTACTTCCAGTCTCCCTTCCTCTGGGTCATTGTCCAGGCCTATGGGAATCTAACATGACACCTTCGATCTAAACCCTCATACAAGACTCTCAATCTTTTAAGTACAACATGCTCACTCTTCCTCTTGCTGTCTTTTTGCCTTCTGGCAAGGAGTATGGGTGATAAGCGCTCTAGATAGGTTATACCACCAACAATCAGACTGGAAATATTCAAAGGTGCAAACTGGGATGCACTAAGCCTTCTAGAAAATGTGGGCTGTACATATACTGCAAGGAGGGAGTGAGTTTGCTAGCTTTAATTTAGCTCAACTACCAGGCACAACAGATCTTTTGTAACTCATGATTCAGCACTGGACAAGCTTGGTTAATTCTTCAACATTCAAGGTCTCTGCTGTTTTGGTTTCAATGCATTTAGCATCAAAACTAACCAGAGTACAACTGTACAACTAATTCATATATGTGCCAACCCATGCTGCAATTGCAGTTCTGAGGGCAGGGCTGTAAATTCTTCTGTTTCTATGAAAGTTGACCTGCTTTGATATCATCCAAAAATTCTGCTGATGTGATTGAGGACCTGTACTTTGGTTGAAGGTCTTGCAGATGATTGTCGCATAAAAGGTGTATGTATTTGCATAAGTCTTTCCTTTGTTTTTCCTTCCTCTCAAACTGTTCTCCTCTCTGTTACTTTCCAGAAACAAGATGTTAACATTTTACAGATATCCTTGCTCCCAGACCACACTGGAGACTTTCAAGGCTTACAGTCTCTTAGCAGTTGGTCAACAGAGGCTTTAAAAAAAAAGGGGGGGGGAAGCAAGAGAAAAAGAAATTCAGTATAAAATTTACTAACTAAACCTTCATACACTTCACGCTCACTGTACTCTCAGATTTTTTTATCAGACTTCAAGCACAAGAGCCTGGAACTAGCTCTGCAAGGACACTGCAGCTTAGGAATGATGCATTGACAAAGCTTTGTGGGGAGCAGAGCTTCTAGAAATATGATGAAGAGAGGTAACCCTTTCTCTTCCTCATCTGCTTAGAAGTTCCCACTCCCCATGCACAGTTCCTTCTTGTCTCCCTGTCTCTGGTACTGCCCTATCTTTCATTCTCTCTTTTTCCCTTTCCTTCAACCAATTAATCCTCTGGCAGTACCTCTTTCCTTTTTTCTAATTTTGTCTAGCATCAGTAATGCATAATAATTGTGTAATAAAAATATTATTCAGTTCTAAAAATCTCATTAAGTAGATAGCAAAACATACCCATTTTGCAGAGGAGGAAATTAACCTCAGAGAAGCTGTGCAGCAGAATTAGGTAATACAGCTAGCCACCATCAGGAGGAGAGCTAGAATCTGCCTCTGTCACCACAAGTCTGCCTGCTGACTAGACTGCAGAGAAGCTGGTTGTCTTCTTTCCTTGTTTGCCCATCTGTTAAATGGAGTGAACATTTAAATGCTTCTCAGGCATGGTGTCAATTCTATGACATCTCTGTGTAACCCTGAAGTTCTGAAGAACAGTGAGACATGCATATTTATAAGGGATTTAATGTCTTATGCCTCAGGGCATAAACTAACCTCTAATTAATAAGGTTCAAAATAAGATTCCCCAGGGATAGTGAATTTCTCAAAGAAGCTTTCTTGTGTTTTCCTTTGTGGCTTTTGCTGTTCACTATTATCATACTGGTAGTGGAGTAAATGAATCTGTGCTCCATAACTCATATGTTCCAGAAGACAGAACTGTGTGCCGATGAGTACACATCTCTTCTCCCTATAAGTCTAACTCCCAGGAGATCCAGGCCAGATACAAGGACAAGTATTTCTTTCCAGCATTGCACCTCTAAACCATATCCTTTTATTTGGCGAAAGGGTTACAGCTGACAACCCTGGTTGACACAAACTGTAGTGGTCCCAATGCACAAAAAGCAGAATGTGCGATTCCAGGGTGACCCTCCACTACCTAGCTCAGCTTTGCCATGAAGCCATGCAAACTGTGTCCGTCTGCTGTCAGAGTTGCCCTTTGCCCTTTCCAAATGTCTTTATCTAAAGCTGCTCCACTGTGCCTGCTCACACGACTAGGCTACAGCGCTATCTAGCAGTGGTCAGTGGTTCTTGACAGCTACCTGGTATTCACCCATGCATTTCTCAAAATCAAGAAGAGTCATAAGGCAAGTACAAGCCATGATGCCCTCTTTAATACCTCCCATATCCACAGTCACTTTTTTGTGATGGATTTTTGTCCTGCCTCTGCCAGGGAACCAGTCTTCTGTACCTTCACTTCTTTAGTGTCTATAATGCTGGCATTAGTGCTGCCAGATTCAGATTGCCCTTGGAGGAGCCTGTGCAAGCACTTGGTTCATTGCTCTTGCAGTCTAGTGAAGATTCAGAGTGCCTTGCATAAATGTTTGTCAGCTGTTCCTTAGGGCTTATCTGACTTCACAGCAGACACTAGCAGAGTGGTATAAGTATAGCAGAAGATCTAGCAGTGCTGTAAGTTCACTGGGACAAATGCAGTCCTAGTAAGAGTGATTTAGGGAAAGTCTTTTCCAACATTTAGTGCTATCAATGTATATAGAACAATTTAAGTATGTTCTATTCAGACCTTTTCTTTACAAAATTCAGCTTTGCTTCTTTTATTCTTTTTTTTATGTTCTTTACAACTCTACACCAGTGTAGCATTTCCACATTACCCCTTTGTTTCAAAGCTCATCTGAATTCTGCCTCCCTTTACAGATTTACAACTTGTTTTGGACAAAGCAAGTCCTCAGATTTCTTGGATATAAGAGAGGATTGGTGCAAACTTGGAAAGGGAGGTGAAATAAACCCGCAGCTACCTTGAAGCATCATTCTTAAAGCTCTAGAAAAAAAATGTTGGATAGATTTCTCTGCAAAGACTCTTCTAGCTGCAGTTGGTAGAGTCTCAGGTTCCCTAGGTAACATGAATCTTAATTATTATATTAGCATTCATCAAAGGTTTTCAACTTAAAAGAGATGTTTCATTAGTGCAACAAATTAGAGCCCAGCTGGATGCAAGCTGTAATTGTTTTTTACACCTCCACATCTCTGCTTTACAGACTTTTAAGTTTGATTTATTCTCATTTGGGCTATAGACCTGCGGTGGCAAATCTGCGGTTTTTCCAAATAGCTGCAACTCTTGTTTCTGCTGGAAGCTAGCAAATAGTTAAAACAGCCCTCAAAATGGCTGGGGGAGAGCTGTGGAGAATGGTGGTTCAGAAAAGCCTCTGGGCACTGTCTTCCTGGGCTCTCTTGCTGAGCTTGGAGCCTGGCGTAGAGATACAGCACTTCTGCAGGAGTGGTATGGTACTGTGATAGCCCTGGGTGAGCTGTGGATACTGGGCTCCCTCCCTATGGGAATACCATTCCTGAGAAACCTTATCTGCATCTGGTAATGAAGGGAAAAGGAAATACCTAGATGTAAAATACACTTTTAAAAATGCTAATGTTACACCTTTTTATTTTTTTTTAATATTAATACTTAAAAACAAACAAAAAAAAAACAACCCCCCCCAAAAAAAAACTGAGGTCTGGGAAAGAATAGTTAAGAGATCAACCTATTTTCATAGTCCTATCATTTCTCCTCCTGCTTTTTGTTCCACCTGACCACTATTACCTTTTCCCACTTTATTACTTCTTCTGAAGAATGTGCGCTAAACATTCTTACAGATTATAAAATCCTATTCCTCCTTGAAGGGATTAATTTGAAGTATATTATACTCTAACATATATAACAATAGTGCTTAACACGTCTACGTATTTCAATAAAACACAGCTGAAACATAAATGAAATACCCTGCAAGCTCAACTTATGCTTACGTAAGCTCACACCAGCACATAATCAATAGCTTTCCTAACACTAAACAGATCAATAATTCCACTGTATTCTCTGAAATCTTCCATTTCAGCATACAAAGAAATACACAGAACTGAGATTACATTATGGTTTCAGAGTACATTTGCTGCATGTTTAATAGATCATATGTAAAATCAGAAGTATATGTTCGAAGACATACTTTTTCAGAAGAGAAACGGGCTGGGTGGAGAGAGTGTGATTGGTGATAGTTTGAAGAAACAGATGAATCTTTTAATTGCTTGCAGACTTTATATTTTCCTAAAAGTTGGAAAATTCCTATAATGGGAAAGTAAATGGGATCAGATTGAGCTAGTTATGTTTTCATGGTAGACTTTATGTGGTTTGAAAAAAGTGTAATAAAATTTACATATTCAGCCTCATTTCAGATTCAACCTTGTTGATTTTGATTGTCTTAGCTATTTATGATGTTTCTTCATTTATGGACTGTTCAAGGGCTGTCAGCATAGCACAGATTCTTCAACAGATGCTGTTTCAGACATGAGATTTAAGCACTCTTTTCTCAAAGTTTGGAATCTGTCATAGTATGGCACTACTAGAAAGCACTGATTTCCTAGTATCGACTGGGCTTGACAAAAAGCCTGGAGAAACAAATAACATTGTCTAGAGCTCCAGTGCCGTACAATAAGGTAATTCCTTGCTCACTGAAAAACATTACAGGAGTGGACATAAATTAAGAGTAGTCTTACTATGTGTAGTTGCACCCTTTAAATTTTGCTGTTATGTAGTGGACTTTTTCATGGGTCGTTCTCTGAACTGTCACGATAGTCTCTATGATAATATGTAACTTCAAAATCTTTGTCTTCACATGTGCAGTACAAATAGCTCACATGATCTGAAGGCTTACCCAAGCTAGGGGAACTATTAAAACAAATTATTAGACAAACATAGTCTTTCTCTGGTCATTAGTAAGCCAGACATTTGTCACTTGGAATACTTTGCCTTTTATTCAAATGATATTACAAACCATATTGTCAGACACACTAAGCATATGACTGTCACTTAAACTGCTTACAATAGTTACAGTTTTGAATATTTGCTATTCTTACTTCGTGTTTGGTTACCTATTTTATATTGTGTTTCAATTCACTGTTCAGTAACTAAAGATCTACAAAGGGGTCTGACTGTGCAAGCACTGCTGGTGTGGATAACATGCAAATGCTTTATAACAGGAATATGATGTGCTTCTGCAAACAAACATTCATTTGTTTGTTGCTTACTACAGACCTTTATAAAAGGTGAACTGAAGAGAATTTGTAGTTTGTCAAAATACAGAGATAGAAGGGATCTCAAGACTATCTGGTCTCTGGACTCTCTGTGAAGTCCATCTTTCTCAGTCTCAAATGTATCTAGGCCATTCCTGAAAGATGTTTGGCTAAATGTCTAATAAAAATCTCCAGTCAATGACATTCTGCAGCTTCCCTAGGCAACCTGTTTCAGTGTGCTTCTTAATATTGGACCCAAACTTTCTTTAGTGCAAACTAAAATGATTTCTTCTTGCCCTTCCCCAGTGGCCTTAGAGGACATTTGAACATCTACTCTTTAGAACAATTTTGCATATTGTAGTACTTCTGCAGCATCTGTCCCTATCCACTTTACCTGTCCTCCCACCTCAATTTAGTCCAATGTCTATTCATAGGGAAATATCTCACACTTCTGTCCTCAGCAATGAAAAATGCCCTCTGGCCCCAGCTCCACACACTTCTGTCACACACTGAAGTGTAGTCTGCACAAAAGCAGTCCTATTAGGTTCACAGAGTTAGGTCAGATTCTGCTGGCTCTGGTCCCCATCTGGTTTTGTATTATCTTGTATTTTGTATTATCTTTATGATTTTTTTAAAAGTATCTGTTCTGTTAAAAGCAGCCTTTTAAAATAAACAAGGCAACTGGTCTTTCATTTAAAATTATGAGATATTTAGAAAATAAATAAATGCAGAAAATGCAGCCCCTTGAGGACCAGGTTAACTGTGTTGGCCCAGTGATCCAATTCTAGACTGGAACAGACAAAGTTCCAGTAGTAAATTGCACAAAGTATGAGGCTGTGTAAAATTTTGGTGCAGAAGCAAGTGCCTTTTCACACCAAGTATTTATCTGAATAAAATACTAAAAAGTTATAGAACAAAACAACTTTAGCTAAGCATCTTCTTTAATGAAAGAAGGTAATCTGAATGAAAACTATCCTGCTTACTGCAGGAGGATAAAGCAAAGGTCCTTTTGCTGCCTGTATCAATAATGTGGAGGAGTCAGGAATCTTTAAACTCTGCAGCAGCTCTTTGCATAAAGACAAATTTCGCCCCTATTAAATATTATAGATTATTCACATCCCACTTGGGATAAGAACTATGCTGGCTTTCGGATCAGCCAAGGAACTCTGTTAGCCCTTGGCTAACCGCTGACTGCTTTAACTCTACAGCTGGTTCACATTCAGTTGTTGGAAGGAAGATGCTGAGAAGTCTGCACTCTCCTCAGGATGTGTGTACACTGTGTCTTGTCCGTAGACATGAGCAGGCTGTGCCCAAGCTCTGAACCAACTGAAAGGCATGTATCTATACTGGTGCAGAACCAAGATGAGCTGATTAACTTTACTGCTAGGAGGGATATAATAGTTCAGGCTGAGCTTCATGGCTACAAGGCTACTACAGAAACTCCAAAGAAACTCCATGAGCATGTTTAGATCCTGCAGATACTTACACATCTGACTTCCACTAAACTGAATAGTATAGATTTTTCATATAAAGGTTTTGCATCATGCAAAGGGTTTTGAAAACAGGTACAGTCAAGGCAGCAGTTCTGTATTATTGCCCAAGGGTCAATCTATACAATTAGTCCAAAATCTGAAAACATCATTATTCCTTTTGGTTGTCTCAATGTTTGGATAACCTGCTTGAGAAAACAGGATTTTCTTAAGCTCTCAGCATCTGCAAACCTGAAGGGATTATCTGGATGCTATATGGGCTCTGAGTTCCATCCCAGTTGGTCTCAGTAGAGAACTGGGGCCATGGTAGTTATTCCAAGAAGGAAGAAATTCAGCAAAAGCCTCTGCTGGTCAACAAAATACATTCTCCAGTCAACAATGACTATCTGTTACTGATTAGGATTATCATGACTGTACTCATTCAGTTTTATGAAGTATATATTACCAGTCCAAATGGAATAGCCTTGTTATATATGCTGATTTTATTCCTTATTTGTTACAAGGGAAACTTCCAGATAATGCAGTCAGCTCCCTTTTGCTTGTCTTGGTACAAGAAATATCTGTGGTTGATGTTATTCCTAGAGTTCAAAAAGAGCTCTGAAGTCTCAATCCACTTCCAGCTGCTTTCAGGAGAAATGCTGCAGGAAGGCATGCCTCCCCAGATAAGAAATTGGCTGTGCCGACCTGCAGTCTAAAGAAGGTATTTGCCAAACCTTGGGTCCTCCAAATATTTGGTCTTTTGACTCCACCTTCCTTCACACTGGACTTTTAATGGTGTGGCTGGATCTTAAACATGCTTTGTTCTAGAGCAACCCAGATGTCTAGCAGCTCTATTAATAATTGGAACTTAAACCTTCTCAGCATAAAATATTTCAATGTTCTTATACATATCTGAGCTGGATGCTCAGCCTGTGTAGCCACATCCCATCTTCCAAGAGCTGCCCCATATCTCAACATTTTCTCCTGGTCAGAACTCCACAGACAGCATGGGTCACTTTCCATCCTTCCAAAGGAAATTCAGAGTTTGACTTTAAGGTAGTACTGTTTGGTGCTGTTATGATTCTGACCCTTGTCCCTTATCTCACCATCTGCTTGGTGAGTGTTTTGTATTGTAGCTTTTACCGGTTTCTCTCTTCCCAGATGGCATAATGCACAAATTAAAATACTGTCTTGGCTTTGCAACACTTTACATATCATACTTGTTGAAAGAATCAATTTTTACAGTACATGTCTCAGGCTTATGGAGCATGTGCTCTTTCGGGTGTCATTGTCTCATGATGGAGACCACATATGTGATTAACACTAGAGATGATGGTTGTGGAAATAATTATTGGAACTGCCCAGTCTCTACCCATTTCTCATCACTTGCTGTCAGTTGTAGAGGTATCTTGTGTCACAGCTTGTATGAGCAGGTTGCTGAATATTTTTCCAGTGGGTTTTGCGGTCTGCAGGTTATACACATTGCAGCTAGAGCTTTGTACATTGATGCTTGGGCATCAAGGAATTCTGTGTCATGTTTTGATGCAAGTAAGAGGTTGCTATTGGTATGGCTAAACCTTTAGCACATATGTTATTAGATAACATAAGAATATACATCATTAATCAATATGTATTTCCTTGTTCTCACTGCATTTCTGAATTAGCTTGTCTTTGTTTTACTGCCTCAGCAGATCCATAATATTAATTAAAATTATTACTTTTCTATGAATTCTGATATCTGTTTTTCTTCAGACTGTTTCTGCTTTTACTGAAGCACTCATTCCTGTGGGATGAGTAATAAAAAGAAAGAATGCATCATCTGTATTAATTAATGTTATCTATCATCAGTTTGCTTTTTCAGATTCTGGTAGCCATCAGACACTTCTGTTTTATGAAAACTGGGCAAGAATATTCTGGGGCTATTCCTTTCTACTCTTCATGTCCTGAAATTGTTACAGACAATATTTAGGCCTGCTTGGTTTGGCTTAAAAAAAAAAAGTCAAGGATTTCAGAATTATGATTTTTGTGATTCCTAGTCTGTATGTGATTGTCAGGGGGCAGCAATGGCCAGCTGCTCCCTAAGGGGCAAGGAGCTGGGATCCCCATGCAGTGACCTGGCTGGCAGCCGCCGCCCCGCCGCCTGCCAGGGAGCAGGGCGTCAGGGCAGCCCCAGCCTTGGGCATCAGGCACGCCGCAGGGACAGGGATGGGCTGAGGCCGGGCTGGGTGGTTGGAGCCAGGGTAGGGGTCGTGGGGGGCCCCATGGCCAGGCAGTGTCAGGGTCGTGGCAGAGTTGGAGCCAGGCACTGCTGCTGCATCGCGGGGCAGCGACTGACGGCCCTGCACTAGGTTGAATGGGGGCTGCAGCTGGGTAGGGTGGGGGAGGCCCCAGGGAGGTTGGCAGGGACAGGCAGGACTGTTAATGTCCTCGGAGCAGGGTCCTGATAGAGATCTTTGAATTCGCTTACTTCTGTAGCTGCAGCATATCATTAAGGTTGAAAAGAGTTGCTTAAGCAAAAAGTTATCAAGAAGAAGAACAAGTGGACTCTAGTCAGGAGCGGTTCAAGAACATCCAGTGTCCTCCCAGACTTACTCATTTGAGTTTCCTGCCTCATTGCTTGATTTGTAATTTTCCATATATTTAAAATAGGATGCCATATGCATAGAGCAATTATTTTCATCATGTACCTCCTGAGCCACGTGAGTGTACTCTCAGGTGCATCCCCACCTGTGTACCTGATATCTCCTATCGTCCAGGCACCCCTTGTGGCTGAGCGTGAGGCAATGGGAATCGTGTGTACAGGGATTGAAGTGGAATACGGCTTGGACAAATAGAGCCATGCTGTTTACTCTATCATAAGTAATATTTTTTGTTATCATTTCCTGTAAGTAAGATTATTTAAAAGCTATTCCATCCCAGAATTCACTTGCTCCCAGTATTCCTCACACATCTGGAAACTTTGTCTGAGAGTCCTTGAGGAGTTCCTGAGCTCAGTATTCAAAACAGGTTAATATGTACCAGTAAGCCATCTGACAATTCAAATGGTACTCTTTCTTTTGGTCTTTTGTGTATGAATCAAGCCAACTGCCTACTAAACTTTTTTTTCCCCATTTTGACCATTATTTGTACATGTAGTATGATGTGTGAAAGAAAAGTTAGGTTTGGAATCATCACAGACCTATTCATTATCTTCCCTGCCTTCCAGAAAACATCATCCTTTGGGTCCTCCCATGTGCCAGGACATGCATCATCTCCACCAGAAACAGAACGTTCCTTTACTGGAATATTAGCTCAGTGTAAATTGTTGATAAAGTTGAAAGGAGCAACTTCTCTTACCTGTGTCTTACTCTATTAAAGTCAGCTTACTTTCAGGTGGAATTTAGCTTGTATTGTTTAACTTGTTTCAATGGCTTGTTTTACCTTACTCACTGAAAAAGTCTGAAATAAAGTTTTTCTTTTCCTCTGGCTGTTCCTGTAAAACGTACTTAATTTTTTCTTCACAATTAATCCTTCTGAGTTAGGAAAGGAACAATTATCTATTCCCTGCTGTGTTATCTTTTTCAAAATTCCAAGCAATTCTGTGATCGATGAATTTTCTTCTCTAAATGGTTAGTATTTCTTTTAATGTCTCACCTAATGAGACCGGTATGTCCTGTCAAATGATAAATAATGACTGGCCATGAATGTTTTAGCCTCACAATTTGAAAACTGAATCCAGTGGTAGCATTGTTCCCTAAAGCAAAGTGTATTATAGGACTTCAGGTCTGATTTCAAAGGGCTTATGGAGCTTTTCACTGCATTTCACTGTTTCTTAATAATATAGGACATTTACATACATAATATTTACATAAAGTTTGGTGGTAACATGACTTCACTCCTACATAATGTTTAAATGAGGAAACCTCTTGCCCTCTTTCTGTTTAAGGACTTCTGCTGGGTATTTTGTGTAGCTGCTAGGCTCTCTATCTGCCACAGAGAAGGTATCTGTCTTCTTTATTTGCAAGTTGTCATATAATTTACTTAGCATCTGTGATATTGTGTGCAGCAAAACTGTACTGGACAGTTGCAGAAATGAATTATTAATTAATTGACTTGCAACCACCTAGCTGTTCAGTAGGCTAACCTCTATAGCCAGTATTTTCCGTCCTCCATTCCTTTTGTCTTCTTGGTTCTTTCTTTCTTCAGCCTTTTGGTTTCTTATAGTCACTTGTTCTGTGTTAATTGAAATCTTTTTGTTAATTCTTTGGGGACTGAATCATGTTTTCTGTGTAAAGCCTAACATTGGTTTTAGTTGAAGACTCTCAGCGTTTCTATGATAATCTTAATCTTAACAATTGATAATAAGGATAAGACTGATTCTGACTTTGTCTGGATGGAAAAGGGAGAATGAGAGAGAAAAATAGGATAAGAGAAGGGGTTCTTGGACTGATTATTTTCTGAACCTTTTTTGTCAAGATGGACTTGCTCTACAAAGCAAGTCAAAGGAAACACAATTATAAAGGGTTCGTATAGCCTTTTGGTACTTAGTTAATTAGAACTGTTTTTCATTCTCTTAGTTCTCTACCACCTCTTTTTTGCTCATTTACCTGTCCTTGAGTGGGTTTTGTTTGTTTGTTTGTTTTGCAGGTCAGAATTAGCTTCCTGCTGTGATGCAGTTCACAACTTTATTGCTTCTCAAAACAACACCCCTCTGGGAAGTAACATGAGTTATGAGGTGGACCATAAAAAGACCATCCTCATCACGGAGGACATTTTTA